>NC_092500.1:128510802-129710802 GCF_047511675.1 Marmota flaviventris | reverse complement strand
TATGAGTGATATGATTTTTCCCAACCTTTCACCTTCAGCCTATGTATGTCTTTTCCTATCAAATGCGTCTCCTGTAGGCAGCATATTGTTGGGTCTTGTTTTGTGATCCATTCTACTAGCCTGTGTCTCTTAATTGGTGAGTTTAAGCCATTAACATTTAGGGTTATTATTGAGATATGGGTTGTTCTTCCAGCCATATTTGTTTATTTCTGTTACTAAACATGGTTTGTTTTCCTCTTTGATTATTCCCCCCCCCTTTACTGTCCTACCTCCCACTGTTGGTTTTCATTGTTATTTTCCATTTCCTCTTCCTGTAATGTTTTGCCAAGGATGTTTTGAAGAGATGGTTTTCTAGCTGCGAATTCTTTAAACTTTTGTTTATCGTGGAAGGTTTTAATTTCATCCTCCATCCTGAAGCTTAATTTCGCTGGATACACAATTCTTGGTTGGAACCCATTTTCTTTCAGTGTTTGAAATATGTTATTCCAGGATCTTCTAGCTTTCAGAGTCTGTGTTGAAAGATCAGCTCTTATCCTGATTGGCTTACCCCTAAATGTAATCTGCTTCCTTTCTCTTGTAGCTTTTAAAATTCTCTCCTTATTCTGTATGTTGGGCATCTTCATTATAATGTGTCTAGGTGTGGATCTCTTATGATTTTGCACATTCGGCGTCCTGTAGGCTTCTAGGATTTAGGATTCTGTCTCATTCTTCAAGTCTGGGAAGTTTTCTTGTATTATTTCATTGAATAGACTTCTCATTCCTTTGGTTTGGAGCTCTGTACCTTCCTGTATCCCAATGACTCTTAAGTTTGGTCTCTTAATGTTATCCCATATTTCTTGGATGTTCTGCTCATGGTTTCTTAACAGTCTTGCTGAGCTGTCTATGTTGTTTTCCAGTTGAAATACTTTGTCTTCATTGTCTGATGTTCTATCTTCTAAGTGTTCTACTCTGCTGGTAGTATTCTCCATTGAGTTTTTAAGTTGGTTTATTGCTTCCTGCATTTCTAGGATTTCTGTTTGTTTTTTATAACCTCTATCTCCCTGTATAGTTGATCCTTTGCTTCCTGGATTTGTTTGCGTAATTCGTTGTCGAAGTGATCTTTCATTGTCTGATTTTGCTGTTTAATGTCTTCCTTGATACTCTAGATCATCTGAAGCATGTATATCCTGAATTCTTTATCTGACATTCCATCTGCTGCAGCTGTTACCTCTTCTAAAGTTGCGTTGACCTGCATTGCTTGTGGTCCTTTCTTTCCTTGTCTTTTCATACTGCTTGCGTATCTTTCCTGCAGGTGCGGGCGGCGGCTCTGCTCTATCCTTATTCCAATTGGGGTGTCGTGGCTACCACGCCGGCAGGTCACTGGGCCTGTTCTGGGAGCTGGCGGCGGCTCTGTTCTGCCCCTACTCCAATTGGGGTGACGAGTGTACCACGCTGGCAGGCCACCGGGCCTGATCCGCCGGTCGGTTGCAGGTTTGCCTACCCTGCAGGCGCGGGCGGCGGCTCTACTCTGCCCCTACTGCAAATGGGGTGACGTGTCTGTCGTACCGGCAGGCCACTGGGCCTGTCCCGCTGGTCGGTCGCAGATCTGCCCACCTTTCGGGCACGGGTGGAGGCTCTGCTCTGCCCCTACTCCAATTGGGGTGTCGTGACTACCCCGCCTGCAGGACGCTGGGCCTGTTCCTGGCACGGGCGGCGACTCTGCTCTGCCACTACTCCAATTAGGGTGGTACCACGCCGGCAGGCTCCTGGGCCTGATCCGCTGGTCTGTTGTAGGTCTGCCTACCTTGGAGGCACGGGCGGCGGATCTGCCCTGCCCCTCCTACCACGCCTGCGGACCCCTGGGCCTGATCTGCAGGTTGATCACTGGTCTGCTCACCCTGCGGGCACGGGTGGCGGTTCCGCTCCGCCCCCACTCCAATTGGGGTCACGTGACCACCACACCGGCAGGGCCTGATCCGGGCGTGGGAGAAGGATCTGCTCTGCCCCTACTCCAGTTGGGGTGACGTGTGTACCACACTGGCAGGCCACTGGGCCTGACCCGCCAGGCTGACACAGGTCTGTTTACCTTGCAAGCGCGAACCGCGGCTCTGCCCTGCCCCTCCTACCACGCCCATGTACCACTGGGTCGCGGGTCTGCCCACCTTGTGGTTGCGGGTGGCGGCTCCGCTCCGCCCCCTCTCCAATTGGGGTCACGCGGTCACCACGCTGGCGAGCCGCTGGGCCTGCTTCGGGCGCTGGCGGCGGCCCGGCTCCTTCCCTCTGGCTCGACGACAAATTGAGGAGACTCGGGTGACTGTGCCTCACCCCCCCTACCAGGAGACCAACTGCTTATGTCACCACTGGTATTGATGAAGTTCCCTCCTCCGCCGCTTTCTGTAGACGTCAGATCTCTGCCATGTTGGTATCCTATGCGAATGGCAGCATTTCGTTCCCCTTGCCGGGCAACCAAAGCACCGGGTGAGTCCTGACCGGCCCTCAGCAGGACCCGGACCGAGAAGCAGTTTCCGCGGGCTCCTAGCCCCGGGCCAGGGAAGTTCCGGGAGCCGGAACTCGGCCACTCCGTGCTCGGTGTAAGCTCCTATAAATGTAAGCTCCAAGAAGCAGTCCCCGCGGGCTCAGTTCCGGGAGCCGTAATTCGGCTGCTTAGAGCTTGTTGTATGCTCTGGTAGGCGCAGGGTCCAAGAAGCAGCCTCCGCAGGCTCAGCAGCCCTGGGCCAGGGCGGTTCCGGGAGCCGGAACTCGGCCGCCCCGCGCTGGGTATTCACTCCGATAAGATCAGGTTCTAAGAAGCACCCAGGCGCTGAGCCCTAGCAATCTGTCTGCAAGCCGCAGGCGAATTGCAGCCTGAAATTACCTGTTCTATGGCTGAATGAGCTGCGGTCAGTCGAAAACAGCGGTGGTGACGTCAGTTTACCAACATGGTGGCTGCTGGCCTCCTCTGTGGTCTGACCGGTGTGGAGAACCGAGATGGACCGCTTCCTTCCCCCGTCTCGAACCCAGAATTCAGCCCTGAGTACGGTGCTTGCGCGGCTGGCAGAAACTGCAGCGCTGTAACCCTGCGTCTCTATCCCAGCGCACGCTGCAGATTCTAGCCGCGGGGCGATTTGCTGAATAAGCAGTGTTACCCTCCGTGCGACAAACCTCTCACGTTTGAGTCCCCGTAGCTGATCCTCGTGCGATGGAAATCCTTCCTCCAGGTTCCGGAGCACCCCACTATTGCTGGAAATTCCTAACAAGATATCCTTTAGCCGTCCTGACTTGTCATACTCCCACACAGTGAAGCAGCACACGGGGGCAATGCACTCCCCTTGCCGCCATCTTCCTTCCCCCAAATACGTTTTTGACAATGCTTCCATTTGTTGAGAAGATATAGTTTCTATTATCTTATTTAGTACCCTTAAATCTGATTATTTAGATTTTTTTATTCTTGCCTATTTTCTTAAATCCACTTAGCCTGTCTTATACTGAAAGTAGTATATAAGAATACCCTGTAAGTATTGTTTTCATATTTTTCTCTCTCTGTAGTTTCTGCTTTGTTACATGAGACACAGGTATTCATAATTGTTGAAACTTTATTATGAATTGCAGCTTTTCACAATATAAATCACAATTCTCTGTTTTACTTGAAACATTTTGGCCTTAATTCTTATTTTTCCCTGATATCAGGAGGACTGCAATCTCTACCTCATTATTTTCATTTACCTGCCCTTTAAATTTAACTTTGTTCTTTGAAACACTAAAATTTTGTGCTTAATTATTTTTATATAAATATATCTTTGGGTTTTGCTTTTTTTTTTCTAAAAAAAAAGTTGTTTTTGAAAGAGAATTAAGTTTTTTCACTTGTATTGATAATGATTTATATATTTAGACTTGAATTCTATCATTATTTTAGTTATAATTACTGTTAAATCATTATTGTTTTTTGTACTTTGTTAAAGATATCTTTTTTTCTTTTTGGTATTTATGTCAGATCAAAATTTTGTTTTAGTGGTTATATTTTTTAATACCGTAATCTCACTTTTTTCTTGCTTAAACTTTTTTTCTTTCCTTTTGCAGTTATGGAGCTCAAACCCAGTGTCTCACACTTCTTGTTTAACCCTGAAATTTAGTTAGTTTTTTTTTTTTTTTTTTTGTACCAGGGTTTGAACTCAGGGGCACTCAACCACTGAGCCACATCCCCAGCCCTATTCTGTATTTTATTTAGAGACAGGTTCTCACTGAGTTACTTAGCAACTTGCCATTGCTGAGGATGGCTTTGAACTCATGATCCTTCTGTCTCAGCCTCCCAAGCCACTGGGATTACAGGATGAGCCACCATAGCTAGTTATTTTTAAGTAGTATTCTTGACTTATACCTATTATCTACTCAACAGTTAATAATCTTATTTTAGTTTCTGCCTTTCTTTGCCTTTTGTTTCATTTTATAGTTGCTTCTTTTTCTTGTTTGAACATATAATGCTTACATTCTGACTTTTTCCTCTTATCTGCAATGTTTTACCAATTTCCTCATCACTTTTTGGTTACATAAAGCTCATTCTCTACTGGTTTCCTCAGAAGGTCATATAGGCTTAGAATTCCCTAAAAGACTTCATATTCCAAATTGTTTTTCTAAAGACTTCTTCACACATGAAGACAGTTATTTGTACATTAAATTCTTGGCTCATACATTAAATTACTTGGAATTACAGCTCCAATATTGCCTTGCTTTTAATACTGTATTTAAGAATTCTGACTTCAGCCTAATTTATTTTTTTGTTCTAGGTTATTTGACCTTTTTCTCTGAAGGCCTCGAAGGTTTATCCGTCTCAATACTTAAAATCTAATAGTTTAAGTAAAATATATCTCAATATTTATTATTTGGTTGAAGCTTTACCAGTAGAACCATGGAATATATAGACTACATTTTTTATTTCTAAAAATTCATCTTGAATTATAATTTAACATTAAATTTTTTATTTTTCCCTTTCTTGAAAGACTCCATCCATGTAGTACAACTACTTTGTCTGCTTTGCAATGCAACCATGTTGCCTATGACCTGTTTCATTCTTTTATTTTTCTCCAAAACTGTCTTTAGAGTTTTATTATGATCATTTTCTCTTGAGGTCTTTTGTACTTTCATACTTGCATTTGATGTGTTTGTTTATTTCATCTATTTTGGAGTTCATTAAATTGTTATTTTATGTTTTTTTTTTGTTTCACCCATTTTTATTCTATATTAAATTTCTAATTCACAGTGTTTTAAAATACCCAAATGCCAGCATGTGAACATTTCATTTATACTGACATGTTTGGAGATGGCTTTTCTCTATTTATTTATTTACTTAATTACTTGAGTAGAGATGTTTCATCAGCTGAGATGTTTTTATTTGCAGTTTTTATTTCCCTTATAGCAATTTTATATGGAGTTATTTTTTTCTAATTCTTAGTATTTTATAGGTAGTGTTCATAGGTAAAAATACTTTTTATGTTATTTTACAAAAATACTTTTTTTTTTTTGTACCCAGGATTGAACCCATAGATGCTTACCCACTGAGCCATATCCCTAGCCCATTTTTATATTTTATTTAGAGACAGGTTCTCACTGAGTTGCTTAGGGCCTCATGAAGTTTCTGAGGCTGACCTTGAACTTGGGATCCTTCTGCCTCAGTTTCCCGAGCCCCTGGGATTACAGGGTGTGTCACTATGTCCTGCCAAAAATAATTTTTAATGAAAAATTCTTCTTTTGTTTCTGTAGTATCCTTAATGTTATCCCATTACATCCTTTTCTCCTTACCTGCCCTGTCTGCAATAGTCAGTACCCCACCTCTCTTGATCAAATTATTTTCCAGTACAAATGTTGGGCTTTATTTTGAGTTGATTCAATGTGTTTCTTCTAATTTCCATGTCATTTTCTTTTATTCATGATTCTCTCAAACTTTCCCTCTTCAGTTCTATGCACCCTCAAATGTTTAGTGTCATTAGGAGCTCTCATCTTCCACAAACAATTGGAAGATCATAGAATTTTTCTCTGTGTCTAAGTCATGTTAATGATATAAGTCAAGGATATTATTACTTGCTCTTTTTTAAATTTGGTATTTTCTTATGAAGCTACATGAGAAGATTTAGAATCAAGCAGTTAATATTATCCTCTGGACCTGGAAATAGACTTAGCATTATTAATAAGAATAATGAATTCTTTATGTACTAAGCTTTGGATTAATCAATAGCTAGATCTCAACAAACTCTTTTATACTCTCCAAAATTCTACACTAGGGTGGAAAATTTTTGTGAATATGACGTTGACTGCCTAAAATAAAGTTGGTTTCTTATTTTGAAATAATAAGTCAACTAAAAAAATCGGATTAAATATTAGTCCCTTGTTCTTAAAGAAGAGGAAAAGAGTAAATGATTATGACACAAAATTTTTCAATTTTGTTGTTATAATAGGTGTGATTTAAACCACTGAGAAACATATGGTTTTCCACACAGGTGTACAACCTGCTTCCAAACGTAGAACCATATGGTTATTTCTACCATGGTCTCAACCTAGATGATGGTAAGGTGAACCCTTGCATTCCTCAGAAGAATATGTTCTACAATGGTTTGTATTATATGCCTATAAACAACTATGGAGATGGAGACATCTATGATATTGTCAGGGTAAGACCATTGAAGATTTTACAAAATATTTTATCTCAATTTTAATTTTAGTATTCATAATGTCTGTTTAATTGTTTCTCACCTAATTTGAGATTTAGTTTCAGTAATTTGCTAATACAGTATTCCAAACTTGTCTTATATAAAATGAGACATTATTTGTTGAGTTTTCTCTTTTCTGTTGAAAATATTTTGCTGAAATTATAAAGCTTCAGGTTAGAAGTAATGAGATAGTCACCCAATATATCATCCAAAAAAATATTATGCAGAAAAAGTCAAATCAAGAGGCTAAAATATAGTCTGGATTCCATATATACCTAGGCTACAAAATAGCTGTGCTGAGGCTTTCATGAAAGGATGTGTATAATAGAATCACAGTTGTATAAGAACAGGGCTATTGAATCAGACAGACGTTAGCTCAAGTCCCAACTCTTCAATTTACTCAGTGTCCATTGTGTGTATGTGTGGGGGGGTGCTTTTTCTGTTAATTAGCTAGTGCTGATTTCATGAGTAATATTGAATAATGATGTATAACACTTAGCAAAATGGTAACACATAAAAATAATAATTATTATAATTTTTCCTATAAATTAGGAGTTTTCCCTAAGTCAAATAGAGTGGTGACACCTATGACCCCATACTCTTGCTAGCACAGAAAATATGCTTATTTAAGATCTATTTATTACTACAATACTATAAGCCTTTTGTATGTCTTACATGAAAGGAATGAACTTTCTGTTTGTTTCTTTTCTTTCTTTCTTTTTTTTTCCTGTTTGTTTCTTTAAAAGGACATGGGTCTGAAAGCCTTTACCAATCTCCATTATCGGAAACCAGAAATATGTTCAGAGGAGAATAATCTGCCATTCCCTAGGCCTGTCTATCTAAAAAGAGGAGAGTATGCATTGATGCAAAATGCTCCAGCTAGAAGTGCATGTGCGTAATCTAGAATTTTGTGTTGGGGGATATTCATAATGACTCTTAAAATTAGGTGTATTGGGGATAAAACCACAGAAAATTTGGAATTTAAGTGTGAATTTTAATGTTTTGGGCTACAACTAGACACCCTAAAGTTCAGTAAACAGAATAAGACAGGCTAGAAATATTATTATTATTATTATTTTTCTGGCTATAGGGAATAATTGTCTTTAGATATGAGAGGAATTTTATTTTTATGGTAGAACAAAAGAAATGTATAGGATCAGGCAGTGTGTGGTGATGTGTGAGAGGATAGTCATTATAAATGAGTATGACAGAGGAGAATGAGATCCCTTATGTGGCCATCATATCTTTATTATATAGAGAGAACAAAGTGCAGAGTCAAAGGCAGAAGGTATTTTATTTTAGCTTATTTTTTATTAGTTCATTATAGTTATACATATATTTTTTTGGCTATAAGGAATAATTGTCTTTAGATATGAGAGGAATTTTATTTTTATTGGTAGAACAAAAGAAGTGTATAGGATCAATCAGTGTGTGGTAATGTGTGAGAGGATAGTCATTGTAAATGAGTATGACAGAGGAAAATGAGATCCCTTATGTGGCCATCATACCTTTATTATATAGAGAAAACAAAGTACAGAGTCAAAGGCAGAAGGTATTTTATTTTAGTTTATTTTTTATTAGTTCATTACAGTTATACATATATTGGGGTTATTTTGACATAATCACATGTGCATGGAATATAATTTCTTCCACTTCAGACCCCAGTTCTTCCTATTTCCATCCCTTTCATGTTGGCCATTTATACGTATTCTTTTGAGAGGTTTTTGCTTTGTTCTTTTGCCCATTTATTAATTGGGTCATTTGGGTTTTTATTTTTTTGTGTGTGTGTTAAATTTTTTGAGTTCTTTCTATATTCTGGATATTAATCCCCTGTTGGAGAATCCCTTGTTGATTCTTGTCCTTAACTCTATTTTAATGATAAATTAAATTTATTGATTTATGTATGTTGAACCAACCTAGCATCCCTGGGATGAAACCCACTTGATCGTGGTATATTATCATCTTTCTATGTTATTGAATGTAGTTTGCTAATATTTTATCAGGGATTTTTGTATGTATGTTCATCAGACATATTGGTCTGAAGTTTCATGGAATAATTTGAGAAGTATTGGCATTAGTTCATTTTTAAAAGTCTGATACAACTCAGCTGAAAATGCAGCTAGTCCTGGGCTTTTCTTTGTTGAAAGGCTTTTAATTGCTGCTTCAATCTTATTGCTTTATATTGGTCTGTTTAGGTTTTCTATAACCTCATGGTTCAATTTGGATAAGTCGTATATGCTTAGACATTTGTCAATATCTTCTGGATTTTCCAGTTTATTAAAGTATAACTTTTTAAAATAATTTCTAATAATCCTCCAGATTTCAGAAGGATTGGGTGGTATCATTTTTCATGTCAGATTTTGTTGATTTGGGTCTTTTCTCTCTTTTGGTTAGTCAGGCTAAAGGGTTATCAACCTTGTCTATCTATGTCAGTCTCATGTTCTGAAGGCAGAAATATTTTAATTCCTGGATAGCCATAGAGCTGGTTTCAGAGATATGTGTTCCAATACCAGTCCATTTCCAGTTAGAAGGACTATAAGTACAAAACCAGGAAATAATCTTGGATGATTAATATAAGTATGCAGATTTCTAATATAGAAATATATTCAGGGAAGCAAAATAGAACAAGTCCACCATAATAGAAATGAAATCAAAGCTGTATTCCCAATGCATCTGAGAGGACTTGAATAGCATTCCTTAAATCCCTCTGGCCTCACATGGAGATTAGTCTAGTGATTAAAGTGGGGCTGATTCTGGAAATGGGTGTTGGAAGTTTCACCTGAGGAAAATTAAGGGCCTGAAGACTTTATGTAAGGATAGGTTGAATGAGTATGTAAGAGGCCTTATAAATTCTAAAAGTTGAAACCACTTTGAAGTCTGGTCAAGATGTCTACTCTTACTAATGGATTAAACCATATTTAGTGATCTTTATCAGAATGTCTAAACTTTTCTTTATCCATAATTAAAATATATGGAAACCCAAAGCTATTCTTTTAAATACTTTCTCTTTAATCATTCATTTATTAATTCACTCAAGAAATATTTATTGAATCTGAGTACTGAGTGTATGCTGTAAATACACTGACTTAATCTCTGCTTCTCTGGAACTTTTCTTCTAAGAGGGAAGTATTACAATTAACAAGGTATTTACAAACACTGGGGAATAGTGCATTAAATGGAAATATATAACTTTGAATAGACAAAACCTAAATTTCTCAAGATCCTATGAAATGCTCCTAGGGGAATAATATACGGAGACCTGAAAGATAGATGATACTGTATCACAAAAAAGAGAATGATATTTCAAGTAAAAAGGGAACTACTATAAAAGATGAATTAAGAAGCCCTGCTTGAGAATAGCAGAAGGTGAGCTCAAGGCAAGAGCTCAAGCCCAGCTGAAGCAAGAATGATAAGCAAACAGATCATGAAAACCTTGCAGGGCGTTTAAAGAGTTTAGAATCCATTCTAATTCAATATACCATTAACAAGCTTTAAGCAGACAATGTACTATGTGTTTTTAAATGATCTCTATGGCAGCTATGAGGAAAAGGGGATTAGGATGTAGACTGCTTAAGAGTTTATGAAATTATGTAAATGTTAGTAAATTCAGGTGAAAGACAGTGGTGGCTTTGGATTACTATCAAAAGGCAGTAGAAATTTAGAAGTAAACAACTTACATGTCTATAAGTTATTTTCAAGTTGTAAATAGATGACATTTGTAGGTTGATGAGTACTGGAAAATGCAGGGTAGGTAGGGATCAAAGATAATTCTGACTTGGGTAAATGGAGAGAAGCAGAGGGATACATAATGAATTTGGGACCAGTTATGTTTCAAATGCCTGTAAAGTATCCACAAGAAATGCATGCCCAGATGCATAAGTCTAGGGCTCAAGATAGAGTTTAAGTTGAAAGATGAGACTGAAGAGGCATCAGACTAAGTATTACAATTAAGTCATGTGTCAGGGTATCAATGGGGAAACAGTACATAATAGAAGACCTACAACGGAGTTGCTAGGAACAAATCAAGAATGAAGAGTTTTCATCCTTCAAAACAGACAAGAAAAACACTAGGATAAGGTATTGTGCAGGTTAACAGTAGTGCTTATTCGGGAAACAACACTGTTAAAGTATGTGAGATACAGTCTACAGACCACAAAGCTGAAAACCTGTTCTTGAGAATTATAAATACTAATGTCAGAGTTTATGAAATTATGTAAATGTTAGTAAATTCAAAAAACTAATGTGCTGTTTATGAATTTTAGCAAAGCTAATGTTAGCTAGTGGAATTGACAGGCATTGGTATGTCAGATGGGAAACTTAATTAAATCAGTAGACATTACTTTCTCTAAATTTGACTGTGGAAGAAAAATGTATTCTTATTCTTTTTTATTTGTTATTGTTTTTAATGTAGAGGTTCAAATCTCAAAATGTTGATAGATTGAGATTTCCCTTTATCAACAATGAGTACCAGGAGCAATATTCTGTGTTGCTTCACACACACTAAGTCACTCTGGGCATGTGTACTTCACATATTTTTATTCTCTTTAAATAATTCATTCTCTCTCTCTCTCTCTCTCTCTCTCTCTCTCTAGCTGTTGAGTTCACAGCAGATGTCAATTATGCGGAACAGGCTATAATTGAAACAGTAAGAACAAACTTTCCTGAGACATGGATATGGGATCTTGTCAGTGTTGAGTGAGTTTTTAACAGTTTTCTTTGTGTATCTTTATTTCTGTTTTGTTTTTCTTTTTATTCATTAGCTTATGCTCCTAGATATTTATAACTGTGCCATATTTGTAAAATATATAGTATCATTCACTTATAAATACCAATCATTTTTTTTGTCTTTTCTTCTAGATTTTTTTTTCACCAAAGATTTCTCTTCTATAAATTTCATTCAGATAGATGTAAGCTGATTCTCTTAAAAAAAAAAAAAAAAACAACAAAAAACTAATGTGTTGTTTAAAGAATATAATCTTTCTAAGGTTAAGTTTTGTAGAAATCTAGCTCTCAAGATTTTTATCTAATGACCTTTCCAAGCACTACAACTCATTTTTTTTAACCTTAAATCAATATGCTTCTGCTTACTCTGCACTGAATTCAGGTTTTAGTTCAAAGAATGTGTTTTGGTAATCATCATTCCTTGCAGTTCCTCAGGTTTTGCAAATCTTTCATTCCTCATCCCTGATACCATAACCCAATGGGTGGCAAATGCCTTCTGTGTGAATGGTGATGCTGGATTTGGTATTTCATCAACGGTCTCCTTGGAAGCTTCTCAATCTTTCTTTGTTGAAATCGTTGCCCCCTTTTCAGTTGTTCAAAATGAGCAGTGTGATTTGATCATCAATGTCTTCAGTTACCTGAATACCTGTGTAGAGGTAAGTTGTTCTCTTTTATATGGAAGCCAAAATCTAACAAAACTAAAAGTTTCTTAATATTCTTCTTCAACATCACTGTATTGTCTATACTCTCAAATGCAAAATGATACTATAAAGGAATAGACTTGGTTCCACATTCCTCAAACAAAAGCAATTGCCTTAACTCACAGCAATGATTTGTATAATGTTTTGAGAATAGCATTTCATAATTTTGCACATTTCCCCATATTTATCTTCTTACAAGAAGAGTCATCTGGTATCTTTTAATTTTGCTAACTTAAAACAAAGTCAGCTGGGCATGGTGGTATACACCTGAAATCCCAATGGCTTAGGAGGCTGAGGCAGGAGGATCATGAGTTCAAAGCCAGGCTCAGCAACAGCGAAACCCTGTCTCAAAACAAAATACAAAAAAAGTGTGTGTGGGGGGGTGCTGGGGATGTGGTTCAGTGGTTCAGTGTCCCTGATTTCAATGCCTGGTACCTCCACCAAAAACCAAACCAAACCAAACCAAACCAAAACAAAACAAAATCAATAAAGCTGAATTGTCATAAGAAGAAAGATGGGATAATAACATTACAGTATTTAAGTTAATGAATCACTGTCTTGGTTCTTTTTTAGGTATCTGTTCAACTAGAAGCATCTCAGAATTATGAAGCCAACATCAACACCCTGAAAAGCAATGGCAGTGAGATTATCCAGGCTGGAGAGAAGAAAACATACCTCTGGACTCTGATACCTAAGAAATTGGGTCAGTAGCTATATATTCCTGCCAATCTTCCATGAGAAACAAGCCTTTTCAGTAATCTGTTTTCCTTAAATTCTCTAAATAAATATTTTTTATTTTTTTCATTATTCTGCATTAAAACTCTATTCTTGGGCTAGGGTTGTGGCTTAGTGGTGGAGTGCTTACCTAGCATGTATGAGGCACTGTGTTTGAGTCTCAGCACTGCATATAAATAAATAAAATAGAGGTCCATTGACAACTAAAAAATATTTTAAAAAACTCTATTCTTATCTAATTTCTGGTTGCTAATATATAGAGCAAAATCCCATTCACTTGCATACATATATAATGTTATTAAAATACAACATAAATGTTGCTGGGTAGGTGAGTATATGTCTCTAATCCCAGTTACTTAGGAGGCTAAGGCAGAAAGATTGCAAATTCAAGGACAATTTTTAAAAGGGGCCAAGTATGCAGCTAAGAGGTAGAACACTCCTGGGTTCAATCTCCAGTTCCATAAAAAAAATTATAATACAAAAGCACAATATAAATGTTAATTTCTATAACATGACAAGTCCACACATCATATCCTAAATAAAGATCACGTTTTCATTCATTAATGTGCCTTATTTTTTTTCTTTTCAACACCCATCATTTATTCAAAATGTCATTAATATAAAAATTGTTTTTCAATCACAGTGACCAATTATTGGGATTTCTTGGACATTTCTTGGAATTTACTAAATATGTGACAAGATATCAAAGACACTGAACACTTGAGTGAGGACCAAACACTGAAAAGGCTTTTGTCTCAGGGCATGTGTTATCTGTAGCATAGGAAACTAAATTTAGAAGTATCTTGTTGAAGACATAAGGAAGGGTGAAAGCTAAAAATCACAGTAAAAATTCTAGATGTGATGTGCATAATACTAATTATGAGTAATTTTTTTAGAGGTAGAAAGAAGTTTTTTTTAATCTCCTGTCTCATATTCATTGTATTATTATTATTATTATTATTATTATTATTATTACAGCAAAGAGTATATTTATAAGATCATTTTTGTTTACTGATATTAATGTGCCTTGGATTATTTTTTATACAGTATTTAAACTTTGTCAATTTTTAGCCTATGCAAAGTCTTCAAAATTTTTACTTTGAAATTTATTTATAAATATTTTCATATAGGATTTTGAGATGGGTGAAACAAAATTTACCACATTATCTTTTCCAGGCAATGGAAGAAGCCAATTAATTTGCTCTGAACAGTAATATAATAATCATCTACTCCAAGATATGATTCAAAGATTCTAACACTTTCTCATTGTGCAAGGAACTGATGGTAGACTTAAATTATATTTGGGAATATTTTCCAGGTAAAGTGAACATCACTGTGATTGCTGAGTCCAAACCAAACAGCGCCTGCCCAGGTGAAGCAACTGAGCAGCAAAATCTAAACTGGAAAGACACTGTGGTCAGAAGCTTATTAGTAGAGGTGTGTACCTGAAAACTATCAAGCTCTTTCTAATAAGAATAGATACTGTCAAAGAGGCTAAATAAGAAAAGACATTCTTCTTGAAAAGAGTTAATTGAGCAAAGTTACTTTTGATAGAAAACGGTCCATTTTAAATGAGTTAAAATATAAAAGTCTTTCTTTAATTAATACCTTAACCAGGATAGTGAAACTTACAGATTTTGTAATTTTTTTTATTCAATCCTGACTTATCAGGCTTTCTATGTACCTACGCCCCCTCCCCTCTCTTTTTCAACTGATTCTCAAATCCAGAAGACAAATCTACTTGCCCTACACTCCTGAGCAGTTCCTGTCATCCTAAAAAAAAGTTGATATCACATTTCTAAGCATGTCCCTACTCTACAAAACACTCATCTGTCTGCTGGAGATGCAGGACAGGATCAGAGGAGTTTAGAGTGTCATCCAATGACACAAGGTTGTCCTTGTTCAACCAATAAGAACAGAGAGTCCAAAAGAGTAGAGCTAATGTACAATGACATTTAGATATGTGTGAAGGGGACATGAACAGATCTGAAAACGCAGACATTACCAGCCAGGCCTAAGTGAGACAATGATTTACTGCTTTTCCTTTGTGAAAAGATGATGCAGACTCATTATCTTGTGTTTCCTTTTGTTTACTCTTTGATAGCCGGAAGGTGTTGAAAAGGAAATGACCCAGAGTTTCCTTATCTGTACAAAAGGTAAGAAGTTATTTTAGGTGGTAAATTAGTCCTAAAGAAAATTTATCAATGGGGTCAGTTTATTGTATAAATTTAGCAAACAATATATATATATATATATATATATATATATATATATATATGCAGTTTTTTAGTTCACCTGTGGCATTGTTCTTCCTCAACCTGTTTTTCTTAATCTTATGTATGCTTGACTCCTTTTTATTATGATTATCACACGGTTTTGGTCATTGAGAAATCAGGATTATGTTTACATAGCACATAATATAACCCTTGCTTTTGTACTCTTAGGATCAAATAATTCATAAATATATCACTAATCCTCAATTGCCTTCTTTATGGTCCTCAGGAGTACTATTTTACCTGGACAATGGTGATCTGATTTTAATATTTAACCAGAATCTTCAAGATGTACTTTTTATATGGACTGTTTTAAATATCTTAGTCAGAAGTTTTTGCATCTTTACTTTTTACTGAAGTATGGTTTAGACACTAAACTCATGCCAAATGGGTGCTACTAAAAAACACAGAAATATAGCATCTTCTGAAGATATTACTATACTAAACTAGACCAAACCCTTGATTTAATTTCATATAACAAGCAATTTATAAAATGAAAATAAATAATGAAATCGGTTTCTAATGTGTTTTTAAAATCTATTACTTATGAAAAGAAGTTTTCACATTATTTTTTATGGATGTTTTCTTTTTAGGTGCCAGAGCCTCTGAGGACATAGTTTTGGACCTGCCAAATGATGTAATAGAAGGCTCAGCCAGAGCCTTTGTCACTGTTGTGGGTAAATAGATTAAATTTTGTTTCATGATATTTGACAATCTTGGTTGAGGTGAATTTCCTAAAATAATAGAATGGAGAGATTTTCCTAAGCTATCAGAAGAAATTATTGTTTAGGTCTTCCCTTGTTTGTTTCCATAGGAGATCTAAAGGGATTATAATACCATTCCCAAACCATGTGTTGCCAAGAAACATTAGTTCTGGCAGATGATCAGGGGTGCTGGGATTTTCTAGTAGAAGGAAAAATCTGTTTTATAAAAGGAAAAGTTCTTGTCTACCATCAACACCCTTTGGAGAGAGAAAGATTACAGTTTATACTTCATAGGATCAGTTTCTCCAAAACAAACAAGCAAAACACGCTTTCCTAACTTCCTATTTTCTCTGGTTAAAGAGATTTTCTGAAATATTTTTCACAGAAGAAATCCCTTTAATTCTATCTGTGTTAGTCAGTTTTTTTTTTGTCACCATGGCTAAAATACTTAACCAGGAACAACTTAGAGGAAAAGTTTATTTGGAGCTCACAGTTTGAGAGGTTTCAGCCTATAGACCGCTGATTTCATTGCTCTGGGTGAGGCAGAACATCATGCTGGAAGTTATGGTGGAAGAGTTAGGCTCACCTCATGGTAGCAGAACCAGAGAGGGAAGAGGGGAAGGGAAGACATGACAAATGCATCCTGCCAGGGCATATTTCCAGGGACATACCTCCTCCATGTATGCTTCACCTGCCTACATTTACCAGTCTCTTTAAATGGATTGATTAGGTTACAGCTCATAAGCCAGTCATCTTGCCTCTGAATATTCCTGTATTAACACAGGAGCTTTGGGGGATACCACATAAATAAACCATAGCACTTCTCTTCATATCCATCTACCTGGAATTACTTTATTAAATTTTTTTTGTTTTTACATTTTAAACTCAAAGTGATTTTCTAATTCCCCTATGCCTTTTTTAAATATTTATTTTTTAGTTGTAGTTGGACACAATATCTTTATTTTATTTATTTATATGTGGTGCTGAGGATCAAACCCAGGGCCTTGCATGTGCTAGGCAAGCACTCTACTGATGAGCCACAATCCCAGCCCTTCCCCTATGCCTTTTTAATCTTTGGCTATTCATGCTGAGACGGCAAGAATAATTGATAGGACTTTGTGTTTTTCCTGTTTCCACAGGTGACATTCTAGGAGTTGCAAAGCAGAATCTGGATAATCTTGTCCAAGTGCCTTATGAATCTGGAGAGCAGAATATTGCCCTTCTATCTTCTAATACCTATGTCCTTGACTACCTGAAATTTACTGAACAATTAACAGAGGAATTTAAATCTAAAACTTTCTTTCTCTTATCTAATGGTAAGATGACTTAAGTAATTTCTGCCCATAGTTAGTCAAATTGATTGCTAATAACATCAAGAAGTCATAAAGCTGTAATTATACACTTGTCTGGTGGAGCAAAAGTGAATCTGAATCTAGCCAGTCTGAGTCTTAGGTATGTTTTCTCTTTGACTTAAAAATTTGTGTGGGCATTTAGCTTCATAATCTAGTGCTGTAAAGATTCAAATTATAAATTAATTTATTTTAATGCCAAATGTTTTGACAGAGTACCTTGTTTATTGTTGTTGTTAATAATAGATGTAAATGATTTATATTTCATCTCCTGGATTTGCTTTCCAGTTGTGTTTAATTGTAGTATTGAGATTTGTATGCAGAAAGGGGCATATAATGTGATATTAAGGAAGCATGTGCTATAAAGGAAAAATCCAAGAGCATAATGGCTTTGTTTTACCCTTTTTTCAGAAAGGTAAAACTAAATAAAGTAAAATCATCTTTAAGGGAAAAGTATGGATTAGTAAGCAAAATGATGAGACAGTTATTAAGCTAGGCATTTTTCCCAGGAGACTTATTTGCCATAAAAATGCATAGGAAAGAAGTTATTTATTCCCCATATGGATAGAGTATCCAACTGTGAGAAATTAAAATAAGAAGTATTCATCATTCTAGTATTTTTTGTCTAAAAAATAATTTCCTACTACATTGTATTTTAGGTTATCAAAAGCAGTTGTCTTTTAGAAACTCTGATGGTTCATATAGTTTGTTTTGGCAGTGGAATCGGAAAGGAAGCATATGGTGAGACAACAATTTTATTTTCTATAATATAGGAATTATCTGAGGAGGGCTTAAAAGGAGGCAAGGGAGGATTGAGTTCAGTGTAGTTTTTCCAGCAAACTAGATTTCAAAGTGAATTTACAGAGAAGAATCAGATAAAACCAAATTATTTTATTATTCTAATTCTCATGTGACAATTTGCCTATAGTCTCATATAATTTGCTTAACAGCTTGATCATTTCATGATAATCTCTATACTTGTACAGTTGGTTAACTTCATGGAAAATGGCACATTCTACTCTACATTTCTCAGCATTCCATTTAGATTTAAGAAAGTGATCCTGATGACGGCAGTTTTGTCTCCATGTACATATAATCTAACAGACTGTATAGCAAGACCTTTGAACTTAAACAGGCTAAAAACTACCTGCTCTAACTTATACAGATTGTTTTTCATAATATTTTACTAACACCAAAGAAATAGCCACTATCAATCAACATTGGTTGCCCTCAATATTAGCCAAGGTGAACGCATTCATCACCCAAAGGGAACAACAGTGATGAGTTGGCTGGGGAGCTGACATCATCATTTCTGTTTTTATCCAACTTTTGCTTTGGCCGTCCACATTACAGGCTCACTGCCCTTACTTTTAAGACATTGGAGAAAATGAAAGAATATGTATTTATTGATGAAACAGTTCAAAAGCAGAGTTTAATCTGGCTTTCAAGCAAACAGAAAAGCAATGGCTGCTTTGAAAATGATGACAAGCTGTTCAACAAAAAGGTGAGGAACTAATAGCAGAGACATTCCTTGTTCCTCTGCCTACCTGTTCCTTCTCTTACCTCTGGCCTACTGTATCTGGAATAAGATCACTTGGTGGGGGGAATGTTATGCCTTCTGAATCGTCTGTAGTCACAGGCCTGTGGTGTCCTGGTCAACAGCATGGTTCCTGTTGTATGCACATTTAACCATAGCCAGGATACAACTCTTCCCAAATTTCGCATACATTATTAAGTCCTTAGTCCTTCCATTGTCAATCCTTTGCTATAAACAAATTGAAAAGAGGATAGAGAGGAAGAGAAGAAAACTTAGAGAGAAAATCTCAATAAATTTGGAGCCAAAGAATATTTTAAAGGAAAGGGAGAGCTTTGAGAGTATGAGAAATTTAAATTTGTACCTATTCATGGGATCAAGAAATCTCAGGGGACAGTATCGAGTAATTATCATTGTTTCAATGAGGAAGGCTATTCTAATACCCTCTCAAGGAAGTATGAATTGGTCAAATACCTATAATGTAAATGAGGTGAAGTGTGTTCTTGGCAGGACTCACTTTTTGCCCTTTCCTGCCCACATTTAGGTAAATCACTAAGCATTCTTCCTTCCTTCTTATTTCTGTTCTTTGAAGATAGCTATCCATCTCTTCCCCATCATGTGTCTCCTCTAAACTTTGTTTCCCTTT
Source organism: Marmota flaviventris (assembly GCF_047511675.1). NCBI lineage: Eukaryota > Metazoa > Chordata > Mammalia > Rodentia > Sciuridae > Marmota > Marmota flaviventris. The sequence goes on along the minus strand of NC_092500.1, from coordinate 129,691,461 downwards.
GGATGCTTGAAATCTCCTACCCTGATATGTTAGCATAACCTAATAGCTCCTAAAAAATTTCCTGGGCTTTTCCTCTGTAACATTACTAATAACCACTCTTAGTTTTGGAGTGAGGACTATAAATTTAATCATTACAAAATATGGATGAATAGTAACTCCTTATGAAATAGGACAGAAGAGTCTGGACACCTAATGAATTTTCAAGAAGCAGGTTTATTGGCTGTAGCTGTCCAGTCAAGAGTATGACTCATGCCTGAATTCTCCTCTAGACCAAGAGTCTAGAAATTGGAACTTTATACTTGTTGAATCCCAACACAAAGAAAAGACCACCAACTACAATTTTTAATCAAATTAAAGCAAGCTTGTTTTTGTGTACACAAAGGGAGCTGATCAGCAGCTGTCTCCCCTAACATAGGCTGGAAACCAGCCCCCAGCTCTCCAGGAACAAGGTTTTATAGCACAAAAAGTTGCAAAGGTAGGTGCTTGGGAACTTACAGATAATAGGATTTTGACAAACATAATATAAAGACAGATAGTAGGTTAATGATCTACAAGGCATGATATTTCAAGGTAGGGAGTAAATTCAGATCCCAACATCAGAATTTATGAGGCACCGCTGAGGTTTCAGAAAGATCTGTTATCTGGTCAGGGGGAGCCAGGATTTATGAGGCACCACTAAGGTTTTATAGAGAGGGTTGTTTCCTGGGCAGGGAAAACCAGGCATTGGTGAGTTCAAGGCATGGGCAGGAATTCCAAACAAGTTTAGAAATCGCAGTAATTTATAGTAAAAGAGAAATTAACTTTTCAGGATTTTGTGACGAGATGGCTCCCAATCTTAAAATGGAATTAGGCTGGGTTCATCAATACCCAGTTCAAAATTCTTTGAACTTTATACATTGGCATTTTACATTTTTGTGGAGGTCTACATAAAATAACTTTTTTATTTTGAGTTCTCAGAAAGTGCTTTTTAGGCCAGACAGAGGTTTTAAAAGTTTTTACCAAGAAAACAGAGAAATATACTTTTGTGTCACAAGCTTGACTCTAAATTTGTCATACCTTTTGTGTGCAAACCTGGCTTTTTACAAGAAAGAGGAAGCTTCAAACCACAATTCCTTTTACAGACATTTTGCTGATACTATTTGTAAAAATCTTTCTGACAAAAGGAGAAGCTTAATTATGGTCAGGGTCTTTTGGGTGGGGGTACCTGGTCTACTTCACTTAATGGTATTTAACTTCTTCTTTTTTTAAAATGGTGCTTGGAATTGAACCCAAGGCACTGTGCACGCAAGACAAGCATTCTACCAAGTGAGCTATATTCCCAACCTGGTATTTAACTTTAATGCAGTTTATTTTATATTACCCTCTTTAAGTTACTCCAGGACCCTTAGGAGAAGAGTTATTGTTCCTATGTAGAAAAATCAATGACTTTTTAATGTTCTCTTTTAAACCACCTTCTCCACATCTTTCTTCTTATTGGATGTGTTACTGATCACTGCTTCTATTTGTGTGATCTTACCCAATCCATTCTCTATGCAGTATAGCTGGCCCTCTGTATCCAAGAGCTCCACATGTGTGGATTCAACCAGCCTAGGATTAAAAGTCTTTGGAGCGGAATGAAGGATTACTTCTGTATTGAACATGTACTAACTTTTTCCCATGTCATTATTCCCCAAACAATATAAGCGCTATTTATAGCAATGTAGAGCTATTTAGTATAGCAATTATATCATATTAGGTATTGTAAATATTTTAGAGATGATTTACATTATACAGAACCTAGGCATCCAGGGTTTTTTTTTTTTTTTTTTGGTATCTGCAGTGCATCCTGGAACCAATTCCCCATGGATACATAGGGATGACTGCAATTAAGTGTGTGTGTGTGTGTGTGTGTGTGTGTGTGTGTGTGTGGTAGATTATGAGAAAGAAAGATGCAAGAGAAAAATAAAAACGTGGCAGAAGAATGGTGATACCACTTAACTATAATTTAAATGTACTGCTAATCACATCTTACTTTGGTGTCCACCCTGTGCTATTATTTGCACCTTGAAAACTTTGTTCTTCAGAAATATTACTTTTCTGAAGAAAAAATATTTCTTTTTTTCTTAGATAAAATGAGAGTTTTGTATTAGATCATTGGAACTCAAATGCCAGTCTGAATGCTATTTGCATCAGAATCACTACAGTACTCATTACAACTTATTTCCCTGAGCACCCATTTCAATTCATATTTCTGAGTTTTTAAATTATAATCTCTTGTGTGGATGCTAGCTTATTTAATGCTTGAGTTTCTTAGGGAACTTTTATACACAGTCAATTGCAAATTACTTGATTTATAGTTTTTTGATTTTCTTTTTTAGTTTTACATTGTAAGACTCTACCTGACAACTGTTACCTCCTAATAATTTTGCATAGAGTTTTCACTGACTTTCTATTATACCCTATTACAAATTCTTTATTTGCTCTTTTCAAATTAATACCAAATAGTGTCAAATTGAGTCATATGAGTTTCTTGGAGTTCCTGCTTAATACCAGGCCACATAAATATCAGATATGCATTAAATATATTTAAAATTTTGTTATGTTTTATTTAATCATTACATTGGATCTTAATTGATTCCTGTTCAGATAGAATGGATATTAATTAGCAAGTTTAAAGTTTTTACATGTTTTGGTTTGAGGTTATAGCTTAGTGGTAGAACACTTGCCTAGCATATGAACCCTTGGGTTTGATCACCAGCATTGTGCGTGCATGCACACATGCACACACACACATACACATACACACACAATTGCATGTGTTCAAGTGTTTTATGAAAAAAGGATATTTGTGATATTTGTCCTGGTATTTCTTTCCACTTAGCTTCACTGCAGAAGAACAGCTGGTTTTTGGTTGTCTACTCTCTTATGTGACTCACTGTTGTTCTTTTTAGGGTGGTGATGAAGAGGACATTTTACTCACTGCATATATCGTTGGAGCGCTCCTTGAAGCTGGGCTCAATTCCACTGTATGAATTCTCATCAACTTCCAGTTTCAGCATCTGAATGCACATTAAATAGACTCTAGATTAAGAGTGGTTCAAAATTCTTGGAGGAAAACTGCCATATTCTTATTACCTAAATTTTGTTTCTCACATAGTAATAATAACATTACAAATGTATTTCAGTGATACTTTTGAAGTATATTACTTTTAAGTATATATGAATGAGTTTATATGCAAAATATATTTCAAAAATATACACGCATATTATATATTATATAATAATATATATATATATATATATATATATATATATATAAAATGAACAATGACTAGTTTAAATATCCAGCAAGCTTATACAATGTTGGGAATCATTTTAAAATATGTTTTTCCCCACTAGTTTCCTGTTCTGCGCAATGGGCTCTTTTGCCTAGAGGAGGCATTGGAAAGCGGTGTCTCTAATGGCTATACCCAGGCAATCCTAGCTTATGCTTTTGCATTAGCTGGAAAAAAAGAGAAAGTGGAAGCCTTATTCCAGATCCTGGATCATTCTGCTATAAAAACAAGTAAGTCATAACATTCAATTTTTCTATAGGAGATGATCTTTAAAACAACATGATGTAACTTAATACACAATCATTTCCTAACCCTGGCTTCACTAGAATGTTCCTACTGCTCTTAAGAAATTCAACTGTTTCCCTTTTTCTTTAAAGAATACTGTGTGTTTTAGATTCCTCTCTTTCTCTTTTCTTTTAGATTCCTCTCAAATGAGTATAGTAATGTAAACCAGGCACAGCAACCATGTTATATACAGTATCTTCTTCTGTTTTGTTTTGGTTTTGGTTTAGTTTTAGCAGTTCTTGAGAGGAAACCCAGGGCCCATGCATGCTAGGCTAGTAATGTACCACTGAAATACATCAATAATCCATGCTTATGAAACTTAAGCACATACCACTTTTGCCCTTACATAGTTACTCTTTGGAGTTATATTATTTTTCTAGAGCTATTAAACAAAAGACCACACTGACTTAAACAACATAAAATTATTTACTCACAGTTCTGAAGAGCAGAAGTCTAAGATGAAAAAGTCAATAGGTATACTTTTTTTACTTTAACTGGGCATCTCCCTGTCTTCACCTGGTTTCTCCTTTGAGTATAAGAATTCCTGGAGTTCCTTCTATGTCTCCAAATTTCTTATAAGAACATCAGATTAAATTTAATCCCACCCTAATGAACTCATTTAAACTTTATCTCTTCAAAGATCTCATATTCAATCACATTCTGAGGTCCCAGGAATTAAGACTTCAGTAGATGAATTTTAAGGAGGCATAACTCAACTCATAACAGAGGCCAAAAATGGAATTTTCCCCCTCCTTATCTATAAGTTCATAGGAACTTGTTTTTCAGACTATGTGAAAATTCATCCTTTTTCTCAGATAATGTGATATATTGGGAAAGAGAAAAGAAACCCAACACAGAAGAATCCCCATCCTATACTCCTTGGGCACTTTCTGGGGACAATGAGAAGACTTGCTATGTGCTGTTGGCTGTCATTTCCTGGAAAACTCAGGACCTCAGCTATGCTAGTGAGATTGTGCAGTGGCTGGCTCAACAGATGAACTCCCATGGTGGCTTCTCTTCCAGCCAGGTGATTGATGTGGGCCTGCCATTTATTACAAAAATGCAGAAGATGATATGCCATAAGAATCTAGATAGCAAAGATATTCACCAAAATTTACCTTCTAAGATGAAGAACATTAGATAATATATAAATCATCTTAGTCAACAATTATTTATGGGACAGTTATTGTACATCAGATACTCTATTAGGAAGTCTGTATAAACAAATGAATAAAATGAGGCTCCATATGTAGGAATTTACACTAGTTTACAGCTCCAATTTAAACAGTAAAAGTAGAATGCAAGTCTAGAAATAATTTCTACTACAAGCATCAGAATCTCAGTACATTAGATATCTGATGACCCTGTAGTCAAAGTATATATCTATGAAGAAGAAAGATTTCTTTCTAATTCTATGCTCTAAACATTGAAAAAAGTAAATGATAAGAGTGGATAACAGGAGAAATCCATAACCATAAAAATAATGATTTCTTTCTTTCCCTAGTGGAAAAAAATGAAACTTCAAGGAAATATGATTTATTTATACACGAAAAATGTTCATTTCCCTCCTATTTTAGTCTCAGTGTGTCATTAAAACCTTAGGCAGAGATTATATGTATAAATAAAATTATATCTATTATATTAAATATCATTTAAAACCTTTTAGAAAACTAAAATCAAATTAAGTTTTCTTGAAGACTGTCAAATGGCAACTACTTATACAAGTAAATATATTTTTTTATTGTTCAGGATATTGCTTCTTGATGTTCTGTTGACTGTTTTAGGGATATTTATATGAATTGATTGAAGATTTACAAATGATGACTAATATTGCCTCATAACAGAACTTGGGTCATTGCTTGTACTATTTCTGTGCAGGACACCATAGTCTGCCTTCTTGCCATAACTCGCTACATGAAATTAACCTTCTCTAGTGATCAAAACACCGTCACCTTTAGAAGTGAACAATCCAATGAGATTTTCCAGATCAACAATGATAACCGCCTACTGGTTCAACGTTTAGAACTAACAAAAGCACATGGACAATACACAGTAGATGTGGAAGGACACGGCTGCACATTTATCCAGGTAATAGAAATCAACCTAAGAAGACATAGAAAAATGTTTACCAGTGAACTGGCATCAGACCAATTGTTCAATTGTATATGAAGGGTTATTTTGCCATTTTGTATTGTTCTGTGATATCTCTATTCTTGCTCTCATACATGTTTTCTAATTAATAGCAGAAAATACAAGTTATTTTATGAAGAATCACTCACATATTTTTATGAGTTCATTTTAGCTATATATACTATTAGGGTTCATTTTGACATGATTTTAAAACCAAGGAATATAATTTGCTCTAATTAAGTTTCTTGTACTCAATACATTGTAATGGTTCCAATTTTCACTCTTCCAATGATGTAAACCCAACTCCAATTTCCAATCATGCAAAAGATGCTGTGACATATTAATAAATAACAGTTTTTCTTAGTATGTATGTACATGTCAGTAAGTTCTCTGGGAGGCATACTGTGGAACAAATATTCAGAATTATAGGACATTTATCTTTATTTAACTAAATTATTAATTATTAATCTTTATTTTAACTAAAATATATCAGCAGTCTCTACATGAGTCTAGAGACTCACCCAGGTTCATAAACAGTGGTGTCATCTAGCCTTCTAGTTTTGTTAGTCTTTTGGCTATGAGAAGCAAATATATTGTAATTTAAATTTGCATTTATTTGATTATTTATGGTTATGAATATTTCTTTTTTATTTTGTTGGTTCTTTTTAGTGTACTCACTGTTAAGTCTAGATGGCTAGCAAAAGTTTCTTGAGGAATATTGTCATTAGAAAGTATTCTACCTTCAATAAATTTTGTTGTGAAAAATTTTATGTCTGGAAGCTGAGGCTGCAGCTCAGTGGTAGAGCATTTGCTTAGCATATGTGAGGCACTGGGTTCGATCCTTAGCACCACATAAAAATAAATAAATAAAATAAAAGATCCATCTACAACTACAAAATATTTTTAAAAATTATATGTCTGATGAAAACTAAACCTGATTCCTTGATGATAAGTATATAAAATGCATTAATAATAGGCTTAGAGAACAGTTCCTTCCATTCTTAATACAGGATGAATTTTCTCATGATATGTCATCCTTTCTAGGCAACCCTCAAGTATAATGTGCCACTCCCTAAGGAAGCTTCTGGATTTTCCCTTTCCTTGGACATAGTAAAGAATAACTCCTCAGATACATTCCAGGCTAATTTTGATCTTACAGTGACTTTCAAGTAAGTGTTGCATTTTGATGTCAGCTCCCAGGTTGGAGAATAGTAATATATAAAAAATAATTAAATAGAAGAGAAATAACAAAATATAAATGATGCTACCTGAGATAAGTTCACATGGTAGTGGTGGTGATAGTTCTGCAGAACAGTCACTTGCCAGCTTTGTGTACAGACACCACCATTTAGTACATCTTTAGCTAAATCAGAGCTAAGATTATAAGATTATGCAAGTACAGTTTGTACTCTGTGCAAATATAAATGGAATATTTCACCATGCTGATATTAACAGCAATGCTTTTATTTATTTATTTATTTATTTTGTGTGTAATTATTTCTAATTTGGTACAATGGAGACAGTGTATTTTCTTCTCAAGACAGGTATAGGTGGCCCTACAGTGGAAATTCCACAAATTTTATTTTATACCTAGAAGAGCCAAATATTAGATTTCTACTTTTTAGAATGGAAAAAAAATCATCTTGAATTCAAATATGATTTATAGACACTAGAGAGTTTTATCATAAGTTAATGTCGAAAAAAATTATTTGGGGAGAGTGTACCTAGGATTTCTAAATGAAAAATCTCTTGAATACCACAGCCATGGAGTAAGTACATTGTGGAACTCTTAACTTTATGTCCCATTAATGCTTTCCAGAGGCAGAAACAGGTCTAGAATATGTGAGGGCATATGTGTACCAGAATACTGTCCTTCAAACTAAGATCTCTTCTACATGTTGTGCCAATCTAAGGTTAGGATGAGTATAAGTAATATAAGAGTATAAGCTTTACTTATAAGTTTTGACATTGAGATCTCAGGTGAACTTAAGAGCAGTGTTTAGGGAGAGTTTAGATCTAGATACTTTCTTATAGCTCTGTTGGTTTGTATCATCTCATTTATTATCACTCTGGTTGTACCAATTTTCAGATGTTTGAGGATAAATTTTCTAAGGTCTTTCTTCTTTAGCTTTTGCCTTTCCTCCAGACTTTTAGCCTATCAGTATTTATCCATCTTCCCCCTTTACTATGAATTAAGTCACATTTCTAAACTGATGTCTAAACTAATGTTGTCATTGTTTTAAAATTTAAGATATACTGGAATTCACAATAACTCCATTATGGTCCTTGTGGATGTAAAGATGCTATCAGGATTTACTCCCATCCTGACATCCATTCAAGAGGTAAACAGTTGAAATACAATCTTTTGGTACAGAGAAAATTACCCTTGTAAATAGATGAAATAAACCATTGGTTAGCAAACAAATCCATGTAATTTTTAACTTAAACATCCTCTTTAGAGTCCACATTTGTATTTTTGCTGTGACATAACTAGAGGGATGATGTTTTCAATTTGGAGCAATTCACAGTCATTTTCCCCCCATGGCTCATAGTATATTTGTTTGGTTCCTATGTGTGCTTATATAAACACCTCATAAATAATAACCTGACAAAATAACAACATGAACATACAATTTGGGAATGCTTCCCTCTGTATTCTAATGTCTAACTCATCTTCCCTGCCACTTTCTTCTAAGCTTGAGAACAATGTCCAAGTAATGAAGACTGAAGTAAAAAATGACCATGTTCTTTTCTACATGGAAAATGTAAGTTCACAATAATTTTTTTTGTTTCATGCCTTTTTTTGTTGTGTCTTCTGAAAGATTGTTGGGTGTTTCTTTTTCATATAGACATAAATTAGAGAGTTTACAAAAAATATGAGATATTAAATATCCTGTCCTACTGATCCTCTTCTCCCTGTTAACTGTAAAGTTGTTTAATTCAAGCTTTGGTTACCTGAATAGATAGTTCTCAAGTTTAGAATCTTCACCTCCCCATTTTTCATTCCTAACAACATCTGACATAGTCTGGTTACTGAGTAGAGATATATTTTACTCAGATTTTTCACCACGGTAACTAAAAGATCCGACTAGAACAATTTTAAAGGAGGAAAGTTTATTTGGAGGTTCATGGTTTCAGAGGTCTAAGTCCATGGAGAGCTGACTCCATCCCTCAGGGCTCAAGGTGAGGCAGAACATCATGGTGGAAAAATGTGACAGGTGGAAGCAGCTTACATGGTGATCAGGAGGTAGAGAGATAGTCCATTCACCAGATACAAATATATATACCCAAAGCCATCTCACAATTCCCACTTCCCCCACCCACACCCTACCATGTCAGTTACCAATCAGTTAATTTCTATTAGGGGATTAATTCATTGATTGGGTTAAGACTCTTATAACCCAATCATTTCTCCTCTGAACCTTCCTGCATTGTCTCACACCTGAGCTTTTGTGAGATACTCCACATCCAAACCATAACAAGATATAATTATTTCATCATTTGACTTCAATTCCAATGAAGGTGGAGATAATTTTTTAAATTCATTGAAATTGTATATATTTAAGGTGTACAGTGTGATGTTTCATATGTATTTGCTTAGTGAACTGAGTGTTATGATCAAATTAATTAACACAATATCTCTTTATATAATTACCTTTTTGTGAAGATAACACTTAAGATCTATTAGCAAATTTTGAGTATACAGCAGAGTATTATTGACTATTGATCTCATACTTTAGATCTTTATAACTTATTCATTCTATATAACTGAAACTTAGTACACTTTGATTCCCTGACAACTACCATTCTGCTTTCTGCATCTGGGAATTTAACTTTTTATATTTTACTTCTAAGTATGATCATGCAGTATTATTTTCTTTATATGATTTATTTCACTTAGCATAATTTCCTTCAAGTTCATCCGTGTTGTCAAAATTGAAGATTTCCTTCCTTTCTAAGGCTAAATAATTTTCAATTTTGCATATGTACCATGGTTTCTTCATCCCTATCTGTTCACAAACACTTAGGTTATTTTCATATCTTGGTAATTGTGAACAATGCTGCATTGAACATGGGAGTGCAAATCTCTCTTCAATATAATAATCCAATTTCTTTTGAATGCATACTCAGAAGTGGGATTGCTGAATCATATAGTAGTTCTACTTTAACTTATTTAAAGAAACTTCAAATTATGTCATGAATTTTAGAGCCAACCTTTCTATATACACATCACTGCCACTCACATGAATATTCCTCTAACATTTTCAATTAAATTGCTTGCACCTCAATATAAACAATGGAACTGAAGGTGGTATACACTTTAACAATAGCTAGCTCATTGTTTTTGCTATTATGCAAGATAATGATCACATTAGATGTCTTTAATTGAGTAAATCATGAACAGCCTAGTGTTAAATTTCTCAGTAGTTTCTTTTTCAGACATGTTAAGATGTATTTATCATTGTTTCTTTCTAGGGTCCTGGTATAGTAAAAAGTTTCACTTTTTCTGTTGAGCAAAGCAACCTCGTATATAACATTCAACCTGCACCTGTCATGGTCTATAATTATTATGAAAAAGGTAGGAAATCTAACATTCTATGAGCAATGGGAGCTTTCCAAAGTCATCCTCTGTCTTGAAAAACTAAACAATGGATGGTTTTACATTGTATGATGATTATTATTACTCTGTGATATATTCCTGATTAGCCTATTTTCCAGTTACTGGAGTTTTTCAACACTTTATTTGTGATATAATGTGAAAAGACTCCCCTTTAACTTGAAATACAAACCATGCTAAGATTCTAAGTCTTTCTTGTTTTTTGTCATTGTTGTTGATTCCAAGACTTACCCTTTCTTGCTACCTCAATAGACTCACTTATGGGGGGTGGGGTGAACAATATTCTCAAGTGTTATAAGAGAATTTCAGTAGCTTATGTGCCAGAACAGTTCCTAATATGTTGTAGAAACCATAAAACTCTTCCCTGAAAGGTTGATACTATTAGTTTCTTGTTAAATGGCATATGAAGTTTGTCAAAAAGTATTTTAACTCTGTCTCTGTCATTTGCGAATTGAATGCATTCTATCAAGTAACTTAAATTTTAGCAGAATATTTATGGATTTCTAAAATGGAGAAGTGACTGCTTCCCTTGAAAATTTATTGAAAGATTAAATATAACATGTTTATATTGTCTGACATAGTCTGATTATGGACAGTTGGAGAGTCAATACGGATGGATATTCCTTTTATTTTTCAGATGAATATGCCTTTAATTCTTACAACATCAATAACATTCCAGTTTCCCAATGAATCAAAGGTAAGGAAATTACCAGTATTATAGACTTGAAAGCATCCCTGGTAGAAAAGTGAAAATATGAAAATTGAACAATGGATCAAGCCAAGAGAAGTCTGTAGTACCTCATAAGAATATGTACCTATGTGTGCTACATCACTATTCTGATGTTCATTAAAACTTTCTCATATTGTCTAAAATAGCTTTAAGAAGTGTATAGCTATTTAAGTATTTTTTTATCAACCTGTCATTTTTGTTTATAAGTTTGCAGGTCTATGTGCAAATATATTTATATAATTCATGTATACATTCTATGTATATATGTATATCTTCTGAACATGTATATATTAGTACATTTTTATGTCTATTTACTAACCCAAAAATATACACATATATGCATTTATCTATTTCTTAAACTATGTTTTAAATCCCAGGTGGAGAACTACTTCTTTTGACAAATTCCATTTCTGTATCAACCCTGAAGGAACCATGATGACCTCACATCCTGAAAAATTTGAAATCTGTTTTGTCTTTTTATCAAATTTTATTTCTTTATTATCCTATTAAATGCTGTCATTTCACGTCTGAGTGCCTCATTTTCATTTATTTTAGTACTCATTCATAGTTTTTATTCTAGAAAACTTGAGGCTTCATGTGATACCACCTTGTATAATGCCCTTTATTGTTTCCAACTCAGAATTCAAGCCTTTAGACATTATGAGATATAGAATTGGAATCTTCCAATATGCAAAGAAAGATTGAGAGGTGGAGGAAAGGAGAAAGATTATGTGAAAGTTGAAGAGGACTTTATAAAAGCTCAAGGAAACAAACATAAACACACAAACACAATAAAACAGACTCTTCTCAGTAAAATGTTATAAAGAGGAAAAAAGTAGAGAAGAGTCACAAATTAAGTGATAATTTTATTCGATTTATATGCAAGATCAAGAGGCTAATCTCAGAGCATTTACCTTTTTAAAATTTTTAAGTTCTTCTGAGTTTATAATTTATTGCTGAAAAGTCATACTCAATGTTAATCCTTTGCCTTATTTAACACCACTACTGTAATGAATAATGAGGCGAGAAGAGCTTTCAGGAAAAGGATTGAGGGTCACTATTTGGACTTTGGCTTTCATTGTTCAGAATAAACCTGGCACTCTCTGCAGGATTTGGGTAGAGGACGGACCTGCCCCAGTTGTTTTAAATATATCTCTTGGCTTCTGTGTTGAGAAGAGGTGGTAGGAGTGCAAGAGGAGAAATAAGGAAACTTGGTAGAATCTGCTGCAATGATCTAAGCAAAAAGTGATGGTTACTTGAACCAGTGTTAAAGCTGGGCAGATGGTGAAAAGTGAACAGGTTCTAGGTATGTTTTGATGGTAAATCCAATAGGTTTTCTTGATGGGTTAGATATAAGGAGTGATAAAAATAGTGAACAAAGATTATTTTAAATGTGTTTTGCCTGAGCTTTGGAAATATAGAATCATCATCATCTGAGCTGGTCATGGTTGAAATAGGTTTGAGATGGAAGATTAAGAATTCATTGGGGAGGTTTTGATGTTATAAACAGAAGTGGAGATATCAAGTTGGAAGTTGAATAATCAGTATAGGAATGTGAGAAAGCGAACTGTGTATTAAAAATATAAATTTGGGATTTTTGGGCACATTACTAATAATCTCTTCCCTTTCAGGAAGTGAGTCTGGATAGAGAAAAGAATCAAGAACTTTGCTGTGAGCATTGCAAGGTAGAGAAGGCCAGTTAAGAAGGAATCAGCTTGGGAGACCAAAGGAGGGGCGAGTGAGATGGAAAGCCAAGGGAAACTAGAAAGGAAAAAGTGTCAAGTGCTATTACTTAGTCATGTAAAATGACAACTGCAAATTGATCATTTACTTATGTAGCAGAAAACAAAGTTACAAACTGTTTGATTTTGGTCTCATAAGAAATATCATATACCAAAGTAACTGGATTCTGTTGAGACCATGGCCTGGTTCTACTAGGGCAGTGGAATAGGTTGCCAAAAGGTGAAAGAAAATGCCTGAAGATAGTATTCAAGATACAAAGTTTATTGGAAAATGCTTTCAGGGAAATTCCATGGTGACAGACTAGACAGCACCTCTGTCCCTCTTGGCACTTTGTCCAGTGGCAGCCAAATGGAAAAGTGACCCTTATCCTTTCCATAGTGCCACCAACTGTGTACTAGTTATTACACAGGAAGTGTTTTATGAGGTAGGCTACAGAAGCAGTGACATTGTTAGTTTGCCTAGTGTGCTTTGTTCTTTGTATGACTGGCATTCCAAGGAGCAGCTATTCTGGTATGCATGCAAGAAAGTAGTTCCTGCATATAACACTAGTTTTCCCCAGGTGTTACATAGGTGAGAAAGAGAGTTAGTGTCCTGTTCAAGATAGTAATTATTTGGATGTTCTGGTCTGAGCCCGCTTTTATTGTTCCCTTAACTTGACTAAGTTCTTGGGAATGGAAAGAGGAGTTTCAAGGACATGGTGTTTTATTGTCCTTTTTCAAGGATAGCATGCATTCATTCTTCTTACACCCCTAGCACCAGTATACTAGAAGAATCACATTTTTCTTGGAAGGAATTTCTTGAACTTCATAATAGCCCAGGGTACTGGTTCTCTTTTTACAGTACAAAATGTGAATTCTTGTGTTTTACCTTCACTAACTTAATGAGAATCTCTGAGATAGTCGTGCTTGAACTTTAGTCGCCAGAACTACCCAGGTAATGAGATTGTTGAGGTTCTTTCTCAGGAGTCTGACTCAGACCATCTGGATGAACATAGACTTTGTATTTTGAGTAGATTCTAAGGTATTTCTGGTACTGTTAGGCTCAGGAAAACAACTAAAATTTTCTGATCTAAGAGTGTAGCTTTGGCATAAAAGCTCTCCAGGCATTTCTCATATTGAACTGGTTGAAGGCTGCTGCTTAGGAGCCTTGCCAATTCAAATGTGGTTAGAAGAGTAGCAGCATTGGCATTGCAGTGAGCCAGTTGGAAGTGAAAGGTTTCAGGTCCACATATACTGAACCAAAACTCATATGTTGAGGAGATCCTCAGATGATGCATAGACATGTTAAAGTTTCAGAAGCCTTTTTGGACCATGTCTGAATGTTTCTTTCAGGAAACACTACACATGTAGTAGTACCTAGGGAGAATGGGGAACCTTGGGTGGAATGTCTCTCTGAGGATAAGGGAAATTCTCAGAGCTGAAATCATCTGACAACCCAAAGTCCCCAATATTTGGGATTCTGAGTGCTTCCACCATAAAGCAGAGCATCTAAGGGCATACTATAGTAGATCCCACTTTGGTTTAGTAATAAGGGACATATATATATATATATATATATATATATATATATATATATATATATATATATATATATATGCCAGAAGTGGCTAAGGAGCTATACAGAAGTGTTTCTTGGTGTGGCATCTGCAAAGACTTCACTCCTTGTTTAAAAGAGGAGAAAGTGGAGAAGAAGAAAGAAATGCAAAAGTAGGACATTCTTCCACTGCTGATTCCTTCCTTACAGATGGGTAGAAATAATCTCTAATTCTTCATGATCCAAATTGTGGCCAAAAAGGCAATAATATTTATATCCCAAGGATGTAGAGCATAAATAATATACAAATACTTTAATGGCACAAATGAGCTGCTAAATCAATCCCAGCACCACCATTCTTCAAGTTTGTTCCAATTTTCCATAGTAATTTGTGTATGAGTAGGAACTTGGGAGAGTGTGAGTATGTGACATTTCATCATTGTAAGGATTTATCCAAATGTTTGCTATGTGTCAGTCACTTTGCTAATCCCTTTAAGTATATTGATATATCTAATTCTTATTATACATTTATGACTTAACTGTTATTATTCCCAAGTATACACAAAAAGAAACACAGGGAATTTAAGCCACTCATCTGGTTCACTTATCTGGTAAGTGGTACAACCAGGATCTAAATACCAGCTGTAAGGCCTTCTCTATCACTGCCTTATGAGGAAAGGAAGGAAAATATTGTACCCTAAAAAGATGATGGTCATATACGAACATTTAAAAGTCAGTGTAAATGTAGTCCTCTCAGCCCCAACAAAAACATAACTATTTTTTATGAAAAAGAACTGCATCTACTGTAAACCATTCCCACCCAGCAAAGGGCATTCATTTCCCAACCACATTCTGCCTCCAAGACTCCACCTGCTTCCTGTGGCAATAAGTTTCTGGAAAAGTGTATGACTTGCCATGATAACTTAATGCCAGATCAAACAAGTTTACAGATACTCTATTATGTTCAGTAGTGGTAATCTAGAGGATGCAAGCTTCTATCTACCCTGACACAGCTCCACCAGAGTCCATTCACCTTTGGATCTCAACACAAGGAGAGACTTTCAGGGAGAAGACAGGTGAACACTGCTTACCTTATACAGCATGAAATACCTACCCACTGAGGTTCTGGAAAGAGCCCTTGTTAAGAACAGGTTCTTCTGGGAAAAGCCAAGTTCTCATTTGTTAAATGACTCATAGTTTAAGTTCCTGGCAAATTTCCCCTAAGCCTTTCAACTCTACCTGAGAAGAGACACTGAATGTTATGCAAACTGATGACAGCAAAGGTTGCAAAATGATTAGGTTTCTTTCCTGAAGTTGTGACTTTCTTAATATTCCCTTTAGGAATACTACCACACTATAAAGAAAGTGAATCAGAAAATATGGCAGGATGTAAGAAAAATGAGAGGTTATATTTCAAAATTGACATTGAAGTAAAAATATCCTTTCACTAGGAATGGAAGCATAATTTATTCTTACTCTTTTTACTTTTCATGAGAATATATGACTTATTTACTTTTTAAGAATATATGTTACTTATATATTCTTCAATCATTTTGCACTGTAGACAAAGATATCTAGATATAAATTTTTCTCTTATTTTAAATATAAGAAGTCACTGTAAATAAAAACACAGTATGTATCACCAGAATAAAATTCTTGCCATATATCCACAAAATAACTCATAATAATCTTATTTATATTTTAATTAATAATTACTGAACTTTTCATTAAAATAATTGCTGCTCTTTGGGGAAAAAATCAATTTGAGGTATTCCAAATACATCCTTGACTAGAACAATAGTCTTAAATTTAGGAGCATTTGTTCAAATTTTATTTGGAATGCTTGAAGCTCTTATAGTAATTCTAAGGAGGACTTATACCAATACATTTTTTAATAGTTGTGATGAGGTAAATCTCTGTTTCACAGGATGAGGGAATGGATATTAGGATGTAGGTGAATGAAAAGGGATTTTCATATACCCTGTAAATAGTATGACCCAACTTCCTGAAAACCCACGCCATCATTTTCTCCACTCTCTACACCACACCCTTAAATTTATTAATGATGTGTTTCTCTTCTTATAAATAGTAAAATCTTTTCTTACATTAAAAGGGGAATTCCCCATGAGGTGGCCTGAAAATCAGAAACAATTGCTATGTATCCTCTATGCAAATAACATTGCTATTTATTGACTTAATCAAAAAATCCTTGTTCAGATCTGTGTTCATATGTGCATATATCTTTCTGTATTTCTTAATGTTTCCTTTAAAACAATTATATTACCTTTATAAAATTTAGATGGTCTAGTATGGAGATATGTAACTATATATCTGTGTAGATAACATTTAATGTGCAGTTACTTTGTAGATCTGGGGAGACATCTCAAAAATAAGCAATCCTACTCTCAGTAAGATAAAATTTATTGTAAAAGATATAAGGATAAATAATATAAAGAGAATCATTCCATAAGCATTGGACTTTTATGGAAAGAGAAACCATATTTCTAAATGTGAGCCCCAGGTATACAAATTTTAGGTGCTACTTAGCAATACAGAGCATTTTCATATAGGCCAATGTAGTAAGCTCAATGTTGACATAAATTTATTTTCCAGAGAGTTATTAGTCATGTATTTAAAATTATAATTGCCTTTACCAAATCAAATTATATGTATGTGTGTAAATATAAATTTTATTCACCTTATAAAAGAGAAATTTTCTGCAAATTTTCCTCCTACTCAATAATTTGAACATTTGCATGTATTTGTGTTTTTAACATTTTTATGTGAACTTTCTGTTATTGATGTTAGACTTGGACTTCCAAATTGTAATGAGTTAGTAAGATTTTGGAAGGCATTGGACCTCCAGGTATCCCCCACTACTGCTGTGATTTCTGTTGTGCATTTTATTTAATAAGGGTATTCTATATAGAAGCAAATGTCTTACTGCATTTTTCAAATATTAAGTGACCATTTTAGATTCACACTTTGTAGTGAGTCTTATAGCAAGGGGAAAACAGACCCCAAGGAGTCAGTAATGGAAAAACAGAAAGAGTAGTAGATTTTGGTACTGCTTTTCATAAATAATATCATAAATGATCACCAGTCTGAGACTTTAAACTATCTGGCATATAAAAAAAAAGTAGTAGATTAAAGGTGTAAAGTCCACACTCTTGAGTGAGAGGGTTCAGTTTTCTTCATATTTGGTCAAAACCTTGTAGATGAAGAACCATAAAATACCAAGCTATCTTTCTAGGAGGAGTTAGGGATAAATACAATAGAAGTAAATAAAAATGAATACCTCACTAAGCTGACCTGAAGATTATATCATGATTGGCATTATTCCATTTGCATTGAATGCAATGCAGAACTGTAGAAGCCTAGGAGAAGACATTATTACCCAGAAAGGGGTGTCTGCCTTTTTGCATCAAAAGCCAGTGTGCTCTCCTTGGATAGAAAGACAGCACCCCAATAAGTGGGTTTGCTCACCAAGTCTGAGAGTCAAGGGTGCTTACTTACTTCAGAGACTTGCAATATCCCAGCTGTTGGAAAGCCAGCAACAAATCAAATCCACAGGCTGTGCCTTTGTGATTCTCACAGCCAAGTTGCACATATGACATGAAAACAAACAATTATGGTATAAAATGACATCCTGTAATAGAAATTTGTACGTAAGTAACAAGAGTTTAGGGAAGCAATAGCCAATTTCATCTTGGGAGTCACAAAATTTGAACTGAGTAACGAAGAATGAGAAGGAAATGTATACCTGGTAAAAAGGAAGTCAGAAATAGTGAGAGAGAGGGAGAGTCTAGACACATAAATGTACATGGAAAGATGAAAGAGCATGGCAGACCTAAGAAACTGCTAGTGTTTTCATGGAAGAAAACAAAAACTGTCTGTAGGGAAATGGTGGGTACAAAAGTATACAAGTACCTTAGTAAGAAGAAACTTGCTGGAGTTTGGGATTTATCCAATAGGCAGTAGCAGAACACTAGAGAGTTTTAAAGAAAAATTTATGTAATTAATTTGCCTCTTAGGAAAAAAAAGATTTTTATTCAATATAAAATGGATTTTCTGTTTAGTAAAAAGGGCAATATTAGAGGCGGAGCCTAATTAGAGACGTGGTAATATGATGAAACCACAGCAATTGTGAGATTATCCTTCCAAGAGCTTCTTACTTAATCAAAACTCTAGTGATAAAGGACACAAAACACTTGGCAATAAATTTGTAATGGGAAAGACTAAAATTTAATTTAAAAAGTGATTTTCAAAAACTTTCTTGCTAATATACTTTGATATGTTCACTTAGGCCTTGATGAGGCCTACCTAACTCAGATTCATCTTAAGTTTGCCTGACTATGGAAGTGAAAGTTATGTCCTCATTTCCTCCTCAGATTGTTTCTACTCTATTTGGTTCTATTTATAAGAACTAAAAAGGGATTTAACCTTGGTAAAGTAAAGGGGGCTGAGGTAGGAGGTACAAAAAGAACTAAAACCAAACCAAAACAAAACATTTTATTGCATTTTTTCCAAGGATTTTTGGGTATCAGTTTGCTTTAAGTGAAATGTGACTTTCTATAGTTATATCAATATAGTAATCTAAATTTATCTTTAAGAAGCCAACTGCTCTTTCTAAATAAGTTAATATATGTGCCATTTATTATGCACTTTGCTACATTTTTAAACATAAGAGCAAGAGAAGATAATTTTATAACAATAAATTTTGTTGATTACTATCTTTATTTTTCTTATAATTATTCCTTTGAATATTTGAGAACTGGAATTAATTATTTCCTCTTGACTTAGAATTTCAAGTATATATTTGGCATGCAAATTATACTATATGGAAAATACAACATCAACAATTAATAAGTAAAATCACATGATCATGTTTGAATCTTTTATTTTTCCAATCTGAGCTTCCATAAGTCCATTTCTATTATTTTTACATTATTCCCATTCTAATGTCTACATGGAACTATTGCCAGCCAAAAATCAATACTGTTATTTTCAACACAGATTTAGTTCTCAACCACAAAATAATGATTTAGCAAGATACCAATTTATTTTTAATGATTGAATTTATTGGAATGAAATTTCATTCGTGCTAGAAAGAGTCACTCATAGTCATTATGTATTAACTCTAGGAGTATTTTTCGTCAGAAGATGATGACACTCAAATGACACCCTAGTAACATAATAGACATGATTGATTACAGGGAGGTGACTAAAATTTCTAAAGTGTATCCAGTTGGATTACTTGTGTTATTCTTTAGGAATGATTCAGGAAATGGTCCTAGAAGTATTGCACGGATATATAGCTCTCCACACTTGGCTTTCTTGGGCCGTGAGAATGTCTGAGCTTCCAGCACATTGACCCACGTGTGGATATAACGAGCACAGTCTATTGACTTCTTTGTCTATTTGGATCATGAAGTGGATGAAAATACTTCTGGGTGTTCTTCTCTTTCATCTGTCTCTTTCTCAGTCTCCCCAAGTGTAAGTGATTGCATAGAATTTTGTTATTTCATGTGGAACCCAAATAGAGCTTGATATTAAAAATCAGAACTTGTTATATTTTTATTGCATTGATTAGATTTTAAATATATCCTTACATAGCATAGTAAACATGTTAATTTGTATAATGAATTCTGAATTTGAACGGTACCATTATCACTGTTAGCATGTCTGCTGATTAAATTATAACACAATATTTATACCAATGAAGAGATGTCAAACAATTGCTGGGGGAAAAAAGCTAGACAAACACTAGGCAAAAATGAAATGGAATGTGCGTATCAGTTCACGAGCAAAAGCACTGCATGAAGACACAGATGGTAATTTTCATAGAACTAATGACAAATTACTTGCTTTTTTGCAAGTGGTATTATTCTTGTTGAATTCACGAATCCAACTCACAGGCAGCATATTCCTATTTCATGAATTTAACATCCTCTAATTTAGCATGCTGTATGTCTCTAACATTGAAAAACAATACATATTTCTTAAACTGCAATCCTTTAGATAACTAAATAATAGCTAAGTATCAAATCATTTCTTTGACAATTTTAATGTTCCTGCTTAAATTTTGTAGGCAGTATGTTCTGCTGGTCCCTTCTGTTCTCCAAGAAGGCTCTTTGGATAAAGCTTGTGTTCAGCTTTTTAATGTGACTGAGTTTCTTGTTTTGACTGTCTCCATCAACTATGGTGAGGTCCAGACCAAAATACTTGAAGAGCAGGTTACAGGAGAAAATGTCTTCAAATGCTTCAGCTTTGAGGTAAACATTTCATTCTGCTCACTATAGAGAAAATACTGCAGGGGCATGAAAGGCACCCACAAAACTGACTTTTATGGACAAATGTTATTTGCTTGTCTATATAAAGTTATTTTAATGTTTTCAAAAACAATATACTCCTCAGTTTCAGATAATGTAAGTACAGTTATAAATGGAGGCAAGGAGAAAAGTCTATTTACTATTTTAAAAGAAATTTATTGAAGAGAAGAAAACACACACACACATACACACATACATATACACAGAGAGAAATGGAATATTTTAAGAAGGCTAGAGACGCAGCTCAGTGGTAGAGTACTTACCTAGCATCCTAGCATGTGCAAGGATCTGGGTTCAATCCCTAGTACCATCAACAACAACAGCAACAACAAAAAAGATAAAGGAGAATTTATTTAAATGATGAGATAATTTATCTAAATGATGTGACAGAAGCAAGAAAAATGAACAAGGTGGGTTATTCAATAAATGGAAACAACAAGTTATGGATTTAAATTCACTGGTTAATAACGCACAATTAGTCATGGAGATCTCCTGCCAAACACCAGTCTCATGAAGTATGTATTTATTTGCTCCCTAGGTTCCTCAGGCCAGATTGGACCCAGTGGCTTTCATCACATTCTCTGCTAAAGGAGGCACAATCAATCTGGAAGAGAGAAGAGCTGTGGCAATCAGCCCCAGGGAAAATGTGGTCTTTGTGCAGACAGATAAATCCATCTACATGCCTGGACAGAAAGGTGTGTATACCTACATTCTGTTACCCTCAGCTAATATCATTTATAGAATGTTGTAAATGATAGTACACAATACAAGCTCAGAAAATTTATTGCATTAAAATCTACTAGGGAGATTGCTTTAAAATACAAAATAGCTCATGTTACCTAAATGTTTGAAATTTGATTTCAGTATGTCTCGGGTAGGGAGCCTCAGAAACTATTTTTAAAGAATTTCTCAATATTCTAATAATATCTAGTAATGTATATGTTTGAAAACCATGACATTTCAACTTATGTGAATTTAGGAATCATGGTTGAATTAGAAATTAAAGAGCAACAAAGTGTTTCAA
This sequence comes from Marmota flaviventris, assembly GCF_047511675.1. Lineage (NCBI taxonomy): Eukaryota > Metazoa > Chordata > Mammalia > Rodentia > Sciuridae > Marmota > Marmota flaviventris. Next base: position 129,669,752 of record NC_092500.1, on the reverse strand, counting down.
GAACATATTAAGAGCCAGGCATAGTGGTGCACAACTGTAATTTCAGCTACTTTGGAAACAGGCAAGAGGATCACAAATTCAAGGCAAGCCTGGACAACTTTTAGCAAGAGCTCCTCACAAAATTATAAAATGGGCCAGGGGTGTAACTAAGTGATAGAGTGCTTGCCTAGCATGCTCCAGGCCCTGTGTTCAGTTCTTAGTATCAAAAATACACATGCGCACACACACACACACACACACACACAGAGTAATGGAGAGACAGGTTCTCCTAGTGACTAAGTAATTGCCCTGCATGATGTTGAATTAAACTGAAAAGCCTTCTCCTGGGTTTAGAAAGAGGTAAGGAACACAGCTACAATCTTAAAAAGGCAGACATTTCTCATGAGCTAAAGGAACACAAGAAAACATGGAGGTAGAATTAACTCAAAAACCAGACCTTAAAATGTTAAAGAGATAAACTTATTTGGAGTAGAGAAAATAAATGGAAGGAATAAGAAATGAAGTAAATGACAGTTGAAGAAAAGCCCTGATTGTGAGCGGAAGTGGCATTTTCATGCAGTTGAGCAATATCTATGAGGCATCACTACGGCTTTGGGGATTATGCCATGATGAAACACTATGAGGATTATTCTGAGAAATCTGCACATATTGTTATAGCACATCGTTTTTGTAAGCCATTAGTATTGATGTTGTAATGAGTAGCACAATGTGCTTGGACAAGAAGAGTGGACATGAACATAGAGTAAAGGTTTGAGGAAAAAAACAGATCTGAGTGCTTCTATACTTCTGCTCCTCAAACAGGCTCCTTTTAAAAAAGAATAAACAAAAAATTTAAAAATATTACTTCTTTTGACATATGACAGGATCATGTTCTCATTAGACTTGCAAGTATGATCCTGTTGAATAATAAATTGAGATTTAATTTTTTATATATCTGTAATATAATATACGGTGACATTTATTTTTGATATACATATTGGGAAAATTCCATGCACTCATATTTTAAAGTTTAATGAAACATGCTGTTAAACCATTTTCATGTGTTAGTTAAAAATATATTTCATTTATGTGATGATCATTACTATCCAAAGTATATTTATGAAGACACCAATTGGCATGAATATTCTTTGTATATAACCAGAGATATCAAAAATTGTGCTCTATATATGTAATACAAATCGTAATGCATTCTGCTGTCATATATAAATTTTTAAAAAATTTAAAAATATAATTCATTTAAACTAGATGTATTTTTTATTACAGCATTGTAGGTATACTTAATAGTTGGGTTCATTTTGACAAAATCACACATGCAAAGAATTTTATTTCAATCCCCAACTTCCCCTCTTTAGCTCCCTCCACTCTCTCCCACTACTCTCCTTCCTTTGCTCTACTTTCTTCTCACTTCTCTATTTATTTTTGATTGGTACTTTCTACATATACATAATGGTGAAATTCCCTTTGGAATTTAACATGATTTTGTTAAATTCATTGGATAATTCCTTCCCTTTTCTGTTCTCCCTCCTTCCTCTTATTCTCCTACTGATCTACTCCATTGAGCTTTCCTATATATTTATGATATTTGATCCAGTCCCCAGCTGCCTTCATTCTCATAGATAGATAGATAGATAGATAGATATAGATGTAGATTTTTTTTTTTGCTCTGGATTTCACATTTGAGAGAAAAATTTGGCCCTTTATTTTTCTGAGTCTGGCTTATTTTACTTAGCCTAAGGTTCTCCATTTTCACCGATTTACCAGCAAATGCCATTATTTTGTTCTTCTTTATGGCTAAGTAAAACTCCCTCATGTATATATACTACATTTTCGTGATCCATTCATCTATTCACAGACATCTGGGTTTATTACATAATTTGACTATTGTAAATTGTGTTTCTATAAACACAGAAGTGGCCATATCATTATAATATGATGGTTTTCATTCGTTTGGATAAATACCAGGGAGTGGGAGAACTGGGCAAATGGTAGTTCCATTCCTAGTTTTTTAATGAGTCTCCACACTGCTTTCCAGAGTGGTTGTACTAATTTGCAGTTCTACCAACAATGTATGGGTGTACTTTTTCCCTGTATCCTGGGCAGAATTTATTAGTATTAATGTTTCGATAATTACCATTTTCACTAAAGTGAGATGAAACAGTGGTACAGTTTTGATTTGCATTTCCCTGATTGCTAGAGATGTTAAATATTTTTTTTCATGTATTTCTTGACCATTTGTGTTTCTATTTTTAAGAAATTTCTATTTAGTTCTTTGGCCCATTTAATAATTTGGTTACTTGAGGGCTTTTTGGCATTGAGTTTTTTGAGTTCTTTTATATATTCTGTTTATTAATCCAGCTATTTGAAGTTTCTGTTCTAATTACCAAGTCTTTGATGCATTTTGATTTCAATTTTGTACAGAGTGAGGAATAAGGATCTAGTTTCATTCTTGTATATATGTATATCCAGTTTTCCCAGTACCAATTGTTAAAAAGGCTATTTTTTTTCCTCCAACATACATTTTTGACACCTTTATCAAGTATCAGATGACTGTACCTATGTTGGTTTGTCTCTGCGTCCCACATTCTATTCTATTGGACTTCATGTCTATTTTGATGCAAATACTATACTGATTTTGTTATAGTTCTCAAGTATAATTTGAAATTGGATATTGTGGTGTCTCCTACATCACTCCTCTTGGTTAGAATTGCTTTGGCTATTCTGGGTATCTTGTTCTTTAAATTAATTTAAGGACTGTTTTTCTAGTTCTGTGAAGATGGTCACTGGTATTTTTCTTGGAATTACATTGAATCTGTATAACACTTCTAGTAGTATGGGCATTTTGACAATATTTTAATTCTTCCTATTCAAGAACATTGGAGGTGTTTCCATCTTCTACAGTGTTCTTCAATTTCCTTAGTGTTCTTCAGTTTTCATTGTACAGATCTTTCACCTCCTTGGTTAGATTAATTTCCAGATTTTTTTTCATGTTATTGTGAAAGAGATGTCCTTCTTGAATTCTTTCTTAGCAGAATCACTGCTGCAGTGTAGAAAATCTATGATCTATGAATGTTGATCTTGTATCCTGCTACTTTGCTTAATTCATTTATCAGCTCTAGAAGCAATTTTTTAGGTCTTCTAAATGTAGAATCATGTCATCAGCAGAGATAGTTTGAGTTCTTTTTCCATTTGTATCCCTTTAATTTGCTTCTCTTTCTTGATTCCTCTGCCTAGAGTTTCAAAACTATATTGAATAGAAATAGTGAGAGTGGACATCTTTGTCTTATTCCTAATTTTAGAGGAAATGCTTTCAGTTTTATTCCAATCAGTATGATGCTGGCTTTGAGTTTGTCACATATAACCCTTATATTGTTGAGGTAAGTTCCTTCTATCCCTAGCTTGTCTAGCATTTTTAACAAGAGTCTGTGCTGGATTTTATCAAAAGCCTTTTCTACATCTATTGAGAAGATTGGATGATTTTGTTCTTCATTCTATTTAAGTGGTGAATTATGTTTATTGATTTGCATATGTTGAACCAACCTTGTCTTCCTTAGATAAAGTCTACTTGATCATGAAATATTATCTTCTTGAAAAGTCTTTGAATGTGGTGTGCTAATACTTTGTTGCATGTATGTTCATCAGGGATATTGATCTGTAGTTTTCTTTATGCATCTTTGCCTGCTTTTGGTATCAGGGTGATACTCACTTTATAGAATGTTTGGAAGTAGTCCATCCTTCTCAATTTTATGGAATAGTTTGAGAAAACCTGATATTTGTTCTTCTTTAAAGGTCTGGTGGAACTCAACTGAGAATTCATTAGGTTTGTGGTCTTTCTTCTTTTTTATTTTAAGAGAGAGAGAGAATTTTTAAAATTTATTTTTTAGTTTTCAGCAGACACAACATCTTTGTTTGTATGTGGTGCTGAGGATCGAACCTGGGCCGCACGCATGCCCATAGGCGAGTGCGCTACCCGCTTGAGCCACATCCCCAGCCCCGGGGTCTTTCTTTTTTGGAAGGTTTTAATTACTGTTTCAATTTCACTACTTGATATTGGTCAGTTTAGACTTTCTATATCTTCTTGGTTCAATTTGAGCAGGTCATATGTGCCTAGAAATTTGTCAATATCTTCTAGATTTTTCAATTTATTAGAATATAAATTTTCAAAGTAGTTTCTAATGGTCCTCTAGATTTCAGAATTGTCTTGGTGATATCTCCACTTTCACTTCTGATTTTGTTTACTTGGATCTTCTCTCTTTCTTTTTTTTGGTTCATTTGACTAGGAGTTTATCAATTTTATTTATCTTTTCAAAGAATCAACTTTTTGTTGCATTGATTTGTTGTATTCTTCTACTATTCTCAATTTCATTAATCTTGGCTCTGATCTGTCTTAAACTGATTTTAGAATTAGTTTGTTCTTCCATTTCTGAGTCCTTGAGGTGGAATATTACTTTATTTGGTTGGAATCTCCCTTTTTTAATTGTAATTTAAATGTAGGCATTCAATGCTGTACAATTTTCTTCTTAGAACTGCTTTCATACTGCCCCACAGATTTTGATATAATATGTTGTATTTGTGTTCTCATTTGTTTCTAAGAATTTCTTGAATCCTTGGGGCTGGGGATGTGGCTCAAGCAGTAATGCGCTCACCTGGCATGCGTGGGGTGCTAGGTTTGATCCTCAGCACCACATAAAAATAAAGATGTTGTGTACACCGAAAACTGAAAAATAAATACTAAAAAAAAAAAATTCTCTTTCTCTCTCTCCTCTCTCTCTCTCTCTCTCTCTCTCTCTCTCTCTCTCTTAAAAAATAATTTCTTGAATCCTCTCATTTCTTCTTTGATTCATTCTTCACTTAAGAAAGTATTGTTCAATCTTCATGTGTTTGATTTCTATTATTTTTCTTACATTGGGTTCTAGTTTCATTCCATTATAACCCAATATGATGCATGGGATTGTATAACTTGTTTGTGTTTGCTAAAACTTACATTGTGATCTAGAATATGGTCTATTTTGGAAAAGGTTCCATGAGTTGCTGAGAAGAAGGCAAATTCGGCTTTTTTAGAGTAAAATATCCTGTAGGTGTCTATTAGGTCCATTTGAATTATCAATGGTATTATTTAGTTTAGAAATATCTTCATTGACTGTTTTGATGACATTTTTATTGAAGATAAGGATACATTAAAATCATTCTGAACTAAATGTATTTTTACCTTTTATATTATTTTTTTTCAGAGCATTTTAGCTTTCTTAAATATATTAAGAAAAATACAATTGTCTCTCGGTATACAATGAGAATTGGTTCCAGGACCAATTATCAAGCCTTATGGATGCTCACATTACTTATAAAATAGCATACTATTTCTGGGCATGATGACTTATGCCTGTAATTCCAGTGACTTGGGAGGCTAAGGCAGTAGAATCAGAAATTCAAGCTCAACCTCAATGCAGTTTAGCAAGTCCTCAGCAACTTAGAGAGACTATGTTTCAATTTGTTTAAAAAAATAAAAGTGCTGTGGATGTGGCACAGTGGTAAATATCCCTTGATTCTATACCTACCAAAAATATAAAAATTTATAAATTGCATAGAATTTGCCTAGAAATTATGCACATCCTCCATACTTTAAATCATGCCTACATTACTTATTACGAATACATAGGTAGTGTTTATAAACAGCTGTCATACTGTATTGCTTGGGGAATAATAACAAGAAAAAAAATTTTACATCTATACATATTCATGACAGATACAATTGTTTTGAATGTGAGTATTTTTAATGTCTGATTAGTTGAATCCTTGAATTTAGACCCCATAAAATAAATAGCCAGCTGTAATACCTTATCAGTTATTGTCCTCCAGGACATACTATTAGGATATATACTTACTCCAGGATATACTATTAGGTATAATTATCATGTATGAACATGAATATGTTATAACTATTTTTTTTCTAGTTGTTTACATATAATAGAACAAACTGAGTAGCTACAATTGTTCTCAAGCTTCAGTGACTAAAATTAATTATTTAAGAAGTTTGTTAATCCCAGTGGCTCAGGAGGCTGAGACAGGAAGATCATGACTTCAAACCCAGCCTCAGCAAAAGCTAAACAACTCAGTGAGACTCTGTCTAAATAAAATACAAAATAGGGCTAGGGATATGGCTTAGTGGTCAAGTGCACCTGAGTTCAATCCCCAGTAAAATCCCCCCGCCCCCACTAAAAAAAAAGTAGTTTGTTAAAAGTCCATTTTGCTCTGAAAGCAAGGAAAGTTTTAAAATCTGTGTTTAAAAAATAAATTTTATAGGTCTTTTCTTTTTCTGCTCAGGAGACAGAAAAATTGTTTTAGCACTGACCTGCTAGTTGACACTTGATCTTTGAGGTGGGTTTGAGTAAGTTGGGTTTTTCTTAAATCACAGGCTTCTTAGGCATCAACATGCTGTGACTATGCAAAGCCCAAACAGAAGGAGGTGAAAAATACTGACATTGTGGGAACTGAGATGTATGAGTATTTTCATCCCACACCCTTCCACTCCCCTTTCTCAGAAAAAGTCCAAGATCCAAGCCTCTTTTGATGTTTTGGTTTGTTTTTATGGTGTTAGATGGGCCTTTGCCATCACTTCCTCACTACAGAGCAGTCAAAAACATGGGAGTTCACATCAGTACTGGGGTACCAGAGGGAAATAGAAGCACTGGATAAGAAAACCAAGGTATTTATCAGTGCTAAAATTTAGACAGCACCAACAGTTTTTGAACCAACACTATAAATTTACTTGTGGTGGGTTTAGCTGTGCTCAGGAGGAGGAAGATTGTATATAGTAGACACAAGCAAATACCCAAGGAACGTTCCTAGATTCTTGCTAAGAAGAATTGCAGAAGGCAGAGGTTGGCAAGGAAGCTACTACTTCAAACAGCATAGAAATGTAAAAAGTTAATCAAAATGAATTTCTTTATTATTCTTATCCTATCTACTTTCTAATAAAGGACCTAATGTGCACAGAAATGGTTTTTCTATACTGCATAAAATGAAGGTTGAGTATTAGACAATTAAAGGATATACAGTTAAAAAAAAGTCATTCGCTGTAACTGTTCCTGGTTTACTTATTATAGCAGTTCTTCTTTTATATAAAGTATATTGCCATATTAACTATGACCTTACGCTAAAAATTCAGGGCACATATGATTTGTTATAGCTTCCTATGTGACCACTATCTTCATTTTGATGCATATCTATTTCTCATTCTGTCTCCTTCTAAGAAATTACAGATTATATGACATCAATGCAAACTAAAAATTTTACAAGAAGTTATTGATGACTGTCATAATAAATTTAACCATTTAAAACTCTTAAGAAAAGGTTTATAAATTAGCTACCTGCATTTTTTTAACTTCATATTTTCCAACTTTCAAATTTTTGTCCTTTATCTTACATTGAAGTATCTTACCTTATTGTGATTAAAATCTTTAACCAGAATTATCTGGCTGGCTGAAAATTATGTACTTGTCTGACTGGGATTTTCCTGATTATTGTAATCACTTCTTACCAAACTTACCTCATATCAAAAAAAAAAAGCAAAGAATTCTAACTCAGAAATCAGAAGTAAGGACAGGGTGGCCATGTAACTTGTCTGCTATCCCATAGATAATTTGGACAGTGATCCTTAAACAATTTAGAACAGGTTCCAACTAGTATAATTTCAGATTGCAAATTCCTCCCAAATCATAATTACCACCTGATTTTTGTTCCAAGAATTCTGTAGTAAGAGTTTTATTTCATTTGTTTAAAATACTTATCCTTCAAAACAAAACATTTTGAACAAAGAGATTTTTATTATTTAAACATTAGGCTTAATATTATAGTTCCCTTTTAAAGGTATATACTCATTGGTAAATCTTTAAAGATGTCAGGCACTTGAATAGAGGAAGAAATGAAACTAAAGGTTTTCCATTTCTGCTGGCAAGTGGGGCCTGCATAAGCTTCAGGCCTCTGTGGCACAGAAATGTGCTACAGTTCTTAATGATGGGCCCCACTTCTATTATCTCACTCTTGGCCTGCAATCCTAGCTTCCTAGGAGGTTGAGATCTGCAGACTGTGAATGCCACGGGTGGGGATAATGTGGGCTTCTTCGATGGGGCATTAGCTCAACTAGGTAAGGCTGCTGTGAGACACCAGGTCAGGTGTACCCTGGCATACCACACCTCCAGCTTGAGCTAGCATATTGGGCTCCACCTGGCCATGGTCAGTGCTCACTGCCCATGTTCCAGCTTGCCCAGGCCACTAACTCTGCCACTCCACTAACCCACTGCTACTTCTTAGTGGGGATTAGTAGACTGGCTGTGTGGTGAATGGCTAGGGAGTCATGCCAAAAAAAAGTTCACCAAAAATCTGAAGATGAATTAAGGTCCAAAAACAAAACTCTTAAGACTTAAGGAGAGATTATTTTAATTAACTTACTAGTCCAGAAAAAATAGGAGCACACCCACTCAGCAGAAAAGAAACTTATTCATTTATTATGTTTCCAGTGATAACCACCATCATCTTATGAAGAATATTGACAGTTTGGCACTCTTTTGGCAATAAATTTTTCCTAGAGGCATAAGTGAACAATGTCAAATTAAATTATATGACTGTTCAGTTTGGATCAGGTATCCATCCAGGTGACCAGTCCACAATACAAGATCATACAGAGTGGTGGTACTGTTAGGGATTCACTCTCCTAGATGTTCATACAAGAGAGGTACGGGATGGGCAGTTTTCCCTAGAGATATATACTCTAGTATTAAAAAAGAGCATTGAAGAAAATATTGCTTAACAAAGAAAAAATAAGGCACCCATGATTCTAGCATGTAAGAAATAAGTTAAATAAGGAAATCAGTCTCTTTTTTTTTGAGAAGAAAAGGATTAAAATTATTATAGACAGAAGTGACAGAAATAAAGATAGTGCTCATGATGAAATAACACAGAGGGATTTGCTAAATGGCTTCAAGTTAGGTGACACCATGGGGAGAGGCTAGATAGGAGGCTGGAAGGGAGGGGAGTTTAGAAGGGAGGTAAGGCTGGAGTTTTCTAGAGAGAAATATGTTACTTGCACATTAAGTTATTAAGACACACTTATTTCGCAATGGGAGGTTTTCTTCAGAGAAAAGATTTAGTTCTCAAAGGTTTGCTTTTATGACTATAGAAGGATTAAGTAGTTTAGGGCAACTCCAATGGCAGAGATCCAGTTAGTGTATCTTGAAAGAGACCAAGAAAAAGACCTTTATGTGTTGAATAAACTTAATGACAGACTAAAGGAAAAATCAGTGTCTAAATGGCAGTGCTAACAAGTGGGTGGAAGGATTGGGGCTAGAGGAAAATACTTGTTTAAGGTAATTGAGCAAAGGCTTCAGTAAAGTGAAGTTGTGCAACATGGGTGGGGAGAGTCATTCTGGGCAAGAGACAAGGGAAGCACAGTATTTCGCAAGTATATAGGGAAGTAACATTGGAAGAAATCCAGGATTTCTGATGTGAACACCTGTAGTTATAAAAATACCCTTTTATAAAATGTGAAAGAGTAGGACAAGAGTAAGTTTAAATGAGGAAATTGAGTTCATTTTTAACTGGTGATAATAGCTCAGTTAGTAGAGAGCTTGCCTTGCATGCTCAAAGCCCTGGGTTCAATCCCTAGCACCACCAAAAAAAAAAAAAAAAAAAAGTATCAGTGGAGTTAATTTTTAGACACATTAAACACAAGATGGTTTTTAAACAACAAGGCAGATAAGTAGGCAAGTAGGAAGTATGTTTTATAAATCCTTAGATTAGAAGAAAGGGTTGGAGCAGTGACTTTCGGGAGCCATCAACAGGAAATCACATTTAAAATCATAAGACTTAATAAGATTGGGATTTCTCTGCCAGTTTATGACAGGTCTATGATATACAGAGGCATTTTTTCTTTATCTTCATCACTTGACAATAATCCATGCACACACATATGAGTGATAAAATATATTCTCAATGAACATTTAAAAAATGAGTATGTGCATAAGTAAATTGAAATAAGAAGAGGGTCAATAGTCTGGAAGAATGAGATTAACAAAGCCGATCTCTAACTCAGTTTGAAAAACCCATTTAAAGGGCTTTAACCAGATGACAACACAGGGTTTTAACCATCTGACCCTATAAATGCATGGCTTTTTTCCCCAAAGTGTAATAACATTGACCTATTGACACAAATTTTGACACCAATCTTCACTTTCCTTAAAAGGACAACTAAAGGACCCCACCCCATGGAGCCTTTTAAAATGGTCTATGATATCTTTAGCTGGTAGAAAAGAAGGCCATTAACTCATTGAAATCCTTTATATTATTTAAACAGACAATAGCTACTTGCTTTTTTTTTTAAACAAATGACATCTAAAATACTTTCTCTTTAATTACAGCAAAAGGAAATTGTTTCATTGGAAGTGTAACTTCGGGAATTTGCTTACTCCCATTTTGGGTGCAGGAGGTATCAGGGATTGAACTCAGGAGCACCTGACCACTGAGCCATATCCCCAGCCCTATTTTGTATTTTATTTAGAGACAGGGTCTCACTGAGTTATAGGGTCTCCCTGAGTTGCTTAGCATCTCACTTTTATTGAGGCTGGTTTTGAACTCCCAATCCTCCTGCCTCAGCAACTCCAGCCACTAAGATTATTGGTGAACGCTAACACGTTCACTTATTCCCATTTTTAAGTCATGTGGACGATGAATTATTCCCATTAGAGAGACCTAAAGGGCAAAAGGTAACCTCAGTGCAGAAAAGAAATTGAAAGAACATTCTGTGAGGAAAATAGGGGCAAAAGAAAACACCTTTAAGCAGAATGAATTTCATTGACAGCACTGTAACATGGATTTGACAAGGGCCATCAGGCTAAGAACAGATAGGACATAAAGAAGAGTGGGAGAGTAGAGGGGCCTGCAGTTGCTTACACTGCATATTTTGGAAGAAGAGAATTAGTTAATGACCTATAGACAGGGAAAAAAAAGCATATTTGAATTAAGTCCACACAAAATTTCTGGGATGAATTGTACAAGTAAGATAAAGTTAACTTATCTCACTTGCTTCCTCTTTCTTTCATTATTTTAAGAAAGTAATTAAGCAACCTTGATCACATTTTATGATGGTACATGGGAGGAGAAAGTGCAGATGGCAGTAAAAGAATGAGAAAGTCATTTTACTGAACTCTTTCCTGAAGCTGCTTTAACAGTCCCAAGATCATAGCCCCTGTATTTGATTTGGATCACTTTGGATATATGTGTTTCTACTCATTACAGTTTGCGGTAGTCTCATGCTTTCTGATTCACTAGGTTAATCTATTTAGGAGAAAAACTGTTATGATAGTTTTTAATGATAAATAGTGTTTTATTTCCTTCTTCAGTGATGATTCGAGTTATGTCTCTGGATGATTATTTGAAGCCTGTTGAGGAAATGGTAAGTTATACTTGGAAATATGTTGAGCATATACATAGTTCTGTTTCTTGCCTTATAAAATTAATCTATGAAAAAAAAGAAATCAGACTTAAATTGTTAGTTCTGTGTTCCCATTAGTCAGTCTATGACCCATGGTGTTCCTCACTTAGAATTATAATACTTCTTCTTCTCCCTCATCCTCCACTTCTCCTTCTCCCCCTACTCTTCCTCCTTCTTTCCTCTCTCCCTCCTGTTCATCCTCTTCCTCCTTTTTCTTCTCCTCTCTCTCTGTATCTCTCCCTTCCCCCTCTCTCTTTCTCCCTTTCCCTCGCCTCCCTCCCCTCTCTCCCCCTCTCCCTCTTCCTTCTCCCTCTGTGTCTCTCTCTTTGATCAACAAAATAAATATATTTTCCAATTTTAATCAGAATTCTATAATTTACTGAACTCCCACCACTATAAAGCACTGTGCTACGTAAACTGTTATCCAAAGATAGAGAAGATATAAATCATTGATTCCTCCCAAATGATTACATTAGAACTGAGTTTGTTGGGAAGAAGAAAAATTACCATAAGGAAAGTGGCATTAAAAACATAAAAGAAAATGAATCATTGTATCCTTGGCATCTGGAAGAAAAGAATATGGCAGATCATAGGTTTTAAAATTATATAGTGGGTAAATTCTGTATTGAGTGAATGAGTATTATACAGCATGAATAACATTGTATAATGCTTGCATGAATGAATTTATAATGTCTGAATGAAAGCATTATGGTTGCTTCATATTTTAAATTATCAAGAATGTTAAGTGAGTCTGCTTTAATAGTCCCAAGATCTTAGTCCCTATATCAAGAGAAGCATTAATTTAAGTCATTTCCTCAGAATCAGATTCTGAGACAGAGAAAAATGAAAGAATAAATTATTAAGGAAGTGCTTCAAGAGAATTCAATATGGGAGTTGTGGGAAGCAGGACAGTGTGAAGGAAGAAGCCAAGCATGTGTGCAACTGGTTTCAGGCTAAGTCATCAGCCTGATGGGCAGGAAGCTCCAGAACACATGTTTGTTCCATTTTTAGAAATATTTTCATATTTCAGCACCAGACACTTGTTGGTTGGGGCAGTCCCCTATGTAGAAATAACCTCCCAGGAACTTGCCAAGAGGCCCAATGACAGGGCTCTCAAGAAGTTCAAAATTAAATGCTGCTAGTAGGAACAGAGCTCAGGGAAATTGGGGCTGGGTGCAAAGAACCAGAAAAAGTGATCTGATAGAGAGCATTGGCTACATCAGGTGTCAGGGAGAGGTGAAGCTAAGCCACTCCTTAAAAAACAGATGATCCAATGGTTAAATTAGGGATAGTAAGATATTTAGAAAGGGATTCGTGAGAACTAGCCATTCTGTTGTGGTGTCCCACATTGACTCATCGACTGAGCAGTTACATCAAAGCTTGTTAAGCTTATAGAAGCTAAATAGATGGTTTCTCTGTAGGTTGACTATTTCTTTCTCCTTCCAAATAATCCTCATCCTTAAATAGTTAAGACATCATCTCTTTTAATGAACATCTTTTTTCCCCATTTCCTATAGCTACAGTAATCTTGTAGAATTGCTTCTTATTTTTTAACTTCTAGAACATATACCTATTTTGAATGCTAAAAATTCTTTTAGTAATTTCAATCCTAAATCACTTCTAGGAGACACCAAATGCTCCCTGTTCTCCTTGGTTCAAGGTTGAAAGTCATTTTGTTTTTAAGGATGCTTTTCTTTTCTTTAAACAAAGCAGCAAATATTTCTACTGTAATCATTGAGTCAAACATAACTAGCCTTGACTAGGAGGACCATGGGAAAGTGCAGGGTCCCCTGAAAATCTGAGGGTCTCCCTTGTTAGGATCTTCTACCAGTATTGTTTGTTTTTATTGTCAATAAAACCAAATATTATCATCTTATTTCCACATTTAGTAATTATTGCATTTACACGAAGCAAATAGAATCAAATAATTCTTCTTCAAATATTGGTCACAGAAAATAATATCATTTGTATCAGTCACTTCTGGGAAAGATTCTATGGCATAGCAAAGAAGATTTACTTTTGTACCGAGATCAAAATTAATGTAGCCTTTCCAAAAATGGTAATGATTTGAAGATTACATTTTGTGTATTTTCAGACCAATATTTCTAAGGTCAACCACTGTTTCAGTATCATATTCCATTTAAATAAGTGACTCAATATATGGTTCCTTCTACAAGATCAGGAATTCATAGTAATTTTGATGACAATTACCAAAACATAGTAGTGATATAATTATCAAACGGACAAAGATATAGAGCATGCACCTAATTTCTCCTTCCCAGTCTTCTTTCCCTTCATTCAGAAGGTGACATGAAGATGGTCTTGGTCCTGGGCTGGTTGTGCAGATTAATTTTTTACTAGAGAAGATTCAACTCCATTTCAATCTTTGTTTTTGAAGAAAACTAGCATCTTAGAACAATGATATTATACTTTTACTTGATTTTTGCATACTAGTTTTGTGAAGTACTCTATCCTTAGTAAAAACTAGACAAAGTAATAAAGATTTTAAATATTAAACACAATGAAAATCATCTGCACTGGAAGCATCACAAATAGTTTTTAAAAAAGAGATAGTACTCTAACTTTGACCCTCATTATTAGAATTTGGTCCAAGTGGTCAACCTCTCCCTATGCCACCTATGGATAAGAGTTATTTATTTCTCTCCTGTGAGGAGTCCCATGAGAAGATCTGTATCCCTTAATGTTTGAGTTAATAACACATAGTAGTTATCTTCAACACCATCTTGACATTTCATCAAAGAAACCCATTTTATGATTCTATAATACAAATAGATACCCCAATTCTGCTCCTTTATTTTTCAGTTCTAAGAATTCCAAAAGCTATGGATCCTGTTTGTATTTCTCTACATGTATGTTTTATCATTTTATTAGATTTATCATGTTTTACAGTTTGTAGGGAGTAGCACTTTGTTTTGAGGGGTGAGTAAAGAAGCTTAGGTAGCTGTTTTAACTTACCCCTTAGCCTGTTCACATCTGTCCCATGGATTCTAAATTACAGGCTTCTTAGTTTTAGTGTCCTGAGAGATTGCACTAAGAGATGAAAAGCAAACGGTTGACTTTGTGGGTCTAGGGGGGCAGAGAATGGTATGCACTAGTGAGAACTGCGGGGCTGTGCAAACAGATGCAGGAAGGCAAAGGAGAGAAGACCCCGGGGCCAGATTTAAAACAAATGCCTAAGATTATTTACTCAACTTATACAGAAAAAAAAGCATAAAGAAAAATTAAAAATTTAAGATAAATAATATAAAACTTAAATGATCAAAGTATTTCAGAAGTCAACCAGCAGTGTAAAACATTGTCACTGCTAGATTGAAGACTGGCCATGGATTGTCCATAAGGAAGTAAATCATAAGGTCAGAGAAGTCTTTTTATTATGTTGGAAAGACCTAAGAACAGGATTGCTTGCTGAGAATGCAAGGTGTGCATTTGTGAAAGCAAGAAGTCAATGAAAATTCTTGGAAACTATGAGCAGATTCAATATACATAATAGACATTCAAACTTTCAGTCAGGAATTAATACTTGAGTTTTCTTAAATTATCTGCTTATGTATACTTACTTATTCAATAATAGTTTTATAATTAATCTCTGTACTCAGTGATTAAAATCAATCTTGAGAGTTCATATATTAACATTATTTTATTTTTATTTCAGTATCCAGTAATCACCCTCAAGGTAAGGTAACTGCAAGTTTAAGAGGGTTAATTTTCCACCTCCGTTTTAGAGCATCTCCTCAAACCTCAGTATTAAAAGGCAGTTGGCGGGGAACATTATCTATTTAAATTGGTAAGATATTATTTAGTTTGTGTAGCCATCCTCAAGAGAATAGAAATAAGTTATTTTCCTTCTCTTTGATTTAAATTCACATCTATTTTTTAATATGACAGGAAGCCAGTATAATTCATTTAACACTTATTGAATGTGTCTAAAAGTGCACTGGGGTCAAAATGTAGTTCACCTATAAGAACTGAAATTTTGATGCAGAAAACAGCTGTAACAAAATAATAATTCTAGAGATATGATAATTGAATCCCCAGTACTGCAAAAATAAATAAATAAATACAGACATAAAAATATACTAAATGCTCTGATATATAGAGATATGAATCCATTCAAAACAACAATCATTTCTCCATGGTGAATCATTTAAAACTTGTGTTTTAAATCAGCAGATTAGCATTTTAAGAACTAGGAAGTTACTTGATGAAACGTTATGATGAATGAAAAATCCAAAATGCAACACAATATACGTTATTCCTCCTCAGGACCCACAGGGTAATCAGATACAACGGTGGGTTAATGAAAAGGCTGTGAAAGGCGTGCTACCACTCTCCTTCCAGTTAATCCAGGAGTCCATCCTAGGATGGTATGAGATCACCGTGGAGATGGGCTCTGGAAACAAAGAATACCACTATTTCTCTGTGGAAGAATATGGTAAACATGCGGCTACAAAAATATGATATATTAATAAGAAAACATGTAAAACTATCCATTTTTCCGAAGGCCTGTACTTAGTAATTGTGCATCTCTGAAGCTTTCCTCTTAATCGTCACACATTTTTCTGTTGACCTAGGATGTCTATTCTATTTTTCTTTCGTGATGTCTAGAACTGAGTTAATATGATGGTTTCACTTTCTTTTTTGGCCATATTTATGCTTTGAAGCACTTTTTATAAAAAAAAAAAAAAGGAATTCACATTAGCTATGTAAGGAGGAGTGCTGCTTGTAGGATTTCAGTAAATCATCATAAAATTTCATAATGATATCATAATTCTCATTTTACAGATGAAGACATTGAGAAACACTTACCCAAAATCAATATTTCAGAAGTTATGGATTTGGAATGCACGCCCGCATTTTCCTATTCAATTTCAAAGTCCAGCCCTATGTACTTCTGCATCTTCCTAACACTCTTAATTAACAACAAATATTGGCAAAGAACCATGGATTATAAAAGGGGAAAATTGCTTTATATGAATGCCTTTATATAATGCCTTATAAGGTTGCCTTTTTTCTTTTTACGAACAGTGTTACCCAAATTTCAAATGACTGTGGATGCACCAGGAAACATCTTAATTGTGGACTCTGAATTCAAAGTTAATGTCTGTGCCTCGTAAGTACAAATTGTACACAATAAAATGATGTATTAATGGAAATAGAATAGAGTACAAAAGGTAGCTAAAAAGAAGCACAATAAAAAATGATGGAAGACAAAGGAAAAGGACAATATAAAATTACCTTGCTGATTTTACTTCAAATAATGTTAAATATAATTACATCAATAATTATTGGAATATGACACATGTTAAGTAACAGTTTGACTACTGATTATTGTCTTACAACATAACACATTGTTTTATACCATCCAATGCAGTATCTACTGAGTGCCCCTTTGTGGGTAATTATATTCCAAAATTAAATAAAATTAAACATTCCAATCCCTCAGTTGCACTAGCCACATTACATGTAACCAGTTGATGCTGATTTGGATAGTGTGAATGTACAATGTCATAAGAACTAGGAAGTTACTTGATGAAACATTATGATGAATGAAAAATCCAAAATGCAACACATTAATGTACTCCCACATTAATGTATATTCAAGCATACTTTACACATCCTAATATTGCACCAAACACAATGTAGTAATAAATGACTTTTAGATAATACTGGCATGATTTAAGAGGGAGGGGAAAGCTTCACATAATGGTTGCACCCCAGTATTTTTTTAAAAAAATACCATAAAATCTGCAGTGATTATGTGGTTGATATATGGAATTCCCATTTCAAGAGAGCTCTGCTGGTATTATCATGTGTTTACTCTGACTTCTTGATGAAAGTTCTTCTTATATTACATGATTAGAGAAGAAAAGCATAGGTCAAAATGTATCATAAAGAAAACTGCCATAAGATCTCAAATTGCTCCTGGGCAATCCTGGTACAATGTGTGGAGAATATCAAGGGCAGACAAGGACTTGGAGGGCACATAACAAGATGCTCAGTTAGTATATGGCAGTGGTAATAGCCAGACAGTTCAAGTAATTTTCTCCCTCCCTTTGCCACTAAATAAACAGTTGGCAGAAATTTCATAACTAGCAAAGACAGCAAGAATGCAAATATCAATTTATTTTATAACCTGTAATTTCTAATTATAAACAGAGTTTCTGCTTGTGTTCACCCTACACTGGAAATTTAGGATGGTAAAGAAGGGATGTGGCTATCTTGAGTGTAACCTCCAGAGTGGGAGGAGAAATAAAGGTCAGGAAAGTTTCACTGTACTTGGATTATAGAGGCAGACAAGTACCAGGCAAGTACCTGTGAGAAATGGAAATCCTAAGAGCCCAGATGTCCTGTGATTCTTGTCTGTGTCATTTTTGCTGGAGAAACATTGCAATTAAGTGTGATAAGGCTCTCTGGGAAAAGCCAACTGGAAAGCATAAAACATAAGTATAAATGAGTAAGTAGTTGAAGATTCTAACAATTTTAAATCCTAGCATTAAGCTAAAAAATTGAGCAATTTATACCTGGAAAAATAATTGAAGATCATCCATAATAAAAGCTTAGAAATAAATATGACTGAGTCAATAGTGTACCTTTAAAATTAACCATATTGATTGATACAGTAAGAATATATAATATGTATGTATATATACTGACTGAAAGAATGGATGGTGCTGAAGGGAGAATTAGTGACTTGGAAAATGAAATTGAGGAATTATAAAATGTAGTCCAGAGGATCTACCATTATTTCTTATAGACAATTTTGTTCTTTTAAACCTATTACTTGAATTTTTAATAATGATAATTTATTTGTGTACTTAGATATAAATAAAAATAAATATAATTTGTTTTAAAAGTTTAGTCCATAAGAATAATAAATGCTCATATACAATATTTTTGAAACACAAAAAAGCTAAAAGAAGTAAAGTACTATCCTAAGAAATGAAACAATCAATGATCTTGTATACCTTTCCCTTATTATTATTTTTTTCATTTATTCTGTATTTTAGTGACTTACATAAATTAGTTCTACATGTTGTCTAGTTTGACCATTTTAATTAAAATATATGTTGGCCCAAAGTCATCAGTTTAGTTTTAGTCAATACCATTGTTTAGATTTACTCCAGAAAATAAAATGTAAGATAACTTGTTGTGGCAATGGTGGTTTTAGGCACTATAAATCTTTCAAACAATTCTATGCAAACTAATTATACCATTGGATTTTATGGTTGTATTCTTGTTATATCATTTTATTAGATACACCTATGGCAAACCAGTGGAGGGGAAAGTTCACCTTAGTGTATGCAGGGCATCTACTTTTTATGGTACTTGTGGACCTCTCAATTCACTCTGTAAAAATTTTACTCTTCAGGTAAGAGGCACATCTGCAAAATCATAAATAACTGTGCATTAACCTTATGACCTCAGCTTCCATTTACCTTCCTTTCTTCTTGTTTCTCTCTTTAGAATTAAAAATTATACTTCTCTTCTATATACCTATTTCCATTTTTAAAATTTCTATTGTTTTTTCTTGCTAACTTCTCATGTTCTATTAAATGACAAAACACAGGTTGTATTACTGGAAAGCTCTGGAGTAAATTTCTATTAATTAAAAATGAATTTGGTTCCATATCAAAATCTATACTCTAACAATGTACTACATGGGATATATCTTTCACTTTATACTTTCTAGATATAGTCAGGGAGATATGAAGATGTTCATGTGTCTTCAAGATTATTAGATGGGTGATTTTTTTTCTCAATCTTTTCTCATTGGAGTTGGGTGTTTACAGAATTTCCAGATGGTACATATAACAGGCGAAATTCTTATCTGCTAACAAGAGGAATTAACTTTTCCAAACTCCTAAGGGGAGGAATTTCCTGAAAAGATTCAAGTAAACCTTGAGAACCAGCATCAGAAAATTGAACCAACAAAGCTAGGATATGGCAAGGACTTCAATTATAATTATGCCAGAGTTTGACTTGTTAATACACAACTGCTACTTACATCTCTGTATCACAAATAGCAGCACACCCACACACATGTACTATACATACACACACGTTATATATTTCTATTATTTATAGAGAAGAATTTTTGTTAAAAATAATTGTGAATCCTCTGGTTCTTAAGTTTAAAAGTTGAATTTGAACAATAAACAATAAAAACAGTAATAATTATAATAGCCAACATATTATGGTTGTGTCAAATGCTAGGATTAAGTAGTTCATATACATTTAACTATTAAAAGAACTGTATATGTATAGTACTGTTATTATCACTCATCTGCAGATGAATGGATTAAAGTAGGGAGAAGCTTAAGTATATTGCATGATGTCAAATGTATATATTAGTAGCATTGCTATATCCTTAGGCATTTCAGAGGCTACAGAATTTTCTCCATTTATTTATTCAATATTGAGTTCCTTTAATATATAAATATTATTGTGTTTAGAAGCTCCAGTGTTAAACCACACAGACCTGGTCCTGTCCTCATGGGGCTTGCTTTTTATGAAGTGGTCATTATATTTATTAGATGCACACTCAGGAAAAAGAATGAACCAATATAAGCCAAGAACATGGGGGTGGATAGATCCCAAAATGAATTACAAAGAAGCTTATGTTATGTAGATTCCCTTCAAAAGATTTGAGAGATATTTAAATTTAAAATACAGCAGGAGTGTAGCCTAAATGATTTACCTGACTGCTAACCTTTAACTCTAATGAAATTTACCTGGACCTTTAAGATTGTGGAACTGTCTTGAGGATTTCATTGAGTTTCAGGGGCCCTGAGAAGCAGCATATGATTCTGGTTTGGTATTATTTCTCTTGTTTTGGTGGTGCTATGGGTCCAACACAGGGCCTCACATATGCTGAGTATAAAATGGCATAGGATTTTAACCTGCCACTCAAGGACCCAGTTTCCTGATCTCAAGATGAAGGAGTACAACAGCAGCTCAGTTGTCCTGCAATAATCTACTAATCTATGAACACATTTCATCACCAACCTAAATATCTTTTAAATATTTTCAATTCTTTCTGTTTAACCATTTCCTAATTATGACATTTTAAAAAGTCCCCAATGAGGCATTCTAAGTTGACCAAATAGACATTGAGACAAATTCAAAGAATCTAATAAGAATAATACCTACCATTTACTAAATGTTCACTAAGTACCAGGCACTATGCTAACCACTTTACAGCAATATGGCTGTAACATCTTGCTTTATACCAAGTAGTAAGTGATAGAACCAATATTAAAATCCCAGTGTTTGACTCAAAAGCCTATGTCCTTAACTGCCATATAAATTTTAATTCAATAAATATTCAAGGCATAGTAACTACAAAACATAAAACACAGTTTCAAAACTGAAAAGGAATATGGTTGAAATTAACAAAATCGCAATATCACATCTGAGTAAATGTGATCAGATTTAGATGTGTTAGCTTATAGATTAACAAAGTAATACCGCCAGGAGTGTTCTGTTTAACTCATATTCTCTTTAACTCAGAATTGTGAGAGTTGATATTTGTTAACAATTCAAATGAAGTCAGAGTTAAATACATGAACTGAAATTTTGAAGCATATAAACACAATGAATTATTTTATAAAGTTCAAATTTGAGTAAAACATTTCTCTTAATGTTGCTTCCTGTAGGTTACATATTTTTTTCCAAAACTGGTATTTCTTATAGTCTTTAAAATTTGACTTATCTTTTATTATTACATTCATTAATGTTTCAGATGGGGAAAGATGGCTGTGTCTCCCAGCTTATTAACACAGATGCTTTTGAGTTAAACCGGGAAGGATATCAGAGTTACTTTAAAGTATACGTTCTTGTCACAGAAAGTGGAACAGGTAATGCTCCTTAAACAGTAAGACCCCAGTGGATAACATTTTCCTATTTGAACTATTATCTACTAAGGTTAATTTCACAATGTTAATATGATAATATAGTCATTTTTTGCATAGGATATGTTACCATTTTTTTAGATCCAAACTCTGTTTCTTATTTTAACCATAAGGTTTTAGACACCTATTGATGGATGGATAAATATTACTTTCAAATGAGACTAAAGTAGAATTCAGAATGCTAGTGTATTAGCATATAAAGGGAAGATATGTTTTGAATATTGGTATATTCCCTTTCCTTAATCATTGCAATATGTAACTGAGAAATATAGTGGTTGATTGCAAAATTTTGGGGGGAGCATAGAATCGAAACAAGGGAAGTAGAATATAGTTTTTTGAGAATATCACCAAACTTCTGAAAAGAAATTCAATGAAATATCTTTAACCCACAACCAGGAATATATTTCTAATGACTAATTTTTTATCTCTCTGATGCAGTATATTTCTCTCTCTTCATTAAATTCTTTTTCTTGAAATGGTCCTGTTCTGACCATTTCCTTTCTGTTAAAATAGACTTTCTTTAATTCACCTATGTGATATTTCAGTAAAAATTTCTGTCCATGATATCTTAAATACTAATATGCTTCAATCCATATTCAAAGTTTTAGAGATATCTGTCACATCCATGTCACAGGAAATCCATGTCCTGTGACACATCTGTCACAGGAAATTCAAGTAATAAATAAAAATTTAATGGATAATTAAATATATTTGTCACATTAAACAAAATAAATAATGAAAGGTAGCTAACTAAATGATAACATACATTTATGGCTGCAATGTTATACAGTCATTAAAAGAACTAGGTTTTTAGAAAAGTATCAAAACCTCAAAATAATGTTTAAAAACATAATGTCAAACTACATATTTTTTACAATGCAGATACACATATGTATTTACACACATTTATAATCCCAACTGCATTATTATAAATGATAATTTAAAGGATAAAAAAACTTGCAGAAAATAGTCTAACTTGTTAAATTTTGTTTTCTTTGGCATGTTTAAAAATTTGCATTATCTTCTTAAAATTTTTAAATTTCTAATAATATACATATATTACCTTTCTTACTATGAATAGATTAAAATGTATGTTTTAAGCAGGAAGATTGTGAAATAAAAGTTTCAAACCATTACTGATGAATAATAAGAAAACAACTGGGCATAGTGGCACAAGCCTATAATCGCAAAGGCTTGAGAGGCTAAGGCGGGAGGATCCAGAATTCAAAGCCATCCTCAGCAAAAGTGAGGTACTAAGCAACTCAGTGAAACCCTGTCCATAAATAAAATACAAAATAGGGCTGGGGATGTGGCTCAGTGGTCGAGTGCCCCTGAGTTCAATCCCCAGTACCCCCCAAAAGAAAAAAGAATAATCAGAAATCAGTGACGTTAATCCATCATGAAAGACTAATAAATGAATTGAACAGTGTATAAAGACCAAGAGTACTGGTCAAGAATGATAAGCTTTTTTGATTTTTCCCATCTTTATTAATTTACTTTACAAAACTTCTGAAAAAAATAACATGTATTAAAACTGCATAGAAAAAGTGAACTATTATAAAGAATAGGACATTTTGAGATTTTTTTCTATAGTTCGGTTTGGCTATATTTTGAGGATATTTTCCTAATAATACTTAATTTACTGCAGGTATTCAGCTTACAAAATTCATGTATATAAACATAGACTCATCAATGGTGAAGATTAGATTTGAAAATATGGAGACAATCTACAAACAGGGACTCCCTTATTTGGGCCAGGTAAGAAAAGTGATAACTTCTTTACTTTCTCATTCATTTATTCTCTCATCTATCTTTCACTTATTTGTTCATTCATTCATTCATCTATCCAATAGCTCTTTTCTGAGAAATTACAATATTAGAAACTCTGTGTTAAGCACTGTAGGATGATTTATTCTATTAGTTTTCAGAGACCCGTCTTGGTTTATGCCTTTTATGAAGTGGTAACTGTTAACGCTGTCCCATTTCACACACAAGTGTCCATGATTGAAAAATAAATTGTTTATTCTGCATCAGAATTAGGATTAAAAAAATAAAAGCACTACTATTTGCCCTTGAGGGTTTTATAGCTCACAGAAAATAGACATTAAACAAATAATTTTATAAACAATGAATGAACTATAGTCATGGGTGCTCTGTCAGTGAAATACTGACCATTTAGTAACTGTTCTACATTAGGGAATTAGCAAACCATACTCCTTGGGCAAAAGTCAACAGAGTCCTACCTTTCTATAGCCAGTGATTTGGAGTGGTTTATCATTTTTTAAAGATTATAAAAACAACCAAAGGACGTGAGAAAGAAACAATATTTGGCCCCATAAAGTTTACCATATTTATTATATGATCCTTTATAGAAAATTTGCTAAACTCTGGACTAAATAGTCATAGAAAGTTTCTCTAAGGAAGTGATATTTAAGTTGATACAAGAACACTAATAAAGTATTGCAAAAGTGAGTTACTGGACTAGATCTTACAGAGAAGTTTTTCTCAAACTTGATCCTGTGTCAGAATCACCCAGAGGGCTTGGGAAACAAATGTCAGTAACAGCCATTTTATGAATAAATTTAGATTAAAGTTTGGCTTTGGCAAATAGATAATTTAATATATGATAATTTCATTTACTAAGCAGCCATTGAGTATATGCTAACAATTTTTCTCCCCTTTATCTCAATGCATTTTTGTTTGAAATGTTTCCATGTTCTGTTACTTAATATGTAAAGTTGAGGATTATTATACCTTCAAGGAATAAAATTATTTTCCAAATATGAAATAATTTTCTCTGGACTGGTGAGTTTCCCTCAAACATTTTCATCAAACTCAAATGATTTCCAATGATTTCCTGGGTTCCTCTTCGTCTCTTACATCTTTTCAGTTCCATTTAAAAGCATATTCTATTAAAAGAACATTTTGTGAGAAAATGATATATTTTTAGCATCTTTTGTATACTTAAGTTTCTGGAGTATTGTTTAATAGTTTGTTTTTTTTAATTGGCTTAAATCTCCAAATTGAAGATCAAATATAATAGCAGACTTTTTGTCACGTTATGCATTTTGAGGAATCCATTTTTAAAAATCTAATCTTCCGGGCTGGGGATGTGGCTCAAGCAGTAGCGTGCTCACCTGGCATGCGTGTGGCCCGGGTTAGATCCTCAAAGATGTTGTATCCGCCGAAAACTAAAAATAAATATTAAAAAAAAATTCTCTCTCTCTCTCTCTCTCTCTCTCTTTAAAAAAAAAAAAAATTTTAACTTCCAGGCTTCTAAACACAAGAATTTTGTAAAATAAATTCTCAAGTCAAAGAATCTCCTTGTTTAAGTTTAACGAGAGCTCTCAGTAGTTTTGATTTTAGATGTTCTCTTTCTCTTAAGTAATTTTGTTATTGTGTGTGTGTGTGTGTGTGTGTATGTATTTCACATTAAATCTAGGCTTTGAAATTATTTATATTAACATTTCTAATATTCACTTATGATTTGAAGAAATAAGTCTACCACAACTTATTTTTCATTTTCTATTCCTAGTCTTGTGGGTTTTTTCCTCCACTAGTTGTTGGCTTTCTTATTTATCTTTATTTTTATTTTATTTTAAATAACATTTTACTATCATTCAATTTTATTATAACCTTTCTTCTTTGGATTTTATTCCTAACTTCTTGCTATGATTACTAAGGTTAAACTTTCATGTTTTCAAATGTTTACATTTCTAAGTACTACTTTACTTTTCATAGGTGTTTTTCTGTGCTATTTTTAGTTTTGAAATTGTGGTAAAATACATGTTACATAAAAATTATTATCTAAGTCACTTTAAGTTTAGTTATAATTATTTTTCATGATTTTACAGCATGTATTTTCACTTTCTCTTTCACCTAAGAATGACTTAGGGTTTTAATTTTTTTTTTGGTCTAATATTTGTGTTTGTGATTATACATTAAAAAAATAAGTAAATTTTTCTGGGTGTGTGATCCACACCTGAAATTTCAGATACTAAAGAGGTGAGACAGGAGGATCACAAGTTCAACACCAGCATGGGCAACTTAGACCCTATCTTAAAATAAAAAATAAAAAGGTCTGGGAATGTAACTCAGTGATAGAGCACTTGCCTGGCATGCATGAGGCTCTGGGTTCCATCCCCGGTACCTCAAAAAAAGAAAAAAAATAATATTGATAAAACTATAAAGAACAGCTAGCACTTCCCCTTTAAGAGCTTTATGTCCTGAGCAGTTCTCTAGGAACAACTATTTTAACTCTTTCAGAGATTCCCACAAATATTAATCTTCATTAATATTAATAATATTAACTGTCACTTTGCAAAACAAAGGATGAAGAGCAAACCTTTTACACCTGCCCCATCACTTCTACACTCTGTGCCCCAATGAATTACATATTTCTAAGTAGACATTCAATTGTTATATTCTGTTAGTATGTGCATCTATTTTTCACAGGATAACCAATTTAGGATTCTAGGATTAAATCTCATTTGTGCAATATTGGGTTCTTCTTTGCTATTATTATGTACATGTCACTACTAATGTTCAAAAAGTTCTAAAATTATTCCCAAAGTTTTAATTATATGGTCAAAATGCACGTTACATCTATCATTCTTGATCCATCTGAATTGCTCTCTGTGTTTCTCAAAAGTAATTGTCATTCTCAAAGATAATTCCTCTGATATCTTGATACTTCCCTTTGCTTTTTCCAGCTTCAAATGTCCTGTTTTTTAAATTCCATTTCCTTGGTTTCCACATTAGTTCAATGGATCAAGCCCTCTAGGCTTCTTGAGCAAGGACAGATGGTATTTGGAGAAGGTTAAATATTCTGCATAATTTTTAATTATTGGTTGGACATTTTTGGAGTTTGAATTAAATATTTCTGCAATAATTATGGATTTGTTAACTTATTTTTGTCATTTCTGCCAATGTTTGATACATATACACACACAGACAGTGTTGAAATTTTTTTGTATCATGTATGTAGCCTTTTATCCCTATTGGTACATTTCACTTCTCCCATTCTGCTTTAATATTTTAAAAATCAGTTTTTGAGTATCACTTTTAATTCCTCTGTTTTTAACCTTCTGTATATTTTTATGTATGTTGATGATGAAGAGTATCTAGATGAATTTTCAAATACAATATAAAAATTTTCCTTATTAATAGGTTTAACCCATTTCTTCATTAATGCTGGTAGAGGTATATTTACTTCTACCATGTTATTTTTGTTTTCTATTCCCATAGAGTTTTTTTTCAACCGCCTCTCTTTTTTTTAACCTTGTCTTCTACTCAGTTCTTAAAATTTCTCCTTGTAAGTTTTTTCTTATTTCTTAAGTATTTAATACATTTAAATTTCTATTTCTATTTTTATCCTAAAATTTAAGTGTTTTTGAAATCTTAATTTTTTAATTTCCAATTTTACTGCCTATTATTTCACATTAGACTATTTTAATTCATAACCACATCTGCTTAATGCATAAACTTGTTTTTGACAATATTTCTAGATAGTTACATACATTTATCCTAAAATTCTTCTAAATTATTCTTATCTGGATTTCCTAAACTGCTGATAATAAAAATTTATGGGCATAAGAGGTTATGAATTGTCTTTTAAGATATATGTCAAGGATCTGTCACATTTTCTATTTTAGGCTCCCATGCAAATGGTTCAATTAATTAGAATCCTCAGATCATGAAATGATAACATAGAACATATCACTTATTTTATTTATATGTTTATTATTTCTCCTTTATCTTTAGTTCCTCCCCACTCCAATCTTAATTATTTACTCTAATATACTTACTTATATTCTTAAAATTCTATGTGTAGACCTTTCTCTAAAATATATCCTCTGCAGTGGAATTGCTGGGTCACCATCAGATACATGTAAAGTTTGACTAGCTATTGCCAAATTGCTCACAATAATAGTTACAAAGTCCCCAGGAGAGACTCAGAGGTCTCACATTCCAGCAGCTCCAATAGCACTGCATCATCACATCTCAACATTTAGCATCATCCAATTAATCAATTATCTTGATAATCCATTGGGCTTTAAAGTGATTTGTCATTATTGCTTGAGTTTGCATTTATCATTTTACTCATTTGCTTCACCATCCCCTCATTACCTATTAGTGATTTGAACCTTCTCTTTTGAGAACTGCCTGTTTCTATTGGTTTATCATATTTAAGGATACCTTGCTTATTCTAGATATTAGACTATTTTGCATTTGGGTATTAAAATGTATTCTGCTTTTTATGAATCTGATGACATTTTGTTAAAAAACGACAGGTGACTTTTGTTAAAAAATATTTCAAATATTTAAAATATTATAGAAAAAGTATATAAACCACCATGTACTATCACTCAAGTAAAACATTTATAAACTTATGCCAAACTTATTTTCTACATTCAGCTATCAAATTAAGCTTCCCTTTTAGATTATTATAGATGTATCAGTCCTTCTTTAAACACTTTATTATTTTTTTCTAAAATAAATGGGTTTTTTAAACCTATTACCTCAATTCCATTATTCCATCCAAAAACAGAATAGTACTTCCTGAAAAATCAAGTTTTAAACTCTCTAACTATAATTTTTAAGTATATTTTAAAGTTATTGTAACAGAGAAATAATGTATCTAAGCATAACAGGATAGAAATAAGATCCATAGATTCTATTGGTTAATGTGTCTCTTAGTTCTATTTAAAATTAAAAGGATCCTCTTTCTTTTTTCTTTTGTTTTCTTGAAATATGTTTATTAGGAAACTGTAATTTTTCCTGCAGATTTTTCTAGAGGCTGGATTTTTCTGATTGCATCTGCCAGTTATCATTTAACACTTTTCTCTGTCTCTTACATTTCCTGTACTCTGGTAGTTAGATTTAGGTGCTTTACCATATTGGAGTTCATTTTTGTGGAGGAAGTCAAGAAAACTTCATAGATATCATCATATATTTTTCACAGAACAGACTTTCTTATTGTGATGTTGGCAGCCATTGCCAATAATTGCTTAGATACATTATTTCTCTAGCCACTGTCTCATAGTCTTGGCACTATTTAAATTTTTGGTCAAATAATACTTTGCTGTGGATTGCATCCTGTGTATGGCAGATGTCTAGCAAGATCTCTGACTTCTTGTTAAACGTCAGTAGCACAGGTCCCCTCCCCATTTGCTGCAGCTCAAAATGTCTCCAAACATTGCGAAATAGCTACTAGAGGGCAAAATACATTAGCTAACAAATGAAGCATGATAGAGTTTTGTAAACTCTAGAATAATAATTCTCAACAAAGGGGAATTTGAGATACTTTTGAGCACATTATCTAAATGATATTATTTTATCTAAAAATTAATAATCATTCCCTAAAATTTACTTGTCAACCATGTTCTAAACTTAGCTCAGAGATTTTATTTATTTTTCTCCTACACAGGATCTGGGTCTGAAGGGCGTGTGTGTGTGTATGTTTGTGTGTGTGTTTAGAAGCTAAGCCTCAGCCTAGCTACTAAAGCCCAGGTCTTTACCATTCCTTCTCAAATGTTCTTAATTCCTGAAGGTATAACATCATCTCCCCCTATGATCAGGAACCCCAGGATATCTCTTCCTATAGGGAAGAATTAGGAAAACTAACTGAGGTGAGTCCTAACTTATTACAGGAGAGGGTGATAGGTGACAGCTACATGGCTCAGGAATCCTTGGCAAAGTAGTCTGTTCTACCATAATATGATGCAGCTGTTCAGTGTGGATATATTTTCTTCATTAGCATTTGAAAGAGTTAGTTCTTGGAAACTAACCTAAGAGCTCTCATCTCCTTGACTATTATAGGGGGACAGATGGCAGTCATAAACAGATATGACTAAGTCTTTTTTAAAAACTTTTTTTTTAGTCATACATGACAGTAGAATGCATTTTGAAATATAATACATACATGGAATGTACATACATTCATGTGTATGTATGGATACTACATGACTAAGTCTTAATAAATAAAATTGTTTTCATTAAAAAATATGGTTGTGTGAAGTTGTCTCTTCCGGATTTTTAGATATTTCTTAATGGCAAATGCTCTGATCACTCCCTGGGATGGGCTGGTAAAAATCAATCATTCCTTTTCTACTTTTTAGAAATTAAATGATTACTCTGTGATGCATACTGTAGTAGCTGCATTATTATAAATTACAAATGGCACATCTGGCTCTGCTTTGAGTATTAGAGAACTCCACACTTGGCTCAGCAATGTTAGGTGGTCCTTTGGATGGCAAGTTTATTACTAGTACTATTTCATCTTTGTGCTATCTGCTGTAAATTTCAAAACTTCAGAGATAAGGTTTCCAGAGGTATCTATATTTGAACATGAAAATGGAGCAATGGTGTGGGCTAACAGGATAATTTCTCCGTAAGTGACAGTAGTAGTGTTATTGGATGGCTAAAATGATAGTGCTTAAATATGTAAGACACATGACACATAGAGAGTGTCATGTGACACAAAGAGAGTGTTGCATGCCTTTTGCAATCCTATTTCAAAGTAATGACAAAAAACGTCCCTAGGAAGCTTGTGGATTATTCCTTCTGTGACTAGAAAGGGCTCAAGGATCTTTCTTAAGTGTAACAAGATTAGAATAAATAAATGTCTGTGGGGATCATGGAAGCAGGGTATCATGTGTCAACGGCCTGTGGATCATAAGTTGAAACTTTTTATGAGGTCAAGCTATAAATTGATACTGAATTTAAAGGCCATGTAAGTGGTGCAAGTGAGGCATGAGTCTACAAAAGCCAAACAGGGACTGAAATTAGACTTGAACCAATAGAAAAATAACAGGTGCCAGAAATATCAGGGCAGGTGTTTTTCAGAAACCACATGAGCTGAAAAAAGGGTTGCTGTAAAAAAAGGGTTTTCCCCCTGATATCTGTGGCCTTAGATGTTGTTAAGAAATGTGCACTTCAAGGTTCATGACTGGCACAGATATTCATGTAGGCGTTATATCTACTACAAACATGCCAGTTTCGTAAGGAACTTTGAAAAGCTAATATTGCCTGTACCAGTAAGACAATGAGAATGAGATTTCTAACTAATAAATGATTTAACAGCATTCCCTGAAATGTTTTAGGGAGAAAAATTCTGAGTTATGAATTTTAGAGAATTTGACTTTATGCCACTATAAAGAAAGGATAGAAGCATTACAGAATACAGATTGGAGACATCAACGTATATGAGGAAAAAAAATAAGAAATTGATATAAGGCAGTAATGGTGAGAATGAATATGATAAATTATAAAGAAGAATTATAAAATTTTAAATTAAAAATATTTTATTAACAATTATAAATTGTAGGTTTGGTTTCAGTAGCTAAATGAATGGTTGGGCTGGTCATTGAAATAGGAGAAAAAGAAAAAAGAGAAAGTAAGTTGTAGCAATAAATCATGGCATTTTGAGGGTTTCTGTGATATTTTTATTATAAAACATTCAGTATACAATTATATATATGGACTTGAATTTCCAAAGATCTTTTTTGGAAGAAGAAATGGAGTTTAGATTGAACAAAATATTGATGGTATGCATCATGCAGTCAACAGGAATTGGAGCTACCTAGGAAGCACAAAAGGAGACATGTCCATGACACAGCTTGACAGTTTCATCAAAATTGATCCCCAAATTTATTAGATGCTTCAGAAATTGCTTTTCTTCCTCTTAAACAGATTAAATTGCTTCATCCTGACAACTCCCCCATCCCAAATGAAGTTATCCAATTGCACCTAAAGGACAAAATTGTGGGTAACTACACCACAGATACAAATGGCATTGCACAATTTTCCTTGGACACATCTAAGCTTACATACCCAAACATCACTTTGAAAGTAAGTTATCCAAAGGCAAGTAGAGAAAAACAAACAAGCAAAAGTATATTGGCTAACTAAGGTTTACATTTATGCTACATTTTATTTTTGGAATAGAAATGGGGGGGGGGGAATCATGTTAGTTTGAATTTAGAGTGCTACAAAATGGTTAACTATTAAAGAAATAGTCTCTATAAAATAGATAACTATTTTACAAATCCTGAGAAAGTGCAGGCTAGCCTACACATTAAAGTATATAGAGGAAAATTAGCTGAAAATAAGCCACACTTCACTTTTATTGTTGAACTAGAAAGAGAATTGCATTTCTATAGAGGAAAATACTTGTAAAATCTTGTAATCTATTATCATGGATAATGTAAAGAATTTCTCTGCACACATTCAAGAGAGAAGCAACCTAGTATCTTAAATGATTTAGTAATGACTAAATGTCAAATTTTCCTAGATATTTTTAAAGGACCTCACAGACTTGTGTGTTTGGTAATTGACTATTGTTAGATTAATCTCCTTGCACTATTTGATAAAAAGTTTTTTTCACTTTTCAGAAAATTCCATTATGTTATTATTTTCAACATCAACTTATGTATGCATTCATATGTTCTTCATATAATATTGAAAGATACAGTGTATACATACTTGTAAAAACATCACTTTAGTACAGAGCATAGTAAAACAGTGTAATATTACTGAAACAGGATTTAAATAATAAATCATAAAAACAATATAGTGGTGATTCTAGAGTATAACTGGAAAGTTGGATTAGGGAATTCAGTCAGACTTAATGAAGAATGGGCCTGAAATTTTCCTTTAGAGATAGAGCACCATGATGAAAAACCATTTTAGCAATATTCTTTCACTTATCCTTTCTTTTTACCTTAAAATAACTAAATTTGATTTTTTGCCTAGGCAACCTACAAGGACAATGAAAATTGCAATGCACGGGGGTGGGTGTTGCCTCGTTACCCACAAGCAGAGTACTTTGTGACCCGATTCTACTCCAGGACTAATAGCTTCCTAAAGATTGTCCCAGAGATGGAAGAACTGAAGTGCAACCAGCAGAAGAAGGTGACAGTGCACTACCTTCTCAACACGGAAGACCTTGAAGACAAAATCTATACAGTAAACTTCAATTATTTGGTATGAACTGAAACATTCTGCCCAAACTAGAATTGCTTCTTGACTTCTTGACTTCTTTGAACCTAATGTAAATCCTTTGGCCTGAATATCATGAAAAAGGTCAAAGTAAACATAGAAGAAAAAATTTAACACAACTGAAGTTTTAAAGCTCCCATTTTAAATTAAATAAATAAATAAATAAATAAAGAGGAACCAGACAGAGGATGTTACCCTAACCTTGATTCACTCCATCATCCTTGCCACTCTTCTTCATAGTTGCCCATTTTTTAAAATACTATCTCTCACTCACATTTTTCTTTCCTTCAGCATTTCCACAAACATTAAAGTATTTTGGACCAGTAAGTCTGGATGCCAAATTATCAGAATGGACACTATATAACTCCACACTAACCCTTAGCTAAGCTGGTGCAGGTGGAGGTACTGGTTGTGGAGAATAGGTCCTAGCAGGGCAGGGTGGGAACTCAGAGAAGTGACTCTACCAACCAGTACAGAAATTCTTCAACATTTCAACAGCAATATTGCCATATGGCTGTGCGAGGAATGTCAAAGAACCTTGGGTGAGAAGCTGAGCCTCTTAACTAGTCTGTACAATAACACTGAAATATCTCCCTGACTTTTGCGTCTCTCTTCCCTGCTGCCACGCCCTGCCCATCTCAGTATCCAATAGCTCCCACTCCAGAGGGAGCCCATTTTTAGGTCTGTGGGCAAATTGGTTTATTTCTCATTAGTTTCCCTCTTGAAACAGCTGAAGATCAACCCTTTCCTGCTCTGATAAATCTTTTATGATTACCTCTCCTGATTTCCATTTAAAATAGGAAGTTTGCCTTTCCCTTCCTTCCTTCCTTCCTCCCTTCCACCCACCCACCCTCCCTCCCTTCTTCCCTCCCTCCCTCCCTCCCTCCCTTCCTTCCTTCCTTCCTTCCTTCTTTCCTTCCTTCCTTCCTTCCTTTCTCCCTCCCTAAGTCTAAAAATCTAAAGTGATTGTTTTCCTTTTGGGTTATTTCAATCTTCTAATAGAAATACATTCTATAGCTTCCTGTCTCTATTAAAACAGCCAGCCAGCCCTTCTCTTTTGCCTCCTGTAGGGCCTCGCACTAGCCAGCTGCATTCTGCCCTTTGGCCTTCTCTACTGCTGACTCATGAGCCTGTTGTTTTTAATGACAAGCCACATCTATCTCAGGAGCCTCTCTCAACTTTTTCCCATTTGTTGTTCATAACCTTCATCTTTCCCTTTTGCTGCCACTGCACCTGCACCACCTGTACCCCCTTTTTCTAGTTGATTCTTCCCATCATTTCTCACTCAGGTGAAGTGAACTTTCCTATTCTCACTGGTAATTCAAGTCTTACTATGTACACTTTCACAGTACATTATTGTTATCTATAGTCACTCTGCTGTCCAAAAGCACACTGGAATTATCACCCCTAACTATAACATTGTATTCATTGATTAACCTCTTGTCATCCCTTCCTCCTTCTTACTCACCCAACCTCTGGCCACCACCATTCTACTCTCAACTTCTATGAGATCAACATTTTTAGATTCCACCTGAGTGGTATCACACAATACTGGTCTTTCTGCGCCCAGCTTAATTCATTCAATGATCTCCATTTCCTTCCATGTAGCAATAACATGAAAGTCTCTTGATAATGCCTCTGTGAACTGTGTTCCATTAAAATAAATAAATTTAAGTATAATTCAGGAATTACAAATATGAATGAAGAGTTTTTCATTTGATCATAGGAACTGATTTGGAATATGTAACACTAAATTGTTTTATAGGAAATTTAACCATGAATCTTAAATTCTCTTGAAGATTGTTAATAGGATTGTATGCTCATATACTTGTATCCTGAGTTCACTGGTAAACATTTGCAGTTATGTTGTTCAGACAAGGAAAACAGAAAAATTGTGTAAGTTTATAATTAAGTGAAGTTTGGTTTCTACTTTATAAACTTTGTCATAATATTTTTTCTCCTAGGTTATTGCAAGAGGTGTAATTGTTCTTCATGGGCAACAGAAAATTGAGAAGAAAGATGCTTGTGAGACCTCTAATTTGAGCATGGGATTTTATGCAAATAGAACATTTTAGTTGGGGCATATTTTATATATATATATATATATATATATATATATATTTTCAAGTCACAGCTTTCACATTTTAGGCCTTCTAACCCCAAATCACCCTTGGAGACCATGTAATACATAAAAATAGACAAAATATCAAAGAAAAATGATCAATTAATAAGTATTTATAAAGCTAACTATATTTAAAACATCATATATGGGAGAGAGCAATTGTTCCTTCTCTTTCTCTTCCAGGAAATACAGTAAAGTATTTGTACACTCAAACAAGAAGGAATAAACAATGAAAAAAAATAAAATTTTAGAGTTTGAGGTAATCAGAAATGTCCAACTAGTCCTTCCAGAGCAATTTATGAACTCCTTCTAAAAAGATTCCATAAATTAAATGTGTTAGATTGGGGGAGTCTTATTCAGAGGCAGTGGGTGGGATGTCTAGGAACATTTCTGCAAGATGACAGTCGACTGTTTTACCAAGACACTTCTTCAGTTTAAGCTTTTCTTTCCCCAGCTATGAAGGGCGTATTTTCCATTCCTATAGATGTTAGTGCCCAGCTAGCTCCTTCTGCAGTTATGCTGGTCTATAGTTTGCATCCTGAAGGAGAAATGATTGCTGACACCACCCGATTCCAAATTGAGAAATGCTTCAAAAATGAGGTGAGGAAAAAAGAGCAAAAGACTCTTTTTCAGATTTGTTCAACTTATTGGAAAACTAAAATGAATTTGAAGTGCATTGGGCTTATAACCCATTTACTCTGAGTTTAAAATGAAATAAAAGCTAGAATGGTAGTTAATATGTTAGACAATCAAAAAGTATCAGGATTAGGCATTCACTTTGGATGTCATTCCTATCCTTCTAAGTTATTGGTGTCATTAGAAGAGTAAATCAGAGAACCCTTCCAACTTGTATGTTTGAAAATTAAAAATAGTCTGAAAGGTGATTCTTCCCAAGTGGTTTGCAATACCTTAACCCCCCCCCCTTTTTGTTTTGTTTTTATTTTCAGGTCAACTTAAAATTTTCTAAAGAAAAAAGTTCACCAGGATCTACTATCAGTCTTCAAATCTCAGCTGCTTCAAATTCTCTTTGTGCTCTTTGGGCTATAGATCAAAGTGTATTGCTACTGGGGAATTATGGTCAGCTCTCAGCACAAAGCGTGAGTGAAATTACCTCTATTTATTACCAACTATATAGGGTTATGTTTTTACCTTTAGATATAAATGAGAAACCTTAAATAAACTACGGCACAAAGGAATTTTCTGGAATCCAAGGAAAAAATATTTCAGTTTAGAAATCAGGTCAAATGGACTTTATTTACTAATTATACATATTCTCTCATGCTAAAAGTTAGCTCTACCGCTTTTAAAAATGAATTAAAAAAATTTTAAATATTATTTTTATCTTTTTAAAAATATATAATATATATGTATATATACTTCTGTATGTATGTATGGACATTCTTGTACTATTACTATTATATCTTTATTATAATTTTTGCTATCTGGTAGTGCTAATTTTCTAGTCTTAAAAATTATGTTCACTGCTATGATTTATTGGTTCTTTTATATGAATTTTAAGATCAAATTCTTATTCTCTGCTTAGAAAATGAACTGTTGCAAATTCTTAAAATAATTGCATTGAATATATATGTTTACTTAAGGAGAAGTAACTTCCATATGATCTTGAGATTCCCATCTCTAAATATGCCTTATCTTTTCATTTAATAAATATTGTTCAATCCAGCTTTAAAATATATATATAATATATATACATAACATATATATATATATATATATATATATATATATATATATATATATAAAATATAATATTTGCTGAATGTCTGCTGTTTGACACATACTATATTGAGTGTCTGGTATATGTTATATAATTTTATTCTCAAACAGAATTTATATAATATCCCCATTTTGACAAATGAATAATTTTAGGCTCAGGGAGATTTAACAAATTAACCAAGGGCATTATCTGACAATGTATTTTAATGAGCCATCAAAGAATATTGAGACTTCCCTTTATCTGGAAGTTATTAAAATCCAATTGAGTTTCACCTATTTTTGTTGATTTTATTTCAAAATGATTAAGCCAACCATTATTTAAGTGACTAAATATCATTTCAGTCTTTATAGCTCTTCTTCCCGGGTAACTATATGTTACTCATAAGAAAAAGAATTTTAAAAATTGCTTTCTTAAAAAATATATAATTGATTCTCTTCTATCACTCAGGTATATAATCAGTTAAATTACAGGGAACTATATGGCTATTATTTCAAAAGTTTGAACTTAGAAGATGGCCCAGTAGTGCCATGTCTGAAAAACGAACAAATCCTACATAAAGGAATTTATTATGAGCCTGCGTTGGCTGACTTTGGAAGAGATGCTTATGATCTTGTGAAGGTAAGATGACTAGCATTAAAATGTTGACTGCATGTGACAATATATAAATAAGTAGAATAAAAATAATAAATGTCCATTGTGTGAATTTTTAGTCCAAGAATTATCAATCTAATCTATAATTAGTATTAATATCTGAGAAACTAATATTTCAAAAATATATTTATAAAAGAACTTATCATTATACATTTGTTATAAATGATAATATTACATGATATAATATTATAAATAATTGATAATGTCATAATATTGCTAAAAGAAAACTAATATCTCAGAGAATTATGTTTTATTGACACAGTGTTGTATGCATTTTATGCTGAGTCTCTAATATAAATACCCAAATATGTTGCTCCTACATCTGTGCCCCAAATTCAAATTCTTATGTTAAGTTATATACATTTTTGAAGTATTTACAAGTGAGATATTTTCCCTAGTCTAAGAAATATGTCAAATTCAAAACAGTGACAATATAGTGAAGTAGGAGATGAACTGGGGTCTGGCTAGTTTTTTAGTTTGTTTTCTGTCCTCTCTTATTTAAAGATTTTCCTCATTATCTGTTAATTAGGAAAACAAGACAAAGGTCATTAAATCTAAGAACCTAGGGTAATGGAAAACATAGACCTTAGAAAATAGCTCTCTCTAAATATATGACCAGTAGAGATGCAGAAATAAATAAGAGAAAGAAAGAAAAACATCATCAGTTTGAAAAAACTGATCAAAATGAGAGTCTGTACTGTCATATGATATAAAATTGATTTTTATCTTGAAAGGCAATAGGATTAAAAGTCTTCACCAACTCTCATCACCGGAAACCAGTGCTATGTGAGGATCTCAAACATCCAGGCTATGCTGATGAAAATTATTCAAGTGAGTTGTGATATAATGTAAAAGAGAGATGACAGCTTAACAGTCTTGTAATTCATCTAAACTGATCTAGGGCAAGGGGAGAGGATGTTGTTTTGTTCTGTCTTGTTTTATAATTAATTCAATAATTAATTCATAGCAAATGCTAGAAATATAGTGAGAATAAGGTAGGCAGATCTTTATATTCAAAGAGTTTAGACTGAATTTTGGATCATGATAATATATAAATGGCATAATTTCAGATGAACATAAGGGCCCTGATAGCTAATATTTATTGAATGGTTGCTATGTACCAAGCAATATTTTAAGCATTTTACATATATCAACCAATTTGCTCATCACAGGCTATAGATTAGAAACTGTTATCTCCAATTTGGTAGAGAGAAAATGAAGCAGAGCGAGGAGAAGTAGTTTACCCAATGCCACAGAGAATAAGTGATAGAGATGGGAGTGTGGTCCAGGCATTCTGGTCCCAAGTCATATTATATTATCATTATGTTGGACTCTTTTGAAAAAGTACTGTAAAGAAAATATAAGGGAAGAGAGCAGACCATGAGGATGCTGTTTTAAGTAAGGTAGTCAGCAAAACTCTCTATTAAGAGATAACCTTTGATCAGAAACCTGAAAATTTTCAAGTTCTATATAAAGAAATATCTGCAAATTTTAAATATGAAGACATGATAAAAAAGGAAAACAAGAAAAATACATAAAAATCTTATACAAAATTTTGCTAATAATTAGGAAAAATGATTAAAAGAACATCAAGAAATCAGTTCACATACATGCTAATAGCAAAAAGAAGAGAAAGAAAAGTCAGATAGCAATAACTGTACAAATGAACAAAATAGGAACACCCCACACACTACAGGAGGGAACCATAAGTCAGCACAGCCATATGTGGGTGAAAATCCTTAAACCAATATGCGTCTACCTTCTAACACAGCCATACACTTCTCAGCATATATACCAAAGGATTTTATTCAAATTCACAAGAAGCAAGAATGTTATGGGATATCTAGCCCATTGTTGTGTGTGCTGCCATAGAATGGAGACAACCCAAGGGGCTTTTACTAAAATGATGGATTAAAATCATGTGATAACTACATGCTATGGAATATTTTATAGCATTAAGAAACAGGATGAAGGCTGGGAGCAGTGGCCACGCCTGTAATCCCAGGGGCTCCTGAGGCAGAGGCAGAAGGATCCAGAGTTCAAAGCCAGCCTCACAATTTAGCAAGGCGCTAAGCAGCTCAGTGACACCCTGTCTCTAATAAAATACAAAACAGGGCTGGGGATGTGCCTCAGTGGTCTAGTGCCCCTGAGTTCAATCCCCAGTACTCTCTCTGCAAAAAGGAAAAAAAGAAACAGCAGGGATGTGTTTTAAGACCAATTTTTATGTGGGGAAAAGTAAGAAACATAGTAACATCCAAATTATACTATCATTTGCCTTAGTGAAAAATAGATAAATATTTTTCAAAAATTTTCTATTTGTCAAGTATATATACATATCCAGTATATACATAAAATAACTAGAGTATTAGTGGAGGGAAGAGTTCCTCAGGAAAAAGACAGGGATGATGTTTAGATATTTATATATCATATGTACTAATAATATATTATTTTATGTTTACTTTCCAAGAAGTAGAAATATGGGCTAAAATTTGCAAATAGAAATAGACACAGATCATAGTCAGCATTCAAGATTATCTAGGTACATCTAAAATAAAGAATCAGGAGACTGTCTAGATGAAAGGCATTTTAAATTTAATATGTACACATGAAACCTCCCATAGAATATGTTCTCATGACTAAGAATTATAAACTTCTGAGCAATATGTATACTTTGAAAGACTATGAAAGTGAACAACAAAAAGAAAGCTATCTTTAAAGCTAAATGGACCATTGAATAATAAGGAAAAGATATTAAAATGAATATTATATTGTTAAGGCATTTAAAAAGATGAAGTGAGCATTGGTGGTAAAAGTCAAAGGAATTTTGGTTTTGTTTTTTGTCTTTTAATTATTTAGTAGGATAAAGTATTTCCATACTAGTTGTGTAGCATATGTTTAAATACAATATAACAAAATATCAATGATTGATGTTTTCAGGGGTGAATTATTTGACTTTTTAATAAGCATTTGTAAAATTTTCACAGGTTTTTTTACCGAATATAAGATATACCTAGAAATGGAATTTTAAAGCTTTGTCAAAGATTTTTGTGAGAATTGGATGAGTTTTTTAATTAGTTCTAATCAGTTATAAATGACAGCAAATAGAGCACAACTCTTCATTTCTCTGGTTGTACACAATGTAGATTTGTACCACATGTGCAGTCATTACCTGTACCTAGGGGTAATCATGTTCATCTCACTCCACCATCTTTCCTACCCTTATGCCCAGTTCCCTTCCCTCTCTCCCCTTGGCCCAATCAAAATTCCTCCATTCTCCCCACCCCCACCCCCATTATGGATCAGCACCCACTTATCAGAGAGAACATTTGGCCTTTGTTTTTTGGGGATTGGCTTACTTCATTTAGCATGATATTCTACAGCTCCATCCATTTACCTGCAAATGCCATAATTTTCTTTTAATGCTGAGTAATATTCCATTGTGTATATATACCATAGTTTCTTTATCCATTCATCTATTGAAGGGTATCTATGTTGGTTCCACAGTTTAGCCATTGTGAATTTTGCAGCTATAAACTGAAGTGGCTATGTCCCTATGGTATGCTGTTTTTAAGTCCTTTGGGTATAGACTGAGGAGTGGGATAGTTGGGTCAAATGGCAGTTCCATTCCAAGTTTTCTAAAGATTCACAATACTGCTTTCCAGACTGGTTGTACAAATTTACAGTCCCACCAGCAATGTATGAGTGTGCCTTGTCATATAGGAAAAGTGCTTTCAATCCTGAGACATAGCAGTACTTCTGTAAGTGATGACTGCTATTATTATTAAATACTGCCCACAAAATATAATCCCATGTATTATGATATGAAGTTTGAGATATGAAATAACTAATAATTTGCTGCCTTCCTCCAAATATGTTGTATTTTATTCTATTAAGACTTGTAAATTTATAAATAACAATTTTGTGTATTTATGGGGAACAATTGGATGTTTCAGTACAAGCATGGATTGTGAAATGATCAAATCAGGTTAATTAACATACCTTTTGCCTTAAGTATTTATAATTTCTTTATGGTAAGAACATTTAACATCTTCTCCTTTACCTGGTGCTGAAGAACTACTATCAGAATCATATTCTGATCGTGCTCTTGGTGGATCTTATACTGAAACACTGAGGAAATCATTTCCTGAAACATGGGTTTGGAGTCTTATTACAACTGAGTGAGTTTTTAAATTATTATTATTTTTTTCTTCATTTAATTTTTTTTGGTCTGAGTGAAAATATCCATTGTCCTTCACAAAATGAGCGTGCCCTAAAGAGTAAAAATTAAGGGAGTGTGTCAAAATTCTGCCAAACCTGTGATAGGTTTCCACTAAATTCTCTTTTCTTCCTTTTACTTTCTCATTTCTTTCATTTATTTACTTATTTTTCTTACTCTGTTACTTTTTGTCATTTACTTTTATAAGAACTTGACTCTGTTGGAAAGAAAGTTTTATATAAAATAGTCTGGAATTTTGGTTTTTGTTGTGTAACATGGTGAACATGACACTCATCAAGTACACATGGATATAAGGGAAACAGGAGAAAGAAGAGGAACTAAAATGCTAAGGAATCAAAAAGGGCAACAAAGAAGAAATAATGAAAAGGAGGAAGAAAGGGACGAAGGGAGGTTGAGAAAAATGAATTTCTAAACAGCACCCAAAAAATTAAAGTACAAGGCTAGTGTACACATTTTAAACTTGAAAACCACTTATGTGACTCATATTTCTATGCTTATCATTAAAAGTAGACTAAACTAATCCTTAAATTATATATTCTGTGTAAATTAAATGAGTCCTTAATTACATGTATCCCGCTCACCCAACATTTCTAAATGCTTGAGTGTTTGAGACCATTCATGGTGTCCACTAATAACAAAGATAAAAATATACTCAGATAAAACCATCCTAGTATTTTATAAGAAAGTGAGAGATTTGTGTCTATGTCAAGTATTTTAGTAGTTTTTTTAATTTGGTAGGAATTGTAAGCAAAAATATACCCTCAAAAATATGTAGAGTTAAAAGGATGAGATCACAAATCTTAAAAAACAGAGTAGAAGCAAAGATAACAGTACTACAATAGGAGCATCTAATGCTCAGAACACAAATACCTGATTTTGAGCTTCTTTATAGATAATGTGTAACATGAAGCAAACAGAGTAAGAATAGAATAAAAAGAAGATTTGCTTACTGTAGTTTAGTAGCATTGAACTGTCAAAGGAAAGTCCATAAACATTTGAGTGGATGGGATAAAGTGATTATATGGTGACAGCTCCTCTCTTCAGTGTTATCTGAATCTCCTCTTTTAGCTCCACAGGAATAGCCAACCTTGGTCTGACGGTTCCCGACACCATTACACAGTGGAAGGCCAGTGGATTCTGCATGAATGACAAAGCTGGATTTGGCATCTCTCCAACCATCTCCCTGACAGCTTTTCAGCCCTTCTTTGTTTCCCTCACTTTACCCTATTCAGTGGTTCAAGGAGAAGCATTCACTCTAAAAGCCAATGTGTTCAACTATCTGAACAAAAGTGTTCAGGTACTAACTTAAGACTTCTTAGTTATATATATATATATATATATATATATATCTATCTTAGTAATAATATGCCTTTCCCGGTATGTCCTCCCTACATTTGAGCATATTAAATAGCTTTACCAACATTTTAGTGTGGAGTTTAGAAATACAAATTACCATACCTGGGTGACTGTGTGAAAATAAAATAATTTAAGACAAGGTTTATGAAGTAAGTCATCTGTTTGTGAGAGGAAGATGGATGGGAAGATTAAATGAGGAGATATGTGGCACCTCTATTTCTTCAACATATTCAAGAATTTTACACACAAGTCCCTCTGAAACAGAAGGATTTACAAAATTAGTAAGCTGGATATTATTAAATTGGAATTTCAATTGCTTGCCTTTCACCTTTGGATTACCTGAGGATATACAGAATATATGAGATTGTAGTAGCTTTGTGGACTTTTGACATCTGGAAGGTGGCTTCAAAACCAAATAGCAATTTCATATTAGAAAAAAGACATTTAAACCTGGGTTCATGTCTTAGTTTTAATAGATTCTAGTTCTGTTGCTTTGAACAAAGTACAACCTTTTTTAGTCTCAGATTAGGAATGTGTAAAATTATGTTAATAATAGCTATTTCACTGCGTTTTTATGAGCATTGAATGAAATAATATTAATAGTCTTGCACAAAACAATGCCGATAGGCATTGGATTTATCTTCCTCACCCTAGTCAGAATGGCAGTCATCAAAAATACAAGTAATAACAAATGCTGGAGAGGACATGGGAAAAAAAGGAACACTTTTACACTATTGGTGGGAATGTAAATTAGTACAACAACTGTGAAAATCAGTATAGAGGTTCCTCAAAAGACTAGGCATGGAAGCACCATATGACCCAGCTATACCACTCCTTGGAATTTATCCTGAAGAATTAAAGTCATCATACTACAGTGATACATGAATGCCCATGTTTACAGCAGCACAATTCACAATAGGTAAACTATGGAACCAACCTAGGTGTCCATCAACAAGTGAATGGATAAAGAAAATGTGTTACATATATACAACAGACATAATAAAATTATGTCATTTGGATGGAATTTGAGACCATTTTGTCACTCCTTTATTGATATCCATTTATTGGGTCAAAGTCACCAAACAATAGGTACAGCATGATGTATTCAGAATGCCAAGTAATATAAATAATCAACATACTTTTACTTTAACTGATACTATTTACTGAAAAGAATAAAGGGGGTTGTATGTATTGTTCAGTAGTAGAGTACTTGTCTGACACGTGCAAACCCCTTGGTTCAATCCTTGGGAAAAATAAAGATAAAATTGGAAAATAAATCATAAATATCTATTTAGTTTATCAGGATGCAGTATTGAGTAATAGTCATCTTTAGAAAAAAATAAGAGCATTTTTTATAATCAAGAAAGTTTCTATTTGCTTTTCTGTGAGACTGAATTGGAATATACTGTTCTAGATATTCTATATATGCTATGTTATGAAACCAAGATTCATAAGAGCTTATGTTAATTTATGTGATCAAAACATCAACTTATTTTGCTGCAGATCTCTAAAGAAATGTCTTGTTTAGTCACTAGTGCATTGATTGCTTTTTTCAAAATAATTAGTCAGAAAGTGCCAAAGGTCAAATTATAATAATTATGTAATGAGATTTTGAAGGTTTCCCCATGGTTTGGAAACCATTCTTCCCACAGCAGAATGTGAAATGGGAGAAATTTAACTTCTCAGGCATGTATGACTATATTATGTTTACATATGGAAAAGACTAAATCTTTTTCTATATTTTTTGCCAATGTGTCCTTCACAGATAAATACTGTA
The DNA here is from genome assembly GCF_047511675.1 of Marmota flaviventris. Lineage (NCBI taxonomy): Eukaryota > Metazoa > Chordata > Mammalia > Rodentia > Sciuridae > Marmota > Marmota flaviventris. The sequence continues at coordinate 129,625,456 of NC_092500.1, read as the reverse complement.
CTAAAAGCATCTAGTTTTTACCAAGCCAGATTTCTCTCAACCAAGGATGAAAATGATTATATCAATAGCAATGAAAAAAAGTCCTTTACTTGGCTGGTTACCCCACATAAGCTCGGTAAGATTTTATGTAAGACATACTTTTATATAAGATATGCTTTTATATTCTTTTATAATGCTCCTAAGGGTTTGTTATACTATTTCTCTACTATAACAAATTTACCCATTTCATAGTACCACCATCCATTCTCCTATTCCTACTACAGCGCTCTCTCTCTCTCTCTCTCTCTCTCTCTCTCTCTCTCTATATATATATATATATATATATATATATATACACACTTAGTTGTATTTGAACACAATATCTTTATTTTATTTATTTATTTTTATGTGGTATCAAACCCAGCACCTCACACGTGTTAGGCAAGTACTGTACCACTGAGCCATAACCCCAGCTCCTACAATACTCTTCTATCACCTAAATCCAATATATCTGGGGATAGGAGTAGGGAGTTGAATCAGTTTCTGACTTTAAAATTTCCTGTTTTCTATGCAATTCTCAATTTAAAGTTCTGTACAATTTCAATTACTTTTACAATTTGCCTCAACTTAGATCCCAAAATGATCACTGCTTCCTTGAATCTTCATTCAAATGACTCTGCCATTCACATTTCTTGCCATTTCAGGTACAATCAATATCACCATTACAACTAAAACCCTGCAGAGGAGTAGCTATGCCAACAGGTCATCCATGGGTCAGGATATTGGTTGGAAGGATACATTAATCAAACCACTGCTGGTAGAGGTATGATCTTAATGGAAAACTGTGGTCCTTCATGTTTATTGCAGCACTGTTTGTAATAGCTAAGATGTGGAATCAACCTAGGTGCTCCTCAAAAGGGGAATGGATAAAGAAAATGTGGTTTATATCCACAATGGAGAATTATTCAGTCATAAAGAAAAATGGAATCATTTCATTTGAAGAAAAATAGGTGTAATTGGAGGAGAACATGTTATGTGAAATAAGCCAGATATAGAAAGACAAGTACTATATACTCTTTCTTATATGAAAAAGTTAAAAATGTTGATTTGAAAGTAGTGATTACTAGAGATTGGGAAACACAAGGAATAAAGATGAGGATAGAAAAAGGGAGGTTATATTTGCTCACAGTGTATATCACATTTATGCATGGAAATGTCACACCGAACCTCATAATTATGTGCAATCAATGTGTGGTAATTAAAAAAAAAAAGAAAGAAAGAAACTTAACGGGCTTTGAGGAGAAGCCTACTTGTATTTCAACATTTTTTCTTCATAAATAGATATTAAGTAGATGTTTCAAAATTCATAGAAACAGGTTTTATTCACTTATATAACAATACAGCACAATATTTTAATAAAATATTTGGGACAAAAGGCCAGAGATAGCCATTTATTCCACTCCGTAAAGAGAACATTTGCAAACAATGTTTATTATTCTTGAAATTGAGCAACAGAATTTTGGAGATTGAAGGATTTTTGAGAAAATTCTTGCCTTCAGTTTTTGTAACACTCAGCTTCTTTCATAGCATGCAAAATAAAATTTTCATTTCAGAATTATCTTGGACTTAAAAATTCATATATTCATTACCTGTTACAAATTTTTCAGAATGGTTTATTTATATATTATTAATAATTTACAAATGTTCTGAAATTACTTGAAACATGAAATTAAGTATAACTACCCTCTCTTCTTTCAACAATTAGCCCGAAGGTATTAAAAAGGAGGTGACACAAGGCTCACTTATTTGCACAAATGGTAAGTAGATATCTTTACACAGGCTTTCTGACATGGCAATGTTGAATGACACCTCCATTTGTCTTTGGGGATTATTCTTTTTTATCTCTAATATGTGGCTACTGGGAAAAATTAAGTTACTTTCAAAAATAAAAGTTTAACATCCTATGTATCAAGGTAATTGTAAAACTTTTAGGTCTTCCTTATTTCCTACACCATAAATCAAAAACCAGAGCATCCTAATTTTATTTAATTCTTAATTCTACTCCTGAATTTCTTTCCATCTAACCCTGATTCTTTCATCAAAATACTCATGATTACAAATGTTCTGTCCAAAGACCACCAACAGGGTAGAATGATCTCTAACTACTTCAAATACATAGCTTCTAGGACCTTCTCTTGTCAACCTATCTCGGAGCCAAATTATGGTAAGTCTTTTTTTCTAACTACTACATCACCAGAGATTCATTACTTACCCAGAGGTTTGACTCATATCTATTGTCTACATATCTTTCCATTTCACCAAATTCAACAACTAGCTTGCCGTATAAATAACAGAGTACAACAAATATTTTTCTATTATCTAACTTATTTTTCAGTGGCTGCTATTTTTTTGTTTCCTTATTTGTTTGAATGTTAAAAATGCAAAATTCTTCTAATCAGAGAAGCCAAAAGTCTCATTTTATTTTCTAATATCTTATCACCTCAAGGAGTATACTCAGGTAGTAGAGCACTGTAGCACCTGTGTAGAAATTATATTGACCCTGAATTCAAAAAGCCTGGATCCAAGCTAGATGTTCTCTTAATTTTTTTTTTCTGATTGCTTTATAGTTAGGAATAAGCAATAAGAAGATATTAAGTAATTTATTAATAACATATAAATTATAATATAAAACTCCTGGTTTTTAAAACAAATGAGAGTTCTGAGTTAATTGATGAACTTTTGTGTTTCTTAGGATCCACAGTATCCCAAACAATAACATTCACTTCACCAGAAAATCTTGTGAAAGATTCACTGAGAGTTTATTGGTCTGTTCTTGGTAAGTCTGAAATACTATGAGATGAGGAAATTATACATAGGTTTAGAAGAGGAAGAAAAAGCATTCCTATTTTTGCCCTGGTTCTATTTGTTAGCTTGTCATCTATTTGGGTTCCATATCTATCCTTCTGATTTTATGATTGATATTGATATATCTGACTAGATATTCAACTACACTCAGAAATCAATTGTCAGAAACTCTAAAACATCTTCATTTTTCTGGCTCTTACCTTTCCCTTTTTTAACTGAGATAGAGTCTAGCAATATTGCCCAGGGTTGGCAATCCTCTTGCCTCAGCCTTCTGAATAGCTGAGATTACAGATTGGTGCCACCAAACCCCAGCCTCTTTCCTTTTTATAAAGGTCATTGTAACTCTGGTACATACAATTTAGTCTCTCTATTGATCTTTCCATCTGGTGTCTCAATTAAAGACCACCACAGTAAAGAATAGTTCTGATGTGCTCTCATAAACTAGTGATTTTCAGAACATATCATGTAGGGCTAGTAAACATTGGTATTTCACTCCTTTTGATTGGAATTATAATACTGAGGCCAAAGCAAATAACATTCCACACAAAGGTAGTGGTTCTTGCAGGCCAATGATCGCGGGCAGACAAAGCCTTTTATTTCACTCTGCAGGCTCTATAAACATAGTCATCTTCAAATAAATGCAAGATCTTGAGGCTAATCAATAACAACTAATAAATACTTTTGGACATATGCCCAAGGTAGTTTTAAAATGGAGATCTGAGGGATTCAGTGGAAGGGCTCTGCACTCCATGTGGCATTATGGTTAATCCTCTTGTTGTCAAAGAAAAAGGGTGGTCTAGAAAAGTGCTCATGAGCAAAACAAGTCAAATCAAGAACATCCTCCAGCCTCCAACATCAAAACCCAAAACATGGGGGCTTAGCTGAGCTTACACTTTAGGCAAATCACTCTCATCCTTAAAACTATGCCCTAACAATAGATTGAAAGCATAATTATATTCATGGCAATCACCCCAAAGCATTCCATGAACTTATTTGTAAATAGTTTAATTTATTAAAATGGTGTTGAATTTACTTTGCTAGTATTTTGTTGAAGATTTTTGGGTTTATGTTCAGCAAAGTTACTGACCTACAGTTTTCTCTTCTTGAGTAAATGCTGGCCACTAAAACAAGTCTGGGAATGTACTATCCTCTTTAATGTCTTGAAAGAATTTAAGAAAAATTGGTTTAATTATTCTTTAAATATTTAATTGAATTCACTGTTTAGCCATTTGGTCCTGAGCTTTTATTTGTTTGGAGACTTTTTTATTTGTCAATCTTATTACAATTATTGTTCATATTTTCTATTTCTTCATGATTCAATCTTGGCAAGTTGTTAATTTCTTCTAGGTCATTTAATTCATTGGCATATAATTATTCAAAATAGTTTTTATGGATTCTATATATTGCTGAGGGCCATTGCTAAGTAAGAATGACGCATGGCATGACCCAGGTCATTTGCAGTGTCATTGCATGTAAGGTGACCTTGCTCAAGGATCAGGGCGGATCCGGGTTTAGGGCTGATCAGGGGTTTAGGGCATTCCCGGTTTAGGACAATCCGGGTTTAGGGCGGTTCCAGGTTTAAGGTGTACCCTGCTGGGAATAGGGCGTATCCTGCTGCCTCAGGTGCCCTGCTCCTTGAGTTCCCCTTGAGTTCTCGTTGAGTTCTCCTGGGATTCAGAGAGTATTTGGGATTTTGCCCAGAACGTGATTGGGGCCTGGAACGTGGATTTCCCGAGAACGTGTGTAGAGTGCTGGTGACAGTTCGAGAATAAAGAGTTGCTGTTTGAATCTACAAGGCTGTGTGGTGATTTTGTGCCCAGCCAGACTGCAGCAATATATCTCTGTGACATCCATTCTAGTGTCTTCTTTTTTGCTTTAAAATCTCTCTGATCTTATTTATTTGAGCCTTCTCTCTTTTTACTCAGTCTAGGTAAGGATTTGTCAATTTTTATTTATCCTTTCAAACAACCTGCTGCAAGTTTTTTCTATAATTGTTTTTTAAGTCTTTATTTCGGTTCTGATAATTTATTTTCTGCTTTCTGTTGGACTTAGTTCTCTTTGTAGTCCCTTCAGGTGTAAAGTTAGTCTGTTTATTTGACATCTTTTATTTTTCTTAATGTAGGCATTTATTGTTATAAACTTTCCTCTTCAGCTACTTTACTATATCCATAAGTTTCTTGTGGTATGTTTCCATTTCTCTTTTTCTCAAGATTTTTTGTTTTCTTTTGATTTCTTCTTTGACTCATTAGTTGCTCATAAGTGTGTATTTAATTTCCACAGATTTGTGCCTTTTGTAATTTTCCTTCTGTTGTTGATTTCTAGTTTCATATGATTTTCATCAGAACAGATGCTTGATGTGATTTTAATCTGTAGACTGTGTGCTTTGCTGTAACAGAGCACAGCAGATAAGAAAATTGACTCTCACAGAAGGCTACCTAGATTTGAATCCCAGATTTACCACTTGCTGTATCATTTTGGACAAGTTTCTAAACCTCTCTGTGCCTCATTTCTCATTGTCCCTTAAATGAACTTAATAATATCACTTACTTCATAAGCTTGTTATAAAAATTAAAATAAGATGCATAGATACCTCCAGATACATAGTCAGGCTATGGAAGTGCTAGGAATTGACAGGAAGTGTGTTAGGGAAGGGACTGAGTCCAGGAACTCTGAATCCATATTGATTTGGCTTATTCCTGACTCTGTTGCATCTTTTATGAATGATGGTGGAAATACTTTTAGCCTTCTCTGCCTCTATTTCTTCATAGATAGGAGCTGTAGTATCTATTTATGTTATTGTTCTAGGGATTGAATGAATTAGTGTGAGTAAAGTGCTCAGAAGAGTATCTGCTACATGTTTCATAGATGCTCAATTGGGGGGCCACATTTTGTCTCTTTTGATTGATGAAGGGCCTGATATTTTCTACTTCATCTTGGGACCTCTTAGGACTTTTGATTCCCACAATCTTTTTAGTTCTTTTTCTCTTGACTGTGCTGCTTGGGATAACAATTTCCCCCCTTACTTCTGTAAATAGTGCCTTAAATTATCTTGCTAATTTTATGGTATGGCCTCAACAAACAGAAAAAAGAGAAAGCTCCAATAATATTTTAAAAATAGTTATCATGAATATACATAACACAGAAATATCGAGAATAAACTAATTTTATTTATTTACCAATTTTTATGAAGCACATCATATTGACTTGATTGTCTTTTCAGGAGACATTCTGGGTTCTATCATGCAAAACTTACAGAATTTTCTCCAGATGCCTTTTGGGTGTGGGGAACAGAATATGGCCTTATTTGCTCCTAATATTTACATCTTGGACTATTTGAATCAAACTGAACAACTCACAGAAGAGATAAAATCCAAGGCTATTGGATATTTGACCACAGGTGAAACATTTAAAAGCGCTATTTTGTTTATCCAAGTTAAATCTCTGAATCCCAGCTGTTTTGCTTATTAAGTACATAAATGTACATACACATATATACATACATATATATGTATATATGCCTATACATGTATATATTTATCCACATGTAATAAACATAACTATTCAATTAATCAAATTTTCCTTCTGGACAATTGCTTCTAAACTGAAAAATAGTAACTCTTTTCTTATTTTAGGATATCAGAGGCAGATGTCTTATAAACACTCAGATGGATCATATAGTACCTTTGGACATGAAGATCAACAAAAAAATACATGGTTTGAATTTATTATTTATATCAGCAGTGAACTAGATATTTCAAAATATGTCTACTTTTAAATGGATTTTGGAGATTTTCTAAAAAGTATGGGTCCTGTCCTCCAAAGTATCCACATTATTTTAATAGGACTCTTGAGTTCTTTGGTTAAACATTTATGGAATTTCTATCTTTTACTTACCAAAAGAATGAATAGCAAATAAGCAAATCATTAGACAATACACAGTCACTCAGTGGGACAAAATAAGGGATGGGAAATCACACTTATTATATAGCAAATTATTCCAATTGAAACATTAACATCTTCCAACTCACCTTCAAAGATAGGGCCAACATTGCTTGTGCTGACTTGTGATACTACTCAGAAATCATGTTGTATAGACATGTACTCTCTTAATGGCAAATGAAAAAAAAAAAACCCACTAATTTGATTAGAATAATAGTTGCCAAAAATAGTGCAATAAGAACCAATACAAAATAAATTAAGCATAGGTTGTGTTTTTATTGTAATATTATTCTACTTGTTTTAAATTTTATTCCCATACAATAACTTTTAATTACAGACACATATTCACTCCTTGTTAATATGTCCTGAACATTAATATGGTTTTGAGATACAAAAAGATAAATAGTAATTAAAGTAATCATTGTTGTTTCTTTTATAATCGAGTATAATTAATCCCTGTAACAACCCAATGGAGCAGGTAACATTATAATACTTATTTTACATATGAAGAAATAGAAACAGTTTATTTATTGACAGGGCTACCATAACAAAGTGCCACAGACTGTGTGGCTTATCCTCTTACAATTCTGGAAGATGGACGTCCTAAGGTCAGTGTGATGGCAGAGTTGATTCTCTCTCCTTGGCTCCCAAGTGGCTACCTTTTCTCTAGGTTTCCCTAGTCTTTTGTCTGTCTGCATCGAAATTTCCTTTTCCTTCTATAAAGACACAAGGCACGTTGGATTAATGCCTAAACAAATATTCCACTTTTACTTTGTTACCTCTTTAAAGACCCTGCCTCCAAATATGGTCACTTTCTGAGGTATTAAGTGTTAGGACTTCAACATATGAAAATGAGGAAGACACAGGGCAACCCATATCACAGAGAGGGTAAATATATTCTTTTAAATGTACTCTGCTAATTATGTGGTAGAATTTTAATGTCTTTCCAGAATCTGACCTTTTACCTGCTCTAATATTTTGCCCCTGAGTACTATATGATCTCTGACCTCAGAATGTTTGCAGTACACTGAGAAAGAAAATAAAGTACATTGGAACACAACATGGCAAAAGATGTAATAAAAATATACACAAACTGCCATGGTAGCTCAGAGGCAGGAAAAGTTCCCCAGGAACTATATAATGACGTGTTTGTACACATTAACATGTTGATGAATCTGACCTAACACTTAACTGTAAGGAACACAAGTCTAAAAGGGAAAAGGATGCATATCTAAGTACACACCTTATTCATCATGTCTGGAGGAGCCATTTCAGGTAATCATCTGTGAGAACAAGTCACACATGCCTGAGCTTGACTGCTAATAGGTTTTCTTTAAAAAAAATATGTATTTATTTATTTTTTTATTTAATATATGACAGCAGAATGCATTACAATTCATATTACACATATAGAATACCTTTTTTCATATTTCTGGTTGTATACAAAGTATATTCACACCAATTCGTGCCTTCATACATGTACTTTGGATAATGATGTCCATCACATTTCACCATCATTTCTAACCCCATGCCCCCTCCCATTCCCTCCCACCCTATTTAGAGTTCATTTATTCCTCCCATGCTCCCTCTCCCTACCCCTACTCCCTACTATGAATCAGCATCCTTATATTAGAGAAAACATTCAGCATTTGTTTTTTTGGAGATTGGCTAACTTCACTTAGCATTATCTTCTCCAGCTCCATCCATTTACCTGCAAATGCCATTATTTTATTCTCTTTTATTGCTGAGTGATAATCTATTGTGTATATATGCCAAATTTTTCTATCTATTCATCTATTGAAGGGCATCTAGGTTGGTTCCACAGTTTAGCTATGAATTGTGCCACTATAAACATTGATGTGGCCGTGTCCCTGTAGTATGCTGTTTTTAAGTCTTTTTGGTATAAACTGAGGAAAGGGTTATCTGGGTCAAATAGTGGTTCCATTCCCAGATTTCCGAATTTCCACCAATTTGCAGGCCCACCAGCATGTGTGAGGGTGCCTTTTTCCCCACATCCTTGCTAACACTTATTGTTGTTTGTCTTCATAATAGCTGCCATTCTGACTGGAGTGAGATGGTATCTTAGAATGGTTTTTGAATTGCATTTCTCTAACTTCTAGTGATGATGAACATTTTTTCATATATTTGTTGATTGATCGTATATGCTCTTCTGAGAAGTATCTGTTCAGGTCCTTGGACCGCTAATAGGTTTACATAGGTATAACATTCTGTAACTTCTTATTAAATTCGTAGACATTAAGCGAAGAGAAATGCAGGAAGTCTACTTTGGCTCAAGGTACAGATAAAAGAATCTGAGAATACATCATAGTGGAGATAACCCTTCATCTGGGACACATGATGAATGGGGAGAAAGAAAAGGAGGCATATGAGCCAAATGAGAGGACATTTGAAAAGGAAGCAGATACACTATGAGGCTAAAATTTGGGGAAGAAATTTTCAGGATGTGAAACTCAAAAATCCAGTTGTGTCCAATCATCTATGCTAATAATAATGTTGTCTTCTTCTCAATGTTTATTATAAATATGCACCATATGTAATTTTTTTCCAGGCTCACTGCATTTGTATACAAGTCATTTGCACAGGCCAAACGCTACATTTACATTGATGACAAAATTCAATCTCAAACACTTATTTGGCTCTTAAGTATTCAAAAATCTGATGGCTGCTTCATAAATCATGGCAAAGTCTTCAACAATGCTTTGAAGGTATGCATGGAATTCTACCTTACAGTTTTCTATTCTTTCATCATGATCATTTAATGAATCCCAAAGTACCACTTCGGGAAATTTCTACTGTAATCAAACTGGAATTTCAAGTCACATAAATTAACTCTCAGGAAAACCAGTAATTTCTTTTTCTCTTCACAAATACATTATTTTGTTTCCATCAGTCAGATTTAAAACTAAAAGAATCTAACAGTAGTTGTGGGGCACTGTGGCAAGATGACTAAGAAAAGTATTAATGGAAATAAAAAATGTAAGAGAACCCAGATAATTACCAATAATTTAATAGTTAATCATTTAAGAAATTATTCTTGGGCAGCTAAGGCAGGAGGATCACATATTTGAGGCAAGGAGGGCAACTTATGACTGGGGATGCAGCTTAGTGGTAGAGAGCTTGCCTAGTTTACATGAGGGCCTGGGTTCAATTTTATGAATAACACATGAATAAAGGTTTTTTCTTAACTTTTTTAAAATTATTAGAATTTAATTTGTTGAATTCTCACTTGTTAATATCCCCAAGGTAGTGTTAACAAATGAATTTGTCTTTTATTTCTGAGCTTTTCCTAAACTTGTATTTTCTTCATAATTATCATGTGTTTATAGTACATCACAGATTTAATATAATTATTAAATATAATAAATATAATATAACATTTACCCAAATATTATCCCTATGTCAACAACTCAGAAGTAGCCACTGTTTTGGCAATTGTTTCCTTCAGTCATTTCCCCAATGCTATATAAACATAATTTGGATTATTATGTACTGATTTTTTTAATCTTACTTTTTTGAAACCTAATTTGTACATAATGATTTGCCATTCCATTAGAATAACTTAAAATCATAAAATAAATATCTTTTTGTATACTCCATCATATGGATAAATCATCAATTATTAAATTATTTGATCTTCTTGTATTAAGTGAAAACAATAAATAAGTTGAATATTAAATACAAACTAAAGTTACATAAAAATTCTTATATGTTCTCCAATTTTATTAACTTAAGGACAAATATCTACAAGTAAAATTTTTTGAAGTTCTAAAATGACACCAGACTGATTTTTAGTAAAGTTATGTCAATTTATATTTTCTCTATGTGGAGAGTGTCTATCTGAATCATAGTACTATCACTAAAACTGAGCAATATATGTATGAAAACAGTCTTCAAAAATGTAGGAACACAAAAAAACTGCTTTATCCTATTTCTGTTAACAGGTTAAACAATTTTTTTTCACATGATTACTTTCCATTTATATTTTCTCCCTTGTAATTTTCATTTAATCTTTGGAGTATCTTAGATTTTATTTACTACTAGTATTATTGTATAATCTAAAAATCATTTATTTGTCTACTCTAAATAGTTTACCATTTATAGCACCTCCTGATAATTACTGTTGTCTGGGCTTTCTGATTTTTGAGGCCATTTATATTGATGATGAAGTTCAGTCTCAAACTCTTATTTGGTTTCTGCTTTCTGTACTTGCTATGATTTCTTTCTGCTCTGCTTGTTTTGTTGATCAACATGCCTCTCTATTTTATGCTACACTCTTTTAATCATTGTAATATGTTAGTCTGCATTTTCCATGACACTTTCTAGGTTCTTTCTGGGGTGAGGATGAAGGAGAGAGTTGGGAGATGTTTGCAGAGCATCCTATGCCTCCTTTGATTTTAAATACATTTGTAGGACCATAATTTATTTTTCTAAGTTATGTTACTATTTCTATAAATGTTTTATATTTTCATGCACTATTTCCTAATTTATGAGAAGTATCTTTTGAGGATATGAAAATCTTTGTCCCCTAAATTAGGAAAACATGTACAAATCTGAAGTTTCCACAATACATTACATTTATTTTTCCATTCGTACATTACAATTATATGTAATAGTGGGTTTCATTATTCCATATTTGTACCTGCATATAATATAATTGGATCAATCTCATTTCCCTGTACCTTCCTTTCCCTCCCCTCTGCCCTTCACTATCTGCTTGATCTGATCTTCTAATTCTTCTAATTTTATTATTATTTTAATTGGTACATTATAATTATAAAGGCTGACAATACATTACATTTCAAAAGAAACGCTTCTTTTCCTCTGAATTTCATGAAACTGACATGATCATGTTTTATTCAGGGAGAAGATAATGAAATCTCCCTCACTGCATATGTCATCAACGCCCTGCTTGAAGCTGGTCATCCAGTCTCAGTAAGTTGCTCACAAGTGATACCACTAACTAGCTTCTTAAGAATTCAAAACTTTATGCTAACAATATAGTAATAGATCTAAAACTATATGTTCAGAGCTATTGCAGAATACTGCTGAACCAATTTCCTTCTGTTAGATTTAAATACAAGGTGTTCCCAAAAGGTATTGTGTGGGATGATGCAAGAACATTCAAAGGTAAAATGATTAGATTATGAGAGGTGTAACCTGATTTGGCGCAGTCTGGCTGGGCACAATTCAGGAGCCACTTGTCAAAAGAAATGAACTTTATTTTTAGAAAAAACACACCACACCACACAGCTCCTCAGCAAAAACCCTCAGAGCCCAACTGCCACCACCGGCTTCCCACAAGCCTCTCAACCTCCCCAACTCCTCCTGCTCTTGAGGCCAATTGGCTGGGTCGTGTGGGCGGAGCCAAAAAAAGTCCCCCAATGAGCAGTTCCTGGTCTGAAAGGGCGAGGAAACAGCCCAATGAGCATCCCCCCAGAGGAGCCAATCAATTGGCAGCTAGAAGTTTGTTCCGGTGGCTGTGAACCAGTCATCAGCTGGCAGCTGGAAGTTTGCTGGGGCCCCTTCGGCTGTGGCTCTCAACACTGATTGGTGCATTAGCTCACTAAAATGGATTAACTGGGTGGTGATTATAGGAAGGCAAGGTGTGACTGGTGAAGATGGGTCACTATGGATATGACTTTGGAATTCATATTTTGTCCTTGAGCAGAGCTCTCTCTGCTTAATTACTATCTTGTCCTGAGCTGCTTTACTCTAACAAGCCCTTCAACCATGATTGTTCTGCTTCATCTCAGGCCCATAGCTGACTGTGGGCTAACCCTCTGAAATCTTGAGCCAAAATAAACTTTTCCTTCTAAGTATTTATTTAAACAGTGATTTAATAGTCAAATCACACTGTTCAGGTAGAACTATGCAGATATTAAAAATAAATTCATTGAATTTCCCTTTGAACATTTCCGCACAAACAAGATTCATTCCTGATTTTTTTTTCTGGTAAAAACACACCTACCTGTATTTGGACATATGTTTTCATGTGCAAAGATTTTTTCTTTTCCTTTCCTTTTGCAGTTTGTGGCAGTTCAAAAGGGTCTCCAGTGCATAGAGGCTGCATCTAGGAAGAGAGTTCTGACTATCTATGACCAGGCTCTTTTGGCCTACACTTTCAGTTTAGTACAATATAAAGACAAAAGAGAATTCCTCATCAATGAGCTGAGCAAGAAAGCAAAGAAAGCAGGTGAGTACCTTTGCCATCTTTGGAATCACATGTTGAACAAGAACAATGGCTAGAAGGGGTATAATTAACATCCTTTCATGTTTCTCTGTTTCTAATTGTGGGGTTTGCACTCCCTTAGATATCACCGGTCCAGTTACATGCACATAAAATCCTGTACTTTGACATAGGTGCTATTGACTTCCCTTCACTTTTTTCTCAGGTGGCTCAGTGTATTGGGAACTGGAAGAGCGAATTTCTATGGAAGGCTCATCCTCTTTCTACTATCCTCAGTCTTCCTCTGCAAACATAGAGACAACCTCTTATGGCCTACTAGCCCTTCTTTCCAAGCCGAGGCTGACTTCAGAAGAGCTGTCCAGTGCTTCACAGGTTGTACAGTGGGTAGCAAAGCAGCAAAATTCCTATGGAGGTTTCTCCTCCACGAAGGTAACAATATCTTTTCTAAATCTCTAAGAAAACTGGGCACATACTTGGCCTTGGCAGTGTTGGTCTTTTAATGTATAAATTATATTTTTCCTGCAGGTGGTGGGGGAGTGGGGGTTGTGGCTCAGCGGTAGAGCGCTCACCCAGCACGTGCGGGGCCCTGGGTTCGATCCTCAGCACCACATAAAAATAAGTAAATAAAATAAATATATTAAAAATATATAATTTTCCAATTAAATTTGTTATCACTATTAAGCTTGCTATCCTTATTTCACCTGTAGCTCATAGTAATCTTTAATTGGTATACATTAATTGTACAGAATAGTGGATTTCAATGTGGTATGTTCACACGTGCCTATAATTTTTAAATTTGCTGTGTTTCAGGTTTGGGGGAATATTTTCTCTAGTAAGAACTGCAAGTATTTATTCAAAAGATAATTAGCTTTTATTTTTTTTTCTATATAGAAGAAAGCCTTTTAATGCAATAGCTTAACACACAGTTCAACAAATTCAGTCAGTTCAAATTAACTTCAACATATTACAAAGAACTAAGAAGCCTGGAGGGGCCACCACTTTGGGGAGGAGGGTGGGGAGGCGAATTGCTTCCCAGAATGGAAGGATACTGACCTCAAGGAGGCCCCTCTCCCCATCCCAAGAGGTGTGTCCATAACCATTGGGCTCTTGCAATAGCTTAGGTATCTCCATGCAGAAGGCAGCAGCACAGAGTCAAGGGCAGAGCCATCTAAGGATCACAGCTCTGTCTTCTCACCAGAGCAGGGCCTGGAAAAAAGGCACTGGGGCTGACACAGAAAACTGTGCCCAAGACAGGGTGGTGACAGTAGCTGCAGCACTGGAGAACCAGCTCAACAGACCGCTTTGGGTGTAGGTGGGCCAGGGATTTTAGCTTCTCCCCCACCTCTACCCAGGAGCTAAGTTCAGATTAACTGCAGAGAGGTGAGGTCTGATGCAGCTACAAAGGCAGCATTCAATCTGCAGCACACTTGAGGCAGCGACAAAGCCAAGTGCTTTGCTGTTGAGGACCTGCTTGTCTGATATGCTAGCTAACTGAGGCAGCAGGGTGGGAACAGGGCTCTAGCTTCACACTCAGCTCTAGCAAGGCCCTTTGTGGTGAAACCATGTCTGTGCTTGACTATGCTGGCTTAACTTGAACAAGCAAAGCCTCTCAAAGGTGGAGGCCACTGCTGTTGGAGGGGCTGAGGAGGGTATTTCAAAGCTCCCTGTGGGGCATGCTAGGTTTAGGGGGTGGCTGCAGGGGAGGACACCTCTGGCTTCTCTGGGAAGGTCTGACAAAAGATTCCTGCTGCCCTTTAAGGTTTTATTTCAGTTTCTGGTTAACTTCCTGCCTTAACATCTGTGCAGGGCCATTCCTGGGCTCAATTTGTAGGAGGCTGCTAATGTCTGCAAGGCTGGATTTATAGTCCTTGAGTGACTTGTAGGCTTGAGCCCATCTGTACAATGCTCTCATGTTCTTGCCATCCAGCTTGAGGGCTTCTGTGCAGTCCTTCACTGCCTCCTTGTCCTGATTCAGGACCAGTGAAGAGTGCTCTGTGGCTCTCCGTGGTAGATTCCAGGTTACTAAACAAGAGGCTTTCATTGTACTTCTCAATAGCTTTCTTATGGTTGCCCTTCTTTACAAGCTCATTGCCTTCTTCCTTCAGACCTCTGGCTCACTCCACATCCCCAGCAGAAGGCACTGTGCTCTTTGTAGTTTCGTTGGATTTGTTTTTGGTTGTCTCTGTGTTTTCTGAAGGCAAGGAATTCCACCTCTTCTGGTCTGAGACAGGCACCACAGGGATAGAGCGCAGCTTCAGGCGCCACTCAGGCCCAAGTGAATCCATGAGAGCTCTGGTCATTCTGTTGATACCTTTCAGGGCTGATGCCACACTGTTATCAATTTGCAGTACAGTCTTGTAGTCGACATAGGCCCGAGGATACTTCTCTAGGGCCTCATAGGCAGATGCTCGCCGCAGCAGAGGCTTCATGCTGAAAGGAACCAAGGCCAATACTGAAGTGCAGTCTTTGATGCAGTCTGTGCAGTTTCCATCCTTTAAGTGGCATGCTGCTCCATTGGAGTAGAGAACACTCTTCTTCAGGGTCTGAAGAACCTCCCACCTGCAGCAACCTCAGCGCGCGACAGTATAGCGCTGAGGCCTCCGCGTACTGGCCTTTGCGGAAGCTCTGGTTGCTGATGGCGCGGAGCCCCTCCACGGAGTCTGGGAGTTTGGAGGCCATCCCGGGGCCTGGCGGGCACACGAGGCTTTATTTTTTTATTATTTATTTTATTTTATTTTTGAGAGAGAGAGAGAGAGAGAGAGAGAGAGAGAGAGAGAGAGAGAGAGAGAGAGAGAGAGAGAGAATTTTTTAAATATTTATTTTTCAGTTTTCGGTGGACACAGCATCTTTATTTTATTTTATGTGGTGCTGAGGATCGAACCCAGTGCCCACCCCCAACATGTCAGGGGAGCACCCTACCGCTTGAGCCACATCCCCAGCCCAGCTTTTAATTTTTAAAAGTGGAATTTTAAAATAGGAATATCTACATGCTAAAAATTTATATTTAAAATTAAAGCCATAATTTTATCAAAAAAAATTGTATCAATGTTTTCTTGTTAGCAATGAGAATCTTTCTCTAATTGCAAAATCATTGGCCAAATCTCTTTTGATCTGATACAATAAAAGTGACCACTTATTCGCTGTAAAAATACATATCCATGGTTACTTATATATTCTTTCCTCTCTTAGTTCTCTTATTTCACGTGTGTTTAGTCTCCTGGTCACATTTCATTTGCATGTTTTCTAATAGGAGTATTCATCTTTTTCTTGATACTTTTTAAGATTTCTGAATACAATAAAAGTATCAGTCATGCTGATATATGTGATATCCTTTCCAGGTTTCTATTTTTCTTTCAAATTGTGTAATACTTTGGATAAATAGGTTTTTTTTTCTTTTCATTTTTAATTAATTCTATAATGTTGTTTAAAGATCTCACTTTAATAGTAGGCTAAGAGTAACAACAAAGACAAAACAAAAACTATATAAATATATGTCCATACATTTATGGATTAATTACATTTAATTATTAATTGTTTTCAATTATAAATTAATTTATGATATTTTGATATAGACATATGGTAGAGACATAACTTGTTTTTTTTTAAATTTTTGAGTAACAAGTTGTCTCAATGTCATTTATGCACTAATTAATCTTGCTACTTATTAAAAACACTGCTTTTATTGGAAAATAAAATTATATATTCTTGTCATTTTAGGCTTCTCATTTTTTTCACTAACTTTTAGCTTTTTATGTTTTAATATCTGGTAGTCTGACTCAGTAGGCATTTTAAAAATTTCCTTATTTCTTCTCACATGTGTTTTATATTAGATAACAATTTTGTCTTCATGAAAGAGTAGGATGGAAATGTTGCCATAAAACTCATTTATTAGTTAGGTACTGGGAATTGAACACACTGAGCTACATCCCTGTTTTAATCAGCTTTTATGCTGCTGTGACTAAAAGACACGACCAGAAAAATGTTAGAGGAATAAAAGTTTATTTGGGGGCTCATGGTTTCAGAGACTGTCCATAGACAGTCCACTCTATTCCTTGGAGCTCAAGTAGGGGCAGAACATCATGGCTGAAGAGTGACAGAAAGAAGCAGCTCACATAATGATCAGAGAGCAGAGAGAGAACTCTCCACTTGCCAAATACAAATATATACCTCATGTCCCCAGGGCCCCACCTCCTCCAGCCATACTCCACCTGCCTTCAATTACCACTCAATTAATCCCATCAGGTGATTAATTCACTGATTGGGTTACAGCTCTCATAACCCAATCATTTCTCCTCTAAACTTTCTTGCATTGCCTCACACATGATTTTTGGGGGACACTTCACATCCAAACCACAACAATCTCCAGTTCTTTTCATTTTTTATTATTAAGGTATCATTAAGATGCTGAGGACCTCCCTACATTGTGCCTGGAACTTGTAGTCCTCTTGCCTAAGCCTCCAGAGTCACTGAAATTACTGATGTACACTACTACACCTGGAACAAACAAACAAAAAACAAAAGCATTTATTTTTGATAAATTATACAATATTCAAGACAATATAGTTCACAAAACAATGAAAAATTAACAAAAATTGCAGTAGCTTTTAAAATCATTTTTGAATGAATCACAGCTATATTTGACTGTGATTTCTAAGTCCTATAATATGCTCTAATAGAATCCTGTCATTATTATTTTAGGATACTGTTGTGGCTCTCCAAGCTCTAACTCTATTCCAAAGGCTTACTTATTCTAAGAACAGACAAAATTTGGTGCAAATTTCCTCTGACAAAGCATTCAATATGGCCTTCCAAGTGAATGAAGAGAACCGATTGCTGCTACAACAAATTCCATTACCAGAAATTCAGAAAAACTACACTGTGGATGTGAGTGGTGATGGCTGTGTGTACATGCAGGTAAATCTGGACTTTTTCCCCTATTTATCACAATTGTCAAATACACATGAAACTAAGAAGTGTAGTATAACCAATATCCAGATCAACGTTGTTCACATTTTTTTCTATTTGCTTTACTTGTTTTTTCTTTTTTAGCTGAATTTTAAAGTAAATTAGAGGCATCATACCACTCCTAAGTATATTATAATGCAGGTCCAAAATGTTCCATTGTTTGGCCTCAATGCCATTATCACAACTAGCACAAGAGCATAATAGTTTATAATATAATTTAATTACCACCAAATCTGTTTTGTAGGTCTTTTCTTTTTCAAACCAGATTCAATCACGCAAATGCTTTGCAATTGTTCATTGTGCTTCATAAATCTCTTTTAACTTAATAGATCTATCCGGTCTTTTATATTTTTGTGTGTGTGACATTAACTTTTTGAAGACTCACACTATTTGTGTTGTAGAATGTCCTTCATTCTGGATTTATCAGATTGTTCTCTTTGGGGCATTATTTAATTTGTTGCCTCATTACCTGTGTTTTCTATTAACTGAAAGTTAATCTTGTATTCATTTTGCTCACATACAGAAATATATCACTCTTGATGTTATTATGTTTTACCATTAGCTGAACACCTTCAAATAATGGCCAAATTTCTTCTGCTGTTTTATTTTCTGCTTTGAATCTACCAATTAATATTTAAAATATTACATTGGAACCATGCAAAAGTCAATTTTTGTATCAATTTTCATCAACATGTCTTAACATACATTGAAGATCTTTGCCTATATAAGATATTTCAATAAGGGCTAGGAAGTGGTGAATATTAATTCTAACATACCTTCTGTTTTTATAGCTGGCATTTTTATACAATATAGATATGACAGAGTATATATAATAAATTAGGTATTAATGGACATTTGGATTATTTTTCTTCTTTCACTATTACATATAGTATTGTAATGAATAATATATGTAAATTACTTCAAACTTGGGCAAATGCAACTTCAGAATACATTTCTATGACTGTGATTATTAGGTCAAATTAAATCTTTAACTAAATGTATTTCCAAATCATGTTATTATTGATTTTGATTCATATTTTTTTATTCATTTAATACAGGTATTCTCCTTAATCTTGTAACTCTTGCATTATAATATTAGCTGTTTCTTACAACAAAAATCAGATCATTTTAATTATTTCCTCAAAGATAGTATGGATATAATTTAGCTATGCTATTGCTTAGCTGTGTAAGGTTTGAAAAGTTAGTAATCTCTCTGAACCTAATTTCCCTTTTTACAAAGTGAAGACTAAAGTAGCAATGGATTAACTGGGCCATTGGAAATAATTAGTTATTACATAAAAAGCACTTAAAAGGGAGTACATAGTATATGCTCAATAAATGTTAATTTATCATAACTACTATTACCAGTGGCATACAAAATAGGAAGCACATAGGTTCAAATTGATTTTTAAATTAATTTTAAACTTCAATAAGGAGGTAATAAATGAAAACTTTTTATTGATATGTAAAATATTCTATGTTTATTTAAGACAACTCTGAAATATAATATCCTGCTGCCCAAGAAGTCATCTGGGTTTTCCCTTTCTGTAAATACAGCCAATGCTTTCTGCAGAGGATTATTTGATTCAAAGTTTGATCTTGTGGTTTCAGCCAGGTAATGACATTTTTTATTTTGTTGGTAAATTAAGATGTGTCTCTACCTCTAATAAAGATAGCCTAAGTTTTCTTCCTGCCTTCAGGTAAAACCATACCCCAATCTTTTTATGAAAAAAGTTGGCCTATTTCTGTTATCTAGGGAAATATATTTTATCTTTTTTAAATTACCAAAATTGTGTGCAATAAACTAGATAAAAAATAAATATGGCTTCAGAAACGTTGAATAGAAGACAGAAAAGAGAATTGTACAAAAAAGTTTTATAAATTTCTCTATAATAATTGTATTTCCCTCCCAGCCACTTGGGAGGCTGAGAAAGGGAGATCACAAGTTCAAAGCCAGCCTCAGCAAAAGGAAGGCACTAAGAAACTCAGTGACAAGTTAGTTATCTCTCTGAACCTCATTTCCCTCCTTTACAAAATGAAGACTAAAGTAGCATTGAATTCACTGGGCCATTGGAAATAATAAGGTATTACATAAAAAGCACTTAATATGGAATACATAGTATATGCTCAATAAATGTTAATTTATCATTAAGCAACTAAGCAACCCTGTCTCTAAATAATATACAAAATAGGACTGGAGATGTGGCTCAGTGACCAAGTGCCCCTGAGATCAGTCCCCAGTACCAGAATAAAAAGCAAGAATTGTATTCCTCTCAAATTTCTATTTCATAAATTAACATTTATAGCATATTGTAGTTCTTACTTTGGGAACTCCAAATTCCAAAACAAGAATATTACTTGGGTCCACTTTCTATGTCCACTTGGAAATGGATTGAAATGTATGTTGTTTCATTTTGGAATACTACTAATTTCAGTTTATTCTGATGGTTTAGTCTCAGAACAATAAATGTAAATATATTTTATTGCTAAACTGTTTTCTTAAATAATGATCAACACTTATCTGAGTTTTAAATTTTGTATTTTTTAAAAGTTATTCTGGAAGGCACAACTCTTCCAACATGGCAATCATTGATGTGAAGATGCTCTCAGGATTTGTACCTGATAAATCTTCAGTTGAGAAGGTAAAGAATTAAATGCTTTTATTTAAAAGAGCTTCAGAATAGCTATAATGTATTGCTCTGTTTATACATTTGTCATAAATTGATGAAAATACAGCACATATTCTATTCTTAAGGAATAAAGATTAAATCACATATATATCCAATAGTACATTATTCAAAGTTCTCAAATTTATTTGAATTCAGCTAGTATCACACTCAATGGTGAATAAAAATTGAAAGCTTTCTCTTGAATATGTGAAACAAGACAAGGATGCCCACTCTCACCACTTTTATTCAATGCATTACTAGAAGTCCTACACAGAGCAAAAAAAAAGTCAAGAAAGTAAATAAAAGGCACCAATTAGGAAGCAAGAAGTGAAATTCTCTCTCAATGCTGGTGACATGATCATACAAAAGACTCAGCAAAACAAAAAACAAAACAAAAAAACAACTGTTAGAACTGATAAACAAATTCAGTAAAGTTATAGATTAAAGATCAATGTACAAAAATCAATAGAATGTTAAAATACTAACAACAAATTATCCGAAAAGGAATTTAATTTATAATAGCGTCAAAAATAAATGAAAATCATGGCTGGGGTAGTGGCTCAGTGGTGGAACACTTGCCTGACTTGTGTGAGGCACAGTGTTTGATTCTCAGCACCACATATAAAGATCCATTGACAACTAAAAAATATTTAAAAATAAATAAATGAATGAATGAATATATATATATATATATATATATATATATATATATATACACACACACACACACACACACACACACACACACTTCAGAGTAAATGTGACCAAACAGGTAAAAAAAATCTGTACATTGAAATTATATAATATTGATGAAAAAATTGAAGGAAACACAAAAAAGTGGAATTATCTTTCATGTTCATAGATTGAAAGAATTAATATTGTTAAAATACCCCTACTAACCAAAGCAGCCTACAGATTCAGTGCAATCCCTTTCAAAATTCTAATGGCATGCTTACTAAAAATAGAAAAAAAAAATTCTCAAAGTTTTGGGAACCAGGAAAAACTCTAAAGAGCCAAAACAATCTTTTTTTTTTTTTTCGTGAACTCCCTCACTGTAGCCCCTTTGGACATGTGTTTCAGCCTGTGTTAGGTCCTGGGTGTTTGGACCTTATTAAGGCATACAATCTTGTCTTTAAATTATCAACAAACTATTAATAAACTAGCTGTAGGAAAAGATTGGTTTATATCAGAAGAGCCAAAACAATCTTGAGAAAAAGAACAAGGGCAGAGATATCAACTCCTCTTTAATTTCAAAACTTATGAGAAAACAATTATAATCAAAACAGCATTGTATTATCATAACAACAGACATACTGACCAATAGAACAAGACAGAAACTTAAAAATATACCCAACTAGAATCAGTTGATTTTGGGCAAAGATGTGAAGAATACACATGGGAAAGGACAGTCTCTTTAATAAATGGTGCTGCTGAGAAAATTGAATATCTACACACAGAAAAAATGTAATTGGACCTTTGTCTCACACCATATATAAAAATCAACTCAAGATGGATGTCAGATTCAACAGTTGAGGTACTAGACAAACACCAGGGAAAAACTTCATAACATAGTCTGGGTAATGATTTCTTGAACAGAACTGAAAAATTCAGGCAACAAAAGCAAAACCAGGCAAATAAGATGGCATCAAACTCAAAAGCATCTGCACAGCAAAGAAAATAATTAGAAAAATGAGGAATTATACCCCATCAATGTATGATATATCAAAGTACATAAATGCATTCTACTGTCATGTGTTACTAATTAAAACAAATAAAAATTTCTTTAAAAAAGTGAAGAGATAACCTATAGGATGGGAGAAAATATTTGCAAAACACAATCTGATAAGGGGCTGATATTGAAATTACATAAGAAACTCAAACAACTCAGTAGCAAGAAAACAAATAATCCAATAAAAAACAGGCAAAAAATTTGAAAAGACATTTCTCAAAATAATAGATATAAATGACCAACAGATAGATACAAAATTCTCAAGACATCTAATCATCAGAGAAATACTAATTAAAACCACAGTGAGCTAACACCTTCCATATGTTAGAATTGCCATTATCAAAACCATGAATGATAACCAATTTTGGCATTGATGATGCAGAAGTAGTGCCCTTGTACATTATTGGTGGGAATATATTACTGTTTAGCCATTTTGGAAGAGAATGTGGGATTTCTTCAACAAACAAAATAGAATTACTGTACAGTCCAACATCCCCACTTCTGGGCAAATATGCAAAGGAATTGAAATTGGCATATCAAAGGGACATCTGTACTCCCATGTTCATTTCAGCATTATTCACATTGGCCGGAATAAGGAAGCAGCTTATGTGTACAACAGCAAACAAATGGATAAAGGAAATGTGGTTTGTGTGTACAGTAGCATATATGTAGAGTGGAATGCTAAACTCTAAAATAGAAATTCTGTCATTTGTAACAATGTGGATGAAACTGGAGGATATTGTGCTAAATGAAATAATCCAGGCAGAGAAAAAAAATACCATATGATCTCATTTATATGTGAAATCAAAATTTTAAAATGTGATGTCATGAAAACAGAGTAGAATGATTTGGACCAGAGTTTTGGGGCAAGAGGAAGAGCTAGTAAAAGAAAAGATGTTGATCAAAAAGTACAGCCTTTCAGTTATACCAGAGGAATAAGTTGTAGTGACATATGGAACTACAGGTAGACCATGTATGTTTTAAACCTGATGGAGGGATAGAGAAGTTGGTGCAATAATGAATATATTAGCTATTTTATTTGAATCTTTCTACAGTGTATAGATAGATGAAAATACCATAATGTACTCTTTAAATATGCACAACTATTATTTTCCAATTAAAAATAAATTTATATTGAAGTTGAAAAGGTAAGGTTGTGTTTAGTTATTCTATTCTATTCTATTATTCTACTTAATATGTTTTTTTTTTTTAGAAACCAATATTATATAGACAGATCTCTCAAAAATGTTGAACAAATGATACCCAAAGATTAGTATTTATTGTTGAAGCTACATGGAAACTTCACAAGTATTTATAAAGATGCAAGAAAATTACCAAATTAAAATTAAATATTTTTATCTTTGGATTATAAGTTGTTCATATTTCTAGTCCCCTAAATGTTCAGTATACTTTTTTGCTTTATTTTTAGCTTCAAGAAGATGGCAAAGTACAACGCATAGAAATCAAAACTACACATGTGTTTTTCTACTTGGAGAATGTAAGTTTAATATTATAATTTGATTTGGCTGTTGGTGTATATGCTACAGGCATAATTGGTTTTTATTTTTTATGTTTTTTCTCTATTTTCCTATGGGTATAAGTACCAAAAGAGAATTGTTTTATCTTTGCTTTTGTTTGTTTTGTTGTTGTTGTTACTTTCATTGTAGTTTCATTTTGTTTTGTTTTTGGAGGTGCTGAGGATTGAAACCAGGGCCTTGAGCATGCTAGATGCTATCAGTGACCCACATCTCCACCTCACCAAAAGAGCATTTTAAAAATAATTCTAAATATTTGAAATGGGGAAAAAAGTGAAAAATATGCTTTATATACTAAAAATATTCATTTATTCCTAGGTTACTCAAAAGGAAATTCAATTCTCATTTTCCATTGAACAAGATGCACTTGTATCCAACATCAAGCCTGCATCTGTCCAGCTCTATGATTACTATGCAACTGGTAAGAATTTTACTTCATTTGAGTGCCATCATATTCTGCATTTAATTATACATAAGCCAATTATTGCTTTCTCCACTTATAGTTTCTCTTTTTGAAAACTTCACTTGTTATTTGGTGTTTTTAAACATTGCATATCATCTAATACCAAGTACTTCAGAGTTTTAATAGCTAACATGTACAAAAGTTCATTTACAGACCATGGATAACATGTATCAAAGATCATGTGCAAAAGATCATACCTGAAAACACTTAAGAATGATCATATACATTTGTACAAAAGTCATAGGAATAAAAGTATATCTGACAGTTATCAATCAAAGAAGTTGTTATAGTAGCATAGGTGTATGAGAGCTTATTTATGAACAGATAATAAAGATGTTTTCTTCTTAAACAATGTTGTAAGACTGTTTCGAGTAACAATTTCTCTCTTCCAGATGAATTTGCAGTTGCAGAATACAACACACCATGCAAACAGATATCTTTTGAAACCTTTTAGTTCTCAGAGAAGTGAACTGTGATGGAAAGGAAGACACCTTTGAATTGGGATTTATGTTAAGAGAACATTTCCACTGTTTCAACCAAAGAAAAGTTTCCGAATGTGAAACTTGAACAGTGCAGCACTTGTTCAAGTTCTCCCACCCACAGCATTCTCCTTCAGTCACTCCACCACCAATTTCATTCTTTCTGCTTGAGGACTTTTTCCTGAAGTCCTGGTAGCCAGCTTAGCCTGTGTACAATTTAAAATGGGAAGCACAGGCTTAATGTTTCCAAGAGCAAACTTCAACTAGCAGAGATTAACCACTGGACAAATGCTCCTGCTTTTACTCAGGGAACTCCGGGGTCATTCCACATGCTTCTGGTAAAATCACCTTGAAACCAGTGTAAGATCAGGCAAGGCAGCGACCAAAGGAGGCAAATTTAAAAAGACCTCCGAATGAGGCTTTATTTGAGATATCATTCCTGGGCGAAACTTGATCAGACCGACAGAAACTGGAGAAGGGTCTGAGGAGAAACCGCTCGACCGGATTTGGATTTTATGGGGCTTAGGCAGAAAGGGAGGGGCTTGAAACAGGAAAAGGTGTTTTTAGAGTCCCTAGGCCCGCTGGAGTTGGTTGAGGGAGATGGCTGAACTCCAGGATTGGCCAGTGAGTCCTGATGATTGACAGGCGTCAGTCAGGAGATCCCGCTGATTGATAGGCTTTCTGTGGGTGCCTGATAGATGTTTTTTCCTGAGTGGGCTGCTTTATTCTAAGTCACCGCCACTGACCTGACAAACAGCATTTCATTTTCTCATGAATTGGCCTCTGTAGATACAGTTTCTTAAATTAGCTCTTTTGCTTTCTTACACAATCTCCTGATCTCTCACTGTTGTTTCCTGGGATCACCTCTGAAATGAATTATCTGCACTCCAGTCCTTGCTTCAGATTCTGCTTTCAGAACAAAGAAAATGTACCACAGCAATCACTGAATAACTACGTAAAATGTTTTGTTAGGTATGAAATATCTGTGTTGTTAATTTAGATCTAGTGTTTGTTTATAACGTAGAAAAGTAGAACTTTTACAACATTTGAATATAAATATTGCTATTTTGACAATTATTATCGAGTAACACCTGACAAGCATCTATGTATTTTATCTTCCATTTCAAAATTAAATTTCTTTTCTCAGTATAAACCTAGTGTAAAGTAAATACATTCTCCTTTTCTGCTTACTCACCACAATCACTTGGGGTATTTCTGAAAACATATCTGTAAGATTCTCTTGGATATAAAAATATATATATTTTAATAAAAGCTCAAACTTCCCCAAATTCTACAAATCTGGAGAATACGTGCATGAAGATTTTACAATGATACAGGAAAGACAACAAAATCATATTTAATCATTTTTTATTTTTAAAATAAATATGATTGAATACTAAATATGATGTTTTAATTAAGATAATATTGTATCAGAAAAAGTGGAAAAGATTTCTCAAAATGTGTCATGAAGTACTTGAAGAAGTTGAGTACATGTGAGCACCTGGCCCAAGTTATCACCAACTCCTGAAGATAAATATTGATTTACTTTGGAAGCAATTTCTAAAATCACAGAAGGAAAACTTTCACTGAGATGAGTAGCTTTATAAAGGAAAGCAAATTAAATTGGCACAAACAAGTCAATGCCAATCAAATTATTAAATCAAGTTTGTTCAGCTCACATGTACTCCTGCAAATCTGATGAAAGCTTCAGAGTTTATAACTATGAAGATCCGCATCTTCTCTGTCATGTGAATACATAGAATTTCTAGGTATTATTTTAACCTGTGAAGTATACTTATGAAAAAATCATGTTTAGAATCCCAGGAAAACCAGAATTTTCCCTGGAGAATCTACTCTCTAATACTCAGATTTCACCTAAAATTCAGAAAGTACTTTTGTGATGCCAAAGCAGATTAGGCATAACTCTATGGAAGGGATAAAGAAAGGGAAAAAAAATATGCTGTTTAAAATTCAAATTTTTCACTTGTAGAATTTGTATTTGAGAAGGGACATACAGGTTTGGTGATTTTTTTAATTTTATTTTTATTTTATTTTATTTTTGGATATCAGGTATTTCACCCAGGAGCACTTAAACGCTGAGCCACATCCACAGACTTTTTTATTTTTCATTTTTAGATGGGATCTCACAAAGTTGCTTAGGGCCTTGTTAAATTGCTCAGGCTGGCCCTGAACTCATGATTCTCCTGCCTCAGCCACTTAAGTTGCTGAGATTACAGGAATGCGCCACCACATCCTGCTGATAAATTCGTAATAATTTATTTTTATTCTGTCAAATGGCAGTTTTTCTTTCTCAGCTTAATAGATAGCTTTCTGGTTTTGTTCTTGCACAATATTAGCCAGAGATCCTACGGGGAAATCAAATTTAGCTGGTATATCCTACCTGTGGTACTCCTGAACATCCAGAATTGAGAGAACATTATGATACCTCACTCATGGTAATTGCTTGAATACAAAGTTTTCTATCTTTAGATTAAATCAAAAAGCATTTCAACAGAATGATATTATGTATTATTTTAGTGTTGTTTCAGTTAGAAGGCAAAATAAGGATGTGTGAACTTCTAGGACTGGATTTTGTCTCTTGGTGTCTCTAAATTTTGCCCCAATGAGATTAAAAAACAAAACAAACTTTCATTTCCCCTTGAGAAGGAAGTCAGTCATAAACTAGGGGAAGATACCAAATTCTTATTAAATCTATCCTCACTTAATAATATCTGATCTTTTAGAGACTTGTAAACTTCATTAACTTTTACCTTAGGGACATCTATGCAGGAAGTAATCTACCTAGTGAACAGGTAACATATTAATAATAACAATAACAATGACAGCATTTGAAAATAACACCTGTGATTTAATTTATTCTTCATATATTTGGGAATAAATGGTTCCACTCTTCTTGTCCAGAACAGGGTTGCTTCAAGAAAGTAATTTATGAAACAAAACTATCATTGTGTCCTGAAATACAATCAGCAGACATTTATAATGTTTGCTTTACATCTCTTCTGTATAGGGAAATATCCTCTGATTTTCTTTTACAATCAATCTCTTTCAGTACCTAAAGATATTATTTATTTAATCAAATCATTTATATTGTAATAGTATCAGTAACAGGTAAAAATCAATTTTTGCAAGGGCTCCCCAAGGGCAGTCAATTTTCTTATAATTACAAACTACAAAACTGTTTTTACCTCCAATTCCTAAGCTAACATTCAAAAAATTGTAGAATGGTGTTTGATGAAGAATAAAGTTCAATAAATTTTTAGAGGTGAAGTTTATTTAAGGCTCACAGTTTCAGAGGTCTCAGTCCAGTGGTGGTCTCAGTCTATGGTGGAGGAAAACAGCTCAGGATATGACCACAAGGAAGCAGAGGGAGCAAGCTCAGCCTGAACAAAATTATACCCCAAAGACATGACTCCAGTGAACTGCCTCCTCTAGCTACACCCTTCCTGCCCACAGTTACAGCCCAATTAATCCATATAGGTAGATTAAGCCACTGATTAAGTCACACCTTTCATAACCTATCATTTAATTATTTCACCTTTGAATGTTTTTGCATTATCTCACGCACTAGCTTTTGGGGATACCACAAATCCAAACTATAACATTCTGTCCTGGCTTCCTAAAGCTTATGTCCATTCCACAATGCAAAGTACATTTACTCCATTCCCAAGAATCCCTTTGCATATTTTGCATTGTCTAAAAGTCCAAGTCCAAAGTCTTCTCTGAGTCTCAAGGTGAAATCTCAGCATAATTTTGTAAAAATAAAAAGCAAGTTACATATATTCAATATATAAAGGAACAGAGTAAACAATGGCTTCCCACAAGGGAGAGAGAGAGAGGCCCAGATAAAAGAGATGGGACCAAAGCAAGACTAAAATCCAACTGGGCAAACAAGTCCTATTGTTCCACATCCAACTTCTGGGATACAAAGCTTCAAGATATTCTCACCAAAAGGCTTGTGTAGCTCTGTGACCATGCTGGTTGCAGCCCACATGGGCTCTTAGCTTGTTTCTGGTCGATTCCTGCAGTCTTCCTCATCAGGCTTCCCACAGTAGGAGTACCTGTTAATCTCCAGGTTCTCCACTGCAGCTTCAGTTACTTTTTCACAACTTCATACATCACCCTCTCAGGGGCAGCGAACAGGAACTCTGACCCTGCTACACTTCTCCTGGCCTCCCTGGTCTTCCTTTAAAATTTTAGTGGAAGCCTCCATGAACTCATAACTCTAGCATCCTCCATTCCTGATGAACCAGTACTACATGGCTGCCAGCAAAGTCTGCCATGATCTCAAGCAGTCACCAAGCCTGTTGTAACCACAATGGCAGAAACCTCTGAGTTCCCAGGCAGGTGAGCATGGTGAAATAACTTCCTCATCCCCCCTGTACAAGCAGGGTGTCCCCATGGACTCTTCTCAAAGGAAATTACTTTTACACCCTTGATTGAGATGAGTGTGGACCTGACAATTCCTGAGATGCCCTCAAGGCATCTTTTCTATTGTCACTTGGTAGAATATTTCACATTTACTTAGTGGCTCAAGTCTCTTTAACAATCACACCTTCTTTAGCCACAGTTTTATTTGCACTTTTCTGGACAAACTACAAATGTTTTTCACATCTTTCTGTTCTGCTCTCTGCTCTTGATTATCATATTAAACTTAACTAAAAGCCACTAACAATATCCAAGTCACCTCCTAAATATTTTGCTCCCTTAAAATTTCCTTCACCAGATTAATTAGTGCCTTTAAATTCAGTCTCACAGAAGAAGGTATTAGGACATGGAAAAAATGTAGACAACTTCTTAGCCAGAATGTGACAAGAATAGCCTCTGGTACAATTTCCTTCTCCTCTCAACCTCATGAGTCACGTCTTTACTGTACACAGTCCTATCTGCATTCTGGCCTTCTGAATACCTACCAGAATCACCCACTAAACTCCATTTTAAATTCTAAAGATTTTCCAGCTTGTATCTATAAATATTTCAAAATTTCTCCTACCAGAAACCAACTCCACAGATGTCTGAATCACATGATCACATTCATCAGAGCAATGACCCCACCTCTGCATGACAATTTCTATTTTAGTCAATTTTTTTTTTCATTTCTGTGACCAAAGACCTGACAGGAAAAACACAGAGGAAGAAAAAGTTTATTTGTGACTCATGGTTTCAGAGGGCTCAGTCCATAGATGGTTGACTCCATGGCTCTGGGTCCAAGGCAATGCAGAATATCATGGCAGAATGTTGTGTTGGGGCAAACCAGCTCAGGACATGTTTACTGTGAAGCAGAGAGGGCCTCAATAAAATATTTTATTAATCTCTTGACTCTTCCTAAGTATGTTTCCTACTATGCCTAGCCCATCATCAACACAGTTCTCTTTCTCTCCATAACTGTCAGATGATTCAAAGCGGGAGGACTGACTGACTGACTGACACAATGAAAGGCTGCTGCCCCCCTTCAGGAAGTCAGAATCATGAAGTCCAAGTGAATCTGTCATACAGCACATACAGACTCATATACAGTGAATCCAGTTAGTGATATCCATTTTAGTTCTATTCTGGCCTGAGGCAGATTCCTCCACTTGTTTGGAAACCTCAAGCAATCACATTTTCCCACATTTCTCTTCCCAATCTCTCCTCTTTTACATGCCAAAGATGTCCTTCCAAATTAAATGCAAAGAGTGACACTCTATTCCTGAAAATATTGTTTTTGTTTATTATGAAATTTTTGGGAAACACTGGTTACATTTACTTTGGACCTCTTTCTCTGAAAGTCAGAGTTATTTCCTTTTCAAATTCCTCTTAACTCATTATCCTGCTCCCATTTCACACTTATTATTTCTGTAGTAATTCTATTTTGAATCAGGTTCGACCTTTATCATTTTAAATTTTGGCTTTATTTTCTAATGGTACTGTGCCTACGTTTTTCATAACCCAAAGAAGGGATCTTTACCCTAAGGGAAAGTGCACCACTCTTGGATCCTGCACAATAGTTGAGGAAGTCACATATGACTATGTCTGCTGTTCCTCCTAATATCAGCCCTTTCCTCCAGGATGGAGCTCCTTTATGTTATCTGAGGAACTTAAGGGTCCCATTTAGATTTTCAAAGAAGGGCATCATTCACTCAAAAAATAATAATAATAATAAATTTCTTATTCATTTGAGTTGTTTCTTGAGAATGCATATCTCTTCTCAGGAAACTGCAAATTAACAAATTAACAACTGTCAAATTCACATTTTTATTCAATGAAAAGGCAGGCTTCTGGGAGTGCTATGTAACTATCAGTTATTAATGTATATTATCATTTTATTGCATGATCAATCATAAAAATATAAGTACTGTTACTCTTTCAATTGATTTTTAATTAGCCTATGAGTCTCTGGTCATTCATTGGCTGTGGGGTAAGCTACATGGACTCAAAAAACAGATTTCTATGAATGCAAAAGACTTTATTTTAATAATAACTCAAAAATTTATTAGAAAAAGTAGGCCCAACTCTCCATTATGTCAACCTAGGAATCAAATTCCTCAACAATACTCCTAAAGCACAAGAAATAAAATCAAGAATCAGTAAGTGGGATGGTATCAAACTGAAAAGCTTCTTTATAGCAAAGGAAACAATCAAGAATGTGAAGAGAGAGCCTACAAAATGGGAGAAAAACTTTGCCACCTTCAGCTCAGATAGAGCATTAATCTCCAGAATATATAAAGAACCCCCAAATTTAACACCAAACAAACAAATAATCCAATCAATAAATGGGTAAGGAACTGAACAGATATTTCACAGAAGAAGAAATATTATTGGTCAACAAGTATATGAAAAAGTGTTCAAATCACTAGATAATAGAAAAATGCAACTTAAAACTACAGAGATTTCATGTCATTCCAGTCTGAATGGCAATTATCAAGAATAGAAGTAGCAGGGGTGATCCAAGATGGCAGGCTAGAGGGAGGCTGTATTCTGTGTCACTCCATGGCCTGGGATTCAAGTAGTGGGAATACTGTGTCTCTGTGAGTTATTAGAGAACTCCCAACACCTGTTCCTGTGCAGGAATTATGGCCGCTGAACTGGCTCAGGTCTCCAGGCCTCAGGATTGGCACGCAGGACTCCTAGCCATTCACCCGCCAGGACCTCTGGATGCCTGACAACTGGCATCAACACCTGTAAAGGACTCCTGGCCTCTGTTCCCATGCAGGACAACCAGCTACTGACCACATGCAGAACCTCCAGCTGCCACTCTCATATGGACCCCTGTCTACCAATGTGAGGCTCCCCGGGTTACCTCCATCTTGGGACGCTGAAACCACTTCCATAGTTCCATATACATGATTGCCTGCACCTGGGGACACCGCACAGGGTCAGGAGACAGCCACTACCACAGCACTGCATGCCACAGAGCTGCATCTCTGAACATGCTGCCCAATGCCACCACCTGGCCCCACCCAACTGGACACCCCATGGCTGAAAGCAGCCACCTCCGTCTTGGGACACATTTGTCACCATCTTCAGTTGGGGCAACTCCCAGCTTGGGACACCTGCTGAGACTTAGAAGAAAAATCAAGGAGAGTATTGGAACCCTGCAAGGACACACTACAAGCACATAGGGTAAAAATTGTAATGTCCGAATCCACAGCGCTAGAAGGGAAGTCACACAAACAACATGCAAAAAAAACAAGAGAAGAAAGTGCCCAAAACAAACCAAGATACTACATTATTAAATCCATGGGCAAAACAACAGAAAAATGACAAAAAAGTTTGGGATGTACATAATTAAAATGTTCTGTGGAATAAAGGATGATATAAGAAAGCAAATACAGGCAGCAAAAGATCATTTTGATAAAGAGCTATATAAGCAAATACAGGAAGCAAAAGATTACTTCAATAAGGGGATAAAGGTTCTGAAAAACAACCAAACAGAAATCATTGAAATAAAAAAAACACAATAAACCAAATTAAAAATTCAATAGAAAGCACCACCAACAGATTAGATCTCTTGGAAGACAGGACCTCAGACAATGAAGATAAAATACATAATCTTGAAAAGAATGTTGACCACACAGTGAAGATGGTAAGAAATCATGAGCAGAACATTCAAGAATTATGGTATAACATAAAAAGACTAAATTTAAGAATTACTGGGATAGAAGAAGGCATAGAATTACAAACTAAAAGAATGAAGAATCTATTCAATGACATAATATCATAAAATTTCCAAACATAAAAAATGAATTGGAAAATCAAATATAAGATGCTCACAGGATGCCAAATGTACAAAATCACACCAGACCCACACCAAGGCACATTATAATGAAAATGCCTGGCATACAGAATGAGGAGAGAATTGTTAAAGCCACAGAGAAAGAAATCAGATTACATATAGGGGGAAAATAATTAGGATATCTGCAGATTTTTCAACCCAGACTCTCAAAGCTAGAAGATCCTGGAATAACATATACCAAGCTCTAAAAGAAAATGGATGCTAACCAAGTGTCTTATATTCAGCAAAATTAAGCTTTATATTTGAAGATGAAATAAAAATTTCCATGATAAAAAAAGTTAAAAGAATTTACAACTAGAAAGCCTGCACTACAGAATACTCTCAGCAAATTATTCCATGAAAAGGAAATTAAAATTAGCAAAGGGAGGTGTTACATTAAAGGAAAAACCAATCAAAGGAGAAACCACATCAAGTTAAATGCCAAAAATAAACAAAAATGACCAGAAATACAAATCATGTCTCAATAATAACCCTGAATGTTAATGGCCTAACCTCACCAATCAAAAGACATAGACTAGCAGATTCAACTAAAAAAAGAAGACCCAACAATATGATGTCCTTCAAGAGACTCATCTCATAGGAAAAAGCATGTACAGACTGAAGGTGAAAGGTTGGGAAAAAACATACCACTCACATGGACCTCAGAAGCAAGCAGGGATTTCCATCCTCATATCAAATGAACTAGAATTCAAGCCACAGTTAATCGAAAGGGATAAAGAAGGACAATTTATACTTAAGCAAACCATACATAAACAAGACTTAACAATTATAAATATATATGCCCCAAACAATGGAGCATCTACATTCATCAAACAAACTCCTCAAGTTCAAGAGTCAAACAGACCACAACACAATAATTATGGGTGACTGTAACACATATCTCTCACCACTGGATAGATCTTCCAAACAAAAGTTAAATAAAGAAACTATAGAACTCAATAATACAATCAATAACAGACTTAATTGACATATATAGAATATTTCATCCATAAATGAGTGAATGTACTTTCTTCACAGCAGCACATGGATCCTTCTCTAAAACAGACCATATATTATGCCACAAAGTAACACTTAGCAAATACAAGAATGTTGAGGTCTGTAAACAAGTCAGGATGGCACCTGGCAAATGTTAGAGTCTGTAAACAAGTCTGGATGGCGCCTGGCATTTTGCCAGAGGGAATGGTTTGTGAAGTAAAGCCAGCAAGCCATTAAGTGTGGAGATTCCTTATTCCTGTATCTAGTTTATGTTAATTAGATAAGCTGTGTGGAATGTATAAATACCCCTCCGGTCCTACAATAAACGGCTCCCACTCCTGCTGTATCAATGTATACAAGTTGCTCGTCACCCCCCGGTTATTTTGCCCAGCCAACCGGGCTGCGGCACAAGAAAAGTAAAGATACTACCTTGCATTCTATACAATTTTGCATTTAGCAAAATACAGCACCTCTTCTTATTCAAAACAGTACAGAAACTAGTGATAACAGGAACATATCTCAACATGTCTCCAACATCTGGAGACTAAATAATATGCTATTAAACAGAATATGGATTCCAAAAAGCATCAGGGAGGAGATTAAAAAATTCTTAGAGGTAAATAAGTATACTGATACAACATATCAGACTCTCTGGGACACTATGAATGCAGTAATAAGAGGAAAGTTCATTGCATGGAGTTCATTCCTTAAAAGAAGAAAAAGTCAACAAATAAATGACCTAACATTACATCTCAAAGCCTTAGAAAAAAAAACAAAGAACAAATAAACACCAAAAGCAGTAAAGAACAAGCAATATTTAAAATCAGAACTGAAATCAATAAAATTGAAACAAAAGAAACAATTGAAAAAATTGACAAAACAAAAGTTGGTTCTTTGAAAAAATAAATAAAATTGATAAACCATTAGCCATGCTAATGAAGAGAAAGAGAGAGAAAATCCAAATTACTAA
The DNA here is from genome assembly GCF_047511675.1 of Marmota flaviventris. Taxonomy (NCBI): domain Eukaryota; kingdom Metazoa; phylum Chordata; class Mammalia; order Rodentia; family Sciuridae; genus Marmota; species Marmota flaviventris. Next base: position 129,590,387 of record NC_092500.1, on the reverse strand, counting down.
CATCCATGATGAAAAAAGAAATATCACAATGGACACTACCGAAATACAGAAGATAATTAGAAATTATTTTTAAAATGTGTACTCAACTAAAATAGAAAATATTGAAGGCATTGACAAATTTATAGAATCAATAATTTGCCCAAACTGAATCAAGATGATATACACAAATTAAACAGATAAATTTCAAGCAATGAAATAGAAGATACCATCAGAAGCCTACCAAACAAGAAAAATCACAGGAACAGTGGATACACAGCTCAGTTCTACAAGACCTTCAAAGAAGAACTAAAACCAATACTCCTCAAATTATTCCATGAACTATAAAAAGAGGAAAAACTTCCAAACACATTCTATGGGGCCAATTCATCCTGATTCCAAAACCAAACAAAGACACATCAAAGAAAAAAAATTTCAGACCAATATCTCTAATGAACCTAGAAGCAAAAACACTCAATAAAATTCTGGCAAGCCACATACAAAAATATATTTAAAACATAGTGCACCACATCCAAGTGGGGTTAATCCCAGGGATGCAAGGTTGGTTCAACAAATGGAAATCAATAAATGCAATTTATCACATCAATAGACTTAAAGATAAAAATCATATGGTCATCCCCATAGATGCACAAAGGCATTTGACAAAATACAGCACCCCTTCATATTCAAAACACCAGAAAAACTAGAGATAACAGGAATATATCTCAACATTGTAACAGCTATCTATGCTAAAGCCCCAGGCCAACATTATTCTAAATGGAGAAAAATTGAAAGCATTCCCTCTAAAAACTGGAACAAGACAGGGATGCCCTCTTTCACCACTTCTATTTAACATAGTTCTTGAAATTCTAGCCAGAGCAATTAGACAAAAGAAATTAAAGAGATACAGATAGGAAAAGAAGAACTCAAACTATCACTATTTGTGAAAAACATGATTCAATACCTAGAGGATCCAAAAAATTCCACCAAAAAACTTTTAGAACTAATAAATTAATTCAGCAATGTAGCAGGATATAAAATTAACACCCATAAATCAAAGGAATTTCTCCACACCAGTGACAAATCCTCTGAAAGAGAAACTAGGAAAACTACCCCATATACAATAGCCTCAAAAAATTATTTGGGAATCAACTTATTGAAAGAGGTGAAAGACCTCCAAAAGGAAAACTACAGAACCCTAAATAGAGAAATCAAAGAAGACCTTAGAAGATGGAAATATCTACCTTGTTCTTGAATAGGCAGAATTAATATTGTCAAAATGATCATACTACCAAAAGCACTATACAGATTTAATGCAATTCCAATCAAAATCCCAATGACATTCTTCATAGAAATAGAAAAATCAGTCATGAAATTCATCTGAAAAAATGAGACTCAGAATAGCCAAAGCAATGCTTATTAAGAAGAGTGAAGCAGCTGACATCACTATATCAGACCTTAAACTATACTACAGAGCAATAGTAACAAAAACAGCATGATATTGGCACCAAAATAGACTTGTAGACCAATGTGCACAATTGTACCCAGAGACAAACTCACCTAAATGCAGTTATTTCATACTAGACAAAGGTGCTAAAAACATATATTGGAAAAAAGATAGCCTCTTCAACAAATGGTGCTGGGAAAACTGAAACCCCATATGTAGCAAAATGAAATTCAACCTCTATCTCTCACCATGCACAAAATTCAACTTATAGTGCATCAAAGACCTAGGAATTAGACCAGAGACCCTATGCCTCATAAAAGGAAAAGTAGATCCAAATCATCATCATGTTAAATTAGGCTCCAACTTTCTTAAGAAGACTCCAATAGCTAAATTACAGAACCAACTTAGATGCCCTTCAACAGATGAATGGATGAAGAGAATGTGGCATATATACATATTATAATGTTACTCAGCCATAAAGAAGAATGAAATTATGGCATTTGCTGGTAAATGTATGGAACTGAAGACTATTGTGCTAAGTGAAATAAGCCAATACCAAAAAATCCAAAGGCCAAATGTCCTCTCTGATATATGGATGCTAACTCACAATAGGCAGAGGTGGGAGGAAGGGTATGAGGAGGTTCACTGGATTGGACAGGGTAGAGTTAGGGGAAGAGAGAGGACATGGGAATGGAAAAGACAGTAGAATGAATCGGACGTAATTTCCTATGTTCATATATCAATACATGATCAGCATAACTCCACAGAATGTACAACCACATAAATGGTAAATTATACTCCATGTATACATGATATATTAAACTACATTCTACTCCCATGTATAATTAAAAAGAACAAATTAAAACTTTAAAAAATAAAAAACTGTATTAAAAATTTTTTCTCAGAAAATAATAATAAACTAAAGGAATATAAAAGAGAATTGCATTTCTTTTTTATTTTTACATTTAGCTAATATTTTTATTTTATGTTTACATGTTTAGTACACACACACGCCAAAAATATATGGAGATGCATAGGTATATATTCATATCATTAATATTAAGAAGAAAATTGTCCTGTGATCTTCTAATAAAACTGTGCAATTGAATCTTGAATATGATTATTTGCAGAAAGACTAACTTCTCATTACCTTGGGTAAGTCTTAACTCATTCTCCTAGAAATGTTATTGTTTTGTTCTATGTTAAATATATACTCACATTTCAATTTATTTATTCTTTTTCTATACTTTGTGAAAGAGAAAATCAAGTATCATGTCTCATGGTCACATGACTCTTTTGTTCATTTATTCCACAAATATTTATTGACTGTTTGCTATTAGTTGACATTGTTCTTGATGGCAAGGAACAATGAAAAATAAGACAAAGTTTTTGCCACAATGCAAGGTAATAAGTATGAAATATAATAATCACATTATATAATATGTCAGAAATGACATGTTCTATGACAAAAAGCAGAGCAAGAGCAATCAAGAGTGCCAGAAGATGAGAGATAGACTGCAATTTTATAATCCAAGGTCAAAGTAGAACTCACTGAAAAGTTGATAGATGAGCAAATGCATAAAGAGATGAGTTTGCTATTTGCTATATTAACATCAATAGAAGAGCAATCAGGGAGGAAGTTTCACAAAGCTCAAAAGCTTTAAATAAAGTGGAAAGGGTCTCAAGTGCTGGAGTAAGACAATGAGATCAAATTGACTGAAGTGGAGAAGGTAGAAGAGACAGCAGGTGAAGGATGTAGGAACTAGGGGTTCCCACGGCACATGTGGGCAGGCATCAAACCTTTCTTTCTCCTGGGCAAAAATTTCACGGATTACTTAAGAGAAAACTGGGCTGGAGAGAAGATTAATTTGCTACTATGGCAGTTTATAATGATGCAAGCTCAAGAAAGTACCTCTGCGGTCCTGAATAGACAGGCTAGAAGAATGACATCTCAGATGTCAAGTGCATGGGCTGATCTCTGAATATCAATGTAGTGGTAATATTAAAAATGAGTTTAAAAAAATAGCACATTTCTCATATTTTTTAATCATTTGTTCTGCCTCTGAGAATCTGTGCAGGGATATACAGGAAGGATGAAAACATGTTCTGTTATTTATTCCCTGATTTTTCCAGCCTACCCTCAAACAGGCAAAGTATTCACAAAGAGAGAAAACACACAGAATTATTCAGCAATTTATAATGATAGATAAATTATCACAATAAATATTTCCACTTTTTCCATTAAAAATATTGTTATTATCCAGGAATGGTGGTGCATTCCTGTAATCCCAGCAGCTCAGGAGGCTGAGGCAGGAGAGTTGTAAGTTCAAAGCCAGCCTTAGCAACTTACTGAGGCCCTAAGCAACTTAGCGAGTCCCTCTCTCAAAATAAAAATATAAAAATGGATGGGGATGTGATTCAGTGGTAAAATGCTTCTGGTTTCAATCCCCAGTACCAAAAACAAACAAACAAACATACTATTGTTATTAATGTCCTTTCCATGTTGATAAGAGCTTCAGTTTCATTCTACATATGTGAGTGAATCTAACTGTACCTCCCCCAATGTACACTATGATGATAAGGGCACTTTTTATCCTCGAGTTGCTCAATGCTCTGTAAACACAGATCTCTTGGAAATGACATTAGTTTAACTTTCCAAAGGTTATGATGTCTTTTGTAGCTTTTATAAGTAGTCTTATTTTGATAGTTTAAAAGATCTGTTATATAATTGTCAGCAATTACAAGTCAACCCTTTCACTTGTACATATTCTCCTCTTGTTTTTGTAACTACTTGCTGCTAGAATTCATTTGTAACTTTGATTTTATTTTACCTTTTTCATTAAAGCCTTGGAGGGTGTGAGAAAGTCTTCATATTCAACACGTTTGACAAATTTGTAACAGTTGGTGGAATCCTATGAGATTCATCTTTGACTTTGATATTTGTCTAAAATCTGTCATTCAGATGCAGATTTGTTCTCAATTTCAACATCACTTCTGGAATCTTTGAAATTGTGCATGATAAATAATTGTGTGATTTTTGTAAGTAATAATTATATAAAAATTATTACCATTATCATACTGTTGACAATGTAATCATAGCATGAACTGTGGGCTTTTTAAAAAAATATGTGAATATTCTGTTTCAGTTATCATATGCATTTCAGATATATCTTGAAATGAACACTTACTACATTTCTCTTACAAAAAAGACATTTCAAAACATTGATAATTGTATAAACTCTTTTTTATTAGTTCTTTTAGTTTATACCTAACAGTAAAATTCATTTTGACATAATGATAAAAGCATGGAATATAATTTATTCTAATTGCACCCCCAGTACCTCCTCTTTCACTTCCATCCCCCATCCCCTAGTCCTTTCCTCTACTGATCTTTCTACCACCCACTCATTGTTATTTTTAAAATTAATTTCTTGTGGACATGCATGATGGTGAGCTTCACTGTGGTATATTCATATATGTACATAGGAATGTTCTATCAGATTAATTCGACTATCTTTTCTCACCTTTTCCCTTCATTCCCCTTTGTCTACTCCATGGGTCTTGCTTCTATTCTTCCTCTACCCTTATCGTGGGATAGCTTCCATGTATCAGAGAAAACATCTACCTTTGGCTTTTTGGAACCAGCTAATTTCACTTAGCAGCATAGTCTCCAGATTAATATCTATAAACACTCTAATAGTCAAGGCATCTTCAGCCCATCCTAGGCCTCATGCATCTATTTAACATAAATCTATTTCTGGTATGAAAAAAGCATGACATTAGAAATGGCTTCTTCTACCCACTTTTCCTTTACACATATATATTATAAAGTCAAATAGCAGAAATGACAATTTTCAATTAAAAACAGCACCTCTTTCCTTCTCCAACTATTTCAGTGTTTGTATTCCCTCTGAGAGTTGCACAAGAGTAAAGAAGAGGGCATGGGAAGAGATAGTAGAAATATTTTACTTCATATAGATAAGAAATATCCAGCAATAATCTTCACCCTATAATAAAATTGAGAAGTGGAAGAGTAGCATAAGAACATAAATTAAAGTTGTTAGAATTAAAAATGAATGAATATTTTCCTGTCAGAAATAAGTTGAATTTAATTATTCTGATAATGAGTATTGGCTTTGCAAATTAGGTTATTGTCAGAAATGTTCTATAAATATAATGAGCTAAATGTGTAAATCATGCATTTGATCAAATTAAAGAATTTTATGAAGTTATAGATTGACAAGAGAATATTTAAGTTGATATTTTAATTTCCTCAAATTCCTGAGTATATTGTGTCTTTAAATAAGAAAGTAAGAATTGGTAGCCATTTATAAGTACTGATAAGCTTTTTAATTTTTATATTTCTAAGAACTAACTATAAGAATAATTCTAAAGATGGATTTTCAAATCCTTTTGCAATTGGCATGGTTTCCAATTGCTTTAACAAAATTAGTGAAGGTATATTTAATTTATCAACTTACACATAATTAAAATTAATTTTTAATGATGATTATAACGTGAACTTTGGCTTATAACTTGAAAGCCTAAATGATTAAATGACATTGTTAGAATTTCCCCCAGTTCTATCTCACTTTAAGTGAACACATTTAATTTTTCTATTTCCTGTAAAACATAAGAGAAAATATAATGTAATAGGAAATAGGAGTATTCTAAAATAGAAATAGACTAGAAAAAATAGGAAGAGAATAGACAATTAAAACCTGTCTCAATATACAATAAGCAAAATTTATCCAAGAATATTCAACATCATTGAGAGAGCCAAATGGAATATTTGATTAATTTCATTAAGAAATTATTTTCAAACAAAATTTTCTTGTTTTATAATATTTCTTAGGACTAAAGTAAATATAATATATAATTTTAATAAGTAATAAATTGATGATTTCAAAAATAACTTTATATAGAAATATTTTATTACTACTTAGAACTTCAGATGAACAACACATTTTTATAATTTTTATTATATTTAGTTGCAGAAATATCTGATAGAGTATGAAATACTTGAGTAAAATGGCTGCCAGAAGTAGGATAAAAATACAGAATTAAAAAAAAAGAATTATAGAAATTGTTCAACAGGTAAGGAGGTCAGATAAGTTTAAGTTTTCAACAGATACTGTTGGGTATAAAATTGTGGCAAGATTTACATTTCATTGGATACATTTAGAAAATGTTACACTTTTATTTTTTCAATGATAGTTTATATAATACACCTCTTGTCATCTTGCTCATAATGATAATTTTTGTGGTCAAGTAAGCATGAAAGATTACACAAAATTATTTTCATGGAATTCTTTCAGAGAATATAAGAAAAACGTTTGAAGATCATAAGATTATAAGAGCATTAGTTGACAATATTGAAAAAGTACTGCTTTTGCATTATAATATCAAATATTTAAAATATGTTTATTAAAATTCTAATCAAAATTTGATAATATTCCAGGTTAATTCTTTCATTTTAGAAGTTCAAACTATGAAGATGATTTTTTCACCATTCACAAAAGGATTTGTATACTTAGTCATTTGGCATTACTTCAAACATATGCTTTGGTCATTTGACATTAGACCAAATCTGGACTTGATGTGTATCCAGAAAGTATAAGTATTCCTGAGAAAAGTTTATCTACTTAACTTGGAAATTTTTACCTGTGCTTATTATAATACTTAAAATTCTAATATCTTACATATCTGTAGTTTCATAGTTGACCAAATGTTCTCATGCGTATTATCTTCACTTCTCTGTCACTCTTTCTGATTATATTTTAAAATGTACATCAAGGTGCTGGGGATAAACCTTACTAGTAGATCTTGTCTAGCATGTGCTGAGCTCTGGGTTCCATCTATAGCACCACAGGAAAAAAAAATATGTTAAGACTTTCCTGGCTCCAATTTACAGGAGAGCCCAATAAAATATTCCTCATACTCAGAAGTTCCTGTTTCTCTACATATTTTATAATTTAAAACAGTGCTCTTTTCAAAATATGCAAACTCCAATTTGGGGATGTTCTGTTTATATTAATATAATAGTAGGATCTTTCTTAGTTTGAGAACTCAGTAACAAATGGATTACAGCATTCGGATGTCATCTGGAAGGCAAACAGGAAGATGACTCACAATTGATAAAATATCTCTACTTAGGTAAAATTAAACATGAATGTTCAACAAATAAATTTTACTTCCTGGAGAGTAAAATAAATTAATTGGCTTTGTATTCTTGAGGTTTAGTGAAATTAGAAATTGTATTACATGGGTGGTTATATCCAAATGAACCATCATTTTCTTTATAAAAAAACAAATATAAAGGCTGAGGCTATAGCTCAGTGGTAGAATACTTGCCTAGAATGCATGAGGCACTGGGTTCGATCCTCAGCACACATAAAAACAAATAAATAAAATAAAAGTATTGTGGTATTTCAATAAATAAATTAAATAAAGGCATTTTTAAAAAAATTCAACTTAAAAAAGTGTCATGAGTTTAAAAATACAAATATAAGAATAGGTATTTGAAACAAAGTTAAACTTATAAAAACTAGAGGAATTGCCTCCAAGTTTTTTTTTTTTTTTTTTAGAATTCTGTGACAGATTTCATATTTCATTTCCTTATTTTATAAAGGAACCACTGAGGATGAATCTTAAATGAGTAAATGTGATGCTCTCTGGATAACCAAGAAAAAATCTGGAATAGAGATTTACATTTATTATATTTTTTTAAAAGTCAAGAATATTGATTTATTCATCAAATCATGTAATTCATCTGATTTTTCCCCAAAATATTTAAAGTGCTGATTGATAAGCTGTACCAGTAGCAGCCTTAAAGTACTATCTGTCAAACATTTGGAAAATTTAAAAATGTGGATGGAACAATATTGATGTTCCTGGAAATTATCTAGAATTGATTTTTTTATACTAAAGTAGTTAATATGTTACAAAAATAGATGGTTGACAGTTAACCTTCACTACCCATCAGGTAAAATAAAAACCAGTGAATCAGGAACAAGATCAGAGTTCAAGGAATCAAGAGCTCATCTCTCATTCTCTTTGGTTCCTCTCTATACCATGAGGGGAAGTCAATTTCCCAACCCAGTCTTGATTCTACTGTTTCTGCTTCTTCCCAGAGATGCTTTGGCTACTGCAAAATCGTAAGTAATATTTCCCCCAAATTCTATTGTCCTTCTTTCCCATGGTGTTATCTCATTCTTGATCTTTTTTAATTTCCTGTTACTTGAGAGAGTCAGCAAATTGTTATTACTCATGTGGAATGACATATTACAATTCTAGAAAACTTAGACATGAGGCAGCAATATTTGTCAATCATTCATGAAAGAATATAGTATTCTTATTTTTTTTTAAAAAAAAAAGGAAACATTTTTTATTACTCATAAGCAGACAGCAGTGTTCTGGCCATTGTGAAGTGGCTCTGTGTCTGTGTTTTCCCCCATGTGAGGGGTTGCCAAGATGAATGGAGGGACCTACATACAGACAAGCCAGGAAATTGGATTTGTGTGTCAATTCACTTAATCCTTCAGCAAATCTTAATGTCTGGCATTAGGTTTGGGGAATACACAGATTAAAAAAATTTAGATCTTTTCCTCAGTACCTCAGAGAAGAGAAAAGGAGAGAGATGGAATACAGAAAATGAAATATAGCCACCCCAAAACAGGAGCAGACACTGCAGGATTTTAGGAGAATACTGCCAAGAAACCCTAACTCTTCAAGGGACCTGCTGTAAGAAAAGGGCCATCCCCAAATTCTGCATAGAAGGAACTGCTTTTGAGATAAGACTTAGGAAGCTAATTTAAGTTTTCCAGATACACAAAGACACTCAGAAAGAGAAAAGTGAGCAAACATACAACATCATGAAGTACATATTTGAGTGATTATAAGTGGAAAGGTAAATGGCTATAGGGGAATGGCCTTTTCTTCTGGGAGTAACTGGTTGGGTCTGCTGATGAGCCTTGCTTAGATTGGTTCAGCTGTCATCACTACAGAGTGAAAGAAAGGAAAGAAATAAGATTGCTTCTTAAACTGAAGCAAAAACAATCTAGTGTCTCCCACGTGTTAAATGTTATTTTTCTAGAATTTTTCTGGAACAAAGTGCTTTGTGGTAGTCACATGGAACTCAAGATCACATGCAGACAGGATCTTAATACCTTCAAAAGTGCCTTGTTGATTAATTCATGTAAATTTGGAATTTCTATCCAACATATGTGATAACTCTTAGATTCCTTTCCCATAGTTTTCTAATATTCCAAGGGTAGAGGTTTTTAAAACTCAAAAGATGCATAGCAATTTTAATTTGATGTTTTCTAAATTCCCATGGTCTTTTATGTTGGCCTTTGAGCAACATGAAATCTGGTTAAAATCTGAAATCTGGCTCTATGCTATGATTGGTGATGATAGAGAATATTTTCTAGAAAATAGTAATAATTTTGACATCTTTTGAACCTCTCTCTGTTTGATCCTTTTCTCCACAGGCAATACATGGTTCTGGTCCCATCACAGCTCTATGCTGGAGTTCCTGAAAAGGCCTGTGTCATCCTGAATCACCTGAATGAGACGGTGACACTGAATGTGAATCTGGAGTATGGAACACAGAGCAGGAACCTCCTTACAGAGCTGGTGACAGATAGGAACTCCTTCCACTGCAGCCCCTTCATTGTTAGTATCAACCACTGGGATGAGGGAGGTGGCTAGAGAAAGTGTTTAGTTGAGACCTTATGTTCTCATCCCTCAAATTTAAAAAAGAAAAAAAAAACAGCATAATGAAGGAAAATGAAGAGTACGGAGTAAGTTACAAATGAGAATCTAAGAATAAAAGTGTACTGAATATGCTTACACAACACAAACAGATCAAATGCAGTATTTGAAAGGTAACAGTAGCTATAGGATTTCATTTGATCTTAAAATACACTTGCGATGTAAATATACTCTTAACATTATTGGTATAAATACTGAAATTCTTAAAGTCAAAAGACACTTATCTAAGACCTCACAGGTGGTTGATTGTTGACTTATTTCACATAGCCTTTTATCACTTAAAGTTTTAAATCTTTAATCCTACTAACTTACTACAAATGATAAAATAAATTTGTTATTGACATTTGGAAAATAAAATATAATGATTTTTTAATACCACCATATAGCCATGAAAATGAGAAAATGTCACCTCTTTCACTAACATGACTGGATTAAAGAGTTAGTTCATTTTATTGAAGTGATATTTTCCTTGTCAACCAAATCAATGAATTGTTAGTGTCATGTTATAAAATTGCAATAATCTACTTTTAAGACAAGAAATGTAAACCTTAACCTTGTTCCTTTCTAATTCTCAGGGACTTACCAGGAAAACGGAAAATCATGAAGGCCAAAGCTTTCAGAATTGAGTCAGGGTAGATTCTTCACTCATTTCTGTTTTGCAGATTCCAGAGTTGCCATCTTTTGCAGCGTTTATTACCGTGCTGATAAATGGGACAACCCAGCATTTCATAAGCAGGAAGTCAATGTACATAATGAAAGCAGAGAGCCTGGTCTTTGTCCAGACAGACAAACCCATATACAAGCCAGGACAAACAGGTATAAGGAGCCAAAAGAGCAAAGACCACCTTGGGGGAAAGTACATATTTTTGATTATGTGATTCAACAATCATAGGACTTCTAGCCTGGGTTACCACTGGGGTTTTCATGGGGAAAAAATCTCTGTATTTCAGTGAGATTCCGCATTGTCTCTGTGGATATCAATTTTCACCCATTGAATGAAACGGTAAGTCTCATATCTGTGGGTGGGGTTGAGGAAAATAGGCAAAAGTTAAGGTTCTATTGGAAAACCAGAAACCAATGTAAGAGATACTTAATCCTTCCACACACACACACAAAAAAATCTTATTAAGGTGGACAAAAGTATATTGGGTTTCTCTTTTTAAAAAGCTTCTGTAGGTTGGGGATATAGTACAGTTGGTAGAGTGCTTGCCTCACATGCACAAGGCCCCTGGGTTCAATCCCCAGTACCACACACACACACAAAAAAAAAAATCCTGTAAAACACATCTCATTTGAAAATAATAATAAACTTACTATTTGGATCTTTATCCAAATAAGTTTCCTCAATTGTATGTTATTTCACAAAAAGAAAGACATGAATTCTTAAGAGATTTATGTACCAAACTAAACATACAAAGTTATATGAACCAAGCAAGGAACATTTCCTATTTGGACAAGAAATATACTTTCTTCCCCCATCCATAAACTTTTACCAGTGTTGATTTTCCAGTTTTCTCTTTCTAAACTCTATCACATGCTCTATACTACTTTTTCTTTCTTTTATTTCAGTTCCCAGTCATTTATATTGAGGTAGGTAATATATTGCGCATGTAGGTTGGAATGAGGACTCACTACAAGTAACATTTAGTTACCTCTCTCCTTCTAATCACTACTTTAACAAAACTAACAAACACTATTTTCCCTGTCTACCTTAAATTATTTGGGAAAAGTTGGTTATATACAAATGAAAGAAAAATTACTTGAAATGATTCAATTTAATAATATCAAAAGAGGTACTAGTATGAAATGTCATGAAATGCCATCTGCAGTACCTCAGAGCTAATAAACTTATTTTCCTTCTCTCAGTCTAAAATCTACTGAAAATGTTGCTAATAGTTATAATGCCAATTTGCCAACCCATTAACTCTAATACCCAATGTCATTCTTACCTGAAAAGCTGCCCCTCTACTCAAAAGTATCTATTTCAATTGTTTCTATGAACTCATAATATTTTTACCTATAGAATCCGAAGAAGAACCGAATTTTCCAATGGCAAAATATCAATCTGCAAAGGGGACTTACCCAACTCTCCTTCCCACTGTCTGTGGAGCCCTTCCTGGGTCTCTACAAAGTCATTCTGGTGAAAGAGTCTAGAAAAATAATACAGCACTCCTTTGAAGTGAAAGAATATGGTAAGAATTATGCAGGAATAAGGCATGTATAACACTGTAATATTTACACAGGAAGCAAGCAAGGTCTATCAAACAGTCTTTGAAAATTACCAAGTTTTTTTGTTCACTTGAGTATTTGCTAAGCACTTGTCATGCATTATCTCATTTCATCCTCTCTACAGTCATCTGAGGCATATACAATTATTATATTCACTTTACAAATGAGCATATAAATACTAAAAATATAGTCATTTATCAAAATCATAAAACCAATAAGAAACAAGAGAAATTTCAATAATTACAAGTGATTATTCAGATATTCATTGCTAACCCATACATTGTGTCAATTACATGCACCATGAATATATTTATTTGTCTTATAACTGAAGGTATTTCTTGGCATTATCTCATAATTTTCTAATTTATTCTTGTTGTAATAATCAACTGTGATATCTAAATCCTAGTAATTTAGTACTCAAATAAATTATAGTTCAACTCTGTAATCAATTAAACTATAACAGTTAATTTAACAATCAGCTAATTACTACATCAGACATTGAATCCATCTAATTAGTTACAAATTATGTGGATTTTCTAATAAAGATAAATGTTTCATGCCATGGCTGAGAGGTCTTATTATAAAAAAAAATAATTCCCAAAGCTCACCAGAACGTCCATGAAAATCACAAAATAAAGTTATATTATAGGAGTAACCTCTTACACAACTCTGGGAGAGACTAGAAAATAAGATTCTATCAGGATCACTTGACAGAGAATATTGCTAACCACACCTGAACATTTAATGGGGATGGATTGATTCAAATTTGCAAAGGACCTGGGAAGAAAACATCTTCAGTGGCCAGAGTGTACCATGCTGGGGAACTTATGGAAGGACCTAGAGAGGGCTGTGACCTCTACATAGTTATTAGTTCAGTGGAACCATTGCTGAGGGTATGGTGATGGCCTGGGATTTTGTTAATTAGCAAAGCAAACATTTAGGAAGAAAAGCTGCACATAGAGAAAGACTAAGGACACACTGGAATCTATTTGTCCCTCTACTGCCATATCTTACTGTGATGATCTTCAGAGGCTTATGGTACTATTTTCCTTCTACCTTTGAAATCGGGTGCAAACTCAGAGAACAGCAGTCTAGGAAATATAGTGCTAGCTCAACCAAGGTGACATAGTACAATGTGCCCATGGTAATGACCAACTTCTTGTCAGTATTTTCCCCCGTGCTCCCTACTATAATTGAAGTCAAATTACATGATTCTATGTTACAAACTCCCCTAATGGAATCTAATGGAATCCATTACTAGTATTTTTAAATCTCTGGCCCACTCTCACCTCTTTTTCTCTTTTATTCAAAACAGTTTTACCCAAATTTGAGGTCCAAGTAAAAATGCCCAAGACTATTCCTTTTCTAGATGAAGAATTTGAGGTATCCGTCTGTGGCTTGTGAGTTGCATTTGCTATTTCATTGTTGTCTCCATATTATATGTAAGAAATGTATTTTAAATAAGTTGCTGGACTTTGAAGGATTTTAATTCAGGGAGTAACAATTCTCCCCAGCTCTCCTATACTAAGCAGCAGGGATATATGTATATGACACTTCTACTAATAATAACATCATTCACTGGACATTTAAAATGTGACAGATAATGTTTTAAGCATATTTTTATTCTTATACTAACTCTGTGTAATAGAGGTAATTATTATCCTCAATTTACAATGAGGGAAACAAAACACATAAAGGACAAAAATACTTGTTTGAATTATTGTGATATCTAAATCATGGTAAACAGTGGATGGAAGACTGGAACTTAGATATAATAGTGTACCTTAATGCTGTACTTTAATTCCTAGATACACATAATAGAATTAAAAATGCAAATCATAATTATTTCTTCCCTGATTACCTTAATGTACTAGAGCATCCTCAACTTGCTTTTGAAAATAGCATGAGTAACATGTTTTCATCCCTTTCAAGAGCCTTGATGCTTTAAATATTTTCATCAGAGGGGAAGCCTTTTGATCCAGATCTACATATGATTCAAGATCTAATTGAAATTCTACATGTTACCAGCAATTTATATTTATCAGCAATTATAGGAGTTTTGAGGAGAAAACTATAGAAAAGGAAAGAATGGGGCACTGAAGCTAAGCCTCACCTACTTCACAGCTACAAAAAAAGCTACAGAAGTCAAACTTGAGGGTACATGAGAATTTATAGGAGGTGTTTAATTAAAATGAACACCTCTGGTCCCCTCTACAGAGATTCTATCCATAAACCGGGGGCAATACTCAAGCATCTGGCATCTCAATCTATATTATAGGTAATTTCAATGGTCGTGGTTCATAAAATACACTTGAAGAAAAAAATAAATTGATTTGAGCTTTGTATCATATCCTTCCATCATATGTGGCAAAAGTAAATCAAGTCATTATGATACTGTTCATAAATCACATTTTTATTTGTAGCTGCTACTTTCTCTCTAACTTTCCCATTTATCCTATTAAAATACTTAGGAATTATGGCGAATGTAGAGAGCCACAAACAAGTCAAGATGGCACCTGGCACTTTGCCAGGAGGAATGGTTTGAAGGGTAATGCCAGCCAGTCATTAAGATGATGTTAATTGAGTTGAGCTGTGTATAATTGTTAAGATGATGAGGATTGCTGTATCTGGATGATGTTGATTGAAACAAGCTGTGTATAATTAGTTAAGTGTATATATACCTTTGCTGTCCGGTAATAAAGCGGCTCCCACACCTGCTGTATCAACCTTCACAAGTTGCCTGTCACTCCCCCCCCCCCGCTATTTTGCCCAGCCAGCCAGGCTGCAGCAGACGAACTTAGAAATAATATTCTTTTCACACCCTTATTTTGTTTTTTGTCCTAAATCAACTTAGGTGTTGTCAAAGCTAGAATTATAACCTAGATAATCAGACAGCAGAGAAAGTGAGAGACAGGACAGTGTTAAAGTAAAACCTCAATGGAGGGAGGAAAAAAGATCTGAGAAAAACTAAACTTATAACTTTGAATTTGGAGATCTTTCAAAAAGATTCAATCAGTGATTTCTCTTAAAGTCATAAATGTATTCCTACTAAGGTAATTAAGACACAGTCTCTCAGAATTATTGCTCCTGGAGTGCAAATGCCATGGAAGGTACAACCGTTGCTTTAGGTGCATAAAAGATGGATGTACAGACAGGTCAAATCAGGTGAAGAAATATCTGTTTCATTTATATTAAATACATTTTGTATGATGTCATTAATATTATAGATACACATATGGAAAGCCTGTCCCTGGTCTGGTGACAATTAATGTATGCAGAAAATATTCCCAATACCGTTCTACTTGCCATGGCAAACATTCACAAAATATCTGTGAAGAATTCAGCCAACAGGTATGTGGAAACAACTCCTCAGAGCACTAATACCAGATCTTGTTTTCTCATGGGTTATGATTATAAATATAATACAATAGAGAATATGTTCAAAATAATCAAAAAGCAAAATTATGGAGTAAGGAAAATTTTTAAGGCAGGCAGTGTTAGGAGTGTTGGGCTTTTGAATTTATTGTTCTATTTGGCCAATTTTATAATTTTCTTCCAATAGCAATCATCATGCAAATATAAAGTATGAAAGGATAAGGAAATATCCAAATTTGACATTTGTCCAACAGATAACAGAAGAATGTGGCAGGTGCTAAGAATTTGGCTAGTATGAGAATTGAATGATGTGTCATGGATCCAAACTGCTTATGAAGAGTGTTAAGTAAAAACAAGGTTCAGGAGAGGACAGACTAGAAGTATAACAGATTGGAGGTCCCACTTATATCAAAGAAGAGATTTACTAAGAATAATTAAACGAAACAGCTGAAAGTTGAATATGTTGTATTGACAAAATGGAATTCATAAATTACTGATTCACAGGAAAAGTATGTAAAAGTCTAGGATATGACAAAGACAGCAGGTGCTGCAAGGGTAAAAAAAAAATGAAAGTTATTTATCAAAGCTGCAGAATTCAAATGAAAGGCCAGGATGAAGAGTATGATGATGATTATCAAGATAAATAAGATAACCAAGAGAGGACTATAGCTGCCAAAATCTTTACTATATCAAGGAGACTAGTATAAATTTTATTTTAAAGTGATCAGAACATCTGTATGTGAATAAATTTTAAAATTATTGAATTTTATTGTGCTATAAATATTTTTATGTAAATGAGTACAAAATGAAAACGTGAATCCCAACATTTATTTTGGAAACTTGATTACTAGAAGGATTTATCTAGTCCCTGAATGTGTGTGTTCCTATTAATATCCAAGAAAATATCATGAAAATGCAGTTAAGAGAATATAATCCATAGTCAATATTTAGGTGGAGGTGGTTACAGAGGCTTCTTAGAATGTATTATGCCTGAGTTGAGTTTTGAGTAGTAGCAACCCTTGACCAAAGTAAGAATGGAAGATAGAAAGTTGCCATTTGGAAAGCAAAACAGGCAAAAGCTAGAATTATCAAATATCATGGTACACATGGAAACTCTAAGAAGTTCACTGTCAGAAATGGGATTATTCAGAAGACAAGGGATAAGGCAAAGGTTAACAATGAATAATTCAATGATTAACGAAGAAACTTTATGCCCAAAAAATGTAGTCTGAACACTTATAAAATGTATTTATACAGCCAATAAAAAGTTCATAGACTGATGACTTTTTGACAGCAAATTAGATGACCCAGGAATTCTTTCCTTTTCTCTTCAGGCAGACAATAAAGGATGTTTCACACAACTGGTAAAAACTAAAGTGTTTCAACTGAGACAAAGGGGCTATGACATGAGAATACAAGTAGAAGCCACAATCAGAGAGGAAGCAACAGGTTTGCATTCTTTTTAAATTATTTATTAATTCAATCAACGTTTACCCAGCTTCCATTCCATTTAAAATATTTTATAGTTTCAGCATATTATGAAGAAGACATGGGCCCCTCGAGGCATTAAAAATTTTAAATAAGATGTTTATATTTATGTGTATGATCATAAAATTCCTACAAGAATTATAAAACTAAGGGCCAAATGAATATGAAAAGAAATAATTAATCCTGATGTAAATCCAGAAGAAAGCTTTATAAGATAAACTAGCATTTGAAATTATTTGAATAGGATGTCTAATATTTTGAAAGATTGGTGATGGTCAGGGAAACATGAAAAACGTAGAAAAAATGGGTTAATTTTCAGAAGAACCCATTCATTTTCAGAAGAATCTGAAAATGTAGGTTGGTGCTAAGCTGGAGAGGAAAGTAAGTCATATACTGAAGAGTTTAGAAGTCATTCTGAAAATTATTAGTTATCAGATAGGTTTGAAGGGATGGATTAAAAATTGATATTTTAAAAACATAATTCTATCAGATACAGAGAAGATAAGCTAAATGAAAACTGTGTTGCAATGTAATATACCAGAAACTGATTCAAAAACGCTGAACCCAGATTTTAGTTCTTTTGGATAAATAAATAGCAAGGAGTGGGATAACCATCACATGGTGGTTCCAGTTCTAGTCTTTGAGGAATCTCCACACTGTTTCTCAAAGTGGTGAAGCTGATTTGCAGTTTCACTAACAATGCA
Organism: Marmota flaviventris; assembly: GCF_047511675.1. Taxonomy (NCBI): domain Eukaryota; kingdom Metazoa; phylum Chordata; class Mammalia; order Rodentia; family Sciuridae; genus Marmota; species Marmota flaviventris. Next base: position 129,572,393 of record NC_092500.1, on the reverse strand, counting down.
TGAGTAGATTCCAAATATGGAGAAAAGGAAATGCCATTAACCAATATAGAATACATGTAAGAGCTGGGATGTGGCTCAGTGGTAGAGTGCTTGCCTAGCATGTGTGAGGCACTGGATTGAATTCTTGGCACCACATATAAATAAACAAAATAAAGTTTTTGACAACTAAAAAAAATTTTTTAAAGAATACATGTAAAAGAACTATTGTGATGAAAATGTCAAATTGAAATCTATAATATTAAGTTGAAGTGGATACGTTGTGCCAATAATAATTTTAATCTTTATAAAGAGAGCCATCAGAACAGGGGTAAGAAATATAAATCTGAAACCACACCTTCTGTATCCATATCCTGAAAGTGAGTGCAGTACTTTCTGAAAGTGAGCTCATTTAGCATTGCTAAATTTAGGATACATACAGGACAAAGAGGATCCCAAGAAGAAAAACAACTGTATCAGTAGATTATACAATAGTATAAAATAAAATCATAAGACCTAGGGGTAGAGAAGAATAAAACTGTAGAATTTCTTAAAAGCCTTGGGAAAGATGACATATCACAAGGGTACTGCTATATGAAGTACTACCAACGGTTCACCTATGATGAATCTGAGATGAGGAATCTATATGGGGTCAAGTCATGGACCACTTAGACTTTGATAACATGATGACTTAGATGATAAAAAAAGGCACACTGAATGGAAGAGTACCAGGTATTGGGTATACTTTGGACCAGCCATGCAATGAAAAGGAAAGTCTTTCTGGGAAAATATTTGTGATAGAAATATAAACATATGTTAAGGCCAATGTGAATGTGAATGATCTAATTGTAAGTACAAAGTTGAAAGGAAAAGCAAAGATATGAGAGAGACAGAAACAAAGCTGGAGCGAGATCACAGAGAAGATGAGAACTTAAAAACAGGTGGAACAAGTAGGCTACTTTCAAAACCAGAATTGGGGATTGTGGATGGTAACTATGTTTTATATGAAAATGAAGCTAACATCAAATTGCTTCTCAAGTAGCTTCTATAGTGTATGTGTGAGAAATTCTGGAATAAATAAGAGAATATGGATGGTGTTTTGTTATGATGAAGTGAAGATACAGTGGAACTAGAAGGTGAATTTGGAATACATAGAACTGTTCAACTTCACTTTTTTTTCTTTTTTAGGATTAGAATTAACTGGTTATGGATCAAGTGCAATCACAAATACCTTGAGCAAACTGAAATTTACTAAAGTGAATTCACATTACCGACCTGGACTTCCTTTTCAGGGACAGGTAAAATTATCTTTTCAATATATATTAATTTCAGACATGAGGCTTTTAATAAAACAAATTTTAAAATAAAAAAATCAATATTTATAAGAAAAATAAAATTAAGAATAAAAAATTATGGCAAATAAATTTGAAAAGCAAATAGCACAAAATGCAGGAAAACAAAGCATGATTTTATTAATTAAATTTCAAACATAACTCTAATGCATTTTTTGTGTAATTCTCTTTGATTGGCTTTTTGTAAGTAATAATTTTTTTAAATATAATTTTCCATAGGAAGAATAAAAAGGTAATTGTGTCAATCACTTTTTACTATGACAAAATACTTGACATAATTAGCTTACAAAGAGAAATGTTTATTTTGGCTCACAGTTTTAGAAGTCTCAGTGCATGATTGATTGGCCCCATTGCTTCAGAGCTTGTGGTGAGGCAGTACATGATGGGAACATATAGCAGAGAGAAACTGCTCCTCTCATGGTCAGAGGGAAAGATGGGGAGAGAAGCAGGGGAAGGAGAGAAAAAGAAAAATATGCTGTAGTGCCACAGTCTCCTTCAGGGATGCATCTCCAATTTTCCAAGTACCTCCCACTAGCCACCCCCATCAACAAAGGTTCCACAACTTCCCAATAGTAACACCCAGGAGACAAAACCTGTAACTATAGGCATTTGAGTGATATTTAACACCCAAACTATAGCAATAATCTTTCATCTAGATAATTTTTTTATTACTAATATTTTTTAAAAGTTTTTTTTTTGAGTTTCAAAGTTCAATATCAATAATGTCAACAATGGTAAATTTTAGGATGGATATCCCAATTCAATATACTATTAATTTTCTTTTATATAAGATATGTAAGTTTCCTGAGTATTTTAAAAGTTGCTTTTGTACTAACTTATCTTTCAATTGACAGCTTATAGCCAATTTCCTCATTTTATATTTTGAATTTTATATTTGAATTTGTGATTTGACATTTTCCTCTTTCATTCCAGTATTTCATCCATCAAATGGGAAAGAAATTAGGAACTATATAGATATAGTCTGGCCAGGCCATTTCAGATAGAGAGAAGATGATGAGAAAACTTGAAGGATGAGAATGACCTGGCCAGAAATAGGAGACTGGCCTAGGCTCAAGGTGTGAAATAGTTTCAGGAACAAAGAACTACAAGGTAGACAGTGTGACTGCTGCTAAAATAAAAGGTGTGACTGAATTCACCAAATAGTTGTAGGGAAGCCACATCAAATCTTTGAGAGCCTTTAAGGATATAGCAAGAATTTCAGATTGAGAAGTGACTGAAGGTTTTTAGGTACTCACCATGATCAGGTACGTTCATGCTATATAGAGAATGATTTGGAGCAAAGGGGAAGCAGCAAGAGGGCAGAGTGCAGACTACATAGAAAGCTATTGGGAACCAGACCGAAAAACACTGAAGCTGGAAAAAATTGGGGAAGGTAACTTCATGGTTCCATTTTCAAATAGTCTCAAATAGAAATATCCTAATAGAAATATTAACAAGATTTTAAGATCGATTTCACAGCTGGTGTTCTATAACCAATAGTATTGCATTTATAAAAAATAGTAAATTTTAAATGTCTCACTATGAAATATAATAAGAAAATAAGGTGATCTATATTACATTATATCTCAGAAATGTATACAAATATTGCTTTTCAATTAAGATGATAATAAAATAAGCTACATTAATATTTTCAAAAATCACAAGAATAAAGAAATATTAAAAATAAATATCAGAGTTTAGAGCTCAGGAAACACATCTTGATTTCAGACTCTAAGATCTTTGGTAAAAGGTAGGAAGTGACCAGCAAGTGAACACCTGCACAGGTCAAAGAGTAGAAGATGTCACTCCTTCATGACATATAACTACTACTTTCATATTTCTAGATTCTTCTAGTTGATGACAAGAATCAGCCAATCCCCAATCAAAACGTAATTGCCAGTGTGAACAGCTTTGTTTCCAGTTTTACTACGGATGAGCATGGTTTGGCCAACATTTCCTTCAACACCATGAACTTCACAACGGCTTCCATTGTCGTCACCGTGAGTGAAAATGGGCATCTGGGACAGAAAGACAGATCAGTAGGGCTACATAGTTCAAGGATGTATGAGAAGCATGTGAACTCTAGGAATAAAAGAAAAGGTGATAAAGAATAACATAAATTAAGCAATGTGGAGCCCTAAATTATACAAAAAAAATTCTCTGCCAGAAAACTTTCACTCTTACATGGACTCTTCACAACATGGTCTAGTGGCAGGTGCCATTGGATAGATCATCTTGATGTTTCCTTGAAATTTTTAATGCTCTGTAGTTCTAATGTCCATTAGATGTTTCTTTGTTAGTTTTTTGGCATAATACTGTGTTTGACTTTTACTGAATATTTAAATGCTCTGACACAATTTACAGCCATAATGTCTTAAGAAAAAGTAATTAAACTTGACTGCAAGTGAATAATATCCACTAAATGAGTTCAGCAAACACCCAAATCACCTCAGGAGGAAGGTGGCTATGTGTTATACTGTACACTGTATTTAGGAAAGCAGCCTCTTGACATATTTAGAAAGGAGAGAGAGAGAGAGAGAGAGAGAGAGAGAGAGAGAGAGAGAGAGAGAGAGAGAGAGATTAACTACAAATAGACTTTATATTTTCACATTAGGTTACTTACAAACAGAATACTAACTGCTTTGATGACTGGTGGCTTGATGAAGTTCATGAAAGAACACAGCACTCTGCAAGCCTCATGTTTTCCCCAAGCAGGAGTTATGTTCAGCTTGAACTTGTTGCTGGTACTTTGACCTGTGGGCAAACCCAAGAGATTCAGGCACAATACATCTTGAATGAACAGACCCTGAAGGATGAAAAAGAGTTAACCTTCTATTATTTGGTAAGAATAAGAGTCACTGTATCTCTTTCTCAATGCATTAACTCGAAAATTGCTGGATTCCTGTCAAAGTAACAGTTTTTATGTCAATATTAATAAAGGGGGTATTGTTTTTATGCTAGAAAAGAAATTAATTCCTAAGGAGTTAATGCCTTAATTTCTCATTTATTTTCTGGTCACCACTGAAACACCAGCTATACAATCATTTCCTTAATTCTATAAAAAAAGTAGAAAATTAACAAGTTACTTTCAGTTTGATCTTGTATAAATTACTTAATTTCATCTGTTAAGACAAATATGTCATTTCACCTGAGTACTGGAGATAATAACCACTTCATATAATTATTATTGAAATTAAATCATTCAGTTTCATGTCTAATACAAAGAGAATGCTGAATATGTTTGTTTTTTAGAGAAAGGGGCAACAATAGAGAAAACATGTATATTTTACATCCATCTTCATTATGCATTGCTCTGCATATAGTAGGTACTTAAACTATTTATTAAAATAACATAAACTTGAAATGAAATATCTAATAGAAATGATAAATATTAAATGAAAATGTAAAACATACTAAAATTTGTTATACAAAGTAGATAAAAGCACAGTTAGGAAAATATTGGAAGGTAAAGATAGTAATAAAACAAAACTTCTGATTGGAGTTGTATGACTATTGTTTTTTTATATATTATAAACATTTTGAAGTAAGATTAACATATACACTTTTAAACAATAATAAATAAATTTCTTTCTATCTTCAGATAAAAGCAAGAGGAAGCATCTCCAAATCAGGAATCCATGTATTGTCCATTGAAAAAGGAAATGGTAAGCATTTTCTAATTACATGTTTTGGTTCCCTCTCAATTGGCCAAGTCCTGAACAATTTAGCAGGTTAGAGCTATTTTCACATTAGAGGAAACATAACATAAAAAACAAACTATCTCATAAAGCAATAGCTTCAAATTTTGTTTCTGTAGTAGAGTTAAAACAATTTATTTATTGAGTACCTACAGAGGTGAATAGGAAAAAGAAATATAACTTTAACAAAAATATGCTGCATTTTGTTCAATGATAATATATTAGTGGGTGCTTTTCCATTTTGTCTTTGACTTCCATGAAACCTAATGAAAAGTTTAAGTACTTAGGAAAAATAACTATTTTGTTAACATTTTCCTAATAAAATGAATGTCTGCTTATATTTATTACATACTTACTTATAATTAACTGTTTCAGAAATATACCTTCATATGTTTTTAGTATTATTTTTTTATCAAAATTTATTTTGACCCTATTGGTTTTGCTTCTATCACAAGCTAACTTCACATTTTTGTAGATAATCTCAAAACTTATTAAAAGAAATTCCTATATAAGTGAAGACATGTAACTTGTTCATAAAGGGAGACTTACTATCAATTGTACTCAAATTGATCTTCTTCTCAAATTTCTTATTGAGGTGAAATTCACTTAAAGTTAGTCATTTTCAAGTGTGCAATTAATTTAGTGACATTTAGCACATTCACATTTTTGAGCAACCACCAACTCTACCTATTCTCAAAACATTTTCATCACCCCAAAAGAAAACTCTATGCCCATCAAATCTTTTAAGGACATAGGAAGGGGATAGTTTTTTTAATATTTATTTTTTAGTTGTAGTTGGACACAATACCTTTATTTTGTGTATTTATTTTTATGTGGTGCTGAGGATCAAGCCCAGGTCCTCGCACAAGCTAGGCAAGTGCTCTACCTCTGAGCCACAACGCCAGCCCAGAGGATAGTTTTTTAAATAGGATTGTAAGCTACAAAGACCTAAATTAGAACATTCTTGAGAGAAACAAGGTGGAAATGTTACATACGCATTAGGTGATTTGCACAGGAAGCAATTACTAAGATATAAAGGTGAAATTCTTTTATAGAAATAAGAGTCTCTCAATGTCTTATATGTGATTATTTGTACCTGTATCTCTGTTGTGTTGTAAATGGCCTGAAGGAAAGACTGTATTGGATTATTTGTATTGTTCTTACACACAGGACAAGATGTGCTGATTTGGATCTTAGGGATAACTAGAACTGATTGAAATTCTCTCCTTCATCCTCTCCCAAATTTCTTAAATTTTTTCATATTAGAAATAGATACATGACTAAATGTTTTTTTTCTTACTTAAGCAGAGAAAATAAACAATTAAACCTATATCTTTAAAAAGTCATTATTTCAGCATATATTTATTAAATAACTACTATATGCACACTAGTGTGTATACAATTATTTTCTTACTTTAGTATGTCCCAAATGTGAATAAGTTAAATAATCTGAGAACCCCTGTTTCATAAGATTGAGAAAATTGTTCCTAATCTCTAATCTTGAACTTTCTTTATTCTCCAGTGATGGGGGCATTTTCCTTCTCCTTTCAAGTGGAACCAGACATTGCTCCTACTGCTCAGATTCTTCTTTACACTATTTTACCTAATGGAGAAATTATTGCAGACACTCAGAAACTCGAAATTGAAAACTGTTTTGCGAACAAGGTGGGTCATTTTGTTTAGGCTTAGTCATTTCATCCTTTTCTTCTTTCTAAGTATGGAAAATAAGGAAGTAAGTAAAATACTCCCATAATGTGGTCCTAAAACTTTTCTCCAAAGAATCTCACAAGGCAGAATGACATCATACCTTGAGTGGTCTGGTGACAATAAGAATCCTCACAAGGCAGAATGACATCATACCTTGAGAGGTCTGGGGACCACGAGCACAATTTTCAAAAACTCTTTTTTATCATAATAGTTATATGGATTTTAAAATCATTCCAGTATAAACTCTTAATAGTTTTAAGTTTAAAATATTTCATTACCAAAATTTTCACCTGAAAATGATGCTTCATAAAGCTGTGTCATTTTATTGAGTCACACCTGAGCACAGGAACCAGTAGGTTATTATAAGTTTGCATTTAGCTTGACAGTATAAACCAGGAACATATGTCTGTACCCTGCTTTGAGAAACACAATCTTGGTACTCTAATAATGATTATAGCATAAAAATCTAACATAAGAATAAATGAAATTTTTTTTTATTTTTAAAGAATACAAAGCTGCAATGTGAAGCCCAATAGATTAAAAAATAAGTTTTATCTCAGTAGAATTTGGTGCTTTTATCTGATTTTTACTATTCTGGCAGTATATTTTAACATTAGCAAACAGAATCTACCTACTTCAGATATCTCTTCAAAAACTGGGAGGAATCTTTAACACACACTTTACAGAGAATAAAACAATGTGTGTTTATAACATCTGAACTTTTCTCCCATTAAAACAATATTTGCATTACTTAAAAAAAATACACTGGATGCCAGTGAATGTGCTAATCAACGTTAAGAATTGTTGTATGATTTTCCCATGGTGTGAAATGATTTGCTGTGTGATGTTGTGACATATAGAGTATCCCCCAAAACCTATAAACTCTCACTGAACAAAGGACTGGGACTCACTCCCTAGGACTGCTGCATCAGGAACAGTTTTGAGTCCAGGTTCGAGCTTGCAATAAAGACTCTTGTGTGATTGCCAATAAATAAATAAATACACTGAGGCTGGGGAAATAGCTCAGCTGATAGAGAGCTTGCCTCACCTACACCAGGCCCTGGGTTCAATCCCCAGCACCACTACCAAACAAACAAACAAACAAACAAAAACACACAATGGATTCTGATACATATCTTTATACATCTTCAATTCCATCTAAAGAATTCTACTAAGCCTGGACCTTTTCATATTAGAAATAGAATATAATGTCCTTGGAGTCTAGTGCCTCTTCCTTTTGGGATTTTGGTATGCTTTCTGTCAAGTGAGGGGAGACGCCTGCTCAAGCTTCATGGCTTTCACTGTTAACCCTGGAGAGTGAGTTGTTCAATCCTGGAAGGGCCCTGCTATGCCACAGATATCAGCCCACTTTACTCATAGCAGTGGAGCAGTGCTCTTTCTGATGAGTTGGTGTTCCCATCACAGTGGGGAATCAGAGAGGTTTTCAAAAATATAATCAACAGAACATCAATTTTCTTCTCAGAGTTCAAACTAAACAATGTTTCTCAATCTGCCAAATCTGCAACAATTTCTGTGTAACACCATGAAACTTTCCCACAGAAACAAAAGCCCACGGACGTTATATTTCTCTTCATATAAAATACCACAAAACATTAGAAGAGTAGATCAATTGAAGGTATAAATCAATTTAGACAGCCTGACGGGATGATGAATAAACAGTGGACTGAGAACATGAGGAAATACCTCAGGTTTGACTGAGACATGAATTCCTTCAAATCAAATATAATTTAAATATTTATTTTCAATCTTTGTTGGGACAGAGAAAACTATTTTTATTTTGAAAACACCTTCCCTTTAAAACAACAAATTTGGTGCACACATTGAATATGTAATGGATTTTATTATTTGTTATTCTCTACTGGATATGATTATCCATTAAGGAAAACACTGATTAACACAGCTAGATAAGGACTCCTTCAAAACATGCTATAAAGTTCTTTTGGCTTTCAAATTGTTAAAATATTTTATATTTTATCACATTTCCATTTCTTGGTCAACAGTATTTTCAGTTGATTACAATTCCAAACAACCTTCTTGTTCATTTGATGTGTATATTCATAAATTTATTTTAATGAACTTAAATTTTCTAAAACTAAAAACACTTAAAATGAAATTTTCCAAAAGCATTGTTTTCCAAATATATTGAATTAGAGATATAAATATGTCTACATTTTGAGGATATATAATTAGTGATTTATTTTTCATGCATGTTATATGATGCATGATTCCAAACTGCTAAGTTAGCAGACCACATAGCAGGATTCTTGTAGTTAAATTCAGTAAGTTGAATGTTATTTAGCTAAACATACTAACCTTTTGTTTCAATTCAAATAAATTTCCAGTTCAAGAATTTAGAAAAGCCAGAAGCGGTGGTGTACGCCTATAATCACAGCAGCTTAGGAGGCTAAGACAGGAGAATTGCAAGTTCAAAGCCAGCTTCAGTAACTTAGCAAGGCCCTAAGCAATTCAGTGAGGTCATTTCTCTAAGTAAAATATTAAAAAGGGCTTGGGATGTGGCTCAGAGGTAAAGCACCCCTGGGTTCATTCCTTGGTACCAAAAAAAGAAAAAATGTAGGAAGTCATCTGATATTACTACTTTAAATTCAAATGTAGCTCAGGTATTGCTTAAGAAATATCTGCATAATAGAAGAAACTAAAAGATTCACTTGTCAATTAATTTCTACTGGCTAAAGTGAAATCAAATCTGTAAAAAAAAAAATCTGCATCATTTCCCATTATTCTGTTGTTATTGATCTTTATTCACAGGTGTTTGAATTCCCTAAAAACACTTAGGATATGTATGTATTAGATGTTTAACCTATTTTATTCCATCGTCCTATCTGTGGATAATCTATATAAAACTTAAATTGAGCAACAAATATACCACTTATGGTAACTTTAAAATAATAATATTTTACTATTTATTATTTTTACAGAATTTAAAACTTAGAATATCATGAGTTATTTTTTAAATGACCCAATAAACACCCAACCTGATTATCAGTAGTACCCTGCTTTAAGACTTCATGTGGCTAAGATATCCAGCTGGAAGAGAATTCAGTTGACCAATTAAAATGCTGAATGTGATTTTTTCACAGAATCTTACAAAGCACACACATTCATCACAATACACTGCACAGAAATAGGGCAGCCACTTACACTTAGCATATGTGTTTTCAATCCCAGTCCAGGATTCGAATTCTATGTGATCCAAGCCAACTTATATTTCCCCAGTTATATAAAGAATAGGAAACCTAAGTTAACTGGAACCTCATGTCTAGATTATTCCAAGGATGTTTAATTGGTGGTTCCTGGGAAAATTCATCTCTTATGTCTGCTCTAAGAAGGAAAGAGAGAAAGAAAAGGTCAAAAAGACTCATCTTGGCCTGGAGTAAGAGAGATGTGAGACTGTAATATTTACAAAAGTTGCTGCTATGATCATATCCTCTTTACAGGTAAATTTGAGTTTCTCATCAGTCCAGGGCTTGCCAGCCTCAGACAATCACCTGAAGGTCAAAGCCACGCCCTTCTCCCTCTGCGCCCTCAGGGCTGTAGACCAGAGTGTGCTGCTAATGAAACCTGAAGCTGAGCTTTCACCTCAGTCGGTGAGTACCACTTCAGACTTGGGTTTAACAAAATGCTCACATGGCAAGACTATTTTTGGACGTTGCAACTGCAAAGGACAAGTTTTTCTGAGTTATAGGCATGATGTAATTCCACAGCAATCATTGAACCAAGCACTTTACTTGTATCATCTCATTTCATTCTATTATATACTCTTTGACAGAGCAATCTTATTTACCACCACATTCCCCATGACTAGCACAGTTTCTTAAGTATAAGAGGAGCTTAACCCATTTGTCATAAGTGAATAAATGAACAATAATTTCAAGTAGGTATTATCATATTACTTTATGACTGAACAAAATATACCTAGTCCATATTAAATGATTATAGAGAAAGCATGCTAAAACTGTGTTTCAGAGGTGAAATTCACAACAAATTGGTTGCAATGCAGCTTCCTAACACACTGCATTTAAGTTGTTATGTAAAGTGCCAGGTTTTAAGTTTTTACTGAAATCAAGACTTTACTGATTTTAAGAGTAGGTGAAAGAGAGTTCCTGCCCAAATTATTTTTAAAAATGTCTCTTATAAATACAAATGACCAAGAAATATATGAAAAAATATCCAACATCCATCAGAATCAGGGAAATGCAAATCAAAACTACATTGAGGTTTCATCTCCAATTAGAATCCCAATCTTCAAGGATGCAAATAATAATAAATACTGGTGAGAATATGGGGGAAAAGGTACACTCATACATTGTTGGTGGGAGAGCAAATTAGTTTATAGCCACTTTGGAAAGAAGTGTGGGTATTCCTCAGATCTGGAATGGAGCTACCTTATGACCCAGATATCCCACTCCTGGGTATTTATCCAAAAGAACTAAAATGAGCATACTAGTGATACAGGCACATCCAGTACAACTCAAAATAGCCAAATTATGGGACCAGCCCAGATGTCCCAACAAGAAAAGAATGGATGAAGAAAATGTGAGACACACACACACACACACACACACACACAATGGACTTTTACTCAGCCATAATGAAGAATGAAATTATGGCATTTGTTGGTGATTTGATGGAACTGGAGGACATCATACCAAGGAGAGGTCTTGGATAGGCAGAATAAATATTGTCAAAATGGCCAAACTAACAAAATATTATAAAGATTTAATGCAATTCCGATTAAAATTTCAATGACATTCTTCATAGAACTAGAAAAAGCAATCATGAAGTTCATTTGGAAAAATTAAAAACCCAGAATAGCCAAAGCAATGAAATTAAACCCTTATCTCTCACCGTGCACAAAACTCAATTCAAATTCAAATAGACCAGAGACCTTGCACATAATAGAAGAAAAAGTAGGCCCAAATCTTCACCGTGTTGGCTTAAAACCTGACTTCCTTAACATCAAGAAGTAAAAGCAAGAATAAAATGGGATGGATTCAAACTAAAAAGCTTCTTCTCGGCAAAAGAAACAATAATGTGAAGAGAGAACCTACAGAATGGGAGAAAATCTTTATCACATGCACCTCTGATAGAGCATTAGACTCTGTGTTCTTGATAATATAGGCTTAACAACATTAAACAAAACCCATAACCTTTGAAATACCATGTTGAATATTGTCACATTAAATATAAACAAAATAAGAATTTCCCCATTATTCTCCCAATTTCACAGGTCTATAAGTTACTACCAGAAAAGAGTGTTGTTGGCACTGGATACAGAGGTACACCAAATGCAAATGGTGAAAAATGCATCCATGCAAAAGACATAATTCTCAATGAAATGGTATACACACCAAAGCAGCTACTACATAATGATGATGTTTACAGAATTTTTGAGGTAATTCTTTTTCCACAAAATAAAACCTAAGTTGCTTTGTCTCTATTAAGGTGGAGAATCAATAGAATTCTAAGCTATAGGATTTAGTCTTCCACAAACTCTAACAAAACAATGACAAAAGAGAAAAATATTGGAATGTCAAAGGCATAGAAAACTTTGTACAGATTTTCATACATGAATTTCTCTGTTACCTTAAACAGCAAGTGATTTATTTTTATAGCCAAAATCCTTAATCAAATTTATTTTCATGGTGAGTTCCATCATCATATTCCCCTTTCAATAATTCTTAGAGATTCTAATGTATGAATAGTTTATTGAAGCCATCATACAAGTCGTTAGGACAATAAATCCTTGTTAAATGAATAATGACTGAATGTATAAAGTGCACTACTTTAACTCTTACCTTTAAGGCAGTAACATTTCAGGCAAACAGAAAGCAGCCATTTTCTTAAGAAAGGATTAACACTATTTGTGTTAACGTCAACCTGTTTGAAAAATGTATAATTTTAACTATTCTTTAGTAGAGTTATAAAAGAAGAGTTTAACTAGGTTGTGAAATTAAATCTAAATCATACCACCATCAAAAAAGAAACACAAATTTTTTTATACCTTGAGGAAAACACACGTCATTCTTCTGACAGAGGTCAGCAGCTAAGCTGAAAGAAACTTAAATCTCTCTTCTCAAGCCTCTAAATTTAAATAAATTTAAATTTAAATAAACACACTTTATGTTTATTAACTAGCTGTTCAGTCTTTAAACCTTTATGTCTGACTCTTTCTATCCCCGTATCCAACTGCCGCTGACAACTATGCCCCAGGGTCATATGGCTCCCCAGGTACTCTGAGATGAGACAGTAAGTAGAGTTTATCAGCGATGAATATTGAAGGTAAAAGGTGGGGACAGGGAGACTCCAGGAATCAGACTATTGTGACATGTGTGCTTTGAATGCAGATATTCCATATAGTTAAAAACTGGGAAAGAAAAGAGGGAAGGAAAAATCCCAAAAGGAACCAATCGAGTATACTTATTCAGGGAAAGGAATATCTTTGAATAAACAAAATCTATTAAATTGTGGAGAAAAATCTCTAGTATGCAATCCCACAATTTCAAATGACAAAACCACACTTTCTACAGGGAAATCATTAAGATTTATCTAGTTGGCTATACATATAGGGATGCAGATCTTTAGTGAAGAAATAGGAGGGAAGAAAACATCTAAGACTGAAATCTGTAGTTACCTGGATACAAAAATAAATAATTCCAGAGGTATCACAGTATAACAGACAATATTTTAAAATAGGAATCATAGGAATCAGAATTAGAATTTCAATCCCATTATTCGGTAGGTAAACTTCATGTTCTGTGACTCCATTGCATAATTATAAGTAGACGTCCTCTTTATTGTGCAGAATTTTCATAATGATCCTATTAATTCTGTATTAAACAATAGTGAAAGTACAATTCAAATTTAATAAATTAATGCCATTCTCAAGATTAAACTTCCTCTATGCTTTAACAAGTTAATCTCTCTTTCAGTCTATAGGATTAAATATTTTTACCAATTCAAAAATCCATAAGACACATTTTTGCCAACCTCCTCATCGTTTTACACCAGTAGCTATGGCCTATGAAGTAGGTAAGGTTGTACTTTATTTGCCTGCTAAAGCAAAAGAAAAATTATACTTTACTGGGGTGGGTTGGGATAAATAATTCTTCATCTAAGTATTGACTCTGATAACTCTGCATCAACTTTTTTGGCAAGTTATCCACAAGTAACATCTTTTCCCTAAATAAGACTTTAAATAAATTATTGTTCTTCTCTTACCCCCTCTCTCTGATGTCAAAATTGGCTATTTTTGTGTGTGAGCCTTCAGTACTTTTGCTATTTCAGATCCTCTTTATTCATTGTAGATTCAATACCTGAATTAGTCAGGGTAAGATCTATTACATTGCAATAACAAATTCACCCCTGTATCAAAATGGCTAAGCACCTAGCCATTTATTTTATTTTATTTTATTTTATTTTTATTCACACAAAAGCTACTTGTGAGTCCACTAGCTCTCTAGGATTCTCTTTCTATCAAATAAAATCAGGGATAACCAGTTTGCTTTCATCTGGTAACACTACCACCTCCAGTGGACCTTTCAAAGTCACAGTCATGGTAAAGGAGCAGATTGGTGTGTGACTTTTATGATCAGAAGTGAAAATGGCAAATATCACTTCTGCCTATATTCCTTCCCTAACTGCAAGGGAAGCTGATAAATGGGAAGGATCACGTGGGTATCAACTATGGCATGTCTTTTTATGAAAGTTGAATAACATAGAATAATTCAACTTTTGACAAACGTTCTATTGTTCTCTATGTATTTTTTTCAAGATACCTAGAAATAAGGAAAAGTTAAAAGGATCCTGAATATTTTTTCCTACTGTTACCAGGCATTCATAGATCTCTCCCTGGAAGCTTGAACGTCTATTAATCTCTAGTAAAAAATGAGTGTGGTAATATAAAGAATTTTTTTTAAAAAAAGAATAAACACACAAAAAACATATTCAAATATAAGTAAAATTACTATATTAGACAGGGGTCTAAAACCTCTTGGGAAGACAAGGGTCAAAGATCTAGTTATAAACAAAGAAGTGAATAAGACAATTTCCTCAACAAGAAGAAAATCCTGTATAGTGAATAAGTATTATTGTTTTCTTAGAACAAAGGGACAATTTAATATCTCCCCTTTATTTGCTATGATAAATATGACTTTGAAATACCACAAATTCATGTGACCTTCTGCTGGCTCAGTATCTTCATATCTAGAATCAGAATGACCACCAAACTCACTGAGGTGTTCAGAGCATAAAACGAAAAAAAAATCTAATTATTATTCCATGTAATAGAATGTTTCTGAAAAAGAAATCTGAACTGCACTATAAATTGATTTTACTTTTCCTCAATATCAAATGCATATTTTCTTTTCAAATCTAAGAGAAAAAAGACTGTCAATGGAATGATGCAGAAAATCCTGTAAATTCAGAGTATCATCATCATAGTATTATCCTAAATATTCTGAACAAAGTTTTCCTTCAGCATCTGTCACCTATTTATTCTTTCCTCTTCATTTTCAGTTACATCTCATCTCATTCCTATCCCTTATAGTTTTATAACTAGATTACTAAAAAGCCATGTGAACTTTCCTTCCTTGTCTCTGGTCTTTCTCCACTTCAGTCTAACCCGTATACTGTGAAAGGCTAATCGCCCTTAAATAGTTATCATGTCTCACTCCCTACTCTCAGAAGGGACTGTGGCTATGGCTTTCAACACCATATCCAAACCTTATTTTATACATATATATTTATAATTATATATTAATATATAATTATACTAAGAAAGTGATATTCCAGAAATCAGAGGTATATATAGCTATACAAGTGTATAATAACATTATAATAAAGATATATAAAATAATATTTAAAATTATATATATATTCTGATCTCTGGAATATCTTTTTTATCAAGCTAAGGAACTGTTGCCTTAACAGATCTAATTTATTTGTCCTGACCTTCATGGTGTCTTATTATATAATTACATCTACTATTTACCCAGAGATGTTAAAGTTCCCCCCAAATAGACATTCTTCTCTGGAAGGGGGAGTTTTTCATAAACTCTTTGAATTATTGCTTCCTAGCTCTGCCACTCTGGGTACTCCTCTTTCACTAGCATGCCCTCCATTCTCCTCAGCTTCCTACCCACTAAGGATCATATGACCTTGCTCCTTGTTAAAGTCTTTTCTCCTAAAACTGAAGTCAATTCTCTTCTCCCTGTCTGTCTCCCTCTTTCTGGTACTAGAGACCAAACCCAGGGACACTCTACCACTGAACTACATATGCAGCGCTTTTTATTTTGAAACAGAGCCTCACTAAGTTTCTGAGACTGGCCTTGAACTTGTGATCCTCCTCTATCAGCCTCCCAATTAGCTGGGATTATAGATGTGGCAACCATACCCAACTATTCTCTTTTCTTTCTTGAGTGTTTGTGTCTGTAACACACACATTACTGTGTCCTATTGTTTACTATTTATATCTCTATATCTCATTCACTGTTCAAGCAAACAACCAACAAGTAATTTCTGAAATCTTGCAAAGGCTAATGTCCATTTTTCTTGTTCAATTGTTACTGCCAATGGAAAGCATGATGTTCATTTCAGTGTAACAGCATTATTTGATATATTAAATTACTCTAATCTTTTCCTAATTAATTGAAAAATCATTTTAGAGCTACATTTGCTTTTATTCATAGAGAAAAATATATTTAGCTCTAAACTGTATTTGAACAAGCAATAGGGACTAAACTTTCTACAGGACAAACAGGTAAGAAAACAAAGCAACAACTTGGAAGGCTAAATAATTCTAAGAAGAAACATTCCTTGCACAAATGGCCTTATTCCACCCGAGAAATAAGCTACCATAAGAAATTAATGATGAAGCTGAGCATCGTGGCACAAACCTGCAATCCCAGCAACTCCAGAGATGGAGGCAGGAGGATCTCAAGCCAAAGGCCAACCTCCACAACTTTGTGAAACCTGTGTCAAAATTTTTAAAAATCGGGCTGGTGATATAGCTCACTACTGGTAAAACACTACTGGGTTTCATCCCCCGTATCATATGCACAAAAATAGAAATTAATGATGAAAATGAGGCTTACATTGGGGCCTATGTGCTGTCTTCCCATAGCAACACCAGATGGCTTTCGTTCTGGACTGCGAAGTCTTCCAAGGTTGACTTCCTCAATGCCGACAGACTTTCCAACTACACAAGTGAAAGAGACAGTCCGGAAGTATTTCCCTGAGACCTGGATCTGGGACTTGGTGGACCTGGAGTAAGTCACATGTCCTCTGACATTCAGTTCAGGACAGGATTTGAATCCTGCTCTAGGACTCTTGTTATCCTTGTTCCTGACCCTTTGAGTTCTGCTCTTTTCTTCTCTGATAACTATTTTAGGCTCACAGTTCATTTAACTCACAGATAAGCAATGCTATGAAAAAAAATTCTCCTGAGATAACTAAAATAATAGAAAGCAGGAGGATACCCTCTCTGCTACAGGAGAAAAAGAAAAGAATATAGAAAGGGATGGAGGGAGAGAGGAAAGAGGAGGGAAGAGAGTGGCAGAAAGGGAGGGAAGAAGGGACAAGAGAGAAAGTGCCAGACCTCCAGAGACTCACTGGTCACTAAACCTTAGGTCAAGCTCACAAGTTTACTGAGTCACCAGGTTCTAGGATCAGTGATGGCTTGAGCTAAAAATGACATTTGTTCACCACCATCCTCTTTCCCTTCATTAGTTTGTCAGGGCAGAGCGAGTTGCCCCTGAAGATCCCTGACACCATCACAGAGTGGAAGGCCAGTGCACTCTGTCTGTCTGGAACCACAGGGCTTGGTCTTTCCCCAACGGTCTCTCTTCAAGTCTTCCAGCCCTTCTTCCTGGAACTCACTCTCCCCTACTCTGTGGTGCGAGGAGAAATCTTCACCCTCAAAGCCACTGTGTCCAACTATTTGTCCCACTGCATCCAGGTAAATGCATCTTTCTGGAAGTGAGTGGACATGAAAAAAGGCACATGGTTACCATGATCATCATTGCCTTTGGCTCCTAGAGAATCCCCCAGGAAATCAGAACCCCCAGGAAATCAGAACCTAATTTCAGAAAGGAAGTGAGTAAAGCCACCTTGGCAGGCCCAATCTACTATGATTACAAAAATCTACGACGATTTTCACTGAGGCCCCTCTTATTTATTCCCAAAATCCAGATACCGTTTCCCCATGATTGCTTCATTTTTTTAACTCTAAAGAAATGTCTTTTTCATGCCTTGGCATGATGCATTTATCCTTTTTCCTGCAAGTTTTTCAATTCCCTAATTGCAAATGCCCAAACTGCAAGGTAGTAGATAGGATCTACTTGTTCAAACAATGTCTCACACCCTTTGGACTGGTATGTACTGTCCCTCTAAGCTATTCTTCCTACAATTGATCTTCTGCCCGTGTCCTGCCACCAACTTGCATTTGGGTGTGGGGGCAGGTCAGAGTGCAGCTGGAGGTCTCTTCTGCTTTCCTGGCCGTCTCAGAAGAGAATAATGAAAAATCTCACTGTGTCTGTGGAGATAGGCAGAAGACTGTGTCTTGGTCCGTGATCCCAAAGTCACTGGGTGAGTGCTACAGCTGTTCACAATCCATGATTTGCTTTCTCCTCAAACCCCAAGACATGCTTTTTCTCCTCATTCAACACTGGTTAAGAGGAAGAAAACCATTCAATACAGAATAACTGTTTAACTCCCTAAAAACCTTAATCCTCAGGAAAGGTGAATTTCACAGCTACTGCAGATGCCCTGCAGTCTCAGGAAACATGTGGCAATGAGGTGACTGAATTCCCAACACTTGTACATAAGGACACTGTGATAAAGTCCTTAATAGTTGAGGTATGTGAATATATTTCCTATCTTGAAAGCTTCATCATATATTATTATCTAACTATGCCTGAACTCTGTTCATTTCCAAGAGTAAAGGTGTGTATCCACAACTCAATTTTTCACAAATACATTCTCCCCTACTTTAGAGAAATGAACTTTTATTCTTTGTTTTTTATTTTCAATATAAAGCCTGAAGGAATAGAAAAAGAAGAAACTTACAACACACTGTTATGTGCATCAGGCAAGTATAAAAGTAGATAAAATTCTCATGTTAAGCCATTTATTAAAGTATATAGTTGTGGAATAAATGTCCATTGGTGCATGCTTCCCTCTGAAAAACTCTCCTGTGAATAACTCTAAAGACATTTGACAAGGGACATCCATTTTCTGATTAAAAAAAAAAATCATGTGGTATTGGCTCTATTTTCTCAGGGGAGTGAAAAATGAATATTATTAGGGTATTAATTTTTAGTAATTAATTTATGTATTTTAATTAGGTATATATGACAGCAGAATGCATTTTGATTCATTGTACACAATTGCAGCACAACTTTCCATTTCTCTGACTGTACACGATGTAGCATCATACCATATGTGCAGTCAGTCATATATGTACCTAGGTTAATAATGTCTATCTCATTCCACCATCTTTCCTGCCCCCATACCTCCTCCTCTTCTCTCACTCTCCTTTACCCAATCAAAATTCCTCCATTTTTCCTATGCTCCCCACTATGGATCAGCATCCACTCATGAGAGAAAACATTTGGAGGGTGTTATTATTATTGCCATATTTTAGGGATAAAGGCAAAAGACACAGAGAATCGAAAAGACTTGCCTTAAAGCTGTTGGCTAATAATAAGGACTAAAGTTGTTGACCCAGAAAATAAATTTTTCTAATATATCTGTGTTTTACAAACTTCTCCTGAAACTGTATTCAAAATATTGAAATATTGGCATGACATTTAATATTATTTGTTGTATTTGCTATTATTTATTATTACTACTATTTATTTTTAAACTAGTAGCTTAAATGTACTCATATTTGTGTAAAACTCTTAATTTCATGGGGAATTCTATGAAATTTACATGTATAAAAATCAGAATTTTACTAATATCATTAATTGTAATCATATAAAAATAACTACCACTAAAAATTTAATTCTGTGCCATCTAGTATCATTTTGAAGACAATGCACCATCTACACATCTGTTCTCTATGCAGATGCCCCTTAACTTATTATGAGATTACAGTTCAAGAAACTCACCATAAATTGAAAACACCATGATGAGTCAAAAATGCATTTTGTGCCAGGTGTGGTGATACACAACTGTAATCCCAGCTGCTTGGGAGGCAGAGGCAGGAAGATAAGAGTTCAAAGCCAGCCTTAAAAATGGCAAGAAGCTAAGCAACTCAGTGAAAACCTGCCTCTAAATAAAAAATGCAAAATAGGGCTGGGGAATGTGGCTCAATGGTGAAGTGCCCTTGAGTTCAATCTCTGGTACCTCCCCCAAAAAATATGTGTTTTGTGCACCTGACCCAACATCCTAATTTAGCAGACAGTACAATGTAGGGTGTCTATTTTCACCATCATGATCCCATGTCTGGCGGGGAGCTGTGCTCACTGTCATGGCCCAGAATTACCAGAAAGTATCATATTGCATATTGCTACTCCAGGAAAAGATCAAAACTCAAATCCACAATGTCTATAGTTCCTACTGAATACACATCACATTTGCACAATGTTAATTCAGACCATCATTTGTCAATCACCTCTAGGTTTGTAGCTTTAGTATCAACTATGTGATAGAGACCATAAAATTGACATTTTGGTGCACATCTCCTTCCTGAACTCAAAGCCATGATTACCATTGCCCACTTATTATCTGCACTTATGGGCATGCAGGTCTAATAACATGTTTAAAAAAACGGAAGCTCTGCTCATCCCCATAATCTTGCTTAACCCATAGTTCTCTCCATTTCAAGTGATGGAAATTTAATTTTCTACTTCCTAGGGTCAAAATTTTTAGAGTTCTCCTTGTTTATGTTCTCTTCCACTCCACATCCAATCCATTCACTAATCTAGTGAGCTCCACCTTCAAGTAACATCTGAAATCTGCCCACTTTTCATCATGGGCACTTCTCTCTAGTCTTTTCTTCCCTGGCCTATCTCAATAACTTCCTCACTGCTCTCCTGATCATCTCCCCTTGTTTCACTACAGCAAAGGGATCCTTTAAATCATATATCAGACCACTCAGATCATGTCTTTCCTCTACCCAAACCCTTCAGGGGTTTTCAATGTTCCTCAGTGTTGAAGCCTGAATCTTTAATGGCACCTATAAAGCCTCACCTCATCTGTGACTTCATATCCTACTAATTTCCCCCTTGCTCACTCCACTCCAGTCACACTGGCCCACTCTGTCCTCTTGGAATACATCTAGGATGCTCCAATCCCTAAAGTAGGTTTAGTTTTGGTTCCTTTGTTCTGGAAGTACCTTTCCCCAGGTATCTCTAAATATTACTCGCTGCTTTAATTATGGTGTCTGCTCACATATGACATTTACCAATGAGCCTTTCAATAGGGAGCCCGCCTCTCTCCCCACACCTTTCATTTTCTGATTAGACATGGTTGACTAGCTCACCAGATAAACCTCTGTCCTCTTCTAATTTTTTCCATAACACCTATCAACCTCTATCATACTAAACATGTCCTTGCTTATTTACCTTACTCCAGAAGTTCAGGAAATTCATTTTAAAAAATTATTATATCACTACACTTAAAAGAAAACTTGGTACATAACACACAATACATATTTATAGAACAAATGTGATTATGTAAAAGCACTAACAATAGTAGAAATTAAAATCAGCCATGAAAGGAAGGCATTAATTATATCTTAAGGTCCATACTTGTAAGAAATGCCATAAAAAATTAGCACAAATATATATGATTAGTGCGGTTACATTATGATTTATTATATATGATTAATTTTTCTAAGAGATTAATCATGACTTTAGAAGAAACTTGAATTGCATCAAAAATATGATATCATGTGTGAGAGAAATAAAAAGTTGAATCTGGATCATGTAGAAGAAAAAGATTTATAACAAAAACAGAACACTTCTCTCATTTGCCCCTCCCTTATATGTTTATCTTCTTTCATTAGATACTGGAGTGTCTGAAAAGCTGTCACTGAGAGTTCCTTTAAATGTGGTTGAAGGATCTGCCAGGGCAACATATTCAGTTTTGGGTGAGTCTCTCAGACCAACAGAAACAGCTGTCTCTCTCCACAATTCTAGTGCATGGGCTCACTACCCAGGATTAATAAAATCACTGACACTCAGTATTGGATAAAAAAAAAAAAGAACACTAAGCTAAGGATTGCACTATGTATCAGTTAGAAAAGGGGGTTCAATGAATGTTGTGTGACATGGGATACCTGGATATAGTCTAAAACGTAAGGAGGGTCACAGTTCTGAACCCTCATCTTCAAGTGGTTTGCTAGGTGGCGATGCTTCCTAGTGGATTTTGAAATGGTTAGTAGTTCCATTTTACAAGATGCATGGTCCTTCAGAAAAGGTGTTGTCACCTGCCATTCAGTTTCTTCCCTGCTTTCTTAAACATCCTAGAAACAAAATCTGTTTTCTCACTTTTTGCTTTTCTTTCATTCTTCTTTCTCACCTTTTGTGCTTTCTGGTTCTTCCCTCCTTAATTACTGTAGCATCTCAGTTATCTAGTCTTCTATTTTCCTAGGCCATCACAAACCATTTCTGTGTTCCTCTGATTTTCTTTTTTTATGAATTTCATTCACCAGGAGATATACTAGGCTCTGCAATGCACAACCTCCAGAATCTTCTAAGGATGCCCTATGGTTGTGGAGAACAAAATATGGTTCTTTTTGTCCCTAACATCTATGTCCTGAATTATCTGAATGAGACACAACAGCTGACAGAGAAGATCAAGTCCAAAGCCATCAGCTACCTTGTCAGTGGTAAGAGATTACCTCAAAAGAAGAAATGTTAATGGACCTCCTAAATATCTTGTGGTGAACTCAAATCAGTATCTCCTTGGCTAAGGTTTGATAGTTGTCATTGCTGTGATTTCCAATAAGAAAATGTAATGGTACCATCAATTCTTGGAGACATCTTAGCAAAATAATAGTTTCCCTATGATTCTTCAATAATATTAAGAAAAAAAACCACTAAATTTTCAATGTCTCTGCTATTTCATACATCTATGAAAAATTTCTCTTCAGGGTATCAAAGGCAGTTGAATTATAAGCACAGAGATGGTTCATACAGCACCTTTGGAGAGTATGATGGTACAAGACAGGGAAACACTTGGTAAGATAATTATCTCCACATGCTCTCTGCTGATCCTTGACATTTCAGGATTCTAAAGATAGCTTCTCTGATGCCTGGAGTTCTTTCATGGAAGATTGTTAACCTTTAATAATTGTCCCTACTAGTTAATCTCTGAAAATTCACCTGCTCTGATAGCACAGCAAATAATGGTAAAGTGAGGATACATAATAATAGAAAATCAAGAGAGTATCATCATGTAAAAGAACAGAGGATGAAGCTTCTACACTGCACATTAGAAGGAGAGGAGGGAGAGCCTGGAAAGAGACTGAGGTAGAATAAAATCAAGAGAAGTCTTTTGGGAAACTCAGTGTTGATGGGAGGCTTGGAGGTTCCAACAAAGCCTTCTTGAGAAAAGAGTGAAGAATAGCATCAATTGTAGAGAAACCAATAAAATTGAGAGAGCAAAAAAGAGAGATCCAGACATTTGCTAGACTAGAGAATACCCAACCCTCAAGTATCATTTCCCCCATCCTTTCTCTCCTATTATTTCCTCCATTGCATTGTGATGGTCTGTATCTGCAGGCAGTGAATGAAGTGAGCTTCAAAGGTGAGATGTTTTTATATCTTCATATCTTTTGCTGGACAGGCTCACTGCATTTGTGCTCAAGTCCTTCGCTCAAGCTCAGTCATACATCTTTGTGGAGAAATCACACATCACAGATGCTCTCACCTGGCTCTCACAGAAACAAAAGGAAAATGGCTGTTTCCAACTCTCTGGATCACTGCTAAACAATGCTATTAAGGTGACACCTTCCCTTTTGTTCTGATTCCTGAGGATTGTGATATGTAGGAGGGATTGATGCTCCTGTTGAGTCTTTCAGTCCTCATTATATTAACTTTAAAATCTATCAATATATTCATAGTAGTTTTTAATGAAAATGGAGGTTTAAAAAAATAGAATTTATCCATGTTTATATCTGCACAATTCACAATAGCCAAACTACAGAACCAGCCTAGGATGGATATCTAGGTATCCATCAGTGGATGAATGAATAAAGAAAATGTGGTAGATATATGCAATGGAGTTTTATTCACCCATAAAGAAAAATGAAATTATGACATTTGCAGGAAAATGAGTGAATCTAGAGACCATAATGTTAAGCAAAAATAAATCAATTTCAGAAGGTCAAAGATCATTTGTTTTATCTCATGTGCAGAAGTTAGAGAGTAAAAAGGAAAAGAAAGATGGAGAGGATCTCAGGAAAAATCAAAGGAGATCAGTAGTGGAAAGGGACCAAAGGGGTGGGAGGAAGGAATGGAGGTGAGGAAGTGCTGGAGAATGATATGGTCAAATTATATAATTATAGTGTGTGCATGTATGCATATGTAGCAACAAAACCCAACATTATGTACAACTATAATGAACCAATCAAAAATATGGAAAAGAAATCAAATGTAGTATATAATTAAAAATGAGGAAAGGTGAGTTGGGACAGACTTCGATATTTTAGATATAAGGTAGAATGGGAGAAATCAACAATGCAAAACAAACAAACAAAACCTATCTAGGGAAGACATCAAATGCAAAATGAGAGAGAGCTAGCAGACACTGGCTGATGAATGTTGTAGTGTTTGAGACTGTTGCCTCTGATCCTTCCAGGGTGGGGTAGATGATGAGGTGACACTCTCTGC
The DNA here is from genome assembly GCF_047511675.1 of Marmota flaviventris. Lineage (NCBI taxonomy): Eukaryota > Metazoa > Chordata > Mammalia > Rodentia > Sciuridae > Marmota > Marmota flaviventris. The sequence continues at coordinate 129,547,778 of NC_092500.1, read as the reverse complement.
CTACATCACCATTGCTCTGCTGGAGATGCCACTGCCTGCCACTGTATGTACAAGCCCCTTCCCTACACCTCCTTCATGAATATAAGAAATAAAAAATCACATAACCATGACTCCCTGAGGGAAATTAATTGTGATTTTCATGATATTTAATTTTGGTATATTTCTCTGGAATATAAAGAATTAGTTCCTTTGGGAAGCTACAGGGGAAGATATAATTAGGGGAAGCTAATTCATTCTCTGGTAATTCTAATGTTGCATAGACACATTGACGTTTTTAATCTGGGGTTAGCATGGGGACAGTTCATGAGCCTGGTTCTGCTACTTAAGGATCACCTTTCATCTTTACAGCATAATGTTGTCCGTAATGCTCTATTCTGCTTGGAAACAGCCTGGGGCTCCATTTCAGAGACCCAAGGAATTCATGTGTATACCAAGGCATTATTGGCCTATGCCTTTGCCCTAGCAGGACAACAGGCCAGGCGGAGTGAACTGCTTGAATCCCTAGGCAGAGAGGCTGTGAAAGAAGGTAAGAGCTGTTACTGCAAAATTTACTTCTAACAATCACTGCTGATCAAAATGTGGGAGAGTACCTCTACTGAGCTCACACCCATCATGCTACTTTCATTATGATGAATAATTAAATTTTATACAACACTTAAATCTTGGGAAACATGGACCATTTTATCAATACATACAGTATCAAATTTATGCAACTCAACTTCTAATACAAGACAAGTATATAGACACAGAGTCCATGTGATTGTCTAGAAGCTTAATTTACTTTTTTGGCAAAGATTTGCCTGATGGTGACTATTTAAGACTTTCACTTCATTTGTATCAATTTTTCAGGGAACACTAACTATAATCATTGCTTATGGATTAGATTTTAAACCATTCTCTAAGATGAAGATTCTGTCCTTTTCATTTCAAAGAGGATTCAATGCACTGGCAACGTCCTGGGAGCCCCCAAGAAGTTAAGACACTCTATCAACCTCGGGCACCTTCTGCTGAGGTGGAGATGACATCATATGTTCTCCTTGCTTATCTCACCACCCAGCCCACCCCATCTTCAGAGGACCTGTCTGTGGCATCACGTATTGTGAAATGGATCATCAAGCAACAAAATCCCTTTGGAGGATTCGCCTCCACTCAGGTCTGTGGAGTGACCATGGGAGGGAAAATAAATAAGTTAACACATGGGATGACACAACCATATTTTAAGAGTTAAATAAGTATGTTAGTATTTATAACTTATATTTTCTCCGTTCCTCCACCATCAGACAAATTCCAGCCTGTTTCTTCTATATATGAATTAATGTTCTACCTGTCTTCTAGCCTTTCATTTCTTCTCTCCCTAGTAGACCCTGAGAGCACAGGTTAGTCAAATCTTCCCAAAGCAATGCTTTCATGGGATTATTTCCCTGAAAAAATAAATCTATTTTTCATCCAAAATCTAAAATTATCTAATATTTTCCCATAGCTTTATTGAGGTAAAATTAAATTAAAATAAACTGCACATATTTGCAGTATGCAATTTGATCAGTTTTGACATGTATGTAACCGATACAATCAATATAAAAAGCATTTCCATTACTTTTAAAATTTGAAACCATGCAGACAGTGTTTCTGCATGATTTATTACATTAGAAATCAATCACCTAAAGATACTTGGAACCCTACCTCCACATATCAACTATTTCAAAATTAAATGATACATTTATAAATATCTCAGAGGTCAAGAAAGAAAGTACAAGAAAAGTAAATAAAAAGTGCTTTGAACTAAGTGATAATAAAGCTTAAAATATCAGGACCTGTGGAATGAAACAGTACTCAGATGAACATTTATAACTTAAAGTACTTGTATCAGAAAGCTAAATTTACAATCAAATTATTTTCAAGTTGTGTAGTAGGAAAGAAAAAATAAGAATAAAAGCAAAAATATATGAAATATAGAAGAAATGATATAACTAAAATTTGATAAAAATCAAATAAGTCTAATCAAGAAAAAATAAAGAACATAAAAATCAATTTCAATGGAAAAGGAGCTATCAAAATAACCCTATAGTAGTTAAAAATATATTAAGGTAACATTAAAATTGTGTGCCAACCTATGTGATATCATACATAACATGGTCTGTATTAGAGAAGGATTCATATGTTACTGAGAAGAAAGTGTATGCAGTCATTAATGAATGAAATATTCTATATATGTCTGTTAAGTCTAAATTCTCAATTATATGTTTTACTTCTATAGCTTCTTTATTTAGTTTTTGTTTGGAAGATCTATCCAGTGGTGACAGAGGCATGTTAAAGTTATCCAGTAGTTACCCAGTATGTGTTGTGGTCTATTTGATTCTTGAAATTGAAAAGGGTTTGTCTGATGTACATAGATGCACCATTATTTGAGGCATAAGTATTTACAACTGTTATGTCTTGTTGATGTATAATTCCCCTTAAGCAGTACAGAATGGGCTTCTTTGTCCCTTCTGATTAACTTTGGATTAAAGTTCACTTTATTTGATATGAGGATAGAAACCCCTGCTTGTTTACATGATCCATGTAAATGATATGTCTTTTCCCACCCTTTCACCTTCAGTCTGTGAATGTCTTTGCCTATGAGGTAAGTCTCTTGGAGACAGTGTATTGTTGGGTCTTGTTTTTTAATCCAATCTTTCAGTCTATGTCTTTTGATCAATGAGTTGAGGCCATTAATGTTCAGGGGTTTAATTGAGCTATTTCCTGGTTTTTTTGGGTTTGTTTTTAATTAGTTTCTTCTTTGATTGACTATTCCTTTAGTATAGTTCCTCCCTTTGCTGGTTTTCACTTTTTTTTTCATTTAATTTCCATGAAATATTTTGTTGAGAATGTTCTGTAGTACAGACTTCCTAGTTTCAAATTCTTTTAACTTTTGTTTGTCATGGAAGGCTCTTATTTCATTATCAAATGTGAAGCTTAATTTTGCTGGCTATAGGATTCTTGGTTGGCATACATTTTTTTTTCAGAGCTTGTTATATATTATTCCAGGACCTCTTAGCTTTGAGGGTCTGGGTTGAGAAATCAACTGAGATCCAAATTGGTTTCCCCAGTACATAATCTGATATTTTTCTCTCACAGCCTTTAAAATTCTATCTTTATTCCTAATGTTAGGCATTTTCATTATAATGTCACTTGGTTTGGTCTGTTCTAATTTTGTACATTTAGGATCCTGTAAGCCTCTTGTATTTGTTTTCCATTTCATTCTTTAGGTTTGGGAAATTTTCTCATATTATTCCATTGAAAAGATTGTGCATTCTTTTGGTTTGTATCTCTGTGTCTTCATCTATCCTGATAAATGTTAAATTTGTTCTTTTCATGTTATCCCATAGTTCTTGGAAATTCTATTCCTGGTTTCTTAACATCTTCTCTTCTCTCCATGGTCAACTCTATTTTCAAGATTATATATTTTTTCTTCATTACCTGAGATTCTGTCTTCCAAGTGGTCTAGACTGTTGGTGATGCTTTTTATTGTATTTTTAATTTGGTTTATTGTTTCCTTCATTTCAAGGATTTCTGCCTGTTGTATTTTTATCAATATCTCTGCTTCTTTATTGAAGTGACCTTTCCCTTTCTGTATTTATCTCTGATTTTATTTCTTAAATATTCCTTTACTTTGCAGACCAGTTAACTGTGTACATTCTAAACTCCTTCTCTGGCATTTCTTCCACTTGGTGTCCATGGATTCTGTTATTGGAATACCTTGGTTTGTTTGGGGACATTTGTTCCCTTGCTTTTTCATATTGTTTGTATTTCTACCATCTAACAGTATGGATCGGAGGCAATAGAGTTTCTACTCTGTGGAATTATAGTGTTCCTGAAAGTTTCCAGTACCTCACTATTTAGGGGGAGACAAATAATAACAATAAGCAATGAAAAGAATATATAGCATTAAACCAAATAGTTCCTACTATTATGTCTACAATGTTAATTATCACAATAAACAGAAATGATCTGATGAAAATTTTCTTGATGAAAAGTTAAAAACTTCTTTCCATTAGGGTTCAAAAGATTCTTAATTTCTCTTCTCAGCAGTTTTAGGTGGGACCATCTGGGGCATGATGCTCCACCCTCTGGATTTCTGGAGTGAGAGAAGTAATCCTGTAGGCAGAATTCCTGGAGGTGAGGTTTAGGCTAAAGTGGGCTCCATGCTCTTTTCTGAATGCCAATTTATTTGGAGATTTTAAATCAGTGCACCTTCAGCACCCAGTACTTGCTGGTTCATGCTGAAAGACTGGACCCAAGGGATTTCCAGTGTGGTGGGTACCAATTCTTAGTCTATTGTGTCACCTTTGCACCCCAAGTTTCCTGGTCTCAGGTTCAGTCCTCCAAACAATCTCTCCCACCTGTACCCTTCTAAGTTCCTGGCCAGATGCATCTCTCCCAGCTGGTCCCACAAGCAGTTGGATTAGTTGAGAGGAGGTAGAGCCAGGTGGGTTTCCACAACCAGATGTCCCCTGTGTAAACCTCTTTCCACATCTGATTTTCACCTGGTCACTTAAGCACACTCTATGTCAAGCAATGTGTGTGTACTGGGCTTATATTTCAGGCCAAACTTGGGTTTTCCAGGAAATGGCCCTCTCAGCTGCCAGTCCCTGGGCAGTGGCTGCAAAATTATTCCTTCCTGTGTCCTGAGAATGCCACCTGGATAGATGGCAGCTTCTTTCCCTGCACAAAGATATTGTGAAGCATGTCTTTCAGGTTTGTTGGGCAATGTCCTTGATCTCTAAGCACTCCGTATCCAGACATGCTTTAGACTTCCCTAAAGACACAGGTTCCTTTAATTCCCTTACCTCTTCATTATGCTCATGGAGGGAACTCTCTGGCTGGTGCTTCCAGTCTCTCTGGGCCACTGAGGATTTCTTATTTTATTATATGCAACCTCCTGTGTCCCTGATCTGCATTCAGTGTTAAGCTTTAAATTCCAGTAAAGTCTCCAACATCTTTTTGTTCACACATTTTGCTGAGAAGCGACCTGTCTGCTTTTTTTATTTCATTCCACGGAGAAACCAGGAAAGCAATCTCCTCTATTCTTTCATCTTGAGAACATCCTGATAAAATTATTTAATGTTTCACCCCAAATATCTCCCATCCCTAGTAATCATAAATGCACAAATCCAAGTAGGCAGAGCCCTTTGGTTTTCTGGAATCGGCTCACTTCCATTTCCATGTCTTGTCTTAAACCCTTCCTGGCACTCCCTGATGCTTCTCTCTGTCTACAGAAATGTTCCTTAATATTCAGGGGTATCATTTCTCACATTCATCAGTCTTCTTTTACTGTTCTAGCCCACATTTTCTTCTGCCTTTTCTGAATTTTTGAACAAATATTGCTACATGAATTTATAAATTATTGAAATAGCCTTTTATTATGTCAGATAGTTGAGTCTTATTGCTATATGTGTATTGTAAGCTACTACAATGAAAAAATATATTTATTTTTTCCAATGTACCTAGAATGGTTCATCATTCAAATCTAGATTTGAACTGAATTTAGATTGTATTAATGAATTGTTTTTATTACTAAATAATCCTGAATGAGTATAAATTTGATATGGTTTACATTTAGTGTGATTTAGCTACCTCCTCTTCTGTGATTTTTGTACCCATCTTTTTTTCAGGATACAGTGGTAGCTCTCCAAGCACTCTCCAAATATGGAGCAGCAACTTTCACAAAAAGTAAGAAGGCAGTTTCAGTCACTGTCAAATCTTCTAACACATTCTCTGAAGAATTCCACATAGATGATGACAATCGCCTGCTACTGCAGGAGGTCATGCTGCCTGAGATTCCAGAGGATTACGACACCACAGTGTTGGGGTCAGGATGTGTGTACCTCCAGGTGAGACTGCCATGGTGTAAGGGATGCTGCAAATGGGAGAGAAAGTCTCAAGGGTAAATTCTGAATGTTAAAATAGGAAATGTGTGCTAACAATAGAAATGAATTATTTGAAAGTGATTGTTAAATTTTTTTGTGTGCAAAGATGAAGTATTTCCCTTTTTTTTTTTTTAAAGACTTCACTAAGATATAACATCCTTCCCAAGAAAGAAGGGAAAGATCCCTTCACTCTGCACATTGATTCTCATCCCAAAAATTGTGATGGAGTAGATGCTCACAGGAAATTCCAGATTCATATCAACATTAGGTAAACCCTAAATCACAACTAGACTTTTTTGTAGAATATGAAAACTTTTCTTTCCTTGTATTGGGGGAACTCTATTGTCCAAATTAATTATGTAATGAGTATGGAAGTCTTGTAGTATTTATTTATAAGAAAATTTTCTTCACCCTTACTGAAAAGCCTTAACCTCAATAATATATTGCCCTAACTGAAGAGTAGAATTGACAAGGGTGGGTTTTTCAAAGAACAATAACACAGATACAGTAGGTAGAGAAACTGAGTGGTACAAATAAACAAGGTGAGACTTCTATCTTCAATCAATTCCAAGGAATTTTATTTGAAGGTTTATCACTCTGCCTTACTTCATAGTTATGCTGGTGAAAGACCCAACTCCAACATGGTTATTGTGGATGTGAAGATGATATCAGGTTTCATACCTGTGAAACCATCAGTGAAAAAGGTAAATCCAAAATGTCTTACAGATAGCAATCCCATAATAAAATGTGATATTTACACTGTCAATTTGATTTTACTAATGTCCTGGATCTTGCCTCTCTAAAGTATATTCCCACAGTTTTAGTGTAGGTCAGAAGATTATATGATGTCAGTTAAGGTAAAAGTCATAAACATGATAAATAATGTTCTAGAAGGCTTAGACATCTAGGTATGTGCAGAGATACTGAGTTACCTTCCAACTACACAAAAAGAAAAAAAGAGGGTATATAAGTGTATGTATAACTATCACATATATATCGAATATACATTTATATCCTATAGGTATATCATATGTATGAGAGTAATAGGATCAATATATGAGAGTAATAGGATCAATAAATATTATCATTATTGTTATTCCTGAAGAAATAAAAAGTAGTAATTTGAATGCTTCAGAGAACTCATTTTGATGATAAATACCTAAAAACTGCTCTCGGTATAGAATTTCTTCACTCCATGTTTCTGGCTTATCCCCTTTGTCCATAGCTTCAAGAACAGCCTGAGATTCAAAGGACTGAAGTGAGCACCAATCATGTCCTAATCTACCTTAGGAAGGTAAGACTTCATAAGACTCTGCTAGGTCTGTAAAACTAATAGAAGTTTTAATAAGTCTATCCAGACTCCAAATAATGCTTTTCACATACACAATGAGGAAGGACAAAAGAGTCACAAAGGGAAATGGGACAACTGGTCAGTGAGGTTCACTTTGCTCCATTTGATTGCCCACAGAAATTTTGTCCTTTTTTTGTCATTGGGTATGTTAAGAAAGTCACAAAATTCCCCATTCTCTCTTAGGTTTTGATAGGGATATAAAGTACAGTTATGGTATTTGATAATATTTTAAGAAAAGGAGATGTTAACCAGTAAAAAAGCTAATCTTTGATCCCAATTCATTTCTCCTCTCTCCAGCTAACCAATCAAGCCCTGAGTTTCTCCTTCTTGGTGGAACAAGACATGCAAGTAAAGAATTTAAAACCAGCTATAGTAAAAGCCTATGATTATTATGAGACAGGTGAGTGAGATTTACATATGCTGAGCTTTGATACAAAAAACTAACACCATAAACAGTTGCATTAACTGATATGAAACTCCAAGATATTTCACTGGAAGAAAAGGCAAGTTTTGGTCACTAAAAAATCATGTCCCTGTATATTAACCTCATATTTGCTCCATAAGTAAGTTTTTGAGTCATTATTATAAACTGATCATAAAGTAGAGATAATCAGTTCTCTCTACACTTCCCTCTAAAGTTGCTGTCTTGGACCAAGTTATTCTAGAAAGATAAGAAAAGTAGCAATAACTTAAAAACTACATCTCAATATTGATGTATAAAATAAGATCTAAAATTGAATGTTTTGGTTTGCTTTGGACAGTCTCACACAATTTGGGGAATTTTGTAATACATTAAGAAATTCTTCCATTTCCTCATAACTTTAAAGTCAAGATTTACCAGCACCAGAACATGCTGCTACTGTTAAGACTTATCTCCTTTTTAGTTTAAGACAGGTTCATAGAGGAAGGCATAATTCCACTGGGGAAGACGCATCTGTGGGAATTGACTGTCCCCAGTGCTGTAGTGGCACACAAGCACACCATCCATATCACCAGCCCTCAGTTCTGTGCCCAAGAGCTTAGTTCTCTTGGTCTCTTTCCCCAATCCCAAACAGCTTAGTACAGAATTGTTTTCATTGGTTCTGTGGGTATATTTTATGTCTATTTACTTAGCTTATAGGTTTGTTAATTGTTAATTAATTGCTTATTGTAGGATCATTTTTGTGTTTCAGATGAATACACTATTGAAGAATACAGTGTCCCTTGCAGTGCTGGTACAGTATAAATAGTAAAACCTAATGCCAATTTAAAGAAAATGAATAGGTGCCTCAATTCTCCACATAAGGCTGCTGCTTAAGATGAGTGTGTCATTTCCATATTATAAAATCCTATGTATCTTTATGAATTGAACTAAACCATACATATTATAGAAATTCTCAATTAAAAAGTTCAAGTAAAATATAATTACTGGTTTCTAAAATGATTGCTTCTAGATAAGTTCAAGAATTTGCCACATATAAAAACTAAAATGTCTATTATTTAGTTTACATTCTCTTCCAAGTATTCACCCACACCTATCTAGGATATTTCTGAATATATATATAATTAAGGCTCAGAAATGTGTCTCTCTAATTATCCATATAGCATGAGAGATGCAATCTATAATACCTTCTCTTAGGCTGATTAACAGGGTCCAACTTTGACAATATTGTACTATGTCAAAATTTCTGTCACCTTTAGTTTTCTGTTTTAAAATACATAAAAACTGAGGACAAACCTATCATTTAAAATGATCGGGTTATTAAATTTCTATATTTATAATTGAATATAAAAATGTTCTTTTAGTAGGTCAAATATTTTCTTTAATATTTCTGCATATTCTTTTACTTTTTAGAATCTGAACAAGGAAATGCTTGAAAATGGAAACTTATGGATTTAATCAGAAAATCCTTAGAACAAAGACTTTAAAAAGGGAAAGTAATTGGAAACACATAAAATTTATATGTCACATAAATTTATGACAACTCTATCTTTTCTGTTCTTGCATTCTTCTGATTATTCCCCATCATAATTTCAGACATTCAAGCTAAAATAGATCTATTATCCTGTGCCTTATTCTGCTATGGTTTGGAGGTTTGCCCACTAAATTTCATATGTTGGAAAACTAATCCCCAAAGTTCTGGTGAACAAAAAGTCCAGGACTGGACAAACCCTACCCTAACATCTCTCCCAGCAGCCTCTCCCCAGCATTCACAGTTTAGAACAACCAAGATGTCCCTTTTCATCTCAAATGGAAGGTACCTCATGCAGGCACAAAACAATGTTCCACCTGGTCAAGGTGCTCACCTGTGTCTGCTGAGCCCAGGCTGGCCCTCTAAAGAAGTAATCATATGGCAGGTAGGTGGTATGCACACACTTCTCAGGGAGGCCTGGGACAAAGCCTGAAAGGGAAAGGGGGAAAGACAAGGCTTATTTTCTAAATGCTGAGGATGGACATCCCTCCCCACTGGGGCTTAGACAGGGAACTCAAGAGGCCAAGACCAGCTCCTTCCTCCTCCTCTAAGCTTAAGAATTGCCAAGGGTGTTCCAGGTCCTAAATGAACACTGTGTTGGTCTCCCAGATGGTGAACTCTGAGGCTTCTTGGTGGCTATTGACCCAGTCCTGGTCAGCTTCAGACTGGCTCTGTGGACCCCTGACTAGGTGTGGAACAAGCACAAGGAAGACGGAACTTCTCAGGCATTGGGTTCATAACTCACCCCTCACTCTGGGGAAAGTAGCCTTGTCCTTTGCAGGCCCAACTTTTCTCCTCCTCCTCAGGAAGCTCTCCTGCCATCCACATGAAAAGACCAAGAAACACCTATGCCCAGGATGGTCTATCTTGCTCCCATGTACCAACCTGGCATCAGCAGAGGATCTGAATCCCTCCAGGCCCATTAGTCATTCCCTATCCCTGGGCCCCATGCTCACAGCAGCCTGAACCAAGGTACAGAAGTGACTGGCGCTGAGGACAAAGCTAACTCCTGACAGCATGATGCCCAGGGCCTTCCAGCAGCTACAGTGAATGGGTACTTCCCCCACAAACCTCACTTAAATATACAAGACAGGAGATGCAGCCAGGAGCCCTTTGTGGGGCCAAAGGAGACCTCTACCACCAAAAGGAATCTGTTTCCTCAGTGGGACAAGGAGCCTCCATTAAACATACCCTACACATCACATTCTCCATCTGCTACAGGAAGAGCCAACCCAGAGAACCAGACCTCTCACCTCCCTGAGTCTGAATTTGGTCAGGGCCTGTATCTTGGGTGGCATAGCCCAGGGACCAGTCACACTCCTTGCCCTAGTCAGCTTTGTCCACAGCTGCCTGATCTCTGTATTGTCACATCCACTGTGTTGGGGAAGATTTTAACTGCCTCAAGAGACAAGTGTCCAGTTTGAGCTCCAAATTTTATTTTTGGATAACAGTCTTGAAAACTAGGCTTCCTGCTGAAAGGGGAAAGGATTTTTCTGCATATCAAGCTGAATACTCAGCCTAAGAAGAGTGCCCTGCCCCACCAGGTGTAGGGAGGCCCTGGGACACCCAGGGGAGATCTTCAGGAAAAGCATTGTCAGCTTGGCCCAGGCCCTGGGAAGGAACTCAGAGGGAGGGAAACCAGAAACCACCCATGGGAGCATTTCCTTTCCTAGGGATCCCAGTAGGGTGGAGGGTCTACACAGATGACATGATATGACCCTCCAAATTGTTCTCACTTCCCTATGGTCTATGGGTGCTTAACAGGCCCACAAAGGGGGAAATGTAGAGTCCATTCATTGGCCATGGTGCCAAAAACCTACTCAGGGAATTAGGAGAGACTAGGCACTCCACAGTGGCCATCAGAGAAAGGGGGGCTCTGTCAAGACTACCAGGGTTACAAAAACTCCAGAGACCTTTACCTAGCCACAAGATACAGATACCTTTGGGGAAGAAGGAATTGAAGAAAAGGGATGAGATGTGGTAAATGTGGACAGTCCCACTGTTTATACCTTGAACTGACCAGTTCCCTCAGTGACAGAGCAGAAGACAGAGTTTACAGTTTGTCCATCATCAATAGAAATGGATAGGCTGGGGATGTAGCTTAGTGGTTGAGTGCTTGTTTAGCATGTATAAGGCCCTGGTTTCCATTTCTGGTACCCTCACACATACCCACACCAACATAATGTATCTTGACACATGAGAACTCCCTGTGTTTGCAGGGAGTTTGGGTGAGGCTTTACACAGAAAGTGAACCTTCAGAGCTCCACCTGAACTGGATTTGGGTAGGCCTTGGTCTTTACGTTTGCAACAAGAGGAAGCCATTAGTGATAAAGGCACATCTTAGCTACTGGACACATGTGGCCACTTCTACTTCCCATCTCTTCAGAGGAAGTCTACTCAACCCTCACATTCCCCCGTGTGTAAAGAAACCAGAAATAGCTAATCAAACAAATCCTCCACTTGCATCTCTAGATATGTGTAAGGAAGAAAAATGCAGTTCAGGGGATATTCACCTGTGTTTTCTCCCCACACTGATCCCCTCATTTTGTTGGTTGGTTTGGTTGGTCAGTTGGTAGTTCTCCTAAGAAATTTTGTCTTCAAATAAATCCAGAGCCCAAACTGTGAACCTCATTCCTCTTTTATGACTGAAAGGAGAAGGACCCAGGAGCACCTAAGGGAACTCATATTCTAAGCTCAGGTCTCTGTGAAATCAATACCTGAAAAAGGATAAGCCTGGAATCACTCTGGTTAAATTATTGGAAAATCAATTGCTGAGCCCAGAGAGAGAAATCTAGGATTTGAGGCAGAGTCGGATTAGGGAAAGGGAACTCTTAGGAAGTGAGACCACTCTTCTGCTACCAGACTCCTCCCTTGGCTTTTCCTGGCTCTTCTCCTGGTTTCCTCTAATGCTATAGCCACAGAGGTGAAAGCCAGCCAGATAAGTATACATGTGTTCACATGTGCTGTGTGTGTGTGTTATACATGCATGCTCAGGTGCATGGGTGTGTACATAATAGGCATGAGTATCTGTTGGTGGGGAAGGTTGCAAGGCTGTGTGTATGCATGTGTGTCTGCACACCTATGCACATACATTTGTTTGTGTATGTGTATGTGTGTGTTAATTTGGGGTGTCAGTTAAAGAAGGAATGCACCCCTCTTTTGCAGGGGAATCTTATCCTCACTATCCTTCTATGCAAAATAAAAAATGAAAAAAAAACCACTACCTTCACCTTTAAGAAAAATTATGAAAATAAAGTAATATAGTTCTTTTTATTATTCACACATTCAATCAAGACCCAGCCCCACTCATGGAGGGCAGAGGGGCCAACCTTGCAGCCTGGATAGCAGCCTTTATCCCCCTGCCATTGCTCTCCCTTTCTTGTGCTACTGGATAGACCTCTCTTTCCCACCCCAGCAAAAAAAGGACTAAAATGTGCTGAGGATTCTCTCAGATAAATAGTTGAACAGAGGGGCTATAGAGAAGGGGGCAAATGCCCCAGACACTTGGGGATTTTTGACTCTGATGCCTGTGGAAGAAGAATTTAGCTTCTGGACTTGCATCTGATACTCCTCCTTGGGGTGAGGACAGGGCTCTCAGACTGCAATGTCCCTACGGTATGCAATGAAGGGCATGGACTCAGAATAAGGGGATTAGTTGCTCACAATCAAGTCAGGTCACTCCCAATCACATATCCTGATCTTATCTGAGCCACACCTCCCCTGAGGTCTTTCAACTAAACCCTCCAAATGTCATGCCCAGTTTCCTTGTCCACTCCCCCTGATCAAAATCCATATTTCTCCACATTTCCTCCTCTTCTTCAAATTCAGAATAGCCTCCTCAATATTGATGTGATTAGCAAAGTACATTGGGAGAAACAAAGGGCATCTTTAGTACAGAGACAGCCAGTATCTGCATTTCCTAGAGCTTCCATAACAAAGTACTGAAACTTTGTGTGACTTTAAATAGAAATGTACTATCTCATTGTTCTGGAGGCTAGAATTCTTAAATCAAGGTGTTAGCAGGGTCATTTTTCCTCTGAAAGCTGTTGGGAAGGATCCTTTCTTGCTTCTTTCAGCTTAGTGGCTTGCTAGCCATCATTAGTGTTCCTTGGCTTGCAGTATTAGAGAAACAATGATCTAAAAATACTTATTAAAGCATGGGAAGATACTTTATCCAGGACCATCATAATAGGTATAGAGACTATTGCAATAGGGTCTTAGGCTGCGGCAGAGGACAGGGAGAGACTTTACTCAACTCCAAAAATCATGAAAGCAAGTTGGAATTCATAGCCAAGCAGCATGGGACAATGTGTATAGAACATGATTAAGAAGAAATATCAGGGTTGAGGGTGAGTCTGGCTAAACTAACAGGATTCTTGTTGGAGATAGACCAGAGTGGGCAGATATCACCCAAGAATGATAGAGGATGAGGACGCTGATCAGAAATGAAGGATGATCAGATATTGGAGAATGGGATGTTCTTGCTAAACTGACATAACAGGGTTCTTTGCCAGCACAGGATTTGACAAGGAAAAGCACAGTGGGTCTAGGACAGCTCAGGAGCCATAAAGAAGACTGGCCAACCAGAAAATCTTGTTCAAGAAAAAAAAAAGAGAGATTTCTTTTCTTTTTAATAATACAACTCCATATTCTCATTGACTACCTTCAATTTATGAGGGACCCACAGACCATATGTAGGATTTGGTAACAAAAGATATTTGCTGTTTGATGCTCACAATCAGGCATTTAATGAGGAGGAATTCCCATGAAAGTAAAGAAAAACAGTGGGAATTCCAGTGTCTGAATCCAGAGGGAATCCAGCTGAGATTTCTCAATGTTAGACTCTAGGATGACAGTGACAATCCCACAGATGCCCTGGTTTACCATTTGAATATCTCTGGGGATGACATAAGATGCTCTGATTAACTTTCTGAGTGGCTCACAGAATGATCAACTCTCTTATTATCTAGAACACATCTAAAGGATTGTTCCACATGTTAGCCACATCAGAAATCTCTCAAGCGAGTACACTTTACCTTTATATTTAGCCATTTCTATTCTACTACAATTATGTTTTAAGCCATAGCTATACCTAACTCTTCTACCAAAATACAAAGGACCCATGTGAAAAAGTCTTCCTGATTTTTCCTATAAGAATACACGGGATTGTCTGAGATTTCAGTTTCATAAACTTATTCTGTATTCTAATTACTATTTGACTTTATTTTATTTTATAATATTTTATATTTTCAGTTTTGAGGATTGAATTCAGGGCATCACACATGTTAGGAAGCATGCTGCCACTCAGCAAGACCTCAGGCTTTTTATTTTGAGACAAATTCTAAGTCACCAATGTTGGTTTCAAAATTATGATCCTCTTGTTTCAGCCTCCAAGTAGCTGGGATTACAGGCCTGCCTAAGGATTCCTGCTCTAATTGTTATATGTATGTTTACATACGTTAAGAGCAGAGAAACTTGTGAGTTATCTTCATTTTTTTTTCTTTTCATAATAAAATCTTATAGTATTAATGCTTTTAAACTCTGTACCTTCACAACTTTTAGTTGAGCACATTGGGCGTTAACAGGAACCAGGTTCACTTCTGAGCTGCTAAGAAGTGACCTGCTGTATGGGATATTGTGTTCTGTGTTCTCTAGAAAGGTAAGAATAAGGAAGAAATGTAATACAGAATTGGCTACTTGATGCTTCATTTATCAAACTACTGAAAATTAACCTACAGTAATTAGGCCAAGTGTATTCTTCTGGGTAATGACAAGTATGCTTTTCCATCGACTTTTTCTAGATTGAATGTTTGCTAGTTGCTGAGTAACTGTATGTGTTACTATTTCTATTTCATTCCTCGCTTTCTGATCTTCTGTTTCTTGTTATGGGAGGCAGTAGCTATGATGAGGACTTCCTCTTACCACAGCTTTGGGGTTTTGCTATCATGTTGTTTTTTTTTATTGTTTCTCCACTCTTTCCTCCTCTTTTTCTGGGGTTGAAGTAGCATGTTTTTCCTTCCTGTCCCCTGACTTACATGACATCCAAGTCTAACACTAAAGAAAGATTCAGAATATATCTAACCTCCAAAGGAAACACAAATGTCAGAATTAGAAGGGAACACCATGTGCAGTAATGAACACCTGCAATCCCAGAAACTTGGGAGGCTGAGGAAGAATGATTGCAAGTTCAAGGACAATCCAGGCAATTTAGCAAGACCCTATCTCTAAATAAATATAAAAAGGGGCTTGAAGTCTAGCTCAGTGGTAAAGTGTCCATGAGTTCATTCCCAATGCCACAATTTAAAAAGACAAAAAAAAAAATCACTTAGTGTGTCATTGTTGGTTCTTTGCTAACTGAAGAAGAAAAATTTCAATAGTTCTATAGAACTTTTCTAGTTCCCCCAGTGCTAGGGATTGAACCCAGAACCATGCTAAACTAGTGTTCTACAATAAGCTATGCCCCCAGTCCACGGTGGCTTAGTGGTTAAGTGTCCCCAAGTTCAATCCCTGGTACCAAAAAAAAAAAAGAAAGAGAAAGAGAGACAGAGAGAGAGAGAGAGAGAGAGAGAGAGAGAGAGAGAAAGAAAAGAAGGCCAGAGTTTCTCTGATCATTACCAACATCTATTTTTATTTATCCTATGAATGAATCCCCTCCACAGCATTATCTCATTTAAAATCTCAGCAACTTGAAGCCAAAATCTATACCTGCCATTATCCATAACCTTGCAGCTGTGCAACCCATGAATTTAGATGGTGTATTATCTATATTAAAATGTTCTCTTCATGAGAAAAGAAAGTTAATTGGATAACAGTAATTATGCAAACACTCATTGGCAAGCCTTTGCACCATTCCAGAGCTTTTGCATGGCTCTCACCTTCCTTCATGCACCCTCACAGTTCTAGTGGCCATTCATTTCTTTGTGCTGCCCTTGTGACAGATTGAGGAAACCTGACCAGAAGTTTGTAACTTTCTTAATGTCTTCTACCATATGAGAAGCAAGGCTGTATGATTTGAGTTATTCTGATTTTTCCAAGTTCTCCCATTTTGGGGACCCTACAAAACAGTCTTGGCAATCTTTCTGCAAGAGCTATACCATGTATTTACTTCATGGGGGCAGGCTGGGAAGGGCCTTGCAACTGTCAGTGTTTGGCCTGTGCTCTGCTCACCATAGCCATTTCCTGATTTCTATAAACGTGCTGTATAGGCTCCATCTAAGTGCCAAGTATCTTCCACTAAAGAAAAATAAAGAAAGTTGTATCCAGAGTCAGGGCTTCTAATTGTAGCTGATTTCTTCTCTTTACATGCTAAATGATTTTGTGTGTTTGTGTGTGTGTGTGTGTGTGTGTGTGCATATAGAATGGCCATCAGTGCCAGTGATCTTCCATTAGCTTTCCTGGTTAATGTGCTGAGTGTCTATGCCTCACCATGATACATTTTTCTCTCTTCCCTTCTACCATTTGAACTTTCTTTCCCTTCACCTTTGCTGAGGCCACTGGCCTGGGGTGGGGATGTGGAATGAGCTGGGAATACACTGGGCATTGCTGGTCCTCTCCACACTGAAAGACCTCAACTTGGTAGTCTTGACAAGGCCCATCTTGCTTAACTAACAGATGACTTCCCAGTGTCCACTCTTCCTTTTCCGACTCTGACCTTGGTAATAGTGTTCAGGTCTTTAGTAGAGAAGAATGAAATTTACCCACTGTATTGTAGCTCCCTAATTTATCAAGAGAGCTACATGGAGAGAGCTGCAAACTACATCCACCTTTCCATCTTCACATGAGTCTATTTAACCCCCACCTGGCTTATTGTGTTTCCCTGCTTTCAACTTATCAGGTCTACGATTACAACAGAAATACCATCACCAACAGCTCAGGTGGGAATTGTTCTCAGAGATATTTGCAAAGCCTTGTCATACATTCCAATGAGCTGCTGGCCCAGGTGACACTCACCCTGTTCCCACCTCTCCTAAAAGGACATTTTAGAGCGATATTGCTGTGTCAATAGACATATTTTGCCCCACAAAATAAGGAGAATGTGCAATTTCAATGCAAGTTTTGACATTTTAAGATGACTGGTTTACTGTCTCTTTACCCAAGAAAAGGAAGTTGAAGCATATCTTCCCTATGAAGACTGTGCCATAAGTCCGTTTGTTCGGAATGATTTTTATCAAGAGAATGGTTTTAAATTCTTATGCACATGTGTTATTGCCCCCCACCCGCCAAAAGGAAAGAAGAAATTTATTTTTGCTTGGACTTATTTTTTTTTACTGTGGCCATAGTCTTTTATTTATTTTTTCCTACAGATTAAATTGCCTCATGCAAGCAGAGTTCAGTGATTCTAGCCAGTAATCCCATCAACGCAGGAGGCTGAGATAGGAGGATTGCAAGTTTGAAGCCTGCCTCCCGCACATAGGGAGACACATACATAAAAGAGGCCTGGATGTAGCTCAGTGGTGGAACACTTGCCTAGTGTAAATGAGGCCACAGGTTTCATTCCCAGTACTGTGTTATAATAATAGTCATTACAATAATCATTACAATTCAAAAATTAAGTGCCTCATCTACCTATCTTCTTAATTCACTAAGTTCAATTTATTGCTAACTCTGTCTCATTTCCTCACAAATTCTGCAATTAATTAGTAATTTTAGAAATTAAGTTCCTTTAAGAATTTTACTTAAACAACAGGTTCATGTCCTCTCTCTCTCTCTCTCACACACACACACACACACACACACACACACACACCACATTCCATGAGCTCTGCTTGTTACAACTCTGGTTTGTTCAATTTAGCATTGAGGATTGGTCTGGCTCCTCCTTTGCTGTCCTCTACCTTTTGTCCTTTGCTGGCTCCTCCTCCTGTCCTCTACCTTTTGTCCATTTTCATATCTACAAATTCTGCTTTCCACCACAAGCAATGTGTCTTGGAAAACATACTGAGGAGAGAAGAAAATGAGATTTGAAGATAACCAGTGATTCATTTTTCTTCCTATTTGAAGATATCCAGTGATTCACATTTCTTCATAATGTGGTAACATTATGCTGTTGACTTAAGCTTGATCACTTCAGACAATCAGTATTGTCTTCCTCTTCAGCACATACTTACTTGGTTCATCTCTAGGTTGTGAAAACCTGATCATCACATTGAGAGAACACTGCATATTCTAGTCACCTCTTAGCACAGCTAACAAACTTGCTACAAAATGAACCCAGGCTTTAATGCTAAGGCATCCTGGAGCACCTCAGCAGGTGATGCTGGACCCTGAGAGCTGAAGTCGGGAAGGATTTGACTGAAAGCATGAAAAAAATCCACATGATTTAGATGTGCTAAGTGTCTAGCAGAGAAGGAAGACTTTTTATCTTTAGCAAAGGAGTTTCTGGCACTTAAGAAACTGAAAACATTGAGAAAACATTCTTAGAATTAAAGTCAAATCCCAGTTATTTACACACTAAAATTATATTTTTGGAGAAAAATTCACCAACTCAGAGGGTATACCCAAGTTTTCATGACTGATATGTGAAGTAGAGAATATTTATTCTTGTTATAGTGGAATCCTTTAATTTTAGTTTGGAAAAAGGTTGATAACTCTGCTTTTATGAGCACTGACAGCCATTCTGTATCCATACACACACACACACACACACACACACACACACACACACACAATCATTTAGCATGTAAAGGAAAGAAATCAGCTGAAATTAGAAGCCCTGTACCCTGAACATAATTTTTCTTTGCTCTATACCCAAGTGTGTATCAGTCTTGGTCTGAAAAACATTAACATCAAGACCTGTTATGAACTGTATGAAAATGGTGGATGTATTAATTCAAAAGATATACTGGTAGTTGAAGGCCTTGTGCATGATGGAATATATTAAAACAAAGGCTGGGATTCCTTGCTATTTAAGATCCTTTTTCCCTCAGGTTAGATTTGACTATTGCATTGCAATGGCTCCTTTGACTGAAGCAATCTCCTCTGGTGAGGGTGTGATTGTCATGACTGACGCATGAGTGAGGGAGATCATAGGTATGAATGAGATTCAGCTTGTTTCCAGTGACATATGGACCTTTGTTAAAAAAGAAAGACCACTCTGAAACATTCAAAAACTATCATTGTTGGAGTATTTATGTCAACTGGGAACCCATGTACAATAGGTAATAATTGTTTGCTTTTAATGGTTCTAAGTTTGTGCCCACATCAGACTGATCCACAGCCCTACTATGGTGTGTACTTAATGCTGATCCATGAAGAGTGATTTTAAATTTAAATGAATTTAAATTCTAAACAAAAAAAAAAATCACGCAGTAAAGTGGAGGCTGGGGTTGTAGATCAGTGGTTGAACGCTTGCCTTGCATGCATGAGACACTGGGTTCAATCCTCAGCACTACATAAAAAATAAATAAAACAAAGATATTGTGCAAAATACTAATGAGGTTCATTTTTTTCTGTAGTCTATGGAGAAACTTTGAATGTTATGTACATAATATAATTAAAATTGAATGCTCAAACTAATAAATTATTATCTTAAACAAAGATATTGTTTCCATCTACAATTTAAAAATATTTTTTAAAAAAGTAAAGATTTTTTTCACAAGAATGAATTTATTTATTACCATTTTATGACTCTTGCTCATGTATTTCCCCCAAAGCATCAATGCAGTTTTTCTCTTTTGCTTCATTTTGTTTTCTGAGGTAATGGGGTTTGCATCCAAGGGTGCTCCACCACTAACAGACAGTCCCACCCATTTGATGTTTTTTATCAGGGCTTGCTACTTTACCCAGGCCGTCCTCAAACTTGCCATCTTCCTGCTTCAATTTTCTGAGTAGCAGTGACTCCAGACACGAGTCACCACACCCATCTCAAAGCATCACACTTGCACAACAAGAGCTTTACTGCTCAAGGTGACACATGGGGTGTGAACCCAGCATCCATGGCCACACTTCTGAATTAAACCCTGGGAAATGGGTCCAGGTGGGAATAAGCCAGTGCTGTGCTGTTTCTAAACAGAAGCTTTGCCTTCCCTATTTTGGTCCTACTAATGTGAGCTGGGTTTCATGTTACTTTTATTTATATTGGCTGTGTCCCTCAGAAAGGGAATTTTGAAGTCTGCGTATTCATTATTCATGCCTAAAAAAATTTTCCCATCCTGAGGCAGATTCCAAGCATGGAAAAGCTCAGGGAAGATTTAATACTGAAGATAAAAAGCTACTAAAATGACAAATTCCACTTTTCAAGGAAGCCTTGATTTTTTGAAAGATGAGAAGTGCATTGAGCTACTTGATTTTGGTCCCAGTGGTCATTGTGGGCCCTCACATCACCATCACACCCTTTAATCTTCTCCGATGCTCTTGACTCAGACTCAAGGAAACCAAGCCAAAAAAGCTAAGGACTGCTTATCAAGGATGGAATCTGCCATGGCTGAGAACAGCACCTGTGTAGAGCAGTGACCTAAATCATGGCTGTCTCATTCTCATGGCTGCATTTGTGCTAAAAGCTGCCTGTGCAAAAGTGCAATTCAAGTTGGCCCAGTTGCTATGGTGACACTGAACAGGAGAGGCTACATGCAAAGGCATGCAGCAGTTGTCAGTTTTGGCTTTGAATTCATTACCAATTCCTAGGGATAGCGAGTTCTAAGGAAAATAAGAGGACCCTAATGTCTCACCAGCCCTGCATCCTTCAGGTTGCCTATTTGCTGAATCTTTCGACAATTAACCTTTTGATAATAAAACCTATACAATAAACATGCTAAGTTACCTCTGAGTCTGTCTGAAATACAGAGCTCCTACCATCCTTTGGCAGAAGGGAGTAGGGAAGACATATCAGTGGTTGACATAGAAGATAAGCGATAGGAAGTCTGTCACTCTGTGGACCAGCATAAGTCTCTATCCCTCTGCTAAAGCCTGTTTTCTAACAATTCGAAATGATAGGCACCTGCTCTGCTCACAGGCTACACTCCTCATCTGTGCCCACTGTTTCAGGCAGTGTATGTTCCCAACTAGATCACTACCTTCTGGAAAAACATCCTTTTTATTTTATTTTAACCTAACACGTGTTCTGGACTAGTAGAACGTGTTCAAGTTGATTTTCATGAAAAATCACTACTTGCAATGGGAACACTAGACTTTGAAAAAATCTTAAGATTTATCTAGTCTAACTTCTTTATCTTAAAAGCAAAGAAACTAACAAAAGTTAAGTATCTACTAGCTCAAGATCATGGAGCTTGAATTAGCACCCTCATCCTCTGATAGAGATTTCATCTTTTTCCAAGTAGCATTCAACTCTTCCATTATAACAAACTAATAATCACCTTCCAACAGAAAACAAAGGAAAAGCAGCTTCCTTTTGGTATTCACTATGTGCCATGGCCTTGGCAGCCTGGGTGTGTGGAACCTGCTTTGTGAACATTGCCTTACCTAATACCTAGGATAACTCCACATGCTAGGCAATAAGCACTCAATTCTACAAATGAGGAGAATGTAATTTGACCATGATTAAAATAAGTGGGAAAACAGATTCTCAGTCTACCAGAGAAACTACATCCTTACTGCCTCTCATTGAATTTACCCCTAAATGCTGAAGTTTTACACAGACTCCAGCACAATGCCTACCACAGATGAGAAAATAATGTTTACGTAACTCATTAAGTGGATTATTTGATTCAGTACAACAAATATTCTCTTATTGCCTATACCTGCAAAAGAAGGTTTCCTTGTTCAATTCATTACATAATCCCTAAGAAAGGCTTTTAACATTTAATATGCGTTTTGCATATTAACAGGAGATTCAAGCAATGAGACTTTCTCATCCTACAAATAATTCATTTGTTCAAAATGTATGTAGTGAGAAACTATTTTTTACAGTGTTAAATGTGAAGATGAAAAGTAAAACAAAACATTTCTGCAAGATCCTATTACCATCAATTAAAACAGTTATAAATTTCTAAAATGCTCAAGAATCCAAAATAAATGTGTAACACTTTCTTCCTATTTCTGATGGAGAAAAAGAACTAATACATACCTGAGCATCTTCAATATGCCAGTTCTTAAACTTACACCCCTGGTCATCCTTACAACCAAGCAAATTAGGCAACATTTTATTTTCTTATCCTTAAAACAAGGCTTAGTGAAATTAACTTATCTCAGGTCACTTAATTGGTAACTGAAGATTCAAAACCGGAACCCAAAATGGAGTCAGAAGTACTATTTTTCCACTCCTCTCCAAGACAGAAAATGAGTTTCTTTCAAAAAAAAAAGAAAGAAAAGAAAACAATTTGTTTGCTTTTACTGCACTTAACCCCTGGGTCACATCTCCAGCCTTTTATATTTTCTATTTTGAGACAGAGTCTCTGCTAAATTGATTAGGGTCTCACTCCATTGCTAGGGCTGGTGTTGAATGTGCTGTCCTCCTGCCTCAGCCCCCCAAGTAGCTGAACTTACAGGTAGTCACCACCACGCCTGGAAGAAAACAGTTTTAACAGTAAAAAGACATTACCTCATCGAATCTTTTCAAAGCACTTAGTTATTATCATCCATTATTATAAATGATGAAGCTGGGACTTAATTTTGTATGCTCAAGAACACCCTTCTGGTAAGCAGCAGAATAGCAGCTGCAAGACACTAACCACAGAAAAAAAGTGGAGAAGAACCCCAGTCCACACAATTGCAAACTAATTCACCTTGCTCTTGATGGGTAAAAGGTAACAACATAGGAGGAAACGGAGGCTTCTGAGGTTGTTGCTCTGAACCAGCGGTGTCTGAACATTGTGCAGCTGCACCCACAATCCCTGCCCCTCAGTGGATCCTTGTGGCCCCTTACTCTTTGCAATGGGTGGCATTCCGTGCATCCCTGCTGCCAGGACAGTGGGCATTGGTGCTCCTCTGCCTCCTTCTGCTCCCCTGAGTTGCCACACCACAGCCTTCTCTTTGGTGGAGAGTGTGAAAGCAGCAGCCCTCTGGACTCCTAGAAATCTCTAAACATTTCAAATCACATACTGACCAACTTGTGTTGATATTGCTGAAAATTTTTTTGAAACATTAAGATACTTTGAGTCAACATGGAATTCACCATGGACTTACCATTCACTTGGTTATCAAAACAGGAAACAGGCCTCCAGATCATTCAACCCCACAAATACCAATGAAAGCAATGTTACCACCTCATGAGCTCCAGACAGTAGCTCCACATCTGGTTCTGCTACTAACAATCCTTTCGGTTTTGGTGGCCTAAAGGACTTGTAAGTCTGAGTAGCTTAGATCTGAGTACTACCAACTCTGTTAAACTACAGAGACAAATGCAGGAACAACTTTTGTCCAACCCTGAAATTTTCAGAAGCTTCAGGTCATGGAAAATCCCTTAATCCAGAGCATGCTTTCCAATCCTGACCAATGAGGCAGTTAATCATGGCCAAATGCAGAAGTGGATATAGAGAAATCCAGAAATGAGTCATACATTGAAATTCCAGCTAAATGAGACAAACATCAGAACTTGCCAGGAATCCAGAGATGATACAGGAAGTGAGAAACCAGGATCTAGCCTTTAGCAAACTAGAAACCATCCAAGGGGATGTGATGTTTGAGGGTGCATATAACAGGGAGATTCAAGAATCCATACTGAGTGTACCAAGAGAGCAGTTTGGTGGTCTTCTATTTGTTTCCATAATGAGCAATACCTCCTCAGGTGAAGGTAGTCAAACTTCTTGTGTAGAACATAGAGATTCTTCCCTAATCTATGAACTTCACAGGTGTCCCTGAGGGCATACGCTTCAATGCCAGGAGAAACACTGTGAGTCTCACTGCTGGGCAGAATACCTGGTGCCTAGGTACTGGTGCCTAGGGCAGGAGCTATTAAGATCAACAGAACAAGAATGCAGAGCTTGTTGCAATAATTAACTTAACCCAGGCCTTATGCAAAACATGCAGTCTGTCCCTTACATGAGTAGAATAGTGCAGTCCCACTAAACAGAACCCTGACCTTGTTGCAAAGATGATGCTGAATAACCATATTTGATGGAAATCCTCAGCTTCAAGGTCAAGTGAGACAATAGCTCCTGACTTTCCTCCAACAAAATGCAGAATCCTGACACTCTGTCAGCAATGACTAAGCAGCCCTAGAGCCTGCCTCATCCCTGGCCTTTCCTAACTAGGGGGCATTAGGAACCACTGGATGCCCTTCAGAGACCAGTGGGTCTAGCTCTGCACCTACAGCAGGAACCACTGAACCTGGACACCAGCAGTTAATGCAACAATGCTTCAGGCTCCTAGTTAAATTGATGGAGGTGACCTGGAACTTGTAGTCCCCTGTATCAGGCTCCTGAGTCAGTGGGATTAGAGGTGTGTGCCACCATAACCAGCTTTGGCATATATTTTTGCAAACAATATGCTGTAAGATTTATACTACTGGCAATATTTGCTTAATTTCTTTGCCCTATGCACATTTGGGACTGCATTTCCAAAAACATGCTGTAGCAGATTATATGAAAAAAAAATTGTAATCAGAAAAGCAAAAAGAAAGAACTACTCTTAAAACAATGTTTTCTAATACTTAGAACTTACAGTATCATTGATAAACATCTCTCAGCAAAAGAAGTTAGTCACATTTGTTAAATAATAAAGAAGCCGATACTGTTATCTATTTAGGGACATTTATTTTATACCCAGCATAATATAGCATTGTCTCAGTATTCACAGATTGACTGTCAATAATTACCTTAATCTTTGTGCAGTGGAAAGAGCCCCCTAGTACACTCTACAATGCATTTGCCTAGGTCTTTTCAGTTCTCCCATAAGCAAGTTGAACAGATGTTGCAATTGGTAATTAAAAGGTTGCTTTCACTGAACGTGTTGATATTTCCATGTCTTAAACACCATACAAAGTCAGAACAATATTGGGGTTTTTCAGTTTTATCATAGATGGACAATAGGTGAATTTTCTCTTGAGAATTAGTTAAGTATTATGCATTTCAGAGACACAGAAAGGGAAAAGAGGAAGGGGCAAGGTGGATTCTATACTGGATTTGGTCAGCCTCAACAAATAGCACTGCCAACTGTTAGGATGTCTGTGCATATAGTGAAACCATGAAATATCATTTGGGTGAAAAACAAAGAAAAATTTTAGCAACACTGAGTACATTTTGCTGCCCCACAACCTTGTCTTCCCTCCCCAAGGAAGTCCTTTTTGCCTGATTCTCAAACTATTGGGCTGGTATGTGCCCCCTAGGACTGATTAAAGCAGGGTGGCACACACCTGTAAGCCCAGTGTCTTGGGAGGGTGAGGCAGGAGGATCATGAGTTCAAAGACAGGCTCAGCAATTTAGTAAGACCCTCTCTGAATAAAATACAAAAAAAGGGCTGGGGGTGTGGCTCAGTGGTTAAGTGACCATAGGTTCAATTCCTGGTACCAAAATAAAGAAAAAAAAGCCACATGACTTGAGGGTCAGTAATGTGTTTGACTGACTCTGCTTCAGTATTCTCTTAGATCATTCTATTCTCTCACATACAGTTTTTGGAAATTGCAATGTTAAATTCACCTAAACAGAAGCCAGACCAATAAAATTAAGGGAAACATAAGATAGATTCCATTTCTTCTGTAAGTTGCTTGCTATTAAAATAGGTCAAGAGTCCTGGTTGCTCACCAGTCATTACACTGTCTAACACTTTCCCAGGAGATAATTGTCCTCTAAAGTTGTTCTGGTCAGATCCTTTAGAAGCAGTGAAAAAAAAAAACGGACTACAACAGCTAAAATGGAAACAATAATGTCACTCTCCCTAGTGAATGAAAAAAAAAAAAAACAAAACAGCCAGGTGCAATGGTTCACACCTCTAATGCCAGCAACTTGGGAGGCTAAGGCAGGAGGATAGCAAGTTAAAGGACAATTTCATCAATTTACCAAGACTGTTTCAGAAAAGGAAGGAAGGAAGGAAGGGAGGGAGGGAGGAAATTAATATAAATGCTTGGGATATTGCTCAGTATAGATCACCCAGGATTCAATCCCCAGTACAACACATAGAGAAAGAAAAGTCAAAAAAGACATGCTCCCTCCTTTCAAAAAGTGCTAACCCCTTAAAGTAGTCCTTGTTGTGGCCAGAGGGCATGACACCGGCCAGGAGATTGGTGGAGCCAACTTAAGGTCTGCATTCCCTAGAAGCGCACCCGGAATGCCAGCACAGCTTGCCGGACCCAGGCAAGCATCCTTCTCCCTGGACCTCCAACCTCGAGTCTGGCTCTTTCTCTCCACTGCACCTTCCCCGCCCCGACTCCCGTGAAGCCTGGGCCAGGGTCTGGCCATAAGCACAAAAACCAATTGGGATCCTGTCGGAGTCCCGCCTGCCACGTGGGAACCCTCAGAGATCTGGGCCCAGGTCACTGCGAGGAGACCAGGTTTCCGCAGCTCTTCCCGCGGCCCTTTCTTCCGCCCAGTATTTATTGCCTGACAGTGTCTCCAGCTGGCCTGGCAAAGGAGCTCCACGCAGATTTTGCCCGGATGCAGGCCAGTGGGAAGCACTTGATACTTGAACTTGCGAGGCTGTTTAGGTTTCTCTAATAGGTGGGAGGGGGACTCCCAGGCCAGGTGAGCTAGCGTGCAGCAGTGCATATAATATACTAGCTCAGACCCCTAAGTGGCCTTGACTCTAACCAACTCATAATATTCTCAGCGCCCCAGCCTCAAAGGGGGCGCATCAGTGACAGGAGCCATGGAAAGATCTAGCAAAAACCCAGTAGAGTTCATGGTCCTCCCTGGCCCAGTAAATCATCTCTGCAGGACACATCGCGCCTAGCTGGAAGTTCCAGGAGACCCTGGGGCAGGCGGCAAGAAGCCTTTTGGACTTAGTCACGCACTGCTGCAGCCTCCTAGGTAATCTGAATGGTTTTGAGCTCCCCGGGCCTGAGGGGAAGAGGTGTCCCTGCGGGAGGTGCTTTGATGATGCTCACCAGGAGCACAGCCAGCGCTACTCAACTCGGTGCACTATGCACACCAGGACGCTCTGGTTGCCCTCATATCAGGTACTCACCCTGCAGGCAGGAGGTAGTCCATCCCCTTTTCTGGGGTTTGGGGGTGTTGGGGAGTTGATGGGGAAGTTGACCGCTGCTGCAGCGGAAGCAACAGAAAGCCCGGAGAAGGCCAGTCACCTGGTTTCCTGGATATCTTCCTTGTCCTCTTCTTCCTCCATGAGCCACTTCAATGGAGCCCCAGCAGAGAGCCGGACTTCACCAGTTTCCTTGGCTGGGCAAGCTCGGAGGCTGCCCCCTCCTCCTCCTCCTCTTTATCTTCCTCTTTCTTCTCTTAAGCCTGTTCGATTAGAGCAAGGTTTGAAGTACTTACCCTATACAGGTGAGAACACCAAACAGGGAACAGCTGAATATCAAGGAAGGAAAAATCTGTGTAAAAGCCTGGCCAAATTGTCCAGAGGTTCTGAACTAAAGTGCTGTTCTTAGACCACGACAAACATCAGTCGTGATAGGCAGGTATTGCTCATTTATAAAGGTATGATGGTGATGTAGGGGTCCATGTCAAACACTGTGTCCAAAATCAAGTAACTAACACTTTTCCTCTTTCCACGTAGTAAAGATTTTCATAAAACTTTTAAGCTAATGTTGGGCAGGAGTGTGGTGTACTCTTGTAATTCCAGGAGTTCAATGGCTGAGACAAGCAGATCACAAGTTCGAGACCAACTTAGCAGTTTAGGAAGACCCTCAGCAATTTACAGACATTCTGTCTCAAAATAATATATATATATTTTGGTACCAGTAATTGAACCCAGGGGAATTTAGCTACAAAGCCACATCCCCAGTCCTTTCTATATTTTATTTTGAGACAGGGTCTTCCTAAATTGCTTAGGGCCTTACTAAGTTACAAAGACTGGCTTTGAACTTACAATCCTCTTGCCTCAGCCTCCTGAGTTGCTGGGATTACAGGCAAGCACCACTGTACCTGGCTCAAAAAAAAAAAAAAAAAAATTAAAAAGGATTGGAGATGTAACTCAGTGGTAAAGAGCCACATGATTCAATCTTCAGTACCATAAATAAAGCAAAAGAAAAATAAAAAAAGAAAAGAAATTAACTTTAAGCTAATGCATTCCATTAACTACCATATAAGCCTTATTAATAGTTTATCTTTGATTTTTAGGCCCCCACACCTGAGCTCATCCATGCCTGGGATCTGACTCAGAAGAGAACAGAATTCTAAGCAAAGAGGTGAAAGTAAGACTTAAGGCCAGAAACTGAGGTAGTTCCCTTTCTGAGGGACCACAGCCAAAATAAATAAAAGTAACATCAAATATACCTCATGTAGGTAGGGCCAAAATAAAGAAAGAAAAACTTCAGTTTAAAAGCAGCATCACACTGGCCAGTTCCTACCCAGAAGTCTTTACCCTCAATGCAGATCCAATGGGTGTTGAGTCCAAATCACATCAGTCACCTTTAACTGTAAAGCTCTTGTGGCTACAAATGCGATGGTTTGGGCTGGGTGCAATGCCTCTCACCTGTAGTTATGATCACTCTTCAGAATAAGGTGAGAGGATCCCAAGTTGGAGGCTAGCCTGGGAATATTTGGGAGCTCCTGTCTCTAAAACTTCAAAATGCCTTGGAGATGGCTCACTGGTAGAGCTCCCCAGATTCAAGCCCACTTTCTCAAAGAACAGAAGGAAGCAAGATTTAAAAAAAAAAAAAATATGATTCCCTGGGGGAATAACATGAACAAGTGCAATGAAGTACTAATGAAAAATTTCTGAACAATGATACTTTTGTTTTTCTTAAGTTTACATTCATCAGAAAGGAAAAACCAGCCTACATTGCTCAGCATGAGTACATACCACACTAGGGCTGACTAGTACTCTGATGTGGGCAAAAGGTTAGGAACACTAAAAACAAACAGAAGTTACCTGCAATGTGAAGGCCATTGTTTGAAGTAAATCTCCCAGTAATACTGATATTTTGAATTTTTTGGAGAGCAATTTCTTTCACAAAGATTCATATGAGTGGAAACAAGTTGAATCGCCCATACACATATACCTACCTCATTCACACATGCATCAGTCATTACAATCAGACTGTAAGGGAGACAGCTTCACCCCAAAGAACCATTTAACTATAATAGTTCAATCTAAATTAATGAACAAATGAACAGGGAACAGCTGAATATCAAGGAAGGAAATAATCACAGACTATCACTTAGAATATGTTTAATCATTAACAACATCTTTACTTTCTATTGTTTCAGTTAATACATTTTAATGCACCTTATGATATGTCATGGTGTTGATTTTTTTAGAGTCTTGAATATAAAGCAAGTTCATTGCCCCCTCTCCAAGCTAAAATAAAAGTTTGTGCTGTATCAAGAAAAATGTTTCAATCATCAAAACATCACAGCCATGACATTTTCATTGGTAGATTTTGCTCAGAGAACATAATCCTGAGAGGTGACTTTAATTCAAAGAATGTTTTTCCATTGTTTACCAAATATTTGTTGTAACAGAATTTTTTTTTGCTAAAGATGAAAATCTTTCTCCTTCCTAAGACACTTATCACCACCAAGTCATATAGACTATTTGGTGCACTCAGCAAGTCAAATCCATGATCTCAGATCTCAGGGTCCACCATCACCTATTGAGGTGCTGTCTTAGAGGACACAGCATCTGAGCTTAGGATCATTTTCTAGTAGTCTCTTTAATTGTGTTGACTGGGAAGTAGAATATGGAGTGTCCCTTCACTATAATGAGCAGGCATATAGAATCAGTACTCAGTCCAAGTTAGTGTGTTCTTCCAAAACGGACAGAACTGATAATCCCCCAAAAAACTCTTTTAAGACAATAGCATAACTATTGCCACATCCACAGGAAACTGAGTCATTGTCTGTCTTTAAATATCATTTCCTTGCCATCTCTAATGTGCTCTCCCCAAAGTGATACTTCTAATAGAAAGCACAACACATAGAGTTGAATTAAAGTCCTTTCCCTGGTGAAGACTGGATTAACTACTGTCTTAAGGATATATATTGCTGATTAGGTTATATTGTAGCCATTGTCAAAGTAAAGGTGAAACAAGAACAAAATATAAAAAATAAGCTGTTCTCTCCTCCCTGTTTTTTATTTGTTTGTTTTTGGTTTGTTGTTTTTTATTTTGTTTTGTTTTTTATTTATTTTTGGGGTTTTGGGTTTTTTTTTTTTGTTTGTTTGTTTGTTTTTGTTTTTTTGCAGCAATGAGGATTGAATACAGGTACACTTTACCACTGAGCTACATCCTCAGCCCTTTTCATTTTATTTTACTTTAGAGGTGATCCTGGGAATTGAATCCAGAGCTTCATCCATGCTAACTAGTCCAGAGCTCTGCCCCTGAGCTATACCCCCAACCTCTCAGTCCTTTTTATTTTTATTTCAAGGCAGGATCTTGCTAATTTGCTGAGCCTAGCCTCAAGCTTGATATCCTCCTGCCTCAGCCT
Source organism: Marmota flaviventris (assembly GCF_047511675.1). Taxonomy (NCBI): domain Eukaryota; kingdom Metazoa; phylum Chordata; class Mammalia; order Rodentia; family Sciuridae; genus Marmota; species Marmota flaviventris. The sequence continues at coordinate 129,517,132 of NC_092500.1, read as the reverse complement.
CCTGAGTATCTGGGATTACAGGCATTGGCCACCCTCCTGGGCATTCCTTCCCCCTATTTTTGCTACTACCTAATTGTATCTACTCTATTTTTATTCCTTGCAGTGCTGGTGAAGAAACTTCAGGTCTGGTGAATGTCAGACAAGTGCTCCACCACTAAGCTACATTCCCAGCATCATTCTCTGTCCTTTAAGTTTCTTTCCTGGGAAGATGAGGCCATCCAGGTATTTCTCAGGTGTGGCTCACCTGTCTTTGCCTTCTGCGCTGGCTGAGGCAGAATCTGATACTGAACAAGATGATCTATTTATTATGATCCCAGGGGATGAGAGGCCCAGGCTGAGGAGCAACATTTTATCTTTATTCTTAGCCCTATTTCACAATTCAGATTTACCAACAGAAAAGCTGATAATTTTCTTCTTGTTGTTTGTTTTTAGAGAGAAGCTCTTACTGTGTTTTCCCAACTCCTGGACTCAAGTGCTCCTCCTGCCTCAACTTCCCCAGTAGCTGTTATTACAGGTGTGGGCTACCAGCCCAGACTACATATATTTTTCTTTTTGTCAGATTTTCTATACAATTTTATCCATATATTAACATTTAACACAACTAGGAAGATCTTAGACTATCTCAGCTTAGGAAGATGAGGAAAAGTCTGATAATATTAAGGATAGATACAATAAGACAAATACATTTGTAGCCATAGAGTGAGAAAATCATTGCTGAATTGACGATACTTGAATCTATCAGTAAGTTTTGGGGGAATTTCAGTAATATTGTAAAGTTTTCATGACTGAAAGAAAGTAGTATGCTGAGACACAAAGAGGTTTGAGGTTTAGGGTATAACATGGGAGCTTTTTCAGTTGCTCTGCTCATTGTTCAATATTATTTATTTATTTATCTATCTATCATGGTACTGGCTCTTGAATCTAGGGCCTCATGAATGCTAAGCAAGGGCACTTTCAGTGAGCCCACCAGCTCTTCCTTCCTTCTCTCTCTCTCTCTCTCTCTCTCTCTCTCTCTCTCTCTCTCTCTCTCTCTCTCTCTCTCTCTCTTCCCCTCTCTCTGTTTTTTGTTTCATAGAGGGGAATGTACCCGGTGTTCTACTAATGAGCTACATCCCACATCCTTATATATTTTTTAAATTTTGAAGCAGTGCCTCCCTAAATGACCCAGACTGGTTTCAAATTTGCCATTCTTCTGTCTCAGCTCCTTTGAGTCTCTGGGATTACAGGGGGGTGCCCGTACTACCTCCCACCATTCATTAAAAGAAAAAAAAAAATGATACATATATAAATTTGGGATATTCACACTGTCAATGGACAAAATTTAAACAACTTAAGGATCTTCATTGGCTTTCTTTCACAACTCTAGAACCAGACAACACTTCATTTCATCAAATAGAATATTATTCTATGGGCTGATCAGTGGAAGTTGTTTTATAGATAAGGAAGTCTGGAAAAAGTAGAAACACAAGAACACAAAACAAAATTGTTGCTGGGAAAGCCCAAGAGGGCTATAGTCAGGCTCCCTCACCAAGGCTTCTGGCAGGCTATGTTATGTTGTTAGTAAGTAGGCAAGGCCATGAACATGGTTAGTCAAGGCCAGAAACACTCTGATTCAAGTAGCACTCGGGGTCATAAGCATTTGCTTTTTAGTACGGGGTCCACTGATGTAACCTGTTGGCAATATGCCTTCTTTGTGTGGCCTACATATAAAAAGGGCCTATGGAAAAGATTTGGGGCAAAATGGAACTGGCTGGGGCTGAAGCTGAAGCTGGAGGATGGAGGTTGTGGCCATTACTGAAAAAAGCATGTCTACTATCCTTACTGCATCTTACAACTTCTTCCACCTCACAAGCCCCAAACCTTGTTTCCTGGGCTGAGCCATCACAGGACAATTGTTCATTTTCAAATTAATTCCCATGTAAGGCAAGGATAGTGTGACAGAACAATAAAAAAAATAACTAATTTGTTAACATCAAGTTACTTCAAGTTCCCTTTTTTATAAATGTTAAAAGAGGGACATTGTGATGAAAATTAAAATTGGTTTGTTTGGGAGTTTTGGTTCTCTCTCTCCTGATATCTGTGGGACTTTTGGACATTAGCTTGAATAATTCCATTTTTACTCCTTCTCCCTCTCCTCTCTTTCTTTTCTTTTTTCTTTTTTAGACGACTTCTTGCCTATTTGTGTACTGCCTATTTGATGGTGCTGGAGACTGGTCCCATGGTTTAGTCAAAGCTAAGCATGCACTCTACCTCTGAGCTATACACCCAGCCCACTACAGAAGCTTAGTTCTGTTAAAAGAAAATCCTTTAGACTAATGAGGTTTAGTAAAGCTTTTTGTTTGTTTGTTTGTTTGTTTTATACCAAGGACTGATGTTGAGGGCCACAACCAAGTCAAGATGGCACCTGGCAGTTTGCCAGGAGGAGTGGTTTGTGAAGTAATGCTAGCGAGGAGCCATTAAGATGATGAGGATTCCTTAATGACTGACTGCTGTATCTAGATGATGTTAATTAAGTTAAGCTGTGTGTAATTAGTTGGGTATATATACCTCTGCTGTCCCATAATAAAGGGTTCCCGCTGTTTCAACCTTCACAAGTTGCTTGTCACACCCCACCCCCCCACCCCCACCCCCACCCGCTTATTTTGCCCAGCCAGACTGCAGCAGACTGAACCCAACTGTGTTCAATTTCTGAGCCACATCCTCAGCCTTTTATTATTTTTTATTTTGAGACAGTGTCCCACTAAGTTGCTTAGGGCCTCACAATTTAGTGAGGCTGGCTTTGAACTAGTGAGTCTGTGATGAAGTTCAAGACCAGATAGAGTGGACTTGGACCACAAGGTCTTCAAGAAGAGAATACCTGCCTTCACTTCCAGAGAAGCAGAAGAACGAGGTTCTGCTGCCTCGGCCTCCTGAACCTCTGGGATTACAGGCCTGCTCCATGGCTAAATTTTAGTAAAGTTTATCTGAGCAAAGAACAACAGAGGAAAACAAAGCAAAACTTTTTTTTTTTTTTTTAACCTGGCAGCTCTGAGAGAAAGTAACACTTCTGGGACTTCAGCCAACCACTTAATCAGATAGCACTTAGAGAAAAACAGAGGGAAGCCATAGAAAACAAATTGGCTGTAGCTTAGTCAGCCTGTCAATTGGTTACAATTGAACTAATTAATGGTTTTAGGGCCTCCCTAATCAACCAAAGCTGTTGCTCATTAAACTCTTTTATTGACTTGGCCTGTTGGGCCCAATACATGTGCTCACTCCAAACTCAAGTCCTCTCACTAATTTCAACAGTCCTAAGCAATGGCCTCCCATATTGTTTTTAACAACACACAAAAAATGTACATAGAATATTTTTTCCCCTTATGTTCTGGGGATTGATCCCAGGGTGAAAAATAATGGTTTCGTTGTTGTTTTTTGTTTGTTTGTTTTTGTTTTGTTCTGTGGAGCTGCAAGATGTCTGCAAGATGCCTCACACCTATCTCCTGGTGGCACCAGACTGGAGCTTCACTCTTCCCTGACAACTGCTGCAGGAGGACCACAGGCCTATGGTGGTGAGCTAGGGAAAACTGTGGACACCTGGAAAGGGTTGCAGCACATCCCTGCACCTGGCTTCTAGCTACCAGCACACTGATTCTGCCTCTGTGTATCCTGGACTGACCCAACTTCCGATTCTACCACCAGCTCGCTTAGCCATGACTCACTTCGGTCTTAATTCACCTGTGGGGTGAGCCTGTGATGAAGTTCAAGACCAGCCAGAGCAGACATAAGTCCATGAGGTCTTCAGGAAGACACTGCCTACGTGCACTTCCAGCGATACAAGGTTCTGTTGGTGATTACTCAGACCAGAGCATTGTCCCAGCAGGTGACCTGCGGTTCTGCTGAGAGAAGTTTATGTAAAGGAGCCTGAATCCAGGGAAAACTGTGAAGACATTTTTTTGTGAGCCACTAAAATAGAAGATTGGGAAGATCCTGTTTACACAGAAAGGGAGAGAGAATGGTTCAAAGTAGCAGAAGCAACCAAAGTCTCCAGTGTCATAAATCTGTGCATGCAGAGTATCTGGAAAAATTAAAGCTGGGTTGTTCCCCAACCAATGGAAACTCCATGGTTCCTTCCCTTTCACATAACAATGCCTTATTTGTGATGTTGCACAGACCTTTGTGTTGCCAGCCAGTATAAGAGAATTAGGAGGCCCTCCCCCACCATGTGTGATCTCATGGGGAGAGGATTCTTCACTTTCCTTCCTAAACATCTGCTTTATGCACAAACTGCCTTTATTTGCAGGGATTTCACACAATTTGAATGTTTTTCAAATGCTTTCAAATCTTGTTTTTTTTTTTTTAATAGTGTAAAATATTTTAATAATCCAAAGTCATGTGGAATTTTTGGAGATGCCTTAACTGTGCCCCTTCATGTTATTTTTGTCTTTTTTGTCACATCATTATTTTTTAAATTTTTATTGTTCATTTGACTTCACTCTTTTACTTTGTCAGATCAAATTACTGGTGGGTATATTCCCCCTAAGTTGTTTTCTCATTTGTAGCCTTGACATATTCAACCAAATTTTCTGTGGTGAGAATTGATGAAAAAAATATTCTTGGTATTAAATCCATCTGTTTCAGAATTTGTTTCATAGGATCAGAATTTTAATTCATAAATTGCACATTTAAGGTATCTCTGTATGGCCTTATGACTATTTTGGTGAAGGACTTTATCTTGCTGTTTTGGGAATTTGTCAGCTCATTTGAATTTTCATAACTGGCATTGTGTTACTGTCATCCTGCTATGGGTATTTCACCTAACGCTCAATAGTAATTTAACATGAAATATTACTCTACAGAGTTAGAAACTTTTAGAGAAGTATTATCAAAATGTACATATTACACATGTTAATCATGAAAACTAATTCCTTTAGCCTGCTCATTTCCCTTTATCTATAAGCTCTCTTTACATAGAAAACCTTAGAGCCATTATTTCCCTCAATGTAAATTGCTCTTAAAACATATTTTCAGTTTTTGATGTTTTCCAATAACCACAGACTTTACCAATAAAGTCTCACCCTCAGTGCCAATCAGTGATGTTTGTGCCACAGTGGATTATAATGGCCACTTTGCTATTCAGCTGTTTGGGGTTTAAGATTATTAGAGAGCACCTTTGAATGTCCCCCTTTTTTTTTTCTAGGTTATCAGTAAGTACTGTTTGTCACATAACTCACCTTTGGAGCACTGGAATTTGGAGCATACGTTAGCTAAGAATTATTTCATCTTGTCCTTTATACTCACTTAAAATCTCATCTAAAATCATAAGTATTTGATCTGAAACTTCTGAGCTTCCCCCCAGGAAGTCAGAAATGGGACAGGGTGGGGGTGGGGAGGAAGTGCAGAAGTTTGACCAAGATGTGGGGTTGGGAGAGTGAAAGGTCACTTGTTGTGTCAACATTAGCATTTTGTGAATATTGTAACTAGTGCGTATAAAGTACAAAAATTACAGTTAAAACATTTGTTGTATATAATTGTTGACCTTCAAAAGTACAGTTGCTGCTAAAAATAAAGTTCTTATACTTCAGGAAAATTGGTGCCCTGTTTTGAAAATGACCTCTTGTTCCATAAATGCAACTGAACTAAATATAAACATTAGTTCCCAAATTTATGCTGTCAACAGAATGAATAAAGCAGAAAAACTTTTAACCAGTAATATTTTATTCTAAATTATGTAGTTTAATCAAACATAATCATCCAGAATTTTTGTATTTTTCTTTGTACTGAGATTATGTATCTGGGTGCTTTTGAAAAATTAAATATTTTAAATCCCTCAAATTGACATTTCTATCAATCACTAATGGACTAAGTTTTTTTTTTCTCCATGGTCTCTGAAATTTATCTAAATTATATACATAACACAGCAGAGAAACTGAGTTGTTTTTGTATATAAAACTGCTTCCAACTGAAATGCTGTCATAAGTACTTGTGGGAATTTATCTTGTATATGATATTGTTAGAGGTAATAATGCATGGACTTATTTTATGAACTCTTGGACTATATATATTTGCAGGAAAGGTACTGGGGATCAAACCAGAGGTCCTTTGCCTCTAAGCTACATCCTCATCCCCTTTTTAATTTTCTCTTAAAACAGGGTCTCATTAAATTCCTTAGGGCCTTGCTGGGAGCCATTAGCCAAGTAGGTATGACAATTTCCTTGCCAGCGTACCCCATGTTGCTGACATGTTGCAGCGACATTGAATGTAGGTGACCTTGCTCAAGGACCAAGGCAGATTAGGGTGTTCCCGGTTTTAAGATAATCCTGTTTAGGGCGTTCCCAGTTTAAGTTCCAGGTTTAAGGTTTAAGATTATTCCTGCTGGGAATAGGGCGTATCCTGCTGCCTGAACGGGATTTAGACAGTATATTTTGGAGATAGAAGCCCGGTGGAGGTGAATTTGGGCAGAGAACGTGGATTTGGGCAGAGAACGTGGATTTCCCCAGAACGTGATTGTAGACGGCTGGTTTGAGTTCGGGAATAAAGAGTTGCTGTTTGAATCTACAAGCTGTGTGGTGGCTCGTGATTGTGTGCCCAGCCAGACTGCGGCATTTGTGCCCAGCCAGACTGTGGCAGGGCCTCACTAAGTTGCTAAAGCTGGACTTAAACTTGTGATCCTCCTGTCTCAGGCTCCCAAGCTGCTCAGTCACACATAAGCACCACTGTGCCCAGCTTGGACTAGGTATTTGACATGAAAAAAAACAAAACATACAATATTAAAGTCAACCATCTCTTGAAATTTAGCCTGTAAATATTTTTGTATATTTTTCTTTGATGAGAAACATTTTCATGTAAGTAGTGTCCTCAGGATTGTCTTTGACGCCTTTTAGCAAATTAACTGTTTTTAGTCCATGCAACTAGTAAAAATTTATACAACACTACAGAGTACTTTAGATTTTTCACTTTTAAGTTTTATTGCTGTTCTTTTGGAACCCACTCTCACAAAATTAGAGGAAAGTTCCAAGGAGATTTACTTAAGACAAAAAGTCAAACTTTTCTGGTTAGATAGTTAAATTTACTGAAGATAATGATAATGAATACTATCTCACCCCTCCAAAGTTTGCAGACTGTCACTTGTCTTTATGTGTTGTGTAGTTGAATAAAATTGGGCAGCTAAATTTTTCAGTTTGATACCCCTTGTGTGAAAAACAAAATAAGTAGTTACTAAAAATTGCCTTGAAGACAAAGTAGACCCTGCCCCCACATGTTGTTGTTTTTGTAAAGAGATGACATATTCCAATGAAGCACACGCTGTCCAGTTTCCTGTCAATCACACTAGTATATAAACCAGCAACACTGAAGGGAAGAAATAGCTGCTGTACCCACTGAATTTTTGTTGTGCATAGTCTTATTTGAGATAATGGGTGTAAGATTCTTGGCTTTTCTTTTTCCTGAGCATGAAAATAATTTATTGATTAGATATCTGATTTATTCAAATAGTAGACATACTGAAGATAAAATTAAGAAATTCATGGAAGAGAAAAAGAATTCCAGCACCTACATCGTTTCAAATTTCCTGGGGACAGTTTATACATTCTAAACCATAGCCTCACCCTGAAATATCCACATGTGCTTGATGTTAATTAACTTGAAAAGGATATAAGAAACTTCATGTACACTCAGTTTAGCAAATATCAATAGTAAAGTGACTTTCAGAAACATTCTTAGGTACTAGAAATAGCACTGCCTGCTTTGAGTCTTTAAAAATCAAAGAAAAGAATGCCATTAAATATAATCTTACAAACAAAAAGAAAAATGTATGCATTTTTGCCAATGGATTGCTTTCCATATAAGAAAAAATGTTGCATGATTTTCTTTCTAGAAGATTAGATTAAAAAGTAACTTTTAATTGATACTCAGGCAATTTTGTGGTATTAAAAATCAGAGAAAAAATAAAACCAGTTTAACTTAAATGGAATTTTGGAAGAAATGCAGGACTAGTAATATGGAACAAGAGCTGCACTTCTTTGGCTAACTTATTAAAAACTGCCAATTAGACATTTTCAGTAAAAATTTTATTTTATAAAGCAGCAGATCAACATTACAATTCAAGAATTTAATCTAACTATGCACTTGACAATGAAGCACATCTGAGTATGGAGTAAAAACTATTTTCCAGAAAACCTTCAAGTATATTATCTCCAAATACCCAAATTATAAACCACCCCTTGAAAGCCTCTTGTTAAGTGAAATCATAAAAAACTGAAGATTTATTGCCATGAAAACAAATCTGTAGTACAAGTATGAATCTTGGGTATTAAGCATAATCAGTTGAATCAAAAAATTAAAAATGTGATAAGAAATGTGTGTGTGATACAGAGAAAGAGAGAGACTGTAAGCCAGTTGACCCAAGAACAACTTATTCAGTTGAGACCAGCCATCATGTTAAATCTCCATTTTTTGGAAGTCAATTAAAAATCACAATTCCAACAGCCCGAAAATCAAATAAAAATATTGTAGAAAGAAATTAAAACTTTGTTCAAAGAGATTTTTCTCCCAGCTCCTTTTCAGCACCCAAGGAAAATAAAAGCATCCATGATTATCACAGATGAAAACGAAATGAATGTCATTGGAATCAGTTATTTTTTCCCACTGAGGTAAAAATATATAGAGAAATTTGATACTATATTATAAATTGTGCTTCTCATTGTCTGTTTTAATTTTGTTTAAACCCTGTTTAATATAGTTTTTTAATTGTTGTAAAATGTGGTTTTTGTGATTCTGAATCTGATTCCAGTTCTTTTTCATTTGCTTTCATGTCAATATTGAATATATTGTCTATCAGTTCTAATCAGGAAAAAAAATCTTGGTAATCTTTTCATGCTGACAGCACCCTCAGTGTAAATTACTGATGTGCAAGAAAATCATAAAAGGGTGGATGGTGTATGTTTTTTCATTTCAAAGGAACTTGTTTCTTTATTTTTCATACTCTTCTTAGATTTTTTAACATCCATTCCTAGTAAAGAATAGATTAAAAATACATTTATTATATCCTTGTCAACCAGAAATTTCTTATAGTGAATGTCTTGCTTTAGATAGTGTATTGTAACCACTTTAGTGTTTAGTACTTTGCTGACATAGCTACATTATTATACATTTTCTTTTTTCTTTATTTCTTTTTTTTTTTTTGGAGATGGGATCTTGTGTTGCCCAGACTGGTCTTGGACTTCTGGGCTCAGCTCAAGTGATCCTCCCACCTCAGCCTCTTGAGTTGCTGGAATTATAGGTTATATATATCACTGTACCCAGATAGAATTTTCTTTTTTATAAAAAGGAGTTTTCTGCTGAACAAGGTGACACATGCATGTAATCTCAATGACTTGGGAGGCTGAAGCAGGATTGCAAGTTCAGGGTCATCCTAGGCAACTCAGAGAGACTCTGTCTCAAAAAAAAAAAAAAAAAAGTTTGCCAATGATTCTCCTAAGATTCTAATTTAATTCACATTAGATATAACAACTTGTTTGTTAGATAGAGATTTTTTTTTTTCCTCCATACATTTTATTTTCAGGTGCGCTTTGCACTTTCAGTTGAAATTTTAAATTTTCCAGTTATGGCCATGCACCTCCCATTTCTACAAGTATTGCAAGGACCATCTAGTTCTTCTCTAGAAACACTAACAAATGGTAATGAAATTAGAGTGAGAAGTGTTTTGGGATGTAGTAAGAATATTGAGCTTTGATTTGCTTTCTAAGCTACTTTTTTCTATTATAACCATAATTTGACTTCAAAGTTGTCAATTTACTTTCTTTTATATTGGCACACATTTCAAAAAAGCAAGCAACTCTATTTTTTTATTGGAAAAAAAATAGCTAAATCTGAGAATTATGAGGATTCTGATAATACTGTAAATTGAAGTTTTAGGCCTTATTCTGGTTTCTGTGGCTATGATGTTTGAATAAGAGGGCCCTCTAGTGGACTAATTGCTTCCATCCTTGGATTCTCCCTAAGGGGATGTAATCCAGTGATAACCACCATAGGTTAGGAGGATTTTGCCACTTATAAATTAAGAGCAAATAAATTAATTTTTAAGAACTAGTGTTCTGTATTCAATGTATTGACAAAATAAGAATAAAAATATTGAAGATGGTAATCGAAGGGGTTTTGGTTTTTGTTTTGGCGATGCTGGGACTCCAACATAGGGCTTCATACATGCTAGACAAGTGCTCTGGAAATTCTATAATTTATTTTAGGTTTTTAATATTTTAAAATGAAAACTTTATTTGATTTTACTTGTATTTTTATAAATCCTGACATTCTCCACAAGGGATTTTATGACTGCTTAAAAAAAACAACATTCAACAAAGCAAAAATTTAATGTATAAGTTGAAAAACCACCACCACCACCACAACAACAACAACAAAACACAATAGTGGCAGCTTTCAAGATTGATAATTGCTGCATTATGCTTCAGTTTAGACTGAGTGTGATGGCAGCCAGGGCACAGGGCAGGTGTGGACAGTTAAGTTCTATTTCTTGTTAGAAAGGAGAAAGCATGAGTTTCCCAGTCCCAACATGGAGTTTTAAAGAAGTTTATGTAGTGATGCTCAATGATACAGTGACCATGCTTCTCAAAAAAAAAAAAAAGCTTTTGAGAGCTATTTTTCAGCAAGTACAGAATATGTGTGCTTGTTTTTTGTAGTCCCCTCTGGTAAAAGCGATAATGTACCATTAAAATGCAACTGGGAAGGTAAGTCAGCAAGGACATAGCTTAAATGGTCAAAACTGATCCAGGAATAGACCCAGAGTTTCCAGAGGTGTGTATGGTTGCTAGTGAGGGTGTAATTCATATTTTTTAGAAACAAGACCAATGGGTGTTGGGAAATTAAAGGACCCAGTGAAGACATTCTCTTGTATTGAAGGTGAATTTTCCTTTATAGGCTTTTAGAGGATCTACAAAGAAAATTAGATTTTCCTTACTGAAGCCCTTTTAAGTGTCTTTCAGTCTACAAACTAGTACTTGATTAATATTATAAAGTAAATACTATGAAAGATGGCTAAAATTCAAAGCAGACAGTATCATCATTGTGGTTGCCTATACAAGTCTTCAGTAAAGCCTTGGTAATGCAGACAGCAATACATTGTATCACAAATTTATTATACTTTGTATTGTATTATCCTTCAATGTATAAAGCATAACATGAATTTCTAATTATAATGTCAAAATTTGCTGGACTCATATGGAATAGGTACATAGTGTTAATATGAGCCAGTTAATATTTGGAGAATGTTTGCCACTAAAGGTTTACTTTTGTCTTGTGATACCATTCTTTGTAAGAAAAAATTAAGTATTGGGACCACTTAGGCCATCTCTGATTTGGAAGATAAAACATCTCTTGGTAGGAAGAATTTTTTCATTATTTTTTTCAACTTCAGGGGAATATATGTTATAAATATGTCATTACCTACTTTTTCTTTTCACATCAGAAGGTACAAGTAGTCAAGTTAGTTCCTTAAGGAGATTTTAAGAGGATAACATGGCTTTCTTTGAAAGATGATACCAAGAAAGGGTAAGTTTTTGTGGGAATTCACTGGTATTTAACATTTAGTTATAATAGACACACTAAAACATTGACTCTAGAATGTCATAAAAAATATTTGTAAATTCTTGTAGTTGGTGTTAGGACTGGAGGTTTACTTAGAATAATTCAGAAAGAAGCTGGACTAATGAATAATATATTATATAATACAATAATTGATTTATAAAAGTCATAAACATTGATTAAATATACAAATAAAATAATAATATCACCTATCAGCATATTTATACATAATATGTACTCCCCTCTCCCCTGCTGCCAGGAATTGAGTCCCATACCTCATACATGCTAGGCAAATTTTGTACCACTGATCTACAATCCCATCTCCTATATGTAACTTGAATTCTTTTTTTTTTTTTAGAATACACATATATTTATTTTTAAAATTTAAAATATGCAGTTTTCAGGAAAAGGTAATAGAGATAAGGATGGTTAACAGGCACAGGATAATAGTTGACTAAAAGGAATAACATACAATGTTCTGTAACACAGAAGGGTTACTAGCTACTATGTTGCTATTGCTGTATTAGGGCTGTACATTTTAACATAGCTAGTAGGATTTTGAAGGTTCTCAACACTGAGATATAATAAATGTTTGAGGTGATAGATATGCCAGTTTCTCTGATGTCATTACACATTATGTACATGTATACATTGTACACTGTACCCAATGAATATATACAATATATGTCCTCATTAGAAATAAAAAGTATGTATTATAAAAAGCAATAAATTGTCAAATGAAGATTGAATATACATTGAATTTTTAATATGTACTGTTTCTTTTTAGAGTTTTTTTGGTATATCTAGAGTCAAGTTAAAATTACCTGACAGATTTTTAAAAAGAGACCACTAAACAAATATTGTAACAATTTCTAGAATTCAACAAATGTAGTGTTGATGTATAGCCAGCTTAGTAATGGTCAGTTTCATCAGTTCTCCACCAGAGTGAGAATACCTTGAAAATAAGCATAGTATTTTATTCATTCTTGTGTTTTTCCTAGTACCTAGTGCACTGCTTTATAAAAACAAAGTTTTCAGTAAATACTTATGAAAAATTGAAAAAAATAACACATAACTGGCATTTGCTTTCATAGGTGTCAACAAATTATACTTTTTTAATACTACTTATACTTTTTTAATACTTTCAATAAGTTTCATAACAGTGTTCATGTTTGAGAGGTTTGTCTTTGGGTGTTTCTAGATGAAAGTTTGTTGGCTTAAGGAGGTATGGGGAAATAGTATTTTAGCTGTAGGACAGAAACCGCTTTACTTTAGGATTGTTTTATAGTTATAGGTATTATTATCTCCAAAAAAAAGTAAAGACACTCCTGTCGTTTTGTTTTTCTTTGTGTGCTGGGGATCAAACCCAGGATCTCATATGCTAGGTAAACATTCTATCACTGAATTATATCCCCAGCCCTCTTGTCATTTTTTGTTGTATCCTCTACAAATCTTAGACAAGAAAGAGCTCATTGAATAACTGAGGACACACGACACTAAATAAATTTACCTTCCAAAAGCAAAGGGAATGAGTAGAAGATAGATTAGCTTGGCTTTCCTGATTTGGCTTTCCTTGGATTTCCTGAAGAATTTTGGAACAGATGGAGAGAGTCCTGGACATGATTTAAGGCCAAACTATACTTTAGTACTTTTTGCAAGATGGAAACTATCTGTGCTATAGCCATTCACCACATGTGGCTCTGTGAGTCTAAATTTAAATGACTTAAAATTTATTACCTCAGTTACACTACCCACATTTCAAGTGCTCAGAAACCACTTGTGGCTAGTGGCTGTCTTAATAGAGAGAACAGATATTTTAAACTTTTATATCTTTGCAGCTTTCTTTTGGAAAGCTTTGGCCTAACGTTGTCTCAGGTTGCTTGGTCTGCTGTAACAAAATTCCCTAAACTGGGTGGCTTATATCAATTTTATTTCTCAGTTTTGAAGGTTGGAACATCTTAGATCTAGGTGTGTGCAATTTCAGTGTCTGGTGAGGGCTACCTTCTCATTTTGTCCTCATTTGGTAAAAAAGGCAAGGCAGCTCTCTGGGGCCTCTTTTATAAAGACACTAATCCCATTCATGATCTCTCATAACATAATCACTGCCTCGGGGTCTCACCTCCTAACTTTTAGCATATGAATTTGGGTGTGGAGGGCAGAAAGATTTAGACCATAACAGAGAAAAGAGGTAGTAGGAGGACATCAGGGAGGGAGATACAATGGTCAGAGTGATTTAAAAAAATGTTCTTTCTACAGCCTCATTAAAGGGTAGGTCTTATAATGAAATTGATCATCATTCTTGAAACACACACATTCACAGATTAATTTTTAATTTTCCTGGGATCTGGAACTCTTTATGTCCTCCAGAGGCCTGGGTAGTGTGACTATGTTAAGAACATGCCAGTGGTATTTGCTTGTTGGAAGATAATGACAGAAGTCCTTCTTTATGAATGTTTTAAAGAATATTCCAGGCCCATCCAGATTGCAGTAAACCTAGAATTTATGGATTCATGAGATATAGTTCATAACTCTCCAGCCAGTGGGTTTATGAAACAACTTATAAACTATATAACCTGTATGATTAATGGTATGATTAATAAAAACTAAGAAGCCCCAACATAAAAGATTTCCTATGAGTTGACATGCATCAAACACTGCCATGTTGAGAATGTATGCTGCTTCTTTGCTTTAACTCTGAGGCCATCGGGAAGAACACTGTGATAATATAGAAAGCACAATTATAGGAAAGCATCCTTAAAGGAATCCATGTTTCAGAGATAGTCCAGCTGGCTTAGGTACATTCCATAATTGTAGGAAATGTGCATAGGCTAGATGCATAGTTAGGCTTTTAAGTAGTAAAAAGAATTTTTAGTAACAATTAAAATTAATTGATCCCTTTTCTAAAGCAATATTTATTTGTATATTATTTTTACTAAAATGCTTCTGCAAAGTTAAAATCAAATCATTTAAAAATATGCATTCGTGTCCCTTTAATGATCAGATTTTGGCTTTAGTATATGGCTGGTTACTAAACATGTGGTACGACTGTGATAAACAAGACATGAATCCCATTGAGATATGTGCAATCTTTTGTTCCTTAGGTTGGTTTCCTAATTTCTGTATACATAAATATTTTAAATTTACAGATAAAGTGGAAAAGGCTACTAAGATGAAAGAAAAATCTTTCTTGTCATCAAATACAAAGCCTTCATGAAGGCTGTTGGAAAAGTTAAAACCATCATCCAAAAATATTTTTTGTTTATTTAAATGTAATAATACAGTTCATCTTCTTTCAAATGATATACTGTAAATATGTCTTTATGGATGTTGCCTTAATTTATTGATAGGAGAAATTACTTTATATCATTTTAACAGAATTGATGATTTACTACTTTATAATTTTTCTTTCTCTTAGGAAGGGAAGTTTAGGTTATTCTGATATAAGGCCAACCCTGAAAATATAGTAAATATATTTGTTCTATTATACTTTAACTTCTCCAACATGTTTAAACATTAAAGATGTTTTTGAGGTTTTTAACAAAACTGTGTCACTTTTTAATTCAAAATTATAAGGTAAAAATCATTAATTTTTTTCTTTTTCTAGTTTATGAATCTTGATTTATTTTTTGAAATAAAAAACTGCATTTTAGAAATATGCAATAATTTTCTAGAGATAGCCACTGATTTTTACATCGTTAAGTAACCATTGTAAATAGCTATAGTAGACATTGCCTGTGTGACCCTTCAAGGCCTATTGAACTACCTCATACTCCAGCACTGCAATTAGCCTTCTGACAACTACACATGGAAGACATTCCATGCAGCTTATCTTGGCCTGATATCATGCTGTCCTGCTTACTTGCACAGGGATCCTTTGACACTGGCTTGGGAAGCCAATTGGCAACCCTCTGCATCATCCATGTGTAGTCTAAAGATGTGGGGGAGTTAATGACCTTCCCTTGACTAGATGAGAGGTAGAAGGCTAATATTTAATTGGAATTGATGGGTTGCAGGGGACCAATCTTGACTAATGGAAGATTTTATGTATATCTGCCCACCCCACTGCTTTTATCTGCTCTTTGGCAATTCTGAGATGCATTGCATAAGCTTCTTAAGAAAATTCTGTGGGACTGAGCACTGGTTACCCATAGCAGTGCACGACTGAGTAACACATTTTTTATGTTAGCTTTCTATTTTTCCTTTTTCCACTTTCCCATTTCTACCTTGGGCTCACTCAGATCACTTTCCAAATAAATTATCTGTGTGAACATTTGTCTTAGGCTTTGATTGGGGGTCAAGGGATCAACTTGGGCCAAGACAGTTGGTACCAAGAATGGCTCTAGAAAACCAACCCTTTATCTGAGGAAGTTGCATTACAGTCAGCATGGAAATGTTTTGTTAGCTATTGTTATCTGCTTTGGAAACCTTGAATGCAGAGAATGACATGAGCTTGTATTAGCCACTGAACTCCAGGCATGCTTTAAAAGCCATAGTCACTGTTTCAGGAAAGCACTGTTTCAGGAAAGTCTCATCTGCTGCAGATATAAGGCAGACTTTTCCTGATCAGGTCCAAATGTTACAGGAAAGGTGGGAAAGCTGCAAAGGAAGTTGAATGCACAGCTTTGATAGTCTTTTCTAACAAAGTAAGTGTGCTGACAGAAAGAATGGATGTCAATCTCGGGATTAGGAAGTGGGGAATCTGATAATCTTGAACCCCAAGGTTCCTCTGAGCTGGCAGGAGTGACATCCTCCAGTTTGGTAGAGAAGAGCAGCCTGCCCTTGCCTTGACATCCTGTCAAGGCTTTATCTGACTAAGTTGCATTACAGAGTGACACTTGTCCTACACAAGACCCACCCTGCTACTTCTCATGGACTCCAAACTCATAGGATCAGGTTTCAGCATACCCCACAGGAGAAATACAGTCTTCCTCTAGAAGGACTGGTTATATTATGAATGAATTGTAGATTTTGGTCAAAGTGTATCGGGTCTGAGAGTAAACCTTGACGATGTTAAATCAAGGATTGGGATGGGGGAAGAATACCTTGATAGGAGAGAATGACACAGAAGCACTCACTCATGATACATGATTTAATGCTCTGGAAAGGATATCTAGAGTAGTTCCTAATAGACTGTAAAGATTGTGCATACAAGATATGGTGGATGTGCCAGCAGTTATTTGGAACAGTATTGAGGAACGGATCAGAAGTCTCAGGGAATGCATTTATTATTTGAAACTGGAGAAGCTGAATTCTGAATGTTCTCTTGAGAAGGTCGAGATGAGATGACACTCATAACTATGGCAATAAGACATGTAATGGTTGAGACTATACTGGAAACATTGACCTCTACAGTAACTGACCTCTGCAGGTTAGAATTGGTGATAGAAGATGCTGTTATTATACTGGGCTCTCTGATGTCAGTGTAAGTAGATGATGAGATGCAGAAATCTTGAAGGCTAAGTTATATATCTTAACTGTCAGAGGCCCAGAGGACATAACTAACTTCATGAGGACCAAGGCAGGAGTCGGAACAAGTTTATGTTCATAATGTTTCAGGGGCAAGATCAAAGGACAGCTGTTAAAGATGTTTGATTTATTTAACTGCTCCCACCTGACCCTTGAAAAAGAACCTGAGAACTGATAAGCAAAAGGCTGACATCAATCATTGTCATGAAAAATCACAGTTCCTCATCTACTTTCCAGATCAAGGTGGTTCAAACCCAGAGCCCAGGATGGAAGGGAGGGCACCCTGATCCTTCCTCACAGGGAAGTCATTTACTACCTCTTAATGGTAACTGCAGAGAGTATAAAGATGAATACTTAGAATTCTAACCCAGGATACAGGGTCTGCACTAAAGTAGATTCCCAAGGGCCAGAATCACACTTGTGGTTCACTTATTAGATTCTTTGTTTCTCCCCATTTTTAAAGTCGGGTTCTCTCAATGTTGCCCATGCTGTTCTTGAACTCCTGGGCTCTAGTCATCCTTCAGCTCAGCCTTCCCAGTAGCTGGGACAACAAGCCCCATGAATATGCATAGCTAAGAGAAAGGAATTAATAATAATATTCCACTGTGTGCACTTGTGTTTTGACCCTGATTTCACTTCTGGATATTGTTCCAAAGTAATAATTATACATTTATGCATAATATAACTACCAGGATCTTTCCAGATGTGTCTAGATGGCCACAAGATAAGACTGGAACAGTAACAATTTGCATGTTGATGTGGTACTATAAAGGTGTGGACAGTAATGTCACAGGGGATTATTTCATAGTATAACATATTGGTCACATGTGGATACTCCTTTAAAAATAGATTATACAAATGTGAGTTGCATATATTTTCATTTCCATCCATTTTTTATAAATACCCTTTCTTTTCAGTTATACAAGACAGGAGAGTATATTTTGACATATTGATACAAACATGGAGTACATCTTATTCTCATTAGGATCCCAGTCTTGAGGTTGTACATGATGTGGAGATTCTTTGTGGTACATTCATATATGTACTTAGAAAATTCCTGTCAAATTCATTCCATTATCTGTCCTATTCCTATCCCCCTCTTTCTTCCCTTCATTCCCCTGAGTCTAATCTAATGAATTTCTATCCCACCTTTTTTTGGTTAGGCTTTCACATATCATAAAGCACATTGGACCTTGGTTGGGGCTGGGGGGCATTGGCTTATATTACTTTGGATGTTTGTCTCCAGATCCATCCATTTATCAGCCAAAGTCATAATGTCCTTCTTTTTTATGGCTTAGTAAGATTTCATTTATTCTTTCTATTATACAGATTGCATGTTACTTAGAGACCATTTCCACAAATGATATCTTAAGTTTAAGGTGTATCTCAATGGTAGTGAGATTGCCTAGCAAGTATGAGGTTATGAGTACCATCCCCATTCCTAGGAAAAAAGAATAAAAACTGATATTTTCTTCTCTTTTTCAGCAATTCACAATAATTGTGCTATGAAAAAACACTAGAAATTGTGTCAGAACAGTATCAGTAAGATCAGTGTGTGAGCTTTGGAATGGAAAGAGAGGTCAGAAATACAAACAAGTAGCAATTATTCATTTGTGATTAATTCAATCCTGGTGAAATATTTTATATCTTTCACATGAAACTTTTCAGGTCCCAGGTGAATTTACCTGTGAATTCTCTTCAGATACTTTGTGAAAGAAAAAGGAAAACAACAACAACAACAAAACAAAACAAAAAAAAAACAGCAGTACTGGACATTGAACCGTAGGGTGCTCATCTACTAGGCTTTTTACAGCTCACCCTCAACACTTCTATTCTTTTGCATTGTGAGAAGAGTTCTCCTTATGTTGCCCATGTTGGCCTGAAACTTCCCATTCTTCATCTGTAACTCCTGAGTAGCTTATAATTTAGAGGGGTGAACCTATTTGAATATCTTGAATGCGCACATCAAAACGACTGTGTTGGAGGTGTGATGGTGAACCACTAACTCTTTCCTCCTTCTGTCATTGCCAAAGCCTACAACTTGAGAATCAGTCTTCACCATTGCTCTTTTCTCCTCCTCTCTTCTCATCCAACTCATCATTATGTATAGCAATAAGAAACTCCGCTCCCCCTGTATAAATATAATGAACCAAGACTTAAAAATATGTAGGTTTCAGAGAGAATAAAATGATTATTGCAAGTGTTGGCCCCCAGTGTCCTCCCAGCACCCCAGAAAACTGAGGCAAAGAGAAACCCTTGAGTCCAGGAGTTGGAGGCCAGCTTGCACAACACAGAAAGATCCTACCTCTAAAAACAAACAAACCAACAACAACAAAAGAAGAAAAAGAAAAAGGAAAGGTATCAGGTATATTGAGTGTTAATCTGAATTGTGAAATAGAGTTGAGTAAGGAGAAAGTGTTGCTCCTTAGTCTGTACATTTCATCCCCTTGGAAGACATTTGTTCAGCTAGTCCAGGATCAGGACCTGGCTCAGCCTAATGCAGAAGACCAAGAGAAGGAAAGCCACATGTCAGATAGAGAGCCACACCTGAGAACTGCCTCAGTGGCCTCATCATTCCAGGAAAGAATCTCTAGTCTAAAGAACGGAGAATAGTGGTGGGATGTCATTCAGTGGTAGAGCACTTGCCTGGAACTCACAAGAGCCTGAGTTCCATAACCAGCACTATAAGCAATAAAAATGAAATGAAAAATAGGAATACATCTCTACTTCTAGAGAGAGAAGACCAGCCCAAGACTTTCTTCCTCAGGGCCATCACATGAGAGGAAACCGAGTTAGGCAGTGGCAAGAACAGGCAAAGAGAATGTCCAGCATGATGGCTTATTCCTGTAATCCCAGGGACTCAGGAGGCTGGGGCAGGAGAATGTCAGGGATGAAGTTAGCCTCAGCAAGTGACCAAGACCTCCGCTCTCGATGAAAATAAAAGGGATTGACGGTACAGCACAGTGGTGAAGTGTGCCTGGATCAATAATAAGTCATCATTAATGCAAATAAATCGATAAATGAATATATAACAACAACAAAACCCAGAAGAGGGAAGGGGGGAAACTAGTGCTTATTTTTATTCTTTTTTCACATTTACTTTAAAAATGTCTATAATGTAACCTAATTAGCATTTCTATTCTGATCATGAAAGCAGCCAATGCAGTCTTCCTCAGAGGACATGACCTTGATTGAACTCTGGATGGTGCTTCCCATCAGAAGCAATGTCTTCGAAAGAACACGGAGTGGGCAAGAGAATGAGGTTTTCAGATAGACAAGGACTCGTTTTCCTATTCAGGTGGCAAACTTATGCTCTTAGGAGGGATCATTTCCTTTCATCAGTCTTGCCATCTTTGGAAGAACAAACTTGTTCCTTTGAATCCAGCTTCTATAAACCTGCTGATCTCATTGAAGACACTTTGTATCTACTTCATAAAGTTGCTAGAAAATGAAGCGTTCTCAGGTGCTGGATGCTCTAAGGCAGCCTACAGCACTTCAGGAGGTGATGCTGAGGTGAGCTCAGTCCTGAGAGCTGAGGTCAGGACTTTGACTTGTCCATGAACCAAATAGTCCACGTGAATTAGACATACCAAGCATCTTTTAGAAGAGGAAGCTTTTCATCTTTAGCAAAGGATTTTGTCATTACAACAAAATCTTTAAAACAGGAAAATAATCTCTGAATGAAAGGCACCCCTCAGTTACATACACATTAGGACTTTGTTGTCAGCAAAATCCACCAACCCTGAGGGTGCACCCATTTATCATGGCTATAAATTAGGGTGGAAAAGATTGGCCCTGGACCCTCAGGTCTTCAAGCATGAGGACCAGTGTAGCTGTTGGGGAAATCCTAGCCTCTTCGTGGGCACTAGGTGCAAAAGATTGTGGAAGTGCAGAGCAAGAGGGACATGTCATGGTATTCAGTCCCTCCCCCCTTATCAGTTGGGTCCTGTTGAGCCTCACACACTTGAATTCAGATCCTGACTCTCTGTTTGTGGGAGGAAGAGCGTGAAAATAAAGCCTCAGTTTCCCATCAGTGTATTGGGGATGCTCATTTTCTTCCCATTGTGAAAATGTCAAAGTTTGCATTAAAGTAACTCATGTGGGGGGACAGATGGCCCTGAAAGGAAACAGACAAGGTGGCTCCTGCTTCGATCACCCCAATACAGATGTCCTGCTGCCCTGAACACTGGCCTCTGCCCACTCTGTTCCTTTTGCTGGGCAGGCTTGGCTTTGTCTAACTCTACTCTTCTTCCTGGAATCCTGTCTCCAGCCCCCAGTGGGGCAGTTTCCTGAAAATCTGTCTTGACACACTAGATTGACTTGTAGGTATGGCACATGTAACATTTTGAGAGTTTTGTTTTTCATGGAATTTCACAAGCTAACTGTCCAATTCATATATGTGAACTGGAGTCAGGGGTTCTAAAATATGCTCCGAAAAATAAATTGGAGGGTTTTCCTACCAGTCGTGGAGAGCTGTTGTAAAGCTTCTCTCACTGCAACGGGGTGCTCTGCAGTGGCAGGCAAAGGCAGTCCAGGCTGTTGGGCAGTGGACCTAGCCTGTGGGAGAGGGACATCCCAGCCAGGATGCCCCCCATGTCCCCTGACGCCCCTGCCTCTGTGTGCAGCACCTGGTTGACACATGGCTCAGTTGCAGGTATGTGATGCCCCAGTGAGAGATTCAGACACCTTGCAGCCTGTGGAAGACCTGAGAGAAAACTTGTCACCCTTCAGAGATGGGACTGGTTTTTGAAGTCGCCAGGTGCTTTACAGCAGCAACTAGAAGGGGAAAGGTGGATGAATTGGACAAGATTAAAATCAACTGTGTCACCATAGAGTGATCGAGAAGACAAACTACAGATGAGAAGATGGTTGTAGCAAATGACTGTGAGGGCTGGTGCAGAACAACTGTACAGAGATGCACTGTTCAGTGGGACTTTGATCCCTAAGGTCGCTGTCCAGCTGCAGGCCAGCCGGAGACTCCAGTCAGCAGCATGACTTGAAGTCTGGCCAGTGTGCCTGAGAGACAGCCTGCTGCTCAGTGAATGGACAAAGACCTGAGCAGGTGTTTCCCAGGAGCAAGTCCTGGGAGCATCAGAGCAACCAGAGGAAGCTGCTAGAACCAGCTCACGGTCATGCAGTAAGGATCCAGAGGGAGCTGTGGCAGGATTAAGTGTCACAGGGTTCCTCCAGATGCGAGTTCCCCACAGGTGGTCTTGCCCTCAAGAATAATGCCCTCTGCCAGCAGGACTCAGCCTTTGGAAGGGAAAGAGTCACAAGGTGACATGGTGAGAGAAGCCCCTAAGGAAAGGCATCACCAGACTAAGTCTGGAAAGCAGGCCAGGCTGAGCTACTGAATGATGCTGGGTAGGGGGTGAGGCTAGGAGAGGAGGGTTTTCCCAGGTGCCAGCAGGCCCTGTCTTCCAGGAGGTGGAGAGCATGGTACTACACCAGTGTTTCCCCTGGGCTTCTTACGCAGCAGGCGTGCTGCAGAGCTGCCTTTTCTGGAAGGATATATTTGCTAAGAAATCAACAAAAGGAGTGGTGAGGAAACGCTTCACATACTGGTATGTACTCATCCAAAACAAAACCAAATCAAATCAAATTGGAATTGAAGGAAGCTGTTCAAACAGGTTTTTTTTTTTTTTAATTGTAGTTGTAATGGACAGAATGCCTTTATTATTTTTTTTATTTGCTTATTTTTATGTGGTGCTGAGGATCAAACCCAGTGCCTTATGCATGCTAGGCAAGAGCTTTGCCGCTGAGCTATAGCCCCAGCCCCTGTTCAAACATCTTAAAGACCAGTTGCCAAATGGTATCAGAGCAGATGCACACTGAGTGTGCAAGTGGCCTGCCACTCCCATCCTGGAGGGCGAAGGCACGGTCACTTGGCCTACTTCCTACACACTGCTTTGGTGGTCTCAGTGATGAAGCAGAAGGCCCCTGTCCCTTTGTTCATAGGTGGTATTTTATAACTCAGAAACTAGGGGACTAACTATTATACAAAAGAGTTTTTGGTTTCAGAGACACAAGGAAGGAAAACATGCAAGAATCAGTGGCTTTCTTTCACAGTATTTTTCTTTTAAACTATGAAAAATAACTCATTCACCCCACTTATTAATAGATTTGCAAGAAAGACATAGAACGTATGTTAGAATCATAAAATATATTTGGAAGAAATAAAAAAGACACTAATATATGAAGAAACATACAAACACCAATATATGAGGAAAGAACCAAAACACTAATATAACTGATACCTAATAGTGAAAAAACTTAACATCCTAAAGCTGGTTTCCAAATCAATGTTGTGAATATCCTGCTTTCCAGTCTCTGAATCTTGTATCAAGGCTTTGGTGTCATCCATTTCTGCCACCACAGAGGGAGGTGACTCTGTTCAAGAGGGGTGGACACAGGTTTCAACATCCACAGCAAGCGAACAACTGGGTTCAGTATTCTCTGACTTAGTTGCTGGTGGCTGAGTGGCATGCCTTCTGATCTGCAGGTGTTACAGTGGCCACTGGGGGCTCTGACTCTGCCACTGTTGATGTGTCTTGCATTTTGGATGACTGGCCTTTCTCCAGCTCAGCAAGTGTGGCTGTGAGCTGCCCCAATGATAAGGATGGAAAGTGGGGCTCTTCTGCCAGAGGCATTCCTGAAACTTGAGGTGGCCCTGGAGCTGCAAAAGAAAGACCCCAAAATTATAGCCTTTCCCTGGGCCTTTCCCAATTCATCCAAGAACCCTGCCCCTGAGAGTCAACCACCTCCTGTTCCCACAATAGACTAGGGTCCCCCAGGCTTGTCTGGCTTGGGACCCAGTGGCAGTTCCTGGTGATGCCAGCATAAGTCTTCCTCACACATTTGGACCACCACCCTAGGTGTCCTCATCACAGGGCTCAGACTCACTGGGATCTGGGTCCTCCAGCCATGTAAGGAGTCTGTGGTTGTGGAGGGTCAACCCTGATGCAGGCATTGTGAGCTGCAGAAAGGTCCCGAGATGCTTTAGGGTGTCCAGGTCAGAAGATGCCTCAAAATCTTGAGGGTAGATGTATAACAGTGTTTGAATAATGGAGCAGAGTGCACTGTGGGCTTAGGAGGGAGGTAGGCAGCCATCAGGAACTGGGCCTCTTCCTTATCTGGAACCTCCCAAAGCCCCCTGCATGGTGGGCTTCCCAAAGAGTTCCAAGCAGCCCACATGCTGCTGTTGGGCAAGGAGGGCAATCCTGTGAGGGACATGTGTGGCTCGGTGATTCCCAGATTTCTGTCCAGTCTCTATACAAGAAAGTGTGGGCAGTACTGGCTAGGATTGCCTGTGTTGGGAAGGGATCTTTATATGGTGTGGCTCTGAGGCCCCAGAAATGCCTCTGTTCCTTGGGTACCTTGAACCCCACCACAGATATCTGTATTTCTCCTATGGGCAAAGCCACATCCCTTAGGCATTGGCTGGGAATCACACAAGGGTGGGATCTGGGGCTTGCCCAGACCTCGTCTACACCAGCCTCTTATGTGTCCCCACTTGGAGAAAGAAACCAACCCTCTTGGCCCAAAGACCACTTACTTCTTTATTTGAAAGTATTCCTCAGCATCTGCCTGGAGGTGTTCATACCTAGAGAAGACCAAGAAGGTGTCACCTGTTCCATCCCATGCTCCCTACCTTCCTAAATGCCTGGTGGAATTGACTAACTTCCTGATAGTAATGGAAGCTCCTAGGGCTGGGAAGTTTGTCTGCACTATTTCCTGAATGGCAGGCTAAGTGACTGCCAATAGTAGGTGCTTGGCA
This sequence comes from Marmota flaviventris, assembly GCF_047511675.1. NCBI lineage: Eukaryota > Metazoa > Chordata > Mammalia > Rodentia > Sciuridae > Marmota > Marmota flaviventris. Next base: position 129,492,318 of record NC_092500.1, on the reverse strand, counting down.
TACATTTGAGTGATGAATGAACCCAACCACCTACTTTCTATCTATCTATCTCCAGGCCTGGGTCCCCTCAGTCCATTCCGGGGGTCCCTATTCTGACAACATCAGGGACCCTGTCAAATGCAACCAACATATTCCTTCCCAAATGAAGAAACTTCTTTTCCTGAGGCCTCAAAGGAATGAGGCCTGAGGCAGAAAACTTCCTGAAAGGATAGATGACAGGCCCTGAGGAGAAGCACAGTGCCCTTGGCAGGCTGCTCCACAGGACCAGGCCTGAGGAAAACACTCCTGGGGCTCATCCTCCTGGATCCTCCAAACACCCAGGCAGGACTCTCTGAAAATCCTACTGTCCACAGAGCTGACTGAGGCTCAGATGATGCCCGGCATTCCCAACACCAAGCCTGGAGAGGGCCATGTCCCTGTTCTTGGAGGTGGTATGTACTTTTACACTGCAGCTCCATCAACTTCTGGGTCATAATAGAATTTTGGTAGTTCTGCAGATATTCATGCACAAATGCTGTGTTCCCCTCAGCAGGTCAGGCACCAGACCGGTAATGGTGTCCTCCACAACAATTGCCCAGAATCTTTCTGCCTGGCTGCACCTGTTCAGTGGTGCAACTCTGTGTTGTTCTTCCTAGTCTGGGGAACCAAAAAGGGACATTTCAACATGGAAATATTAGGAAACTGCAGAATGACTCCCTGCCATACAATCAAGTGAAGTCCTAAGATTTTTCTTTTATATTCTCAGGGGACATCACACACACACACACACACACACACACACGTGGTTGTGAGGGTCTGGGGATAACCAAGAGGGCATGAGAATGGTGGTATAGCCTAAGCTCACCTGCTATGGGCTGCTCTGTGTTACTTCTATGTTCCTTGAAAACAATTCCCCGGGGCAACTGGGCCGAGCACTGACCCAGTGCCTCATCACTCAGGAAAGGCCCCTCAGGGCTTTCCTGAGGCCTGAGGGTCTCCATATTGGTACACAGAAAACTCATGGCTCTGAGCTTAACTGGCACCACTCAAGTTAGCCAACTGGGCCTGTACTGGACCTTTGGTGCCTGGCTACCAGGATTCCAAGTTCTGTTTGCCAAGGAAGTGACCTCACTTCCTTGGGGTTCCTTTCCCTGAAGTAATTCCTCTCAAAATAGGAGCCCTATCTAGTAGGCTCCCTTCTCCCTGTGCCACATGCACCATTGGATACAGGTATACCAACATACTCTAGCTCAGGTTTCAATAAAACCCTGGGTAGAGCCAGCCTCCCAGGTGTGGGGAGACAAGTGATGGGTTCAGACCCATCCTCTCCTTTTGGCTGTGTGTATGTGTGATCCTGAAGAAGTCATTGAAACTTGCAGGGTCTCCCCACATTGCCAAAATATTTCTGAGGGACCATTCTAGCATCTGCTTTTCAGATTGTCATCTGGTGTGTGGGTACATAAATATCTATATTACCTCTGAAATGGTAGAGGCACAGGGTGATCATTAACACACATAGAGAAGACATAGTCACAGAGAGGGGAGGGACAAAGGATGACACACAACTCTATCCAGCTCTGAGTCCCAGAGTGAGATAGGGAAAGACCCTTTCCTCTTGGCCGTGTCCCACTCTGCACCAGTGGAAGGTAGATGTGATTGATTTTCAGAGACTCTCTCTGTCATAGACCTTACAGTGGGTTCTGCTGAGCTTTATATGTGCCTCAAATGCCTCTTCTTAATGTAGGAGGTCTTCCTGCCATGGGAGCTCCTAAGAAACACGGTGTCCTGGAACCCAAGTCCTGTAGTCCCCTGTTCTCTAGGTGGATATAAACCTGCATTTGGGTTCTAACAAACAGAAATTAGGGTGATCAAGGGAAATCACTCCAAAGGTTGAGTTATGGGAAGGGTCCTTTCTGGCTGGCTCATTCCTACCTGCTTTCCTTTGGTCTGTCTCATTTCTTGTAGAAAATGAAGCTGGAACAGCAGGAGCAGCCCAGTGGACAGCCCTAGGGGCATCCATATCCAAGTTTCTTGACCAACAGAGAGTATGAAGAATATAGGCTCAGTTAACACTGGATTCTGCCAATAAGACAGAGGTCTCAGAGGCAGGCAGATCCTTTTGGATGTGCCTTCTGAAGGCCAGAGCCCCTGGCTCCTGATAGACCTAGATATACAGGCAGCAGCTGAGCTGGTCTGGATCCCATTGCACAGAAACTGTGACATCATCGCTCTCTGTGGCTATCAGCAGTGGGATCCTGACCCACAGCACTGGACAACTAGTGTGGTGACTCAGCCTTTGGTCTCCCTTTTCGTCCTATCCTGGCACAGTCCCTCTAAAGCCACACTGACCTCCTTTCCAATTTCCCTGCATCACCTCAGCAGGTGAAGCTGAATGCTGAGAGCTGCAGTTATGGGTTTGACCTGCTGAGTGCCCCAAATACTTCACATGAATTAGATGTACCCAACATCTTTTAGAAGAGAAAGCTTTTCATCTTTAGTAAAGGACTAATAAATAATAATTTTATTACAATGGAAAAAATTAGCATCACAAAAAAATGCATCAGAGAATTAGACAGGTGAGGTGAAGGACAGCTGTGACCATGAGCTGGCACTGGGTCATGCTTAGAAGATCACAATGTGGGAGTTGCCATAGAGGTTTCTAGAAGTATGGTATTGTGAAACCTTCCAGTAGAAGTGGATTGGAGGTTACGAAGCTGCCCATCTAGTACCCACATCTGTGCAGAGCCACCTCTGCCCAGTGGCTGTCAGTTGCCAGTAGCTGCTGCAGGTCTGCAGAGCAAGTTGCTTAGGGCCTTGCTAAATTACTGAGGCTGCCTTTGACTTAGCTTCCTGAGTCACTGGGACTACAGGTGAGTGCCAACACACCAGATCAAAATTTTTTTAAAAAATTTAAAAAATAAAAAAAGAAATCCTTTTTCAAAAAAACTAGGGTATGTAACTCAGTTGTTAAGTGCTACAGGGATTAATCTCCAGTACCAAAAATAAAAAAAATAAAAAACTTTAATTTGATGTAGTTCCACGAACAACCACATATGCATTATTAATAGTTTTATCTTCAATTTTTAGGCCCCCATCACCCAAGCTCATCCATACCCAGAATCTGACTCAGAAATGAACAGACTTCTAGTTGAACAGATTAAAGATTTAAGGCCAGCAGTTGAGGTGGTTCATTTTCTGAGGGACCATAGCCATAATAAATAAAAGTGACATCAAATTTACCTCAGGTGGGTAGAACCCAAAATTAAGAAAGGAAAGCTTCAGTTTAGAAGCAGCACAGTACTAGCCTGTTTCTACAAAGAAGCCATTACCCATGATTCAGATCCTAAGGGTCACGTGCATTACCTTTCACATTAAAGCTTTTGTGGTTGCAAATGTGATAGTTTGGGCTGGGTACAGTGCCTCTCATTGTAATTACAGCCACTCTTGTGGATGAGGCAGGAGGATTGCAAGTTTGAGTCTAGTCTGGGGAAATTAGGGAGTTCCTGTCTCCAAAACTTCAAAGTGCCTTGGTCAGCCCATAGGTAGAGCTTCCCAGCTTCAACCCCACTCCCTCTTAAAAGGAAGGAAGCACGATTAAACAACAACAACAACAACAACAACAACAACAAAAAAAACCTGTGATGCTCTGGGGGAACCACATGAACAATCACAATGAAACACTAATGAATAATTTCTTAACAATGATACTTTTATTTTTCTTAAGTTTAAATTCATTAGAAAGGAAAACCCACTCTATAGTGTCCAGCATAACTTGGGCTGGGTATCTATCTGATGTGGGCAAAAAGTTATGAACACTAAATCAAACAGATGTTGTCTGCAGTATGAAGGCCACTGTTTGAAATACATCTTCCCATAATACTGGTATTTTGAATGTTTTCAAGTGGGATTTCTTTCATGAAGACATCAGTGGAATCAAGTTGAATCAGCCATCTACCTACATACACACTTATTTACACATGCATCAGTCATCAGACTCGAATGGAGACAGCTTTGCCCAAAAGGAATATTTTACTGTAATAGTGCAATCTGAAGTAGTTTTCATGGCTGAAAGAGAAGAGTATGATAAGGCACAAAGATCAAAAATGTGAAGGTTGAGGTATAACATGGGAGCCTTTTCAGTAGTTCTGCTCATTGTTCAATCTCATTATCTATTTATTTACTTATTTATTGTGGTGCTGCCTATTGAATCTCATGAGTGCTAAGCAAAAGCAATTCCACTGAGCCCACCAGCTCCTTCTTTCTTTCTTCCTTCCCTTTTTTTCTTCTTTTGTTTGGTACTAGGGATTGTACCCATAGGTTCTCTATCACCAAGCTATATCCCCCATATTTATGTATTTTGTAAATTTTGAGGCAAGTTCTTTCTAAGTTGCCCATGCTGGTCTCAAATTTTCCAGTTTCCTGTTTCAGCTCCCTTGAGTTTCTGAGATTGCCCCTATGCCTGACAACTCTCTCTTTTTTGAATTTTAATTTTGTGATAGGGTCTTGCTAAGTTGCCCAAGCTAGCCTTGAAATTGCATGGTGGTGTTGAAGCAAAATAGGCTCTGCACCCATTTTTGCAGGGAATCCAGAAAACCATCTTCAGAAATGAATACATAAAAGCTGGGTATGTTAGCACTTACCTGTAATCCTAGCAACCTGAGAGACTGAGGCAGGAGGATCAAAAGAAAAAGAATGAAAGAAACTGGAGATGCAGCTTCCTGCATAGAAAAATGCCTCTGGTTCAATCACTACTATCACCCTCCACCATTCATTTAAAAACAAAGAAAAAGAAACAAAAGAAAAACCAGAGGCATGCATACATTTAGGATATTCACACTCTCAAAGGACAAAATTTAAACAACCATCTTCATCAGCTTTATTTTGTAACTCTAGAACCAGACAACACTTCATGTCATCAGATAGAATATATGTGCTATAATGTCTCCATTATTTCAAAAGTCTCCAGTGACATTTAAAATTTCTCCTTTAAGACATAGTCTTTTTATGTAGTGTTGGAAAAGGGTGGGGGTGTGTTTACTTGAAATGCCACTGAAATATGATTTTTGTTTCTGGTTCCTCTAAACAACACATTCTTACAGACCTACTGCCTGGAGAAAGTAGACTTGTACAATTACCTCTAACTTTGTCCCAGTGGAAAAGGTAGTTGAAATATATTTTGCACTAAAATGTTGCCATTTTATGTTTTTATCTGACTCAAAGGATGTACGTCTTTAATCTCCTAGGGAGATTGTCTTAGTTAGGGGATTCAGAAGATTGATCCATGAAAGAAATACACATATTTAAATGCCACATGGAAGTAAAACTATTTTTGCGAGGGGACAGGGGGATGTGGATTTCATTATATGGTATCAAATGTCAGGCAAACCTTATGGGTATTTTTTGCTTCTCTGGATACAGACCAAATATTTGTGGATAAAATACATCTGAGACTTTATTATTAGAAAAAAGTTAAGATATAGGAATATTTTTTTCCAGGAACTGCTATATTCCAAGAATTTTGGTAGGGGTGTGTGTGCTACTAAAGCACACTCAATCATCGAAATAGTCTAGTGTAATCCAAGAAGCTCTGTTTATGCAGCATTCGTTTCTTGATTAAAACTCAGCTTCATGGGCTGGGGATGTGACTCATGTGGTAATGTGCAAGCCTGGCATGCAGGGGCGCTGGGTTCGATCCTCAGCACCACATAAAAATAAATAAAGATGGGTGTCCACCCAAACTAAAAAAAAAGTAAATTAATATTTAAATATTCTCTCTCTCTTTAAAAAAAAAACAGCTTCACATTTGTAAAAGAAATAAATTGTGAATACATAATTTATAAAAATATAGGGAGCTATACCTCTAAATTGCTTAGCCCAGCTCTTGCATAGAAAATTCTCTCTGTTGGCTGCATACAAGCCAAGAGTTAAAGAATCAGTAACAAATGAAGAAACAACTTGCTTTCTATGTAATGCAACCAAGTTCATAGACCACAAAAGAAAGATCTAGAATACCCAAGGCTTTCTCCAAACAACTCCCACATTTATTGAATGTTTGTGCAAAATAGGAATTTACATGTGTAATCCAATTAAAACAAAACTTTTTGACAAGGGTAATATTATTCCTATTATGGAGATGAAGAAATTGCAGATCAAAAATATTATGGAATACTCCAAAAGTTGCCAAAGTTCATAAACACATGAATCAAAGTCAGTTCAACTCAACTGCAACTTCCTTTGGAGAGCAGGAACTCAGGATTTGATTCTGTGACTAGCACAGGGGGAGTATCTACTTAATGTTGTGGAATAAATCAATCTGACTCAAAGTGTATCATAAATCCAACATGCTCCAAAAACATCTTTATTAAAAGTCATTCTTCACAGAGTGGCACCATAAACAGAGCCTCAAACCAGTGACCTAGGCACTGAGTTTTCTTAGACTGCCACTAGTCCTGTAGGTGTTCAAGGCAAATCCTATAATTTCAATTGTGTCAGTTATGACATAAACAGCTTCATTGGTGAGAAAACAAAGTCACTTTGGGAGGATCAGAAAGGTACAAATGTGTCTGGTCCCATTATTCTCCTTATCATGACTTTGAGGCATGCTAGGGCCAAAACATCTCCTGGACAGTAGTTTTGATCTAATAACACCATTAAGTTCTGATATAATAACACCAGATAGACTAGATTTAAACTACCACTTAGTAAAATCATTTAGTAAAACAACTGCTAGGCACTTGAAAACCAGGACTTGCTGTGGTTCCCTAAATCAGAGAAGGAAAATGTACAGAACATTAAAAAAAAAAAAATTACTCTACCCGGATATAGCATAGTGTGGCATACTTCTTATATAATATTATCTTAATTAATCATCGAAAATTTTATTGCAAATCTAATAACCACTAAACACTCACAAAATGCAATTCACTCGAATATACTTAATACACTATACTTGACTTATCGTTTCAATTTTTTAATCAACAAATTTAGCATGGCACTAACATAGTATAAATAAATATGTAAGCTTAAACGTGATTTCATATTCACTTTTACACAAATATTAGAAACTTCTAAAACATTTTTAATTTTTTAGGGGTTCATCATTATTTTTTTTTACCTGACAGAGTTAATGTTCTTGAATCCGAAAACAAATAAATAAAATTGTCTCTAAAGCCAAATACACTGTAATGTAGGAAATTTTGTCACAAATTTATGTCCAGATCTCTAAACTCTGTTTTTATTGAACCCATATATCTGCTGATCATTTGCCAAGTAATATTGAAGCAGAAACAAAGTAAAATAAGACAAAGTAAATTAGAGCTATAGAGCTAAAGTTAGATCTTTTGCACCAAATGGTAGCCAAGAAAAATACTGATATTCTAAAAACTCAAATTGATTAATTCCAAGAGAAAGGATGGGTGAACCAATATTTTGATTTTGAAATGCACTTTGATCAAGACAAATTCATCAGCAAGCTTCACCTAAAAAATATGAAATCACATATGCTTGGAAATCTTTTCATGTGCAAAACTCAAAAGCAATGGATGACAGAACTATAATGGAAAATTTGAGGGCATTTGTGCCTTCTAATAATCACATAATGATAAAGACTGGATTGCATGTGTTTTGTTCTCTTCAATTGTTGCTTAACTATTATACAGAAACTCCATTATGTACGTGCTGATACCACTATTCCACAAACATGCCCATTCCTATTTCTACATTCCTCTCCCACCGCCATCACATTATAAGTTCTGGTGTGTTAAGGCAAGTTTAGAATGGAGAGGAAAGAGGAAAGGTCATAATGGGAGGATGACAGGCTTACAAAGAGAGTTTAGACTGTAAAACAGATCAGAGTAATACTTAGCTTCACCATTTGCTGACTGTGTATTATTGAATAAATTATTTAATCTCAGTAAACTTGTTTCCTCATCAATTAAATGGAGTAATAATACCTCACTTTTAATGATATTGTATGTTTTAAAAGAGATTATACAAATGAGGAATTTTCATACAGCTTCATGCATAAAGACTGTATTTTTAGTCAAAAATATGAGTTACTGAGGGGGAGGAAAAGAGAGAGAAAGAAGGACAGAAGAATACAATCAAATATTAAAATGATACATATATATCAATAATTATTAGTTTATAGCATTATAGCCATTCTTTAAAGGAAGAAATAATGTGTTGCAATATTTAGGGAAATTATAAGTACATAAGTTGAAATGATCAGACTGTCCTCTAAACTGATCTATAATTGTTTGAGGAAACTACAGCCAGGAACCAACCTTTATGAAAGTAATACATAACTGTCTTAGTAAGCTTTCCATCACTGTGACAAAATACCTGAGATAATCAACTTAAAATGAGGAAAAGTTTCTTTTGTCTCATGGCTTCAGGGTCAGTCTGTGGTTTTTGGCCCTTTTGCCGATGGGCCTATGAAAAAGCAGACATTTATGGCAGAAAATACATGACAGAGGAAGATTTCCATCTTATTGCAGCTGGAAAGTGAAAAGAAAAGCAGGGAGGGGCCAGGGTCCCAATACTCCTTCAAGGGCATACTCCAATGACCTAACTTCTTCCCACTGGGTCCCCCTCCTAAACATTCCTCCACTACCTCTCAATAGTGGTACAGGCTAGGTATAACATATGGATCATTGAGGGGAACACTCAAGATCTAAAATATAGCAAAAGCATATTAGAACAGTCATAAATGCAAACACTACTAAAATACGCAAATCCATTGCAAAAGACTTTTTATAGCACTGGGGATTAAACTCAGGGCCCCATGCATACTACACAATCACTCTACCACTGAGATATACCCCTAGTCCTTTTTGTATACACATTTTTTTTTATTTTGACACAGGCTCTTAGAAGTAAATCACAATAGGAAATATGTGTTGACTAAGCAAATGTAGAACAACTATTTTAAAACATTTGTAAGAACTTCAAAGTTTCTTAATGTTTACAGGTGGCATCAATAACTGTTGCAGTTGGCCCTGGCTTATCTCAGTTTAGCATAGAAAAATCCCATACCCCAAGAAAAACCCAAATCTTAGGCAAATCCAGATAGTTGGTCACCCTATTTGCTGGGAAAAAGGACAGAATGTCTTATAGATAGTCTGCTTAGAAGAATATGGAGGTATTTCTGTTAGGAGTACTATTTTGAATACTATTCATGAGTTGCCTCTTTTGCCTTCCTAAGCGTGAGACTATTAATTGGTCCACCCAGTGTCTACTTCCCTCCCTGGGATACTGCAGATGAACAGTGTTTTTAGGAGTGGAAAGCAGTTTGGTATTTGATGGAGAAGGGAATATTGGTAAAAGAAAAATTAATGTTTGGCTTCATATATAAATCAAGGATATACATTGAGATGGTAATCCTGCCAGCCTGCCAGTGTTCCTGAGAGAATTCCTTAGGTTGCTGTGTTCCTTCTTTACCTCATGACACAGGGACTGGTAGTATAGAGTTCCCCCTAGTAAAAAAAAAAATGATCTTCTACCAACCTTGGAGAGCCAGGTACTTTTATGATATACAGATCATGTGACAGTAGGGAAGTAAAATAATCCTCTGTCTTGCCTTTGGGTACTGAGAAAAAAGGACAATAGGAGGCAGGAGAGAGGTGAGTATAAGTACATCCTCTTGTCTTAGGCCCCATCAAAGAATGGGGCAGGCAGTATTTCCACTCCTAGATGCTCTTCAACAGATGAATGAATAAAAAAAAATTGTGCCATATACACACAATGGAATATTACTCAGCAATAAAAGAGAATAAAATAATGGCATTTGCAGATAAATGGATGGAGTTAGAGAAGATAATTCTAAGTGAAGTTAGCCAATCCCCCCCCCCCCCCGCCCAAAATGTTTTCTTTGATATAAGGAGGCTGATTCATAGTGGGATAGGGAGGGGGAGCATGGGAGGAATAGACAAACTCTAGATAGGGCAGAGGGGTGGGAGGGAAAGAGAGGGGGCATGGGGTTATTAATGATGGTGGAATGTGATGATCATTATTATCCAAAGTGCATGTACGAAGACACGAATTGGTGTGAATATACTATGCATACAACCAGAGATATGAAAAATCATGCTCTATATATGTAATAAGAATTATAATGCATTCTGATGTCATATATAAATTTTAAAAATTACATTAAAAAAAGAATTGAAGGAGGAGAGGATCTTATCAAATACTTTAGCACTATAAGACGCTGATGGTTCAAGGTAACTGGAGGCACAGATGGTTCTAAAAAGCTGCATTTTCAAGCCATTCTCAGTTCTCATATCTTATGGATAAGTTGAGAGTCAACGGCTTGAGAAGGCATGCACTATGAAAAGCAAATGCCCCATTTCTCTTCCAGAATTTGTAGGAGGATCTCCAGGACAGTGTATAAGGCAGAGAATCTAGCAGATGCCCAACGTTCTACCCCAGTATAATCAAGGCGAGGGAGAGTCAACCATTGACCCAAAATAATCATAGTCCATTTACCAGATGATGACTTGAAAATGAGAGGATACCAAGGCTCCAGTTACCTAGTTAAATGTGAGTTTGCTTTAGATTCCATGTATTGGTTAAGCTGTCACAGGGTTAGCATCCAGAGAACACCAGACCAAATGAAGAAAGGAAATACAGTTTTCTTTTCTTAACCTGAGATCACATCCTTCTAGCCATACAGCAAAACTCACCTGCAGGAGAGAAACAAAGAAGGTTATCTTCAGTATTTGAGTCACTGGAAAATTTTGTCAACAAGAGACTAAAGTCTATCATAAGGGTATATTTGAATTATTAGATCAGGCTAACTTCAAATCAAATGAGACAGACATCTAGTTATTTTTTCAACTAACCAGAGAGTGGGTGTTCAAAAAGAAGTGTAAGTCACTGACTAAATAAAGAAGCTACTTTTTTTGTTCCTCAACATCTTTGTTGTATAAATTCATGATATTTTTAGGGTCTATATGTGCTGACACTTTTTCTTAAATATAGAATCAGAACCCTGATATAGGAATATATGCTGGCTGTTCCCCAATCCTTTGTTTTAGACAGTTTATTTTTGTGTGTGTGTGTGACCAAAAGACCAGAAACAACAATTTTAGAGGAGGAAAAGTTGATTTGGGGATTTATGGTTTCAGAAGTCTCAGTCCATAAACAGCTGGTCCCATATCTCTGGGCCCAAAGTGAGGAAGAACATCAAGGCAGAAGAATATGGCAGAGGAAAGTAGCTCAGGACACAACAATCAGGAAGCAGAGAGGGAATGTTCCACTTACCAGGGACAAAATATATACCAACAAGGCACCCCCCCCCCAAGACTCCTTCTCCAGCCACACCTTATCTGCCTACAGTTATCATCCAGTTAATCCCTATTAGCAGACTAATGCAATGATGTGGCTTGGACTTCTCCCAGCACAGTGATTGGGTTCCAAATGGAATCTACCAATAGCAAATGGTTCAAAATGGTAGAAGCAAAAGCTGCCAGTCTTCTTAAATGTTAGTAAGGTTAGCCCTCTCAAAATACCACTCCAATAACCATGTATTGGTTAAGCTGTCATAGGGTTAGCCCAAATTCAAGGAGTAGGGAAATAGATTCCAAAGAAACTACATCAGATGGAAATGGTGATAAAAAAAGTGACAGCTAATTTTAATGCACTGGTCAAACTATCAGAAAAAACAGTGCAGATAATATGAGTGAGCCCATCATAAACAACCATGGTACTAGGATACCCTCAGTTTCTGTCAGGTACAGCAGCAGGACGGGAGAGGAGAGAGTGTCACACATAGAGTGAGAAAGATTTATTTCAAGTAACTGTCTTACGTAACTGTGGGAGCTGATTATCAAGTCTGGAATCCAGAAGCACCACCATTTTTTCCTTTACAGAGTATCTTAATTTGTATTAAGAACTGACCCAGATTGCTGTAACATTGCCCTTGGCTCAACTAAACTTTAGATAGATTTCTCCCTGACTATAGGGCCCTGTCCTCTGTTAAAGCACTCCCCTTAGGTAGCTTGAAATTGATAATTCCTTCTTTTTTCCTTTCATATATAAATCCTTCACAATTGCAGAATGTTTTTCTCAAGAATATGGAAACCATCCCTTTTAAATGTAATCATCAAGAACTTTGGGACCTTTATCTCCTGGTCTGGGTGGGAGTCTCACTTTTATAAATGTCAACTAGCAGATACAGGTGTCCTAATACATGGACCAACTTCCCCACTAATGGTCTCTAGTACTTTTCCACTTACTCACCAAAGTGCCTAACTATCACACCTTTTCTTTCAGTACAGTTTTTATCTTGAATAAAGTCTTCTTTGCCCATTTAACCTGTCCAGTGCATTGGTTTTTATTTTAATTTTGTTTTTCACAAGGTATCAAATTAATTGCTGATTAGGCTGATTTTTTTGGATTGTTTTTACATTTTCCTTAGAGTGTTTCTTTAGCAGCCTATTCACCAGGGTTCCTTTAGTCCTCCTACTAAGGTATAACACTTTTGCATCCATCTTTATGGAATGGCCATGTTTTACGCAGCAAGGTTACACCACTCGGACACACTGAAGCTTGAGCTTCCCTCACCCTTCGCTGAGCTCTAGAAGTTGTGCAACCAGCAGAACCTTGACATTCATTCTCTGACCAGGTGAAGCATCTTCAAATTTGAAGAACCAAACTTGAAGACCAAAGGGGATCCCAGTGCAGAGTCGTAGAGCTTTTCTCTACATAGCACCTTTCTTTACACTACTTTGCAGTTCACAATTTAACTACCTTTGTCCACTTTAGCTCCTATCTCTCACCTTCAATTCAATGTGTCCAGGCACTATCTGGATCTCACCTCCTTTTTTTTTTTGGTGTTGCCTGGAAATCACCTCCAGGCAGAAAGCCAGAGCATAGCAGAGCTCATCTCCTGTGTTTCCCTTTTCTCAAGGACTACTACCTTCTTCAAATTGATGTCCTACTAATATCTGAAAATATTTCAATTTTTGACCCTACTGTCTATGTATTTACAGTGGCAAGTCAAATACAATCTTTTTCCTTGACCGACAAAAGTGGAAGCCTTAAAATATTATATACTTTGAAATGGCAGTTTTATCATAGGCACAAAAGGTTTATGCCAAAAAAATGAAATCATTAGAATTCCCAATATCCTTATGTGTTTAGGTAAAGCTCATTTTGTTTCCATTTGAAAGACTTCAGTTTCCTACATCAGTGCCTAAATACACAGTTGGTCAATTGCTTGGAATGACAATAGCAAACAAAATTTTATACAAATATGCAAAAAATAGTGTCTATTTGGGGATTATGGTTAGATAGTACGTAAAAATCCTTTAAAATATTTCTTAATAGGTATTTTTCTTCTATCCTTCAAATTCTAAAAATAAATAAATAAAAAATCAAAATGCTAATTGAATGGCTATAAAGTTTTCACAGAGAAGCTTTTAAAACCTGTAAATGCATCATAAGAAAGCTTTTTCCATTTTACTGTATCACTTTTTCTTGACCTTAAAGCCATTCTCATTGTCTTTTTAGCTGCCAGATTCTGAAGTTCAAAGACCAAAATCACTTCATATCTGCAATTTACTTCTGAGAGCCAAAAAGGAAAAAAAAAAAAAAAAGGTTATTGAATGATGAGGCTCATCAGTTCTTACCAGCTATGTTACTATGGTAGGCAGAATTCTGTGGTGGTCCCCAAGATTCACACCCTTTCAAATACATATATGCTCAGTATTATCCTCTCCTTTTCAGTATGGACCAGACTTGTGAACATGACCGAAGTCAATCCTTTAATTAATTTACATAATGTCTGGTGAGGGCTGCCTTCTGGGCCATAGATAGCACCTTCTCATTTTGTCCTCATATGGTAAAAAAGGCAAGGCAGCTCTCTGGGGCCTCTTTTATAAAGACACTAATCCCACTCATGAACTTCTAGCTCTTATAACATAATCACTGCCCCAAGGTCCCACCTCCTAATTTTTAGCATATGAATTTGGGTGTGGAGGGCAGGGACATTTAGACCATACAGAGAAAAGAGGTAGTAGGAGGACATCAGGGAGGGAGATGAAATGGTCAGAGTGATTAAAAAAAGATTCTTTCTACAGCCTCATTAAGGGTAGATCTTATAATGAAATTGATCATCGTTCTTGGAACACACACACATTCACAGATTAATTTTAATTTTCCTGGGTTCTGGAACTCTTTCTGTCCTCCAGAGGCCTGGGTAGTGTGACTATGTTAAGAACATGCCAGTGGTATTTGCTTGTTGGAAGATAATGAGAGGAGTTCTTCTTTATGAATGTTTTAAAGGATATTCCAGGCCCATCCAGATTGCAGTAAACCTGGAATTTATGGATTTATGAGATATAGTTCATAAGTCTCCAGCCTGTGTGATTTATGGATTTATGAAGCAACTTATAAACTGTATAACCTGTATCATTAATGGTGTATAAAAACTAAGAAGCCTCAACATAAAAGATTTCCAATGTGTTGACATGTATCATACACTGCCACATTGAGAATGTATGCTGCTTCTTTGCTTTAACTCCGAGGTTGTCAGGAAGAACCCTATGATAACATAAATAGCACAATTATAGAAAAGCATCCTTAAAGGAATCCATGTTTCAGAGATAGTCCCGCTGACTTAGGTACATTCCATAATTGTAGGGAATGTGCATAGGCTAGATGCATAGTTAGGCTTTTAAGTAGTAAAAAGAATTTTTAGTAACAATTAAACTTAATTGATCCCTTTTCTAAAGCAGTATTTATTTGTATATTATTTTTACTAAAATGCTTCTGCAAAGTTAAAATCAAACCATTTTAAAATATGAAATCATGTCCCTTTAATGATCAGATTTTGGCTTTAGTATATGGCTGGTTATTAAACATGTGGTACAACTGTGATAAACAAGGCCTGAATCCCAATGAGATATGTGCAATCTTTTGTTCCTTAGGTTGGTTTCCTAATTGCTGTATACATCAATATTTTAAACTTATAGATAAAATGGAAAAGGCTACTAAGATGAAATAAAAATCTTCCTTGTCATCTAATACAAAACTTTATGAAGGCTTTTGGAAAAGTTAAAACCATCATCCAAAAATATTTTTGTGTGTATTTAAATGTAATAAAACAGTTTATCTTCTCTCAAATTATCTACTGTAAATATGTCTTTATGGATGTTGTCTTAATTTATTGATAGGAGAAATTACTCTATATTATTTTAACAGAATTGATGATTTACTACTTTATAATTTTTCTTTCTCTTAGGAAGGGAAGTTAGGTTATTCTGATATAAGGTAAATCCTGGAAATATAGTAAATATTTTTATTCTATTATACTTTAACTTTTCCAACCTGTTTAAAAAATTAAAGATGTTATCAAGTTTTTTTTTTAACAAACCTGTGTCACTTTCTCATTCAAAATTATAAGGTAAAAATCATTATTTTTTTTTCTTTTTCAAGTTTCTGAATCTTGATTTATTTTTTGAAATAAAAAACTGCATTTTAGAATTATGCAATAATTTTGTAGAGATAGCCACTGATTTCTACATTGTTAAGTAACCCTTGTAAATAGCTGCATTAGATATTGCCTGTGTGACCCTTCAAGGCCTATTGAACTACCTCATACTCCAGCACTGCTACAAAACACTTGCAATTAGCCTTCTGACAACTACACATGGAAGACATTCCATGACAGCTTACTTGGCCTGATATCATGCTGTCCTGCTTACTTGCACAGGGATCTTTTGACACTGGCTTGGGAAGCCCATTGGCAACCCTCTGCATCATCCATGTGTAGTCTAAGGATGTGGGGGAGTTAATGACCTTCCTTTGACTAGATGAAAGGTAGAAGGCTAATATTTAATTGGAACTGATGGGTTGCAGGGGACCAATCTTGACTAATGGAAGATTTTATGTATATATGCCCACCCCACTGCTTTTATCTGCTCTTTGGCAATTCTGAGATGCATTGCATAAGCTTCTAAGAATATTCTGTGGGACTGAGCACTGGTTACCCATAGCAATGCACGCTGAGTAACACATTTTTTATGTTAGCTTTCTATTTTTCCTTTTTCCACTTCCTCATCTCTACCTTGGGCTCACTCAGATCACTTTCCAAATAAATTATCTGTGTGAACATTTGTCTTAGGCTTTGCTTGGGGGTCAAGGGATCAACTTGAGCCAAGACAGTTGGTATCAAGAATGGCTTTGGAAAGCCAACCCTTTATCTGAGGAAGTTGCATTACAGTCAGCATGGAAATGTTTTGTTAGCTATTGTTATCTGCTTTGGAAACCTTGAATGCAGAGAATGACATGGGCTTGTGTTAGCCACTGAACTCCAGGTATGCTGTGAAAGCCATAGTCCCTGGATAGCACTGATTCAGGAAAGTCTCATCTGCTGCAGATATAAGGCAGACTTTTCCTGATCAGGTCCAAATGTTACAGGAAAGGTGGGAAAGCTGCAAAGGAAGTTGAATACACGGCTTTGATAGTCTTTTCTAACAAAGTAAGTGTGCTGACAGAAAGAATGGATGTCAATCTTGGGATTAGAAAGTGGGGAATCTGATAATCTTGAACCCGAGGTTCCTCTGAGCTGGCAGGAGTGGCATCCCCCAGTTCAGTAGAGAAGAGCAGCCTGCCCTTGCCTTGACATCCTGTCAAGGCTTTATCTGACTAAGTTGCATTACAGAGTGACACTTGTCCTACTCAAGACCCACCCTGCTACTTCTCATGAACTCCCAACTCATAGGATCTGGTTTCAGCATACCCCACAGGAGAAATACAGTCTTCCTCTAGGAGGACTGGTTATATTATGAATGAATTGTAGATTTTGGTCAAAGTATATCGGGTCTGAGAGTAAACCTTGACGATATTAAATCAAGGATTGGGGTGGGGGAAGAATGCATTGATAGGAGAGAATGACACAGCAGCACTCACTCATGCTACATGATTTAATGCTGTGGAAAGATATCTAGAGTAGGTCCTTACAGACTATAAGGATTGTGCATACAAGATATGGTGGACATGCCAGCAGTTATTTGGAACAGTATTGAGGAATGGATCAAAAGTCTCAGGGAATGCATTTATCATTTGAAACTGGAGAAGTTGAATTCTGAATGTTCTCTTGAGAAGGTCGAGATGACACTCATAACTAAGGGAATAAGACATGTAATGGTTGAGACTATACTGGGAACATTGACCTCTACATTAACTGACCTCTGCAGGTTAGAATTGGTGATAAAAGATGGTGTTATTATACCTGGCTCTCTGATGTCAATGTAAATAGATGATGAGATGCAGAAATCTTGAAGGCTCAGTTGTGGATCTTAACTGTCAGAGGCCCAGTGGACATAACTAACTTCATGAGGACCAAGGCAGGAACAAGTTTATGTTCATAATGTTCCAGGGCTAAGATAGAAGGACAGCTGTTGAAGATATTTCATTTATTCAACTGCTCCCACCTGACTCTTGTAAAAGAACCTGAGAACTGAGAAGTAGAAGGCTGACATCAATCATTGTCATGAAAAATCACAGTTCCTCATCTACTTTCCAGATCAAGGTGGTTCAAATCCAGAGCCCAGAATGGAAGGGAGGGCACCCTGATCCTTCCTCACAGGGGAGTCATTTACTACCACTTAATGGTAACTGCAGAGAGTATAAAGATGAATACTTAGAATTCTAACCAAGGATACAGGGTCTGCACTAAAGTAGATTCCCAAGGGCCAGAATCAGCCTTGTGGTTTACTCATTAGATTCTTGTTTCTCCCCATTTTTAAAGTCAGGTTCTCTCAATGTTGCCCATGCTGTTCTTGAACTCCTGGGCTCTAGTTATCCTCCAGCTCAGCCCTCCCAGTAGCTGGGACTACAATCCCCATCACTATGCATAGCTAAGAGAAAGGAATTAATAATAATATTCCACTGTGTGCACTTGCATTTTGACCCTGATTTCACTTCTGGATATTGTTCCAAAGTAATAATTCTACATTTGTGCATGATATAACTACCAGGATCTTTCCAGATGTGTCTAGATGGCCACAAGATGAGTCTGGAACAGTTACAATTTGTGTGTTGATGTGGTAATATAAAGGTGTGGACAGTAATGTCACAGGGGATTATTTCATAGTAGAACATATTGGTCACATGTGACTACTCCTTTAAAAACAGATTATACAAATGTGAGTTGCATATATTTTCATTTCCATCCATTTTTTAAAAAATACCTTTTCTTTTCAGTTATACAAGACAGGAGAGTATATTTTGACATATTGTTACAAACATGGAGTACATCTTATTCTCATTAGGATCCCAGTCTTGGAGATTATTTGTGGTGCATTCATATATGTACTTAGGAAATTTCTGTCAAATTCTTTCCACTCTCTGTCCCATTCCTATCCCCCTCTTACTTCCCTTTATTTCCCTAAGTCTAATCTACTGAATTCCTATCTCACCTTATTGTGGTTAGGCTTTCACATATCACAAAGCACATTGGACCTTGGTTGGGGCTGGGGGGCATTGGCTTATATTGCTTTGGATATTTGTCTCCAGATCCATCCATTTACCAGCCAAAGTCATAATGTCCTTCTTTTTTATGGCTGAGAAATATTTCATTTATTCTTCCCATTATACAGATTGCATGTTACTTAGAGACCATTTCCACGAATGATATCTTAAGTTTGAGGTGTATCTCCATGGTAGTGAGATTGCCTAGCAAGTATGAGGTTGTGACTTCCATCACCATTCCTAGTAAAAAAAAGAATGAAAACTTATATTTTCTTCTCTTTTTCAGCAATTCACAATAATTGTGTTATGAAAAAACACTAGAAATTGTGTCAGAACAGTATCAGTAAGATCAGGGTGTGAGCTTTGGAATGGAAGGAGAGACCAGAAATACAAACAGGTAGCAATTATTCATTTGTGATTAACTCAATTCCTGGTGAAATATTTTATATCTTTCACATGAAACTTTTCAGGTCCCAGGTGAATTTACCCGTGAATTCTCTTCAGATACCTTTGTGAAAGAAAAAGGAAAAAAAAAAAAAAAAAAACAGCAGTACTGGATATTGAACCCAAGGGTGCTCATCTACTAGGCTTTTTACAGCTCACCCCCAACACTTTTATTCTTTTGCATTGTGAGAAGAGTTTTCCTTACGTTGCCCATGTTGGCCTGAAACTTCCCATTCTTCATCTGTAACTCCTGAGTAGTTTAATTTAGAGGGGTGAACCTACTTGAATATCTTGAATGCACACATAAAAGTGACTGTGTTGGAGTGTGATGGTGCAAACCACAAAGTCTCCCCTTCTTCTGTCATTGCCAAAGCCTACAATTTGAGAATAAGTCTTCACCATTGCTCTTTTCTCCTCCTCTCCTCTCATCCAATTCATCATTATGTATAGCAATAAGAAACACCTCTCCCCCTGTATAATTTTTAATGAACCAAGACTTAAAAATATGTAGATTTCAGAGAGAATAAAATGATTATTGGGAGTGTTGGCCCCCAGTGTCATCCCAGCACCCACAAAAGCTGAGAAAAAGAGAAACCCTTGAGTCCAGGAGTTGGAGGCCAGCTTGTACAACATAGGAAGATCCTACCTCTAAAAACAAACAAACCAACAACAACAAAAGAAGAAAAAGAAAAAGGAAAGGTATCAGGTATATTGAGTGTTAATCTGAATTGTGAAATAGAGCTGAGTAAGGAGAAAGTGTTGCTCCTTAGTCTGTACATTTCATCCCCTTGGAAGACATTTGTACAGCTAGTCCAGGATCAGGGCCTGGCTCAGCCTAATGCAGAAGACCAAGAGAAGGAAAGCCACATGTCAGATAGAGAGCCACACCTCAGTGTGAACTGCCTCAGTGGCCTCATCATTCCAGGAAAGAATCTCCAGCCTAAAGAACAGAGAATAGTGGTGGGATGTCATTCAGTGGTAGAGCACTTGCCTGGCACTCACAAGAGCCTGAGTTCCATAACCAGCACTATAAGCAATAAAAATGAAATGAAAAATAGGGTTAGGGTTAGGCTCCTGCTTCGATCACCCCAATACAGATGTCCTGCTGCCCTGAACACAGGCCTGTGCCCACTCTGTTCCTTTTGCTGGGCAGGCTTGGCTTTGTCTAACTCTACTCTTCTTCCTGGAATCCTGTCTCCAGCCCCCAGTGGGGCAGTTTCCTGAAAATCTGTCTTGACACACTAGATTGACTTGTAGGTATGGCACATGTAACATTTTGAGAGTTTTGTTTTTCATGGAATTTCACAAGCTAACTGTCCAATTCATATATGTGAACTGGAGTCAGGGGTTCTAAAATATGCTCCGAAAAATAAATTGGAGGGTTTGCCTGCCACTCGTGGAGAGCTGTTTTAAAGCTGCTCTCACTGCAACGGGGTGCTCTGCAGTGGCAGGCAAAGGCAGTCCAGGCTGTTGGGCAGTGGACCTAGCCTGTGGGAGAGGGACATCCCAGCCAGGATGCCGCCCATGTCCCTGACTCCCCTGCCTCTGTGTGCAGCACCTGGTTGACACATGGCTCAGTTGCAGGTATGTGATGCCCCAGTGAGAGATTCAGACACCTTGCAGCCTGTGGAAGACCTGAGAGAAAACTTGTCACTCTTCAGAGATGGGACTGGTTTTTGAAGTCGCCAGGCGCTTTACAGCAGCAACCAGAAGGGGAAAGGTGGATGAATTGGACAAGATTAAAATCAACTGTGTCACCATAGAGTGATGGAGAAGACAAACTACAGAGTGAGAAGATGGTTGTAGCAGATGACTGTGAGGGCTGGTGCAGAACAACTGTACAGAGATGCACTGTTCAGTGGGACTTTGAGCCCTAAGGTAGCTGTCCAGCTGCAGGCCAGCCAGAGACTGCAGTCAGCAGCATGACTGAGCACTTGAAGTCTGGCCAGTGTACCTGAGAGACAGCCTGCTGCTCAGTGAATGGACAAAGACCTGAGCAGGTGTTTCCCAGGAGCAAGTCCTGGGAGCATCAGAGCAACCAGAGGAAGCTGCTAGAACCAGCTCACGGTCATGCTGTAAGGATCCAGAGGGAGCTGTGGCAGGATTAAGTGCCACAGGGTTCCTCCAGATGTGAGTTCCCCACAGGTGGTCTTGCCCTCAACAATAATGCCCTCTGCCAGCAGGACTCAGCCTTTGGAAATGGGAAAGCGTCACAAGGTGACATGGTGAGAGAAGCCCCTAAGGAAAGGCATCACCAGCCTAAGTCTGGAAAGCAGGCCAGGCTGAGCTACTAAGGGATGCTGGGTAGGGGGTGAGGCTAGGAGAGGAGGGTTTTCCCAGGTGCCAGCAGCCCTGTCTTCCAGGAGGTGGAGAGCATGGTACTACACCAGTGTTTCCCCTGGGCTTCTTACACAGCAGGTGTGCTGCAGAGCTGCCTATTCTGGAAGGATATATTTGCTAAGAAATCAACAAAAGGAGTGGTGAGGAAACGCTTCACATACTGATATGTACTCATCCCAAACCAAACCAAATCAAATCAAATTGGAATTGAAGGAAGCTGCTCAAACATGTTTTTTTTTTTTTTTTTTAGATTGTAATTGTAATGGACAGAATGCCTTTTTTTAATTTGCTTGTTTTATGTGGTGTTGAGGATCAAACCCAGTGCCTTATGCATGCTAGGCAAGAGCTTTGCTGCTGAGCTACAGCCCCAACCCCTGTTCAAACATCTTAAAGACCAGTTGCCAAATGGTATCAGAGAGTGGCCTGCCACTCCCATTCTGGAGGGCGAAGGCATGCTCACTGTGCCTACTTCCTACACGCTGCTTTTGTGGTCTCAGTGATGAAGCAGAAGGCCCATGTCCCCTTGTTCATACGTGGTATTTTATAACTCAGAAACCAGGGGACTAACTATTATACAAAAGAGTTTTTGGTTTCAGATACACAAAGAAGGCAAACATGCAAGAATCAGTGGCTTTCTTTCACAGTATTTTTCTTTTAAACTATGAAAAATAACTCATCCACCCCACCCCAAATTGTCAGATTCTTATTAATAGATTTGCAAGAAAGACATAGAACCTATGTTAGAATCATAAAATATATTTGGTAGAAATAAATAAGACACTAATATATGAAGAAACATACAAACACCAATATATGAGGAAAGAACCAAAACACTAATATAACTGATACCTAATAGTGAAAAAACTTAACATCCTAAAGCTGGTTTCCAAATCAATGTGTGAATATCCTGCTTTCGAGTCTCTGAATCTTGTACCAAGGCTTTGGTGTCATCCATTTCTGCCACCACAGAGGGAGGTGACTCTTTTCAAGAGCGGGTGGACACAGGTTTCAGCATCCACAGCAAGTGAACAACTGCGTTCAGTATCCTCCAACTTAGTTGCTGGTGGCTGAGAGGCATGCCTCCTCGTCCACAGGTGTTACAGTGGTCGCTGGGGGCTCTGACTCTGCCACTGTTGATGTGTCTTGCATTTTGGATGACTGGCCTTTCTCCAGCTCAGCAGGTATGGCTGTGATCTGCCCCAATGATAAGGATGGAAAGTGGGGCTCTTCTGCCAGAGGCATTCCTGCAACTTGAGGTGGCCCTGGAGCTGCAGAAGAAAGACCCCAAAATAATAGCCTTTCCCTGGCCCTTTCCCAATTCATCCAAGAACCCTGCCCCTGAGAGTCAACCACCTCCTGTTCCCACAATAGACTAGGGTCCCCCAGGCTTGTCTGGCTTGGGACCCAATGGCAGTTCCTGTTGATGCCAGCACAAGTCTTCCTCACCCATTTGGACCACCACCCCAGGGGTCCTCATCACAGGGCTCAGACTCACTGGGATCTAGGTCCTCAAGCCATGTAAGGGGTCTGTGTATGTGGAGAGTCATCCGTGAGGCAGGCATTGTGAGCTGCAGAAAGGTCCCGAGATGCTTCAGGGTGTCCAGGTCAGAAGATGCCTCAAAATCTTGAAGGTAGATGTATAACAGTGTTTGAATAATGGAGCAGAGGGCACTGCGGACTTTGGAGGGAGGTAGGCAGCCATCAGGAACTGGGCCTCTTCTTTATCTGGAACTTCCCAAAGCCCACTGCATGGTGGGCTTCCCAAAGAGTTCCAAGCATCCCACATGCTGCTGTTGGGCAAGGAGGGCAATCCTGTGAGGGACATGTGTGGTTCGGTGATTCCCAGATTTCTGTCCAGTCTCTATACAAGAAAGTGTGGGCAGTTTTGACTAGGATTGCCTGTGTTGGGAAGGGATCTTTATATGGTGTTGCTCCGAGGACCCAGAAATGCCTCTGTTCCTTGGGGACCTTGAACCCCACCACAGATATCTGTATTTCTCCTATAGGCAAAGCCACATCCCTTAGGCATTGGCTGGGAATCACACAAGGGTGGGATCTGGGGCTTGCCCAGACCTCGTCTACACCAGCCTCTTATGTGTCCCCACTTGGAGAAAGAAACCAACCCTCTTGGCCCAAAGACCACTCACTTCTTTACTTGAAAGTACTCCTCAGCATCTGCCTGGAGGTGTTCATACCTAGAGAAGACCAAGAAGGTGTCACCTATTCCATCCCATGCCCCCTACCTTCTTACATGCCTTGTGGAATTGACTAACTTCCTGGTAGTAATGGAAGCTCCTAGGGCTGGGAGGTTTGTCTGCACTATTTCCTGAATGGTAGGCTAAGTGACTGCCAATAGTAGGTGCTTGGCATACATTTGAGTGATGAATGAACCCAACCACCTACTTTCTATCTATCTATCTCCAGGCCTGGGTCCCCTCAGTCCATTCCTGGGGTCCCTGTTCTGACAACATCAGGGACCCTGTCAGATGCAATCCACATATTCCTTCCCAAATGAAGAAACTTCTTTTCCTGAGGCCTCAAAGAATGAGGCCTGAGGCAGAAAACTTCCTGAAAGGATAGATGACAGGCCCTGAGGAGAAGCACAGTGCCCTTGGGAGCCTGCTCCACAGGACCAGGCCTGAGGAAAACACTCCTGGGGCTCATGCTCCTGGGTCCTCCAAACACCCAGGCAGGACTCTCTGAAAATCCTACTGTCCACAGAGCTGACTGAGGCTCAGGTGATGCCCAGCATTCCCAACACCAAGCCTGGTCTGGGTCATAGTAGAATATTGGTAGTTCTGCAGATGTTCATGCACAAACACTGTGTTCCTCTCACCAGGTCAGGCATCAGACCGGTAATGGTGTCCTCCACAACAATTGCCCAGAATCTTTCTGCCTGGCTGCACCTGTTCAGTGGTGCAACTCTGTGTTGTTCTTCCTAGTCTGGGGAACCAAAAAGGGACATTTCAACATGGAAATATTAGGAAACTGCAGAATGACTCCCTGCCATACAATCAAGTGAAGTCCTAAGATTTTTCTTTTATATTTTCAGGGGACATCACACACACACACACAGACACACATGGTTGTAACGGTCTGGGGATAACCAAGAGGGCATGAGAGTGGTGGTATAGCCTAAGCTCACCTGCTATGGGCTGCTCTGTGTCACTTCCATGTTCCTTGAAAATAATTCCCCAGGGCAACTGGGCTGAGCACTGACCCAGTGCCTTATCACTCAGGAAAGGCCCCTCAGGGCTTTCCTGAGGCCTGAGGGTCTCCATATTGGTACACAGAAACTCATGGCTCAGAGCTCAACTGTCACCACTCAAGTTAGCCAACTGGGCCTGTACTGGACCTTTGGTGCCTGGCTACCAGGATTCCAAGTTCTGTTTGCCAAAGAAGTGACCTCACTTCCTTAGGGTTCCTTTCCCTGAAATAATTCCTCTCAAAATAGGAGCCCTATCTAGTAGGCTCCCTTCTCTCTGTGCCACATGCACCATTGGATACAGGTATACCAACATACTCTAGCTCAGGTTTCAATAAAACCCTAGGTAGAGCCAGCCTCCCAGGTATGGGGAGACAAGTGATGGGTTCAGACCCATCCTCTCCTTTTGGCTGTGTGTATGTGTGATCCTGAAGAAGTCATTGGAACTTGCAGGGTCTCCCCACATTGCCAAAATATTTCTGAGGGACCATTCTAGCATCTGCTTTTCAGATTGTCATCTGGTGTATGGGTACATAAATATCTATATTACCTCTGAAATGGTAGAGGCACAGGGTGATCATTAACACACATAGAGAAGACATAGTCACAGAGAGGGGAGGGACAAAGGATGACACACAACTCTATCTAGATCTGAGTCCCAGAGTGAGACAGGGAAAGACCCTTTCCTCTTGGCCGTGTCCCACTCTGCACCAGTAGAAGGTTGATGTGACTGATTTTCAGAGACTCTCCCTTTGTCATAGACCTTTCAGTGGCTTCTGCTGAGCTTTATACATGCCTCGACTGCCTCTTTTTAATGTAGGAGGTCTTCCTGCCATGGGAGCTCCTAAGAAACACAGTGTCCTGGAACCCAAGGTCTGTAGTCCCCTGCTCTCTAGCTGGATACAAACCTGCATCTGGGTTCTAACAAACAGAAATTAGAGTGATCAAGGGAAATCACTCCAAAGGTTGAGTTATGGGAAGGGTCCTTTCTGGCTGGCTCATTCCTACCTACTTTCCTTTGGTCTGTCTCATTCTTCTTGTAGAAAATGAAGCTGGAACATCAGGAGCAGCCCAGTGGACAGCCCTAGGGGCATCCATATCCAAGTTTCTTGATTAACAGAGAGTATGAAGAATATAGGCTCAGTTAACACTGGATTCTGCCAATAAGACAGAGGTCTAAGAGGCAGGCAGATCCTTTTGGATGTGCCTTCTGAAGGCCAGAGCCCCTGGCTCCTGACAGACCTAGATTCACAGGCAGCAGCTGAGCTGGTCTGGATCCCATTGCACAGAAACTGTGACATCATCGCTCTCTGTGGCTATTAACAGTGGGATGCTGACCTGCAGCACTGGACAACTAGTGTGGTGACTCAGCCCTTGGTCTCCCTTTTCGTCCTATCCTGGCCCAGTCCCTCTAAAGCCACACTGGCCTCTTTTCCAATTTCCCTGCATCACCTCAGCAGGTGAAGCTGAATGCTGAGAGCTGCAGTTATGGGTTTGACCTGCTGAGTGCACCAAATACTTCACATGAATTAGATGTACCAAGCATCTTTTAGAAGAGGAAGCTTTTCATCTTTAGTAAAGGATGAATAAGTAATAATTTTATTACAATGGAATAAATTAGCATCACAAAAAATGCATCAGAGAATTAGACAGGTGAGGTGAAGGACAGCTGTGACCATGAGCTGGCACTGGGTCATGCTTAGAAGATCACAATGTGGGAGTTGCCATAGAGGTTTCTAGAATTATGGTATTGTGAATCCTTCCAGTAGAAGTGGATTGGAGGTTAAGAAGCTGCCCATCTAGTACCCACATCTGTTCAGAGCCACCTCTGCCCAGTGGCTGTCAGTTGCCAGTAGCTGCTGCAGGTCTGCAGAGCAAGTTGCTTAGGGCCTTGCTAAATTACTGAGGCTGCCTTTGACTTAGCTTCCTGAGTCACTGGGACTACAGGTGAGTGCCAACACACCAGATCAAAATTAAAAAAAAATAAAATTAAAAAAAAACTTTTTCAAAAGGACTAGGGTATGTAACTCAGTTGTTAAGTGCTACAGGGATTAATCTCCACTACCAAAAATAAAACAAAAAAAATCAACTTTAATTTGATGTAGTTCCACGAACAACCACATATGCATTATTAATAGTTTTATCTTCAATTTTTAGGCCCCCCTCACCCAAGCTCATCCATACCCAGAATGTGACTCAGAAATGAACAGACTTCTAGTTGAAAAGATTAAAGATTTAAGACCAGCAGTTGAGGTGGTCCATTTTCTGAGGGACCACAGCCAAAATAAATAAAAGTGACATCAAATTTACCTCAGGTAGGTAGAACCCAAAATTAAGAAAGGAAAGCTTCAGTTTAGAAGCTGCACAGCACTAGCCTGTTTCTACAAAGAAGCCATTACCCAGGATTCAGATCCTAAGGGTCACATGCATTACCTTTCACATTAAAGCTTTTGTGGTTGCAAATGTGATAGTTTGGGCTGGGTACAGTGCCTCTCACTGTAATTACAGCCACTCTTGAGGCTGAGGCAGGAGGATTGCAAGTTTGAGTCTAGTCTGGGGAAATTAGGGAGTTCCTGTCTCCAAAACTTCAAAGTGCCTTGGAAACAGCCAATAGGTACAGCTCCCCAGCTTCAACCCCACTCCCTCTTAAAAGGAAGGAAGCAAGATTAAACAACAACAACAACAATAACAACAAAAAACGTGATGCTCTGGGGGAACCACATGAACAATCACAATGAAACACTAATGAATAATTTCTTAACAATGGTACTTTTATTTTTCTTAAGTTTAAATTCATTAGAAAGGAAAACCTATTCTGTAGTATTCAGCATAACTTGGGCTGGGTATCTATCTGATGTGGGCAAAAAGTTATGAAGGCTAAATCAAACAGATGTTGTCTGCAGTATGAAGGCCACTGTTTGAAATACATCTTCCCATAATACTGGTATTTTGAATGTTTTCAAGTGGGATTTCTTTCATGAAGACATCAGTGGAATAAGTTGAATCAGCCATCTACCTACATACACATTTATTTACACATGCATCAGTCATCAGACTCGAATGGAGACAGCTTTGCCCAAAAAGGAATATTTTACTATAATATTGCAATCTGAAGTAGTTTTCATTGCTGAAAGTAGTTTTCATGATAAGGCACAAAGATCAAAACTGTGAAGTTTGGGGTATAACATGGGAGCCTTTTCAGTAGTTCTGCTCATTGTTCAATCTCATTATCTATTTATTTACTTATTTATTGTGGTGCTGCCTATTGAATCTCATGAGTGCTAAGCAAAAGCAATTCCACTGAGCCCACCAGCTCCTTCTTTCTTCTTTTCTTCCTTCCCTTCTTTTCTTCTTTTGTTTGGTACTGGGGATTGTACCCATAGGTTCTCTACCACCAAGCTATATCCCCCATATTTATATATTTTTTTAAATTTTGAGGCAAGTTCTTTCTAAGTTGCCCATGCTGGTCTCAAATTTTCCATTTTCCTGTTTCAGTTCCCTTGAGTTTCTGAGATTGCCACTATGCCTGACAACTCTCTCTTTTTTGAATTTTAATTTTGTGATAGGGTCTTGCTAAGTTGCCCAAGCTGGCCTTAAAATTGCATGGTGGTGTTGAAGCAAAATAGGCTCTGCACCCATTTTTGGAAGGAATCCAGAAAACCGTCTTCAGAAATGAATACATAAAAGCTGGGTATGTTAGCACTCACCTGTAATCCTAGCAACCTGGGAGACTGAGGCAGGAGAATCAAAAGAAAAAGAATGAAAGAAACTGGAGATGCAGCTTCCTGCATAGAAAAATGCCTCTGGTTCAATCACCAGCATCACCCTCCACCATTCATTTAAAAACAAAGAAAAAGAAACAAAAGAAAAACCAGAGGCATGCATACATTTAGGATATTCATACTATCAAAGGACAAAATTTAAACAACCATCTTCATCAGCTTTATTTTGTAACCAGACAACACTTTATGTCATCAAATAGAATATATATGCTATGGGTTGAGCAGTGGAGGTTGGTTTTATAGACAAGGAACTTCTGAAAAAAAAGAAAAAAAAGCACCACATTAGAACACACACACACACAAAATTGGTCATTTTCAAATTACTTTCCATGTAAAGTAAAGACAAGGAGACAAGACAATAGAAAAACAACTGATTGGTTAATGTCAGGTTACTCCAGGTTACTTTTTTATAAAAATTAAAAGAGGTATTTTGTGATGCTGATTAAAACTGGTCTGTTTGGGAGCTGTGATACTCTGTCTTATGATGTCTGAGGAACTTTGGAACTTTAGCATGAATAATTCCATTTTCTACTCCTCTCTCTTTTCTCTTTCTTTTTGTTTTTCTTTTTTCTTTTTTTAGATGAATCCTTGCTTATTTGTTTACTGCTTATTCAGTAGTTCTGGAGGCTGGTCCCCAGGGTTTAGCTAATGGTAAGCAGGTGCTCTACCTTGGAGCTACACACCCAGCCCACTACAGCTTAGTCCTATTAAAAGAAAATTCCTCAGACTAATGAAGTTTAGTAAAATTTTTGTTTGTTTGTTTTTGGTACCAGGGATCGAACCCAGATGCACTCAACACCTAAGCCATATTCCTAGCCTTTTTTTTTTTTGTGAATGTCTGATTTAGTTACTGAATGCCTCACTAAGTTTTTGAGGCTGGCTTTGAACTTGAGATCTGCCTGCCTCAACCTCCTGAGCCTCTGGGATTACACACATGCTCCATGGCTGAATTTTAGTAAGGTTTACCTGAGCAATGAAAAACAAGGTAAAAATTTTTTTAACCTGACAGCTCCCAGAACCAGTGCTGCTTCTGAGAACTCCAGCCAACCTTCTGATCAGATAGCACTTAGAGAACAACAGAGGGAAGCCATAGAAAACAAAGTAATAGGTGCAGCTTAGTCAACCAGTCAGTTGGTTGCAGTTGAACTAATTAATGGTTATAGGGCCTTCCAACCAACCAAAGCTGTTGTTCATTAAAGTCTGAATTGACTTGGTCTGTTGGGCCCATTACATGTACTCACTCCAGATTCAAGTACTCCTGCCTATTTCAACAGTCCTAAGCAATGGCCTCCCACAATTGTTTTTAACACAAAAATGTGCATAGATTTTTTTTTTTCCGTTTAACTCCTGGGGTTTGACCCCAGGATGAAAATGATCATTTTGTTGTTGTTTTCATTTTTTGTTTGTTTTGTTTTCCAGAGCTGAGGACTGAACAACACAGGGCCTAATGCTCGTGCACTCTACCACTGAGCTGCACCTCCAACTCCTTACTATTATATTTTAAGAACCCTTTCTATAGTTGCCTGCCATGGATCTGCTGCCCTGTCTCACAGATTCCCTGACAGTATCTCTGCTTAGCTTCCGCCTGGAGCCTAGCTTTTCCCTGACAGCTGCCACAGGGGGAGTGCAGGTGAGTGGCAGCCAGCTACATGGGGAACAGAGGTTGCATGGAAGGGACTGCTTTTGCATCCCTGCGCCATGGCTCTAGTGACCCCCTCTGGGATCCTGCTGGTGTTGGTTGGGGACTGAGCTGCTTCACTGCCCCTCCTCATGCCACTGCCTCTCCCACCAGCCCATCTGGCCACCACCTCTCCTTGCCCTACTCCACTGCAAAGTGAGGGGCAGGGGAACAAGAATCCACCTTCTGGAAAACAGAAGGCAGATTTCCATGCTTTAAAAATATATATCCAGCTAAGTGGTGGCACACGCCTATAATCCCAGTGACTCAGGAGTTTAAAGCAGGAGGATTACAAGTTAGAGTCCAGCCTGGCAATGTAGTGAGTTTTTGACTGACTGAGAAGAAAAAAATACAAAAGTCTGTAAGTGTCACTTAGTTGTAAAGCATCCCTGGGTTCAATCTCCAGTACCAGTAAAAAAGAAAAATATATGTATGTATATGCACACATAATAATATATACACATTTATTTATTTCCAGGGGTTAGCAATTTTAGGAATTTAGCTCAATGGCTGACCCCTCACCTAGTATGCACAAGGTTTTGAATTCAATCTTCAGCACTGGGAAAAAAAAAAGAAAAAAAAAAAATATATATATATATATATATATCTCCAAGCTGGGTTGGATGGAGTCTGTGGCAAGAGAATCACAAGTAAGGCCAGTCTAGGCAACACAGGGAGGTCCTGTTTAAATAAATAAATTAAATTAAATAAATAAGTAGATTTCTTCCCCTGAAAAATTTTCCACCCTGTACACTTATAGGGACATATACTGTCAATCCTGAAAGTAGGGCTATTACATGTACCTGTCAGGCTGATGAGGAATAAGTGCTCTCAGATTATTTTTCCAAATTAATATAGAATTTTAATATGCATAGCTATGTTTTAATAGTTTGAATTCTCATGTTTCAATGTGCAGTAACATTATGGTGCTAATCACTGAACATTGGTTATATACAAGATTACAATTATTATCCTAGTAGTTTGTCTTAAACAGGCTTGGTTTTTGCCTTTTATCTTGGCATAATTATTAATAGTGCTTCCTTTCACTTTCAAAAATCCCCTTTTGGTTGACATATTATGTGCTCACTTAAGTTTTGTATATTGTTTCTAATTTTTCTCTATTATGAACAACACTTTTCTAAATATTCTTCCAGCCAAGTCTTTGTGTGGAACTTTTATATGACTTGATCAAAGAATGTGTTACATTTTCGGTTTTTATATATGTTGCTTTTCCTTTCAGAAACATTATGTAAATGTATGCCTCCACCAGCAATTATTCATTTTCCAAAACCTTAACAAACTGGGTAGTGCTATTAATTTGTGTCAAAGGCATAATTGTCCTCTAAGAGGAGGGGGTGGGTCCTTTGTGGGGGTTACCAGAGGGATGCACATAATTAATTTCCCTGAGATAGCTGCCAGGAGCAACTGCTAACCATGGGGAACTATTGCACATATTTTTTTTCCTATTTTTTTATGGCTCTGGGGATCAAACCCGGGGCCTCTGACATGCTAATAAGCATTGTACCACTGCTCTATATTCCCAGCTCTTTTGAAATTTTTTTTATTTTTTAGTCAAGTTCTCAATAAATCCCAAGGCTGGCCTTGAACTTGTGATTCTCCTGCCTCAGCCTCCTGAGTAGCTGGGATTATAGATGGGAGACTCAGTGCTGAACCAAGATGTTTTTTGTTTTGTTGTTTAAAACTGAAACTTGCTGACTGGTGGTGCATGCCTGTAATCCCAGCAGCTTGGGAGGCTGAGGCAGGAGGATCATTGAGTTCAAAGTCAGCTTCAGCAATTAGTGAGGCCCTAAGCAACTCAGCAAGACCCTGTCTCTAACTAAAATACAAAAAAGGGCTGGGGGTGCTGGGTTTGTGGCTCAGTGGTTGAGTGCACACCTAGCACATGAGAGGCCCTGGGTTCGATCCTCAGCACCACATATAAATAAACAAAATAAAAGTATTGTGTCCAACTACAACTAAAAACTAAATATTAAAAGGGGGGGCTGGGGATGTGACTCAGTAGTTAGTGCCCCTGGGCTCAGTTTCCAGTACCAAAAACAAACACCACCCTCCCAAAACCAAAGTACAACAACAACGAAAACTGCAACAAGTAGTTTATTGATTTTACAAGGGAACAGTTGTACACATCAGTAAATGACTCAATAAGAGTAAAAATAAAATGAGGCTATCAAAATTTATCGGATACTCAAATTAAGTTACAAAGTCAAATAACCATGAATCTCATCTTGAGTTCTTTGACAAAACCAGGAATTATGACTCAAAATAGCAATATTTATTTGCTAATACAAGGAATACAAATTCTTATCATCACTGATATTGCTAAACTTTTCAAAGGTAGGAACTATCATGAAGTTTTCACATTTAATTTGAATATTGCTATAAATAGCTATGATTCAAACAAAACACATACCAAGAACAGCTGGGTCCCAAAGAGAGAAAAGAATATAGAATGAATCAGCATGGAGCTAACAGAATTATCTACACAGTCACTTAGGTCAGTTCTGAAACTGTCCCATAAAGGCCTCAGAAGACTTATTTGGCCTGCTAGAGGGAAGCTCTGGCATGAAAGCCTATGTAAATCCTTCCAATAAATCACTGCCTCAACCTGTATAGCAGTGAGGGGCTGGGGCTGAGGCTCAGCAGTAGAGCACTTGCCCATCAGTGCAAGGCCCTGGGTTGGATCCTCAGCACCACATAAAAATAAATAAATAAAATAAAGGTATTGACAACTACAACTAAAAAAAAAAAACACACACACACACACAAATAAGTATTTTTAAAAAATTTATGGCAGTGAGTTCCTTCTTAGCTTCTTCAAGGGCTAATTTGAGATTTTCCTGGATATCTGATACTATAAGGACTCCACCCAGGTGGCCATTACTTTGCCATCTTTGAGGGTAGTGTCTGCCTCGGACAGTCTCAAAAATGTTATCTACCTCCACACCCTTGGTGTAGGTTCCAGGATAGCCTGTACTTGCCAAGACAGATATGGTGTGGCTTTCTAGCCAAAAGGGCAGAGAGATGCACAGCAGACCCTCTAAGGTTTTAAGAAATGAGAGGAAGCTGGGTGTGATGGTGCACCCCTGTAATCCCAGTGGCTCCAAGAGGCTGAGACAGGAAGATCCCAAGTTCAAACCCAGCCTCAGCAATTTAGCAAGGACCTAAGAAAGTTAGGGAGACACTGTCTCAAAATGAAAAATAATAAAGGGCAGGGGATGTTGCTCAGTGGTTAAGCGCCCTGGGCTAATTAACTGGTACCAAAAAAAAAAAAAAGTGAGAGGATTATTTGGCACTCTGGCTCACCAACACAGCAATTGAACTTCAGAACTTTGGGACTTAAGCTGATGTAATTCTGTACTGCAATCAATAAATATCTAAGATTTGGGGGTGTAGCTCAATGGTGAGCACTTAAGTGCCCACCTATGTACGAAGCCCTAGGTACAATCTCCCTCACTGCAAAACAAAACAATAAAAATCGAATGCCTATAGCATATGTGTGATATATGACTACATGCAAAACAAGCAGTAAATCAAATTGTTTTTGTACCCCTGGCTGCCACATGAAAGAGCAACAGGACCCTTAGTTACTGTGGAAACACAAATAGAACTGGCAGTCAATATAGTCCTTCTTCCTTCATTGCAACTTAGAAGTTTTATGTATGGAAGCTTTTTTATTTCTTGAGTCTTTTGCTGGGCTTTTGCTCAGACAATTCTTTCATGTACTTCTTCCTCTTTTTAGAAAACCATTGTTGTATCTGCAAAAAATGAGGCCAGTGTGGTGATTAGTACAGGAATCAAGATGCTGGTTATATGCATAATAGTGCTACAGAAGTGACTTTGTCTGTGAAGAAATAGGTCGTTATACCTGTTTATCTGTCATGCTGAATACAAATGAGAGTGACAGCCTGTCTTGTACTGTGGGGCATGTGTTTAATTTAAACTTTGCCCAAAGAGTGTCCATGAGGGATTTGCTGACTGGTCTCTTCCTGGGACAGAGCTCCTCATGTTCCTCTTCATTTTTCAGGGTATCTTTTAGCTTCGCTTCTTCTTCTTCTTCTTTGGCTTCTTCTCTCCAATTGCGCTCCTCCTTTCCTTCATCTTCACTAGGACACTCGGGCGAATGCTCTGGACTTTGGCTCCGTGGCATAGTTGGTTCTGTGTGAGTGACAAGATCTGTGAATAAAACCAACAGACACATGAGAATGTATTTGATTTTTGTATCAATGTTGTGTATGGTGGAAAGCAGAGAGGAAAGGGAAAGTCCATTTTCAAAATCGTGGAATATTTTCATAAAAGGTACAAATTAATTAAAATTAATTCACTTATGTTTTCATTATTCTTCCCCCCTCCCCTTTTTTGTTTGTGATTGTGTGTGTGTGTGTGTTTTGTATTACTAGGGGTCTAACCTAGAGCCCTGTGTATGCTAGACAAACACTCCACCACCGAGCTATCTCCCCCAGCACACCTCCTTATTAAAAATTTCCACTTTGAGGCAGGGTTTCATTGTTGCCCAGGCTAGCCTGGACCTTTGCTATGCTCTTGCCTCAGCCTTCCAAGTAGCTGGGACAATAGGCACACCTCCTCACCCAGATCTTTCTTTTCTGGGGATTGAACCCAGGGAGATTTTACTGTGAGCTACATGCCTGGTCTTTTTTATTTTTTAGTAAGACAGGGTCTTACCTAAGTTGCTGAGTAAATTGCTGAATATGGCCTCAAATGTGATCCTCCTGCCTCAGCCTCCTGAACCAGTGGGTTACAGGCATGCACCACCACACCTGGCTGTTGTTGGATTTTTAACTAATGTTCATAATGGAACAATACATAAGTATTTTATACTTATTCTATTAAATAGGTGTTATGCAAACTACAAAATGTTTTAGTATTATCTCCTGCATGCAAAAGTTTTGAATAACATGACTGAATAAGTATGGAAGGAGAGTTGAATGACATCCACATAACTCTAACAGTGGTTATAAAATGGGAGTGAAATGAAATGAAATGGAAGTGACTGAGGGACACTTTTGCACTGTACACCAGACACTTCTGTATTGTTTGACCCACATGCAATGTCAGTGCATTTGTTTTTAGGTATATTAAGGAAAACAATCACATCAATGAGCCCCATACAATACCTGAATGTGGAGAAGCACTGCAGTGCTTTAGGAAGCCTTTTTTATGTTTCTTTGTGCTGTGGAGATGTTGCAGGTAGTCCATATATTGTGCATCTTGAGCTAAAAATTGTAGAACTGAACTCAGGGTCTCTTCAAAGCTCATGCTATTAACAACATCCTCCAAAGGCAGATTTACATTTTGGTTCAGGCCAATCCAATTATTCTGTGAACTGGATATGCCTGTGTCATCTAAAATGAGAGTAGAGAATTTCTATGAGTTGGCTTTATTATTATTATTAACAGTATTATTATTCTGGGTATTGAACCCACTCCCTTCCACATGCTAGGTGATTGCTGTACACTCCCAATGACATATGCTTGCAATCCTTTTAAAAAAAATGTTTATATTCATTTATGTTTGGCAGTACTAGCAATTGAACCCAGAGATGTTCTACCACTGACCTAATTCCCAGCCCCTGCCCCATGTATTTTTTTTTTTTTTTTAATTTTGAGACAGGTTCTTTGTAAGTTGCACAGGCTAGCCTTGAATTTGCAGTCTCCTGGTCTCAGCCTCCTGAAACAATGGAATTACAGGCATGTGCCACCACATCTGGCATCTTCTCTTTTTTCTTTTCTTTTATCACCTATTTTGCCATTTTTATGTAAAAGATTTGTAATAAAACCTGGAAAAATAATCAACTTGGGAGGCTTAAGCAGGAGGACCACAAGTTGGAGGCCAGCCTCAACAACTTGGTAAGAACCTGTCTGGAAAAACAAAAATAATAATGAGGATGTAGCTAAGTGTAAAGCACTGCTGGATACCCCAGTACTAAAAGACAAATACATAAATGAATAAGTAAATAAATAAAATAAATAAATAGATATGTGGATGTATCTCAGGGGTAAATCTCCCCTGGGTTTTTATTTTTGAGGGGGTAATAGGGATTGAACTCAGGAGCACTTAACCACTAAGGTACATCCTCAGCCCTATTTATTTTATTTTAAAAAAATATTTATTTTTTAGTTGTAGTTGGACACAATATCTTTATTTTGTTTATTTTTTTTTTTATGTTCTGTGCAGGATTGAACACAGGGCCTCATACATGCTAGGTGAGCGCTCTTCCACTAAGCCACAATCCCAGCCCCCCGTTTGTATTTATTTAGAGACAGGGTCTTAGAGTTGCTTAGTGCCTCACTTTTTGCTGAGGCTGGCTTTGAACTCGAGATCCTCCTGCCTCAGCCTCCCAAGCCACTGGGATTACAGATTCTTTTTTTTTTTTTTACTTACTCCAGCCTTTTGGTTTTATGAGGTTGTCATCAACTTCCAGCCCTTGCTGATAGTCATTCATGATTGTTTTGTTTTGGATCTTCTCTCCCAGAAGCTGATTGTTTTAGAGATAAAAATATTCTTAATACCAGAAGTCTTTACCTAAGAAAAGTCCTAAAAGAGATGAAAAGTAAAGAAAATAAGTAAATTATAACTCTCCAAAACATCTGTATTTGATAAAAATGAAAATTGTTGAATTTACTGAATTCCCAATTTGAAATTCATTTCTCTAATTTTGTTGAAAATGAATTTTCTTGTGGTTGCTGTTGGTGCTGGGACCAGGGCTTTACACACAGGAAACCTGTGCTCTACCACTGCAAAAAAATAACCTGTCCAGCCCCTGTGTGTTATGCCTTAATTATTTATTCATTCACATATTCTGTTTCATAGTGTATATTTGAATAATCAGTAGTTCTTATTTTGAGAATTCCATGGTCAAAGTTCTATCAGGTTGGAAAATGCACATGCACATCATAGAGTCAGGTTTTTTGGTTGTTGTTTGTTTGGTTGGTTGGTACTGGGGATTGAACCCAGGGGTACTATATTATTGAGCTACATCCTTAGCCTTTATTATTTTGAGAAAGGGTTTGAGTTCTTGAGGTTGGCCTTGAATGTGGGCTCCTCTTTCCTCAGCCTCCCAAATCATTGAGATTAAGGCCTGTGCCACTGGCCCCAGCCTTTTTAATTTTTTTAAAATTTTGAGACAGGGTCTCACTAAATTACCATAATTGAGATTCAACTTGTAATCCTCCTGCCTCAGCCTCCCATGTAACTGGTATTACTGTGTCTGGCTATCTTTCTTATTACAATTTACGTGTTGAAGCCTGGTGCAAGCCTGAGCAACATAGTGAGACCCCATCTCAAAAAAAAAAAAAAAAAAAAAAAACAATGAATAAAAGGGTTGGGGGAATTGCTCAGTGGTAAAACATGCTGGGTTCAATCTTCAACACAAAAAAACAAATGTTTTTTGCATGGTGACATTTCTCATTCTGTGGAACTTTAAAAAAACCCAATATATTATAGTCATTTTGATCAGCAAACTCTTGTTGTTAATCCCACACCAGCTAAGGGAATAGAGTGTCACGGAATCAGTCTGAGAGATTGACTTTTGTGTGTGACATCTGACATCTGATTTCAGTTTGTTAGTGCCTAAAAGAGAGACACAATTGGATCTGTCCACGGTAGCCAAATGCGCACAATTCCTTGAGGGTAGTGTCTTTGCTGGCACATGGATCAGGTAAACCAAGTGTGCAATCATCTGAAAGGAGCTGAACTGGGGCTGTCATTGGGCATGCCATCGCTGCCTACAGTGTCACAGGCCTTTCATTCCAGCAGCTCTTCTTCTTCTTTTTTTTCTTTTATCTTTTTTGGTACTGGGGATTGAATCCAGGGGCACTTAATGGTTGAGCCACATCCCCAGCCCTTTTTATTTTTTATTTTGGGATAGGGTCTCCCTAAGTTGCTAAAGGCCTAACAAAGTTGTTAAGACTGGCCTCCAACTTGCAATCCTCTTACCTCAGCCTCCGGAGTTGCTGGGATTACAGGTGCGCACTACCACACCCAGCCCAGAAGTTCTCCTTGAAAGGGACACTGACTTGCATAAGCCTGGGTTTCAGAGGAAGTTCCACAGGCCACCATGAATTCTGTAGGCGTAGGGATTGGATGAATAATAAATTTGCAATGGACCTGAGATTTTCTAGGTTTGGCTTTCTGGAAAACAGTAGCTGTCTTCCAGGCTTTAAAAATATATATCCAGCTAGGTAGGTGCAGTAGCACATGCCTATAATCTAAGTGACTCAGGAGTATAAAGCAGGAGGATTGCAGGTAAAGGCCAGCCTGGGCAGCTTAGTGAGTCCTTGTCTCAAAAAGAAAAAAAAAAAAAAGAAGAAGAAAAAGAAGAAGGCAAGAAATGCTGTTTATTTGGAATGCACACTTGGTTTCAATCTCTAGTATCAGGAAAAAAGACACACACACTACATATATTTATTTATTTTCAAGGGTTAGCAATTTTAGGAATTTAGCATTTAGCTCTGTGGCAGAGCCCTTATCTAGTAGTACTCATGAGGCCCTGAATTCAATCTTTGGCACTGAAAAACAAATTCAAGTGGTGTTGGGTGGCATGTATCTGTAACCCCAGCTACTCTGCAGTCTGTGGCAGCAGGATCACAAATTCAAGGCCAGCCTGGGCAACTCAGGGAGGCCCCCTTTAAATAAAACAGACAGATTTCTTTCCCTGGCAAAACCCATCAAAGTTGATACAATTTAACTACTCTCTTTAGATATTGTTTTTACCCTGGGCACTAAGGGAGACAAATACTATCAGTCCTAAAAGGAAAGCTATTTACTTTGCCTGGCAGGCATAGCTCAAGTTATGTATATTATCTCTAATTTTTCCCTATCATGAACAATACTTTCATAAATATTTTTGGTTAAATATACATTTTAAGTTTTTGATATATGTTGCTTTTCTTTCCAGAAAGATTATATAAATTTACACTCCTACCAGCAATTATAAGAGGAGTCATTTTCTAAAACCTCAACACACTGGGTAGTACCATTAATTTTTAAAAATCTTTTCCAGTTTCATAAGTGAAATTGTGATTTACTGCTGTAATAGGAATTTATGTCATTGATACTGTGGGTAAGCATTTGGACAGATTAGTGTTCTTCCATTGCAAGCAACAAACAACAATTTTGTGTGAGTTAAATCAACAGGAATGCAGAGAAAGGAAATCAGAGACATTTAAAATATTTAATGCATTTCAGGTGATATTTTTGAAGTTGCTTTTGATTATAATAGAAACTTCCCTCTATGACTGACAGGTCTATTATTTGAAGAACATATAGGCATTCTTTAATATGGCTGGGGATGTGGTGCATTGGTTGAGTGCACCTGGATTCAATCCCTGGTACCAGAAATAAATAAACATAAAACAAACATCTTAGCTGGAAGCTGGGCATGGTTGCACATGCCTGTCATCCCAGCTACTTGGGAGGCTGAGACAGGAAAATCCCAAGCTCCAGCCCAGCCCCAGGAACTTGGTAAGGCCCTAAGCAACTTAGAGTCTTCCTTAAAATATGGGCTGGGGCTGTGGGTCAGTGGTAGAGCACTCACCTAGCATGTGTGAGGCACTGGGTTTGAGCCTCAGCACCACATAAGATAAAAAAAAGGTATTGTCCATCTACAACTAAACAATAAAGATATTTAAATAAAAATAAAATGGCCTGGGTATATAAAAGGTTAACCACTGAGATCCAACTCTGGGTTCAGTTGGCACTGGGGTTGGCACTGGGGTTGGCAGGTACAACTCAGCTGGAGCAAATGAATACAATAGGGCAACTCCTGTGTGAAACAGATCATCAGTACAATGGTGTCAGGAGGGCAGTCAGCTGCCTAGTGAAGTCCTAGGGATTTCAAAAACTGAGGGGGAGGGCTGGGAGTTAATGGTAGAGGTCTATCTAGCATGTAAGAGGCCTTGGGTTTGAAACCCAATGCCACACAAAACAAAACTCTGAATGTCCCCTATTGGAGGACCCAGCACCATATACTGGTCCTCATCATCCCCTTAGAAGTACAGGCTAGGAAAGCGCCAATGTTACCAACTTGCATTCTGAAATTTGGGGGAATGTTTTCTCCTGGGGTATATTGGTAACTGGTGGGGAATGCCCTGTAGGTGGTAGGATTCAGTCTCCTAAGACATCACAGAGTGGTAGACATCAACAACTGGGGCACAGGACTGAATATCGATTTGGAGGGTGCAGTCAGTGGAGCAGGGCTTCGGCCTGAGAGTGAAACACATGCAGACTTTGCCTAGAAGCCCTCCTGCTCCTCAATGTGGTGCACCTGCTCTTAAGTAAGAGAGTAGCAGCTGGGCACCCTGGCATGTGCCTGTAATGCTAGCTACGTGGGAGACTGAGGCAGAAGAACTGGTGGCTTGAGGCCAGTTTGGGCAACATATGGAGATCCTTTTTTCTTTTTTACTTCACCCACCCCCCCAAAAAAATCGGCCACATATGAGGTGGCAAGTGCATACAATCCCAGCAACCATGGAGGATGAGGCAGGATTGAAGTTTCAGACCAGCCTCAGCCATTTAGCAAGAACCTCAGCAATTGAGAGACCCTGTAACAAAATTAAAAGGCCTGGGATGTAGCTTAGTAGTAGAGCACACCTGGTTCAATCCCCAGTCACACAAAAAATTTAAATTAAATACATTTTTTTTAAAGGCAGAGCATGGTGATACATGCCTGTAATCTCAGCAACTTGCTAAAGCAGGAGGATCTCAAATTCAAGGACAGCCTGGATATTTTAGCAAGACCCTGTCTCAAAAAACACAAGAGCTGAGCATGTAATTTAGTGGTAGAGTACCCTGGGTTCAATCCCCAGAACCAACACACCTGCACAATTAAAAAAAAAAAAAAGAATAAAAGAAAAAGAAAAGAAAGCAAGAAAAGGTAGGAGTCCAACCTCAGTTCAGCCTTGGGGAGCCAGGACTCACAGGAGAAATAAAAGGAAAAAGAAGTTTTTATGTAGAAAACCTGGACCTAAAAAGTGAAGTCCCAGAAAACCTACTGACTCAGAGTGTCACTATTGCCAATTTCTAAATTTAGCAAGAAGACTGGGCCACATTAGAATCCATCAGTAATTCATTCATTGAATCCTTACTGACGGCTTAGTATATGCTCAGTACTCTCATAGGTCCTTGGAATACATTAATGAAAAAAGCTGACTGAGACCTTACATTACAGTGAGAAAAAGGTGTTTACAAGATTACTGGATTTTCTTCAGAATATGAGAAGCACAGGACCAACTAATTGGAAGGAAATCTCATAGTGACTTTTAAATTTGGAGGTTGGATTCTTTTTCCATAGAAAACTGGCATCATATAGATTTTTTGGTTTTGGAAGGGCTGGTGCTTGAACCTAGGGCCTTGCATGCACATGCTAAGCACACATTGTACTAAAGAACTCACCTCCTATCCCTAAAACTTCTTCTTCCTTTTTTTCTTCTTTTCCTTCTTTCTTTCCTTTTTTGGTACTGGGGAATTGAATCCAGGGGCACTTAAATACTGAGCCACATGCCCAGCCCTTTTTAAAATATTTTATTTTCAGACAGGGTCTTGCTAAGTTGCTTAGAGCCTCACTAAGTTGCTGAGGCTGGCTTTGAACATGCAATCCTCCTGCCTCACCTTCCAAAGTCATTGGGATTACAGGCATGTGCCATTGTACCTGGTTCTAAAATTTGTGACTTAAAACAATGAAGTACTGAAAGTAGAACCCAGGACTTAGTGCTTACTACACACTCTGCCACTAAGTCACACCCTCAGTCCCATGGCACCATTTTGAGTGTGAAGCCAAGAAGATCTTCCTCTCTTTTTCCTTGTCTCCTATTTACATGCAGTTATCACCATTTCTTTGCTATGATCTTTGTGGGTGAACACCAAATAGAGAAGACTTGAGCCTTAGGAAAAGTTTTGTTTGGGAAATGACATTTCCAAGAGATTGGTGTTATGATTTAAGCTGCTCCAGTGCTCAAGCACTTCTAAAAAATGTCTTGGCACTTTTTTTTAAAAACTTTTCTAATGTAGCTATATTGAGTTGGGAGTGTGATATTCTATGGAACTATGAGAGAATGCAACATACTAGAATCTAAGTGGCTGGGTTGTAGCTCAGTGGTAGAGAAGGTACTTAGCATATACAAGACCCTGGGTTCCATCCTCAGCAAACCCCCCACATACATTTTCTTTTTTTTACTGCATACTAATTTAAGGTAACTTGCAACAATATTAGGTTTTTCTCATGAGTATTTAGATATTCTCTCATCTTAAAAGAACAACACTTGGGCTGGGGTTGGGGCTCAGCGGTAGAGTGCTTCCCTAGCATGTGCAAGGCACTAGACTCAATCCTCACCACCACATAAAAATACATAAATAAAATAAAGGTATTGTGTCCAGCTACAACTAAAAAATAAATATTAAAAAAAAAGTTCCTGCACAGAAAAAGTAACAATTAAGAATGTGAAGAGAGGGCTGGGAGAAAATCTTTGCTACCTACTCTTCTGATGGAGGCCTCATATTTAGAATACATAAAGATCTCAAAAATCTTAACATCAAAAAACCAAATAACCCAATTAACAAATTGGAAAACAGACGAGTCTCAAGAGAATCTATGCCACTCCTCTGTTACTTATCCTGAAGAATTAAAGTGATCATACTACTGTAATACATGCATACCCTTGTTTACACTAGCACAATTCACAATAGCCAACCATGGAACCAGCCTAGGTGTCCATCAATGGATGAATGAATAAAGAAATAAAGAATAAAGAAATGTAGTTTAGCTGGGTGGGGTATGCTTGTAATCCTAGTGGCTCCAGAAGCTAAGGCAGGAGGTTTGAAAGTTCAAAGCCAGCCTTAGCAATTTAGTAAGGCTCTAAGAAGTTAGTGAGACTCTTTCTCAAAATAAAAAATAAAAAGAAAGGGCTGGGTATTCAGCTCAGTGGTAAAGCACCCCTGGTTCAATCCTCAGCCCCCCCCACCAAAAAAAAGAAGGAAGAATAGAAAATGTGGTATATATGCACATGGAATTTTACTCAGCCATAAAGAAAAATGAAATCATGTCATTTATAGGAATCCGAATGGAATTAGTGACACTTAGGCTAAGTGAGTAAGCAAAACAGAAAGTAAAGGTCAAATATTTTCTCTCATATGTGGAAGCTAGAGAGGAAAAAGGAAAAGTGTGTGTGTTGGTGGGGGTTGAGGGGGGACAGGGAATCTCATGAAAATCAAGAGAGAAGAGTAGAGGAAAGGGACCAGGGGAGGCAGGTGGGAAGGGAGTAGGGAAGTGGTTAGGGAGTGATATTGGCCAAATTTTATTTTTATATTTATATAAATATAAATACATGATAGAGATATATATATATATATATATATATATATATATATATATATATATATATATATATATAAACATGTAACAACAAATGCCATCATTATGTACAAGATAAAAAATATGGGGAAAAAAGAGGTGGGGATGTAGCTCAGTCATAAAGTGTCCCTAGATTAAATCCCCAGTAACTCCCCCCCCCCCACAAAAAGTGTGTTCTATTTTATGTTAATTCATTCCTTTTGTTTTTAACTCTGGATGGAACCCAGGGGCACTGTTTGGCTTATTTATGTCTCAGTAAGTTACTTAGGGCCTCACTAAATTGCTCAGGTTGGTCTGAAACTTGTAATCCTCCTGCCTTGGCCTCCCAAGTCACTGGGATTGCAGGCTTGTGCCATCACTCCCAGCCTTGTTATGAATTTTTACATAAAAAGTGAGAACTTAATGTATTTGTGTTTGACATTGCTCAAAAGTTATCTGGAGTGGGTGCAGGAGGGTGCATGCTTTTAATCTCAGCCACTACAAAGGCTAAGACAGGAGGATCCAAAATTTGAGGCCATCCTGGACAATAAAATGAGATGCTGTCTCAAAATAAAAAGTGAAAATGCTAGGGTATTAGATCATTGGTAAAGCATCTTGCTTCATTTGAAGAAGTCCCGTGTTCAATTACCATTATCATCAAAACAAAACTTAACAAAAACTAGTCAAGGAATATGTGAGAAATACAGGAGATCATATTTGTTTTTTTGTGGTGTTGAGTGTTCAACTCAGTGCCTGTGCATGTTAGACAAACCCTCTACCACTAAGTCACATCCCCAATAGAAATATCAAGAATAAAGCAATAAGAGTGACACTGGAGATCTTCATTGGATTCAGCAGTCATGGGTTACCATTGACCAAAAAAAAAAAAAAATTCATAGTCAGGCACAATGGCACATGCCTGTAATCACAGCTGCCTAGTAGGCTGAAGAAGGAGGATGGAAAGTTCAAGGCCAGCCCCAGCAATTTAGTAGGCTCTAAGCAATTCATCAAGAGCCTATCTAAAAATAAAAATAAAAAAAAAAACAAAACAGAAATAAAAACTGCTAGGGATGTC
Source organism: Marmota flaviventris (assembly GCF_047511675.1). Taxonomy (NCBI): domain Eukaryota; kingdom Metazoa; phylum Chordata; class Mammalia; order Rodentia; family Sciuridae; genus Marmota; species Marmota flaviventris. The sequence continues at coordinate 129,447,972 of NC_092500.1, read as the reverse complement.
ACTTTATGGTTAAGTGCACCTGGATTCAATTGCTGGTACCAAAGAAAATCAAACCAAACCAAACCAAACCAAACAAAAATCCTATTATTTCTCAAAAAAAATTCCAGGAAGTGGTGGGTGCAGGTGTGCATGCATGAAAGCCCAACAGTTCAGGAGGCTAAGGCAGGAGGGTCAGGTTTGAGACCAGCCTTGACAATTTAGCAAGAAATGTCCTCAAATTAAAACAAAAACAAAAAACAAGCTGGGCTTGGTGGCCTATGCCTATAATCCCAGCAGCTCAAGAGGCTGAGGTGGGAGGATCATGAGTTCAAAGCCAGCCTCAGAAATTTAGTGAGGTGCTAAGAAGTCAGTGAGATCCTATCTCTAAATAAAGTACAAAAAAGGGCTGGGGATGTGGCTCAGTGGTTGAATGTCACTGAGTTCAATTCCCCAGTATCCAAAAAACAAACAAACAAACAAAAAGGAACACCCCCAAAATAACAAGAGCTGATGATATAGAGCATTCTGGGGTTTGTTTTTCAAACAAAACACAATAAAAGAAAAAGAAATTTTCAAAAAGTAATAAGAGAGTAGCTATTTATTTCTTTTTTTCCGCTTATTTATTTATTTTTCCCTGCAGTACCAGGTATTGAACCCAGGTATGCTCTACCACTGTATTTCTCTGTCCAGTTTTTAATTTTCAATTTTAAGGTTGGGTAGGGTCTTACCAAGTTGCCCAGATCTGCTTCAAATTTGTTATCCTCCTGCCTTAGCCTCCCAAGTAACTGGGACTATAGGTGTGTGCTGCAGTGACCGATCACTGGAGCTAATTCTGAATCACATTTTTCTTCTATAAAATATCAACCAGGTAAACCTTGAATTTTTGTTAATGACCAAATAGGCATGGTCTTTTAAAAATGAGTGTTTAAGTTTTGAGAGAAAGAGACTATGCTCAGATTTGTATTTTAGGGAAAAACCCCTAAGGATTACGGGGAGAATAAAATTGAGGACAAGACTGACAGTGACTAAACTGAACTATTGTATAAGTCCATTTTCTGTTGATAATAACAACACCGCAGACTAAGTTACAAAGAAAAAGGTTGTTTTGACTCACAGTTCTGGAGGTCTGAGGTCCAAGTTCAAGTGTGGCTTATGGTGATGGTCTTCTTTCTGGCAGAATGCCCAAGTGATATGGAACACCCAGTGTTAAGACACAGGAGCTCAAGACCTTATGCCTCTTCTGGTCTCTCTCCCTCTTCTTATAAACCATCATAACCCAATCAGGAAAGCTCCACCCTAATAGCTTGATCTAATCTTCAGCACCTTGTGGAAGCCCCACCTCCAAACCCATGATCAGATTAGTAGCAGTGGTGCATGCCTATAAATCCCATCATCTTGGGAGGCTGAGGCAAAAGGATTGCAACAGTGAGGTGCTAAGCAACTCAGTGAGGCCCTGTCTCTAAATAAAACCCAAAATAGGGCTGGGTATGTGGCTCACTGTAGAGTGACCCTGAGTTCAATTCCCAGTTCAAAATAAGCCTCAGCAACTTAGCAAGGCCCTAAGCAATTTAGTGAGAACCTATATCAAAATAAAAATAAAACAGGGCTGGTGATGTTGCTTAGTGGTTAAGCATCCCTGGGTTCAATATCTGATACCAAAAAAATAAATATATTTTTTTAAATAAATAGTTGCCTGAAGCTGATATAATCATAAATTAACTTTGGACAGTGAGATGTATTCATTTGTGGAATTGGTTTGAGTGACAGTAAGATCTAGGCTGACCAAAAGCTTTAAAGAAAAATAATAGTATATCTGACAAATAAAATAATAAATGGGCATTAAAGAAAATGGGGGAAACAAAAGGAAAATAAAATTATAATCACCTTTACCTCACTAATCAGTTAAGAAGTCATTAATTTGTGTTTTTTCTCTTTGTTACTTTTAATATGTATATACAAACTTGTTTATATGTGCAATATAAATAACAGTGATAAAGCATTCTACACTCTGGTTTGTATACTGCTTTGGAGAATGATTTTTAAGTGCCGAATATCTAACTTGGAATCCTGCCCATAATAGACACCTGTGGTTCCACAGTACCATCCCTGTGGCTCCCCAGAACTTTTCAAAATTATTTTTAGGGAGTACTAGGGATTTAAACCAGTGCCTTGAGCTTGCTGAGCAAGTGCCCCACAACTGAGCTACATCCTCAGCCCTTTTTTATTTTTTACTTCTTGCATATGTGTTTCTCTTGCCTCTGCCATCTGCAGTGACAGAGGAGTGCCATTATGCCCAGCAAGAATTTTTGTGTGTGTGCTAGAACCATTTTAATATAATTATACTTATCTGCCAAATCCAGGAAGAAAAGGCTTATGCATATAGATCTTCCAGTTAACATCTGCAAGCATAAACAACAATGATCTCAGTTTAAAAATTCATCAGGGTCAGAGCAATTGACCAATGTCTCTTTACTGCTAGGCTTACCAACAGTAAAATACAGATGAATTAATGTCCTTTATGTCTCTTCTCTCACTCTCCTTGTCCAGACATTTTGTTGTAAAGTTTCAGTGCAGCTCACCTCCAGCCAAAAGTAATTTTTTAAAATCAGTACTCAGTTGCTCTGAATTTTGCTTATAATTATAACCCATTTAATCACGAAGAACTCCTGGAGAGGTGGAGTTCAAGGTTGCATACAATAACAGGAGATCACAGTTTTGAAGTTTAGCACAGATTAAAAACCACAGATGTACCATTTATATAAGACACACACTGATTGTCTCTTAAACTACATATTGACTACTTATGAACATTATTTTTTAAATAAAGTAGTGCATCTAGGACAATCAGTCACACAATTCACACAGCCCTGAAGTTTTTCAGTGCCAACTACCAGTTGGTCATGAAACGTGAATGAGCTTGACACACTGTTCATTCCTAAGATTCAACCAAAGATTGGCTAAAACATTGAATCACCTCTGCTTATGAAGGCTAGGACCTTCCCTCCCTTCCCTCACAACTTGTTGTGTGATTTTTATTTTTTCGTTGTGTTTGGTTGCACATGGCTGGAATGCATTTGATAGATCACTTTGTAAATCAGGAAAACCAATGATCTACAACTATGAGAGGATCTTAAACAGATTGGTTTGTCCATTTCAGGTTGCTGGTTGGTAGGCCCCTTTAAAGCCCTTCATTTTTCCTTCTATGCCTCCTGGAACTTTCATCAGAGGAGTCTGAGCATCATCCCATCTAACTCTTTTAACCAATGCCTGGCTAAAACTGGAACGTCCAGCCCAGCATATTTAAAAATCACCCACAAAAAGAGGTTCTATAGGTCTTCACAAAACCTGGAATTTCCATGAGGATGTCTGATCTTTATAATCCAAGCAGTGAGCATTGAAGTTAAGCTTCCAGGAGGCAGTTTGGTTCTTATAATCCAAGCAATCAGTGGTTGAGTTAAAACCCAAGCTTGAAGCTCCTTATTCCTGGATGGAAAGAGAAGCTGGGGACTGATTGAGATGGCTGGTAACTGCATTGGTACCCGTGGGACTCAGTGTGGCTCCTGGTCCACGAAGCTGGTGATGCATAGGGGTCAAATAAGATCCACAGTCCATGCCCCCAAAGTAGGAAGTTGAGCCAGCATATCCTTGACAATAACCTGAAGCCTGAGTATAGGTCATGGGATAGGACCTCTGCATGCAGGAAGAGGAGGTGCACAAGGGATCTGACAGTGGGGAGATGGAATCTGGCCTCCAGATAGACACTGGAGCACTGCTGCTGGCAATGGTAGGGACTGAGGTGCTAGAGGGGGGAGTGAACTGGCCACTTGTTCCACTCTCTGAACTCACTTCCCCAGCTGGAGATGTCTTCTTTTTGGCAGGTGTCACTTTATTTTGACCTCCATTTTGTTGTTGCTGCTGCTGTTGGCGGCACTTTGCTCTTCCATTCTTAAACCATACCTGCATCCTGGATTCGGGCAAGTTGATTTTTAGCGCCACTTCTTCCTGCATGAAGATGTCTGGGTACCAGGTCTTGGCAAACAGTGCTTCTAGGATGTCTAGTTGAGCTCAGGTGAATTTCGCCCTCTCCCGCTGTTTCGGGGTGGGGGGGGGGGGGTGAGGATTGGGGGTTGGTTGCGGGACGCGAAGCCCAGGGCCCTTTAGGGTGGGGGAGCAGTTTCTCAGTCACAGGAGTTTCCGCGGGTCCTCTGACTATCCCACCTTCCCCCCCTCTTCTCCTCTACTCTTCCCAATGCTCTCCCCTCCGCTTCCAGGGCCTGGGCTCCTGAGACTCAGGACATACTGTCCTTTTCAGAGTAGCACCCAATTCTGAAATGCAGCAAGAATTTTTAAAATTGGGGTTATTGATGGGGAAATATTAATTAGTGATTTTTTATAGTGCTATAATTAAATCCAGGGCCTCAAGCACGATAAGCAGGTACTCTCCCTGAGCTCCTTCCCCAATCCGATTTTATTCTTATTTTGAGACAAAGTCTTGCTAAATGGTCCAGGCTGGCCTCCAACTTACAATTCTGCTGCCTCACACCCCCAAAATAGCTAGTATGGAGATGTAACTCATTGGTACAGCACCCCTGGGTTTAATCCAAGCAACACACACACACACACACACACACAAAGAGAAAAATTTTTAAAAATTAAATTTTGGCAAAATCTAAACATAGGATCATATTCTTTCAATTAGAAGCACCAATGACCATTCTTTCTTAAACAGTATTATAGCGAAGGTAATCCTGTTATTTGTTTGTTTGTTTGTTTCTTTATTTGTTTCAGTAGAGGAGATTGAATATAGGGGTACTTTATTACTGAGCTGCATCTCCAGCCTTTTTCTTTTCTTATCTCTTGAGACAGGTTCTGACTAAGTTGCCCAAGCTGACCCTGAACTTGAGATTCTCTTGCCTCAGCTTCCTGAGGAATTGGTACTACAGGTATGTGCCACCATGTATAGCATTACTGCTACTTACTAAACCCATTAAGTTTTTTTTATTTTTTTTCCTCCTGTACCAGGGATTGAACCAGTGGTGCTCAACCACTGAGCCACATTCCCAGCTTATTTTTTTTTAATTGTTTTAATTTGAGAAAGGCTCTCAATATGTTGCTTAGGGTCTCACTAAGTTGCTGAGACTGGCTTTGATATTTTGATCCTCCTATCTCAGCCTCCAAAACTGCTGGGATTACAGAAGTGCACAACCAAGCTCAGCTAAACCCACTAGTTGTGTTTTATTTTAACACAATTTTTATTTATTACTTCAGATATCTTTAATAACCATATGTGTGTGTATTTGGTACTGGAGTTTGAACCCAGGGGGTTTTCACCAGTGCTCTACATCCCCACCCCTTTTCATTTTCTATCTTGAGATGGGATCTCCCTAAGTTGCTTAGGGCTTCATTAAATTGCTCAGGCTGGCCTCAAACTTGTGATCTTCCTGCCTCAACCTCCAGAGTTGCTGGGATTACAGCACCCAGCTCAAACATATTGTTTTTTAGCATGTCAAAGTTTATTCCCTCCTTCATGAGGAATCTAATAAGGAGATAATAGTCTGTGCCACTCACAGTGGCCTGGAAAATAAGAAGGTTCAATAAGGAATTAATATCTAGGTTTCCCCATGCAGTACTGGTCATTATTGACTGCTGCTGGCCTTTCCTTTCCTTTTTCCTTTTTCTTCTTTTTTTTTTGTGAACCTGGGGATTGAACTTAGGTTCTCACTCTCACACCTGCTAAGGAAACACTCTACTACTGAGTTACTCACCCAGCTTTCCATATATATATAAAATATATATACATATATATTCATTAAAATGTCATGTTTTTATTAGCTGATATAAAGTAAATTTAGGACATGATGATTTGGAGGTATTTTCCCAGAAATACCATTAGCAGAAACAATACATCATGTATCTGTGAAGCAAGCCATAAATAAATTGACCTGAGACTGTTTGTTCATCAGTCACAGGCATCAAGGTCCATCTTCCTGGCTGGGTGTTCATTATCTGAGAAGCACTGAAAAGTGACAAGGAGAGTTCTTCTAGCAGAGGCATGTAGTTTCCTTTGTTTTCTAGTAGCTTTCAATTTCTTCATTACTCAGTATAAATTGTGAGACCACTATTTTTTTTTCATTTATTGTTTTAATTTGTTATATATGACAGCAGAATGCATTACAATTCATATTACACATATAGAGCACAATTTTTCATATCTCTGGGTATACACAAAGTAGAGTCACACCATTCGTGTCTTCATATATGACTTAGAGTAATGATGTCCATATCATTCCCCCATCATTTCTACCCCCATGCCCCCTCCCTTCCTCTCCCTCTTTTTTTCCCCTTTGCCCTATCTAGAGTTCATCTAATCCTCCTAATCCTCCTATGCCCCTCACCACCACATTATGAATCAGCATCCTTAATCAGAGAAAGCATTCAACATTTGTTTTTTGGGGGATTGGCTAATTCACTTAGCATTATCTTCTCTATCTCCATCCATTTACCTGCAAATGCCATGATTATATTCTCTTTTAATGCTGAATAATATTCCATTGTGTATATATACCACATTTTCTTTATCAATATCATTCATCTACTGAAGGGCATCTAGGTTGGTACCACAGTTTAGCTATTGTGAATTGTGCTGCTATAAACATTGATGTGGCTGTGTTCCTGTAGTATGCTGTTTTTAAGTCCTTTGGGTATAGATGGAGGAGAGGGATAGCTGGGTCAAATGGTTGTTCCATTCCCAGATTTCGAAGAAATCTCCATACTGCTTTCCATATTGGCTGCACCAATTTGCAGTCCCACCAGCAGGTATAAGTGTGCCTTTTCCTCCACATCCTTGCAAACACCTATTGTTGTCTGTATTCTTAATAGGTGCCATTCTGACTGGAGTGAGATGAAATCTTAGAGAAGTTTTGATTTGTATGCTTCTAATTGTTAGAGATGTTGAATATGTTTTCATTATTTGTTGATTGATTGTATATCACCTTCTGAGAAGTGTCTGTTCATGTCCTTGGACCATTTATTGATTGGGTTATTTGTTTTTAGTTTTTTTTTTTTTTTTTTTTTGGTGTTAAGATTTTTGAGTTCTTTATATATCCTAGGGATTAGTGACATGCATGTGGTAAAAATTTGTTCCCAAATTGTAGGCTTTCTATTTACTTCTTTGACTGTTTCTTTGGCTGAGAAGAAGCTTTTTCGTTTGAATCTATTCCATTTATTGATTCTTGATATTAATTCTTGTGCTATAGGACTCTTATTAAGGAAGTTGGGGCCTCATCTGACATAATGGAGATTTCAGCCTACTTTTTCTTCAGTAGCTCAGGTCCATCATAGTGAAATCATTCTGGACAATGAATAGGTGCATTATTTGAAGAGAGAGTGTCAGGGAAGCCCATAAGCATGCAGGGCTGTGGTCAAAGCTTTCCAGGGAGAAGCAGAGTGTAAAGCACACTATAGGAGTTTCACTGGTACACCTGACTTTATTTTTATTTTTCTGTAATGGGGATTGAACCTACAATGCTTAACCACTGAGCAACATCCCCAGCCATTTTTATTTTTATGTTTTTAAATTTTGAGACAGGCTATCACTAAGATGCTTAGTGCTTGCTAATTTTCTGAGGCTGGCTTTGTACTTGCGATCCTTTTGCCTCAACCTCCAGAGTGAGGCAGTGTGATTACAGGCAGGCATGTGCCAGTACACTGGGTTGACTTTATTTTTTATTTTTTTTGAGAAGGGGTCTAGCCATGTTGCCCAGGATAATCTCAATCTCCTGCCTCAGCTTCTCAAGTAGCGGGAATATAGTCATGCACAACTACACCAGGCTGTTCTAGAGGCCAGCCACTTCTATCTCCAGAGTTAATGCCCCTTTTCAAGGAGAATTGGAAAGGATACTGGTTTTATACTCAGGGCCCATGGTCACATTTCCAGGAAAGACAAAGGGGTCAGGTTCCAGAGTCAGGCTTTTGATCACTACAGGGTCCTTACCTTGGTTACAGTTATCCCAGTAAAAGGTAATGATTCAGACAGACAATTTCAAAGACCTCAGGATCCCAGAGAAGGGGCCCAGGGCACTCAGGATCAGGTCCCTGTAGGGATGCATTGCAAAGGATGCATTAGCACTGGCAAAATTTTTCATCTATTAACGTATTATTCATGTAGTGTTAAAGTCTGATTCTATCAACTCTGTTCCAGGATTTTATTTCATTTTCTGTTTTAAATGAGATCTTGTCTTTTTTTTTTATTTTTTCTTCTCTCTACTTAAAGGATAGAAACCAGGGGCTCAAGTATGTTAGGCAAGCACACTACACTGAGCTACATCTCTGGCCCTTTTTTCTTTTGAGAAAGGGTATTACTAAGTTGCCAGGGGTTGGCCTCCAGCTTGTGAACCTCTTGCCATTCACTCAAGTTGGTGGAATTACAGGCTTGCTCCACTGTGCCCAGCTAGATCTTATGAAATTTTTTAGTACCAGGAATTGAATCTAGGGGTGCTTAAACACCGAGCTACATCTCCAGCTATATATATATTATTGTTAATATTTATCTGTACATATGATATTTCAATATATTTACACATTAGGTAATGTTTCAATCAGATAATATTCAACATGTCTATTTCTTTAACATTTATCATTTCTTTATGATGAAAACATTCAAACTCCATTCTTCCAGGTTTTTAAAATGTATAGCACATTATAATTATCTACAGTCTACTCAGCAATGGCACACCAGAAATTGGCTTATTTCATTTAACATAATGACCTCCAAGTTCTAACCATGTTGAAAAAGGACAGAATTGCATTCTCCCTCATAGATAAAGAATAGTCTATGGCATATTTATACCGATTTTCTTTACCTATTCATCACTTGATGGACATTTAGGTTCATTTCTTAGCTATTTTTGAATAGTGCTGTGTTAACATGTGAATGCAGATATCTCTTCACTGATATTATTTCCTTTGGATATATTCCTCATGGTGGAATAGCTAAATCTTAAAGTATTTTTGTGGGTTTTATCCATCAACGAGCAAATACTTTCTTCTCAGCAGCACATGAATCCTTCTCTTAAGGAGACCATTTATTATGCCACAAAAAATCTTTTTTATTATTTTTCAGCTTTATTAAGGGTTAATAGGAAAACAAAAATTATATTTATGGTATACAATATAATGTTTATACATATATATATATATATTACAAAATTATTAAATCAATCTAACGTATTCATCATCTCACATTTTTTTTTAGTGAGAATGTTTACAACCAACTCTCTTTTAAAAAATCTTTTATTGATTTTATTTTTTTAAATACACGACAGCAGTGGAATGCATTACAATTCTTATTACACATATAGAACACAATTTTTCACATCTCTGTAATAAAGTATGTTCACACCAATTCATGCTTTTATACATGTACTTTGGTGGAGTTTTTTTGCATTTCAATTCTTAATACACATATATACCATGATTTTTCATATCTCTGACAAAGCAACTCTTAGTAAATACAAAAAAAAAGTAGAGATACTACGCTGCATTCTATCAGACCACAATGAAATGAAATTAGAAATTATTGGTAAAATAAAAAATAAAATCCACTCCAACACATGGAGACTAAATAATATGCTATTTAATGATCAGTAGGTTGCAAAAGATACCAAGGAGGAGATTCAAAAATTCTTAGAGGTAAATGAGAACACAGATACAACATATTGAAATCTTGGGACACTATGAAGGCAGTTCTAAGAGGAAAGTTCATTGCACTGAGTTCATACTTAAAAGAAGAAAAAGGTCAATGAATAAATGACCTAACATTACATCTCAAAATCTTAGAAAAAGAAGAACAAATCAACTCCAAAAGCAAAAAAAAAAAAAAAAAAAAAAAAATCAACCCCAAAAGATAGGAAATAATTAAAATCAGAGCTGAAATCAATGAAATTGAAACAAAAGAAACAATTGGAAAATTTGACAGAACAAAAAGTTGGTTCTTTGAAACATAAGATTGATAAACCATTAGCCATGCTAACAAAGAGAAGGAGAGAGAAAACTCAAGTTCCTAACATCAATGAGGGAAAAAGAAATAGTATGATGGACACTACAGAAATACAAAAGATAATTAGAAATTATTTTGAAAATTGTACTCCAATGAAATAGAAAATATCGAAGGCATCAACAAATTTCTAGAGGCATATGATATGCCCAATTAAATCAGGATGATATACATGATTTAACCAGATCAATTTCAAGCAAGGAAATAGAGGACGCCATCAGAAACTTACCAATCAAGAAAAGCCCAGGCAGGACCCATGGATGCACAGCTGAGTTCTACAAGACCTTTAAAGAAGAACTAATATCAATACTTCTCAAACTATTTCATGAAATAAAAAAAGAGGGAAGACTTCCAAACACATTCTATGAGTCCAATATTATCCTGATTCCAAAACCAGACAAAGACACATCAAAGAAAGAAAACTTAGTGAGAGGCATGTGCCACTGCAACAGGCTAGATCTTTTCTTTTTAAGGTACAGTTATTTTCCATCCAATACCAGATATTATTCATAAAATCTTGAGACAGCATAACTCCCTACTTGAATTCCTTTCAAAGAGGAGACTAGAGGTTCCTGAAAAATAATACTTTAGCCAGGTAATTAAGGTCAATGTAAACAGTAAGTTATAAGCATGTTGTGCCCTTGGGCTGGGGACATATAGCTCAGTGGTAGAATGCTTGCCTGGTATGCACGAGGCCCTGATTTAATTACCAGTATCCAAAAAAAGGAAGCTGGGCTTAATAATGCACATCTGTAATTCTAATTACAGGAGGCCAAGGCAGAAGGACTGTAAGTTTGAGGCCAATCTCAGTGGTTTAGCAAGATCTTTAGCAACTTAGCGAAATCCTGTCTCAAAAAAATAAAAAGGCATTTGGGGATGTAATTCAGTGGTAAAGTGCCCCTAGGTTCAATCTCCAATACAAGAAAAAGAAAAAAAGAAATTATATGATAAAAATGCCACTTTTTGTGGTTTTTCTAACAAAAATCCATAATCAAACTGTCATGAGAAAAAAAAAAGTCAAACAAATACCTAAAAGGGACATTCTGCAAAATTCATGACTAGTATTTCTCTATCAAGTTCATGCAAAAATAAAGGAGAAGGGATTCTAGCTCAGGGTCTCCAATGCCAAGTGAATAGGAAGGCTGAGCCAGGAGGACCACAAGTCAGAGGACAGCATTAGGAATTTAGTGAGAACTTAAGCAACTCAGTGAAGCCCTGTCTCAAAAGTGAAAAGGTCTGGGATATGGCTTAGTAGTAGAGTGTCCCTCAGTTCAATTTCCAGTACCAAACAAACAAACAAATGAAAAAGCAAAAACAAAAACAAAACACACATAAACAGAGACACAAAATCCAAGAGAAATCTGAGAAACTCTTATAGGTCAGAGAAATCTAAGGAGATCTGATTATTAAATATACCCTGGTATCCTGGTTAAATTGTGGAACTGAAAATTACATTAGTTGAAAATTTAAAAAATCCAAATAAAATATGAACCTTAGTTAATAATAACATATCAATGCTTGTTTATTAGTAGTGACAAATGGACCAAACTAATGTTATTAACAGGGGAAATTGGATCTGTTTCTAGGAACTCCCCAATGCTATCTTCTCAATTTTTCTGTAAAGCTAAATTCATTCTGAAAGCTTAAGTTTATTTTTTGAAAAAACCGAAATTCAACTTCTGCATTGTAGTGAGGAGTTGTTGGATAATCTGACCTTTTCCCAGAGATAATTTACTTTCAATTTGGCAGCTGGAGTTAAGGTAGATTAAGGCACATTTTGCCTTAATACAGTCAGGGATTGGGTGGTTTTCAAAACTGCTTTTCAGGGCAATGGTAGAGTGCTTGCCTAGTATGCACCAGGCACTGGATTCCATCCCTAGTACTGCAAAACAACTAATTGCAAATTTTACAGAGCAACAAACTGCATTTTAGCCTGAGATAACAATCTATTTTCAGTTCTTCATTATTCCTAGGGCACTGGTGGGTTGGATCCTAAATCCCCTTGCTCTGGGAGTCTTCTAAATCCCTGTTTTTGAGTTTTGGTCTTTCTTGTCACTTTATGTGCAGATTCACAGTCTTACAATCAAGGGGTTTTATTTATTTGTTTTGGTACCAGGGATTGAGCCCAGTGGTGCTCAACCACTGAGTCACATCCTCAGCCTCTTAAAAAAAAAAAAAAAATTGAGACAGGGTCTCAGTAAGTTACTTAGGGCCTCACTAAATTGCTGTCTGGCTTTGAACTCATAATCCTCCTGCTTCAGCCTCCAGACTTGCTGGGATTACAGGTGTGCTCCACCACACCTTGCTGCTCTCCATGCTTTCAAATGGTTGTTTTTGTGTTTTACCCAGCTTCACTAGTTGGTCTCAGCAGAGGATTGATCTGACACTAGCTATTTAGCCACAGTCCAAACTGGAAGTATCTGCTTCTTATTTTTGAGTGTGCCTTTCATATCCTCATTGATTGAACAATTTTAACAACAGGATTTCCATTAGTCCTGGTGCTGCTTCTTAGGATCAGACAATAAAATAAATTTAGTAGTGGCATTTTAAAAATCAGATAAAAAGTCACATAGATAATAGAATAATAAAGAACTAGTTAGGGAGTAAATGTAGAAAATCAAGAAGAATACTACTGACACATCTCACATTATACTATGGGAAGGTAAAATACTAGTTAGCATGTTCCAAAGTAATCCCCAAAGTGCTGGCAGGAAGTGCTAAAACTGGATCTAACACAGGTGTATCTTTTTTGTCTAAAAATGATGATGATGATGATGATGATGATGATTGTTCTGGGAACTGAATCTGGAGCATTCTAGGCAAGTGCCCCATCACTGAGTAACATCCCCAGTCCTTTTTAAATTTCATTTTGAGTCAGGGGCTCATTAAGTTTCCCAAATGACTTCAAATTTGGCATGATACTGTCTCAGCCTCCCAGTGACTGGGGTTATAGGCTTGTGTCACTGTGTCTGACTACCTGTGAGAGTTGCCCTCTTAATTCTCAGCATTATTTATGTTATGATACTGGCAACATGTCTTAGTCTATTATTTATTGATACATTTTGACAAAAAGAGATGTGAGTTAATTTGCTAATTAATTTTTAATATTTGTCAATTTGGAACCACTGATAATTTAAGGGCCTTCTTTAGGGCAAGAAATGCATGCTGGGAAAAAAGGAAGGGGGAAAAATTCATCTTTTTTTTTTCTTTTTTCCAATACTGGGGACTGCACCCAAGGGCACTTTACCAAGGAATCACATCCCTATCCCTGTTTTTATTTTTATATTGAGACAGGGTCTTGCTAAATTAGTTGCCCAGGATGGCCTCAGATTTGTGATCCTTTTGCCTCAGTCTCCTGGGTTGATAGGTGGAGTACCACTGCACCTGACTGTGGGAAGCCATTCTAGCACGTGATTTGAGTTACCTCCCTGGCTAGGTGAGAGGCACTTAGACACAGCTGTGTCAGAGCCTTCCCCACCCTGTCCCAGGTGCGTGGGGTTGTCCGTGTGGGGGTGTGCCTGACCACTGACCCCAAGAGCAATCACTGACCCTGACCTTGGAATGCTGCCCCTCTTGACCTTCATTGGATGGAATTTTCCCTTGAGTTTTTGTTCCCCAATAAAAACGCACTCCCTGGCATGTTCCTCCTCTCTTGTTTAACCACCGAATTAGGTGGCTGGAGGCAGGAGCTAGGAGGAGCCATCTCAAAGCTGGGCAATAAAGGTAATGAGAATTATGTCTCTTTAATTTTACAACTCACTAGTTAATTTTTATGCTTCGAACATCTATTATGAAGCTAGCGTACTGGTCGCGTGGCTGACCTGACTAATATTTCAGCTTTGGAGGTCATGAGCAAAAATATTAAAAAATAGTAGTATGGGATCCAGGGGTATATTTCAGTGGTAGAGCACTTGCCCAGCATGCATGAGACCCTGGGTTCCATTATCAACACACACACACCTGTATTAATGATAAAATTTACACAAAATAGCACTGCTTCAAGAAAGAAACAGGAGCAGAACTTTTTCTCAACATGTTTCCCTTCTTGAGGGGTGACACCTATTCTCCATATCTAAAAAATACACCCCACGAGAAGGTGTACTCAGCTAGGTTAGTTGAGCCAGATAGGGAAGGCTTAGAACCTAGTCTGTCATGTTTCCTCACAGATAACAGTAGCTTTATCTGAGTTTCCTATATTAATCTTATGTTTTCTCTGTTCTGAAATCAACTCTCCCTTTCTTTATCTGCCATTCAGACTGAAAAAATGCATAATTGGGGTTTTTTTTGTTGTTGTTGTTATTACTGTCATTTGTTTGTTTGCAGTGCTGGGCATGGAACTCATTGCCTCCCATGTTCAAACAATTGCTCCAACAGTGAGCTATATCCACACCCAAGATGCATAGTTTTATCAAGATTGATACCAGTTTGTGAAATTCTGAGTTGGAAGCAGCAACAGGCTGCCTGCTTCCAGGTCTTGGGACTGCACATGTGGCTGGGAAGGCTCCTGTTGATCAGCCAGGAGGTGGTGCTGTGGGTGGTGATGGAGGAGGCCAATCACCTCCAGGATAGGTCTGGGAGTCTTCCACCCTCTTGGACAGCTCATGCCTTCCCTTAAGGACTATGGGATGGGTGTACATGTGAACTTGCTCCACCCCTCTGACCTTTATCTTGATTGGCTCCTGTACAGTATATAAGCTGTGTGTACTTCCTTGTGAAATGAGATTCTGCTTCCACTCCTCTCCCTGGTGCATGTGATTGTCCTCCCATGAGGGAGGGCTGGGTGAGAGCCGCCAGCCAACCTTTACCTCTCTTGGCTTGTCCTGGTCTGGCCTGCTTTCCCAGCTTCTACTGCAGGCCGGGGGGGGGGGGGGGGGGCTAAAAACCCCAACAACAGAGACTGCTGAAGAAAAGAGAAAGGAAAGGAGAGAAATAACAGCATTCCAGAGTGAACTATCACCAGACTAACTACACTTCTCTGTTGATCAAGGATGAGCTCTGGAAAATGACCCAGACACTAAGAGAGAATAGGGTAATGATAATACATGGTGCTTAGGTAAGGAAGAGCAGGAATTAACTATCTTTTTCAAGAATACATAGCACTTTTGTGAGTATTTGACTTTGTATCAGATTATAGCTCCTTCCCTGGTCAACATTAACCAATTCACATATAATGGAAACAGTGAAAAACAGGCAGTCTAATACACCCAGTATCCAAGACACCCCTGTGTCTCCTAGAGGAGTAGTTTGCAGAGTTGGGGATCCAAGTGAGGTCCTCCACATAACAGGAAAGTGCTCTACCACTAAGCCACATCCCCAGCCCCAAGATCGTTTTTTTTTTTAATGAGGATCAAACCCAGAGACATTTATAGCCACTGAGCCACATCCCCAGCACAATTTGTATTTTATTTAGAGACAGGGTCTCGCTAAGTTGATTATGGCCTCACTAAATTGCTGAGGCTGGCTTTGAACTTTTTATGCTCCTGCCTCAGCCTCCTGAGGTGCTGGGATTATGTGCATGTGCCACCATGCCCAGCTCCCAAGATAGTTCTCAAGAAAGATGCAGAGAAGTGAAACTAGTCTTTGCTTTCCTTTTGCAGAGTTTCAAAGGAACTTACCATCAAAATCAAAAGATACCATTAATAAATCTTTACTAAAATATGAGATAATAGATGTTGTTATTATCCCATTAGTATATGCATTTGAGACTCATGATGTTTTACAATAAAATTTTATTTTCAGTAGGACAAACATACAGAATTGTATCTACAGGCACAGTTTTTGGGTGCAGAGTTCTGTATGTCCTCCTGCCCTTTGTGAAAAACAATGTATTGCATAAATGAAAAATTTATCAGCTAATGAATAATATTACTATGTTTGAACTTGGTTATTTTGTAAATGTAGATTTTTTTGTTCTGTAGTACTGGGAATTGAATTCAGGTGCATTTTACCACTGAGATACAATTCTAGCCCTTTTTGTGTTGTTTTGAGACAGATCTCACCAAGTTGCCAAGGCTTACCTGCAATTTGTGATCCTCCTCTCTCAGCCACTGGAGTTCATGGAATATTAGGTGTTTGCCACAGCATCTGGCTTGGAAATATTTTTAATGATGTAAGATTTGAATTTTTCTGTTCACTTTCTTGACATATGGTGGTGTGGTATGAATGTGCCCCTGCTGAAATTAATATGTTGAAATCCTTACTCTCAAGGTGATGATCAGGAGGTGGGGCCTTTAAAAGTTGTTTAGCTCACAAGGGTTCCCCCACATCATTGAACCCAGTGCTCTAACTAAAAGACTCAAGCCAGGTGCCATGGAACATGCTTATAATCCCAAATATTATGGAGTCTGAGGAATTAAGAAGGCTAAGGCAGCAGGATCACAGGTCTGAGGCCAGACTGGGTAAATTAGCAAGACTCTATCTCAAAATAAAGTAAAAGTAAAAATGGGCTGGTGACGTGGTTCAGTGGTAGAGTGCTTGCTTCATATATGAAGGTCTGGGGTTCCATCTCCAGGATACCCACCCAAAATAAGATCTTGAGAGGGCTGAGAGTACAGCTCAGTGGTAGAGCACTTGCCTTGCATGCATAAGGCCCTGGGTTAATCCCCAGGATTTCAAAGAAACAACAACAAACAAAACAAAGTTTAAAAATAAAAACAGAAACCCAGAGAGCTACCTTGTCCCTTCCACCATGTGAAGACACAGTGAGAAGACACCATACATGAACAGAAAACTGTAACCAATCTGCTGGTACCTTGATCCTGAACTTTCTAGCCCCCTGAACTATCAGAAATAAATTTGTGTTTTTATAATATCCTGTTTACCCTATTCTGTTATAGCAGTGCAAATGGACAGACATTGGCTTTTCTTCTACTTCTGTGGACATTTTTCTTTTTCTTTTTTCCAGAAATTATAATGTTTTATTCATATGATATCATTAGCAATGGTTTTTATCTTTTAAAAAATGTTTACTTGTTTTGAATTGTTTTAAATAGGAAATTATGAAAGGTTTTAACAAAGTCAACAGGTAAATTTCATTTGCAATTCAATTAGAATGACAGAAAGTTTATAGAATTAAATTTGAGGAAAGTGCTGTGTTTATTGAGTATTCCCACCTAGGAGATGCTGCATCATTCCTTTTAATAAGATCATGTTTATTAGCCTGTCAGTAAAGTTTGGTGATTTACTTCATATTACTTTTTCTTATTAAGTTCATGGTTAGGTGTGGTTTATGATTTCAGTTACTATAAAATGAGTACTAATTACAATATAATTGTGGCTCTAGACTAGAATGCCAACAAAACAGTGATACAGTTACCTCACTCATCCCTTATTGTTATAAAAATGTTATTAATTTCCTTAGAATTTTGAAATTTTATTAGAGTTCAGCTATGTCATTTTTTGGAGGATTTCAATGAAATGTTTTGAATGTCATATTCTTTCATTGAGATATTTAGCTGGTAGAAGCGTAGTTTATATACAGCAAACTACACCCCATTTAAGCGTCAAGTTCAGTCTTGACAAAGGTGCACAACTATGTAGCTATTGGTCCAGGAAAGACAGAATGTTTTTACCCCCATTAAATGCATTCATGCTCATTCTAATCAATGATCCCCAAAGGCATCGGCTGTTCTGATTTTTCTGACCATGGATTAGTTTTGCTTGTTCCTGAATTTTACACTCATACACCATTTTGTATCTGGCTTCTTCTGCTCAGCAAAGTGTCACATTTTTTATATTTACCCATGTTGCTGCACATGGCGATTGTTTATTTGGTTGGGTTTTTTAAATTTTTTAAAATTTTGATTTGTTATTTATGACAACAGAATGCATTATAATTCATATTACACATATTCAGCACAAATTTTCACATCTCTGATTGTATACAAAGTAGAGCAGTATGGAGAATACTTGGAAAATTGGGAATGGAACCACCATTTGACCCAGCTGTCCCACTCCTGGGTCTATACCCAAAGGACTTTAAAAAACAGCATACTACAGGGACACAGCCACATCAAGGTTTATAGCAGCACAATTCACAATAGCTAAACTGTGGAACCAACTTAGATGCCCTTCAGTATATGAATGGATAAAGAAAATGTGGTACATATACACAATGGAATATTATTCAGGATTAAGAGAGAATAAAATCATGACATTTGCAAGTAAATGGATGAAGCTGGAGATTATAATGCTAAGTGAAATTAGCCAATCCCAAAAAACCAAATGATTTCTCTAATCTAAGTATACTGATACATACTATGCTACGGGTGGGAATGGGAAGATTAGAAGAACTCTAGATAGGGCAAAGGGGGAAAGGGGAGGGAGGGGAAGGGCGAGGGTATAGAGGTAGGAAAGATGGTGGAATGCAATGGTCATCATTACTCTAAGTACGTGTAAGAAGATATAAAGGATGTTTTCTGAACATTATTATGTGTCCCCTTTGCAGACTCATCCTCTACAAACAATACACTCAAAAACCTTAATACTGAAAATTCTCTTCTCAGCGTGCACTCCAGCCCAGACTGTGTACCCAGGAACCCATTGTGTGTTGTCTGTCATGAAAGGCAGCCCAGCCATCTGCTCATGCATTCAGAGACTTGGAAGTTGTCCTAGAAACCTATTCTCTCCAGTCTTCCCTTTCCAATCTGTCACCAAATCCTGTGGATGTAACCACATAAACAGCTCTTGAATTGGTCTACATCTTCCCACCTCTTTTCCACCTCTGGTTCAGGCTCTGGGAACTTTGGCAAAGAATGCTAAAATCCTCCTCATTGCCCTCTTCACATCTATTCTGGCCTCTCTTCAACAAATTCTCTCCATTTAAGCCAGAGACAATTCAAAAGAAAGCCTGATCCTGTCACCTCCTTGCCCTGGTGCCTGTAATGGTTCTCACCTCTATTGGATAAACTCCAATCTCACTTTACACTGCAGGGTCTCACTGCTAACTTCTCCTCTGACCATGGTTTAGCATTTCCACCACCTTGCCAGATGTGGAACAACCTAAAACACTAAGGGCTGCTGTTCTAATTGACCTTCTTTCTTGGTAGAATGTTGCAAAGGTAGCAATACTCACAAGGAAATCCATTTTTATGAATGCATAAGCAGTAATAGATTGGGAGTGGGGTCCTTTTTACATTTTGGTTGTTCTTATTATTTGTGGATTTTTTAAAATTAGAGATTGAACCAAGGGGTGCTTTATCACGGAGTTACATCCCAGATCTTTATTTTGGGACAGGATCTCACAAAATTGCTAAGGGCCTCCATGAAGTTGCTTGAACTTGTGATCCTCCTTCCTCAGCCTCCAGATTCATTAGGATTACAGGCTTACACCATTGCACCTAATTTTATTGTTTATTTTAATCAGAATAGTTTTACATTTTGCCAACAGTAATTTTATGTCTTAGGAATATAAGTTCAAAGTAGTAAACTTCATTTATTTATTTTTTACTTTATTCTATTCTATTTGTTTATTTAACTGGTTATTTATTTTTGTGATTCTCAGGATCAAGTCCACCCTGCTAGGCAAATGCTCTCCCACTGAGGTCCATTTCCAGCTCAGCAGTATAATTTTGATTTTTATCTGAATGTCATTTAAAAGAAGCAGAGACTCATTTTTGAGATTGTCTCTAAAAGCAAGTTTTAAATGAGATTAATACATACAAATATCAAAGTTTCAAGACCCAATAAGGGGAATACTATTTATATGTTTTCCACAACAGAATTACTGGGTTAAAAGTGATTTTCAAAAGAATTAATGGCAACACTGTAACCTGTTTTTTATAATTAGCCTCATTTTATCACATAGATTTTGTTTCACATGAACTGTAAATGATATATTTATTTGACATTTTAATATGGAGACCTTATTTTCAGTCTTTATACTAATATAACTTAAAGTGCATTTATTAGTA
This sequence comes from Marmota flaviventris, assembly GCF_047511675.1. Lineage (NCBI taxonomy): Eukaryota > Metazoa > Chordata > Mammalia > Rodentia > Sciuridae > Marmota > Marmota flaviventris. Next base: position 129,428,028 of record NC_092500.1, on the reverse strand, counting down.
TTACTGTAGTATATAAACAAATGATAACCATTATTTTAAAGATTTTTCATGTAACTTTTTTCTTAATAAATGTGGCCCTGCCCACAGGCCTCTTTTTTTATCCTAATATAATTTGGGTCACTGTGTAACTCATGCTGTTGTTGTGGGTGTTTTCCCATCTCAAAGATGGAGATAGTGATGAGATACCCAAACAATTCAGCCTGTGCAGAGTAGCCAGACCAGTGCCTGATAAGCAGCTGATGGATATCAGGTATCTTTGTATGGACATTAATATTAACAGTAATATGTAAAACTCCACATATTTTCTTTCATATAAATTTTATCTCATTTGTGGTCTATTATATGTTCTTCATTCAAAACAGGACTTAAGTATAAATTTATAATTATAAATTTTAAAAATTGGATACAATTTTTTTCCTTTTTGAAATATGAAAACATACAGGGGTTAGATAGTTATTTTCTTACTCTTTGTTAAAGATTTTATTTTGTTTTAGATAGTTTTAGTTATATCCTTTTGTTGTTGTTGTTGTTTGTTTGTTTATACCTAGATTCTCAAATAATGTTAAAGAAATTACCCATCTTAGGAATATTTAAACCATTAATATTCCTCTGAGTATTTAAACTAGCTGTTCATAATGGCACAAGCTTGTAATCTCAGCTACTCAGGAGGCTGAGGCAGGAATTTGAAAACTCCAGGCCAGCCCAGATTTTATATATATATATATATATATATATATATATATTTAAAGTATTTTTATTAGTGCATTATAGTTATGGTAGGATTCATTCACTCAGGAGCCTGAGGCAGGAGTGAAAAGTCCAGGCCAGCCCGGACAATTTATTTTTTTTATATATATTATATATATTTAATATATAAAAGTATTTTTATTAGTGCATTATAGTTATGGTAGGATTCATTTTAATATACTCATGCATGCATATAACATAATTTGCTCCATTTCAATCTCCTGTATTTCTCCTTTCTTTCTCTACCTCTCCCCTGCTGATCTCCTTCCTCTACTTTATTGGTCTCCCTTCTATTAATTTATTGTTGTTCTAATTGGTGCATCATAAAGATATACATAAACATGGGATTCATTTTGATACATTCATATCTGCACATAGCATAATTTGCTCAATTTCATTCTGCAGTTCCTCCTCTCTCCTATTCCTCTTCTCTCCCCTACAGTCCCTTTCATCTGCTTTACTGTTATCCCTTCTATTTTCATGAGATCCGTCTACTTTAAAATAATTTCTTATTTCTCTTCAGCTTCCACATATGAGAAAAAAATTTTGGCCTTTGCTTTTCTGAATCTGGCTTATTTCAGTTAGCATGATGTTCTCCACTTCTATCCATTTACCAGCAAATCACATAATTTCATTCTTTTTATGGGTGAGTAAAACTTCATTGTGTACCTATACCATATTTTGTTTATCCATTTATATGTTGGCACCTGGACTGGTCCTATAACTTCACCTTAGGCAATTTAGTAAGCTCATATCTCAAAATAAAAAGGGCTGGGGATACAATTCAGTAATAAGCATTTACTTCCCAAGTAAGAGGCCCTGGGTTCCATAAACAGAAACCAAAAATAATTTAAAAATGTATAAATGTGGGCTGGGGATATAGCTCATTTGGTAGAATGCTTGCCTCACATGCACAAGGCCCTGGGTTGAATCCCCAGCATTGCTAAAAAAAAATAAATAAATAAATAAAAATAAGTTATTCACAATACTAATAAAGTAAACTAATAAATGCTATAATAAATTCAACTTTCAGCTCAGTGTGGTGGCACATCCCTGTGATTCCAGCTACTTGGGAGGTTGAGGCAGCAGGGTCACAATTTTGAGGCCATCCTGGGTAAGTTAGACTCTATTTAAAAATAAAATTAAAATGTCTGAAATGAAATTATAGGGTAGAGCACTTATCTATACAAACATGGTTTGGGGTTAAAATTCCAGTGCTGGAAAATAAGAAGATGGAGAAGAAGAAGAAGGGAAAAAACAGAAAGACTTTAGATTATTTCATTTGTTTAATTTTTTTCCCCAGAATGAGAATTAAGTGCAATGAAGTCTAGTGTTTTCTCAGCTCCATTTCTTACTTTCTCCTTCATTCAGAACCTCACTAATCCTTTATTCTTATTTTCATACTAAGATTCTTGTCTAGAGTTGTAGTTCAATGTAATTTTTATTTTTCTTTTTTTGCAGTGCTGGGGATAGAACTAAGGGGCTCTTGCATCTAGGCAAATACTCTGTCACTAAATTGAACCCCACCCCAATGACAGGTCATCTTCCTAGTGTATGTGAGGTCCTGGGTTCACTAACCAACTCATTAAGGGAAAAAATATTTACACATTTATATTTTCTAAGTGCTCAAGTTAATCCTATTCTGGGTTATATTACATGATCAATCATGGAGTTATGATGGCTTGTGCTTACAGTGCCTTTCACAGACAAACTATTTTAGCTGTGATATGATTCGGGTCAGGCAAACTATTATGAAAACTCATAACATGATTATGTTAGTGTCTCACACTTTGAGCTACTGGCCTTTTTTTTTTCTTACTGAACTAGACCTCACTTCAGCATGAATATAATTTCTGAACCGGTAGGTAGGCACAGGAATAAAAGTTATACTGGGCAAGGAAATCATCCTACCACAAAGGTCAGTTGTAATCCACAGTCTCTGCTTCAGTTAGGGTTCCAGTGGTCCCTTGGTATCTTCAAATAGCTTGAATATCAAAACTTGAGGATGCTCAAACTCCTTATATTAAAAATGGTGTAGTATTTGCATATAACCTACCCATCCTCCTGCAGACCTTGTGTGTCTGTGTGTGCATGTGTGTGCACACACCCACCTGCACATGTGCTGGGAGTCCAACCCAGGATTAACCTCACCCACATGAGGCAAGTGCTCCACCACTGAGCTACAACCCAGCTTTACCTAGCTTTATAGCTGTACACATTCAAGACTCCCTCAACATTTAACTGTTTATAAGATTAATTTGAAATTCTTTAAGATAGAATCTGTGTTTTTCTAACTTTTGTTGTTCTGTCACAGGCTCCCTTACTTTTGGGTGACTTGGAGGAGGGGTTCCCAGGATTTAAAGTTCCTAGCACATTGAGCCAGGAGCTCTGCTAATTTCAATCATGAAGGACCCCTTAATATATTTTTTAAGTCTTTTATAGAACAATCTCTGACTGGCCAATAAACACTTGGGTTCCCCTACCCCTTCAGCATGTTGTACATGTCCCAATGTCACCATTTCCTGCCAAGAAGAAAAGCACTTCATCCTTTATGTTTTAGGACAACGTCAAGTGAAGACTGGGAACTATCTCCCTGCTTTTTGCTGCTGTATATTCAAAATCCACCTGCATAGAGGAGGGAGGGAGTAGCATCTGTGGCTTATCATGGTTTAATTATATTTTAAGTCTATAACCGCTCTTCTATTATCAGTACTCCAAACTATTTCATTACCTTTGTAATAAGGCTTTAATTACACTCAGTAAAAATGCATATTTCAATCCATATGTTTTTCCCTCTTCAGATAGTATTGGTATATTTTGATTCCCTAAGAACTTTTAATTTTTAAAGTCCTCAGAGCAAGAAATGTATAATATACATAACACATATGGCTGTGTCTATGTTTGTATATGTATGATTTTCGTGATTGAACCTGGTGGTACTCTACCACTAAGATTTTTCCCATTCCTTTTTATTTTTATTTTTTGGTATCAGGGATTGAACCCAGGAGTAGTTAACCCCTGGGCTCATCCCCAACCCTTTTTAATATTTTATTTAGAGACAGTGTCTCACTAAGTTACTTTCAGCCTCCCAAGTTGCTAAGACTCACTTTGAACTTGTGATCCTCCTCTCTCAGGCTCCTGAGCTGCTAGTATGACAAGTGGCAATAAGGCAAGCCCTATTTATTTTGCTAAGCCATTAGATTTATAGCAGCAAACTACCATGCCCGGTTTCTCTTGCTATCTTTTAAAAACTTGTTAGATAAATAAAAATGTCATGTCTTTTATTTCTAAACTCAGAATTCATGCCTTATCATTTTTTTTGTGGAACTGGTAAAAGAATCCAGGTCCGTATACAGGCCAAGCAAGTATTCTACAGCTATAGCCCCAGTCCTAACCATTTTCTGTTTAAATTAATAGTGTTCCTGGACATTTATCGATTTTATTAGATATTTTAAAGAACCAATTTAGTTCTGTAATGAATTTCCTTATTGTGTTGATTTCCCATTGCATTGATTTCTTTGTTTTGTTTTGGATAGTGCTGGAGATTAAACCCAGGGCCTGGAGTATACTAGTCAAGGACTCTCTCTACCTCTGAGTGACACAGGAAAGGAGCCACTTTTTTAAAAAATATAAATAAATAAATAAATGCATAAATAGACTTACTCTGTAGAAAAAGTTTCTTCCTCTATTATTCATAGGAGGAAGAATCTATCAACACATAATCATACTTTTAAAACATACAGTTTGCATTTCCCTTTTCTTAAATTTATTTCTTCATAGAAGATTTGAAAAATAAAAATAATCAAGAAAATTTTTACTGAATAAATAAAACTCCAACCACATGCAATGAATTACCAGGAGTATTTTCTTTCTCTCCAGCCTTTTAAGGTTTTCTCTCAGTGTATATAGTAAATGATGTGTTTATAGTTACATATATTTTAGAGCCATCTTGGAAATCATAAATAAATAGCTGACATTCCATCAGGAAATCATAAGCATCTGCCTCATGCAGAAGTTTACAAACATCAGTTACACTGGAATCACCTGAAGAACTTCTAAAAATAGACTGCTGCCCCCTATATCCCAGAGTTTCTGACTCAGTAGTCCTGGGGTATAGTGCAAGAATCCTGTGTCTGACAAATTCCCAAGTGACTTATTCTACTGATCCAGGGACCAATTATAGAACCACTGATCTGTATCATCCAGCTCTGAGCAATCAGGGTAGGTTCCAGAGCCAAGCAGAAGTATGTAATTGTCCTCACAGTCTAATAAGAAATATATTTTGCACTCAAGTTAGTAACTTGTTTTTCTTGTTACTAAAGCAGGGAAATTTTTCATTAAAGTATATGAGGAGTTTCATTAGTGGATGAAGTTTCTTTTTTAAATTAATTTTATTTTTAAAATACATGACAGTGGAATGCATCACAATTCTTACTATACATATATAACATGATTTTTCGATCTCTGTTTACATATAAAGTATGTTCACATCAATTCATGTCTTCATATATGTACTTTGGATAATGATGTCCATCATATTCTTCTATCATTGCTAACCCACTGCCCCCTCCTTTCTCCTCCCACCCCTCTTCCCTATCTAAGTTCAACTATTCCTCCCATGCTCCCCCATTATGAGTCAGTTACCTTATATCACAGAAAACATTTGCCATTTGTTTTTGGGGGATTGGCTAACTTCACTTAGCATCATCTTCTTCAACTGCATCCATTTACCTACAAATGCCATGATTTTATTCCCTTTTATTGCTGAATAATATTCCATTGTGTATATATGCCACATTTTTTAATACATTCATCTACTGAAGTGCATCTAGGTTGGTTCCACAGTTTAGCTATTGTGAATTGTGCTGCTATAAATATTGATGTGGCTGTGTTACTGTAGTATGCTGTTTTTAAGTCTTTTGGATATAGACTGAGGAGAGGGATAGCTGGGTCAAATGGTGGTTCCATTCCCAGTTTTTCAAGGAATCTCTATACTGCTTTCCATATTGGCTGCACCAATTTGCAGTCCCACCAGCAATGTATGAGTGTGCCTTTTTCCCCACATCCTCACCAACACTTACTGTTGTGTCTTCATAATATCTGCCATTCTGACTGGAATGAGATGGTATCCTAGAGTGGTTTTGATTTGTATTTCTCTAATTGCTAGAGATGCTGAGCATTTTTTAATACATTTGTTGATTGATTGAATATCCTTTTCGGAGAAGTGTCTGTTTATGTTGTTGGCCCATTTATTGATTGGGTTATTTGTTTTTTTTTTTTTTTTTTTTGGTGTTTAGATTTTTAAGTTCTTTATATACCCTAAAGATTAGTGCTCTATCTTATGTGTGAGAGGTAAAAATTTGCTCCCAAGGTGTAGGCTCTCTATTCACCTCACACAAATTGTTTCTTTGGCTGAGAAGAAACTTTTTAGTTTGAGTCCATCCCTTTTATTGATTCTTGGTTTTAATTCTTGCTCTATAGGAGTCTTATTAAGAAAGTTGAGGCCTAATCCCCCATGATGAAGGTTAGATCTTACTTTTTCTTCTATTAGATGGAGAGTCTCTGGTTGAATTCCTAGGTCCTTGATCCACTTTGAGTTGAGTTTTGTGCATGGTGAGAGAGAGGGCTTTTTCTCCTTTCCTCATTCAGGTATTACGGTGAATCAATCACAAAGATGCATCCTCCATTAGAAATTAATCATTGTCAGTTAGGTACAGTGGCATGCTCCTGTAATTTCAACTGCTGGGGAGGCTGAAGCAAGATTATCACAAATTTCAGGCCAGCCTGAGCAAATTAGAAAGACTCATTTTTATTAGAAAAATAAAAATGGCTGGGGATGAAGCACAGTGGTAGAGTCCCTGGGTCCAATCCCCAGGACTGCAAGAATAGAAGAAAGAAGGAGGACAATGAGGACAGGAAAGAGGAGGAGGAGGAGGAGGAAGGAGAGAGGAGAGAAAAAAAATTATCATTGTCATGAAGCTACAGGGTCTGCTCTCCATAAAACCAACTATGAGGATATGTTTTAATAACTTCTCCTGGCACTTTTCACCAGCCTATGTGAAAATATATCTTCAGTATTTCTGCTAGTTATTGGGGTATGGGGCAGTTTTAAGAGGGTGGGGTGGAGTATAGGAACCAAAGAACTTATCAGAATTTGAGGAGCTGGGTAGAATGTTTGATAAAAGATCACTACATGAAAGACCTGTAAATTCTTCCATTACATTTGTTTCATTGCAGCAAAGTGCCTTGTCTTTTCCAGAACTTTCTAATGTAAGAGAACCTCTGTGTCCACAAGAATAGAGGGATTTGGGCAATTTTTTTTTCTGCTTCAATTGCAACTTCTAGAACAGTACCTGGCACATCATAGGTGCTCAGTATTTGTTATGTGAATAATTAAAATCTAAATTCCTAAAACCATAAAAATTTATATTAGTATAATCTCAGTTATGTCTGTATTCCATTATAACTCTCAGTGCATTTGTTCCAGAGTTTATAATTTTATGCCTTTCCAACTGTAGACAAACTTTCTGTGGTGTCTTTTGGGAAACCAAATGTCACTGTACAAAGCAGAGCATTATAAATAATACATAACCTGCTTTCCCTAAAGAATCATCCCACCATCTTATTAAACTCAAGTGGGCTTGTAATGTGGAGAAGCAGGCTGGGAAAGCATATGCTTTTCCAGAGGTAATGCTATCAGGCCTGCTTCCATATTACACTCTCTTCTTAAATCAATGAAGGATAAGGTGCTCTCTGGCCTTTTCACCTTCCTCCATTGAATCATGTAGCAGGAAGGCCCTTGCTAAATGCTGACATCTTGAAATTGGACTTCCCAGCTTCCAGAATCCAAGACAATATATTTCTGTTCATTACTTTTATAAAACAAACTGGGCATGGTGGCCCACACATGTAATCCCAGTGATAGAGGCTGAGGCAGGAAGATTGCAAGTTTGAGGTCAACCAGGACAACTTTGTGACACCCTGTCTCAAAATGCAAAAAAAAAAAAAAAAAAAAAGTTGTGAGTATATCTCTGTGGAAGACTATCCCCAGGTTCAATCTCCAGTACCAGAACTAGAGAAAAGAAGCTAAGGGAAGAAAAACATACTAAAAAAACATCTCAGCCTAGGGTGTTCCTACTGTCTCCCTGCAACCAGCCCACTACTGCCATGGGCTCTGGCCTCTGCCCACTCTCCTCTTACCTCTGCTGGATAGGCCCACCTTTCTCTGACTGCACGTTCCTCCTGGATGTCTATCTCTATTCTAAGGGCAGGTGAGGTGTCCCTCAACTTCACTCACATCATAAGACTCCTACTTCTGAGGCCTCACAGCAGCATGCAGCTCCACTCCTCCTGCTTATGACATCCACTGTCCTGAGTGCTGGCACCTGCCTGTACATGGCCTTGAGGTGTGTAAACTTTCTTAGGTCACATGGCAGGGTTGCCTATGGGGGGAACCCCCTCCTTCCCTAGGCAGTCAAACAGAGCTAGCCTGTGACCTTGAGAGGGCCCCCTCCTCACCAACTCTCCCCATTCCAGGTACACAGAACCCAGTGCTCTCAGAGTGACAGGCGCCAGATACTATTTGATAGTGGTAATCAATAGCCTTTCCCTGAGGAGGGTCACTTGTGCATCAATTGCTTTGCTTCCAGGACATTGCCAAGAGCAAATGTGTGTAAATTGCTATGGGGGCTTTATTATTGATAGTCTACCCCTAACACTTCTGGAAATGCTTAGCAGTGTAAGAAGATCAACATGGTGTAGCATGGTGGCACACACCTGTAATCCCAGCTAGAGAATGAGGCAAGAGGTTCCTAAATTTGAGACCACCCTTGGAAAATTAGTCAGATCTGTCTCAAAAGAAAAGATTAACAGGGCTGGGAAAGTAAATGACTTCCAAAGCAGCCTTGGCTTCAATTGACCCTAACACAAAAAATATAAAAATAAAATGAATTTTTTAAAAAGAAAATTATTATGATGATATTAAAATGCCTCCTTAACGTTGACCTCTCTTCACTTCAAATTCTGCATTGTGTCTGTGTGATTTCAATGGGTGTGTCTACACAACCTTAGACCCAGGTTGGCAGGGCAGATCCACATTCAATCACATTCAATTTGTATTCAATTTGTATTTGTACCACCCTTGGAGAGGGCTACAGTACCATTCCACAGATGAGGAATAGGAGGTCCAAATGAGACCAAACTTCCAAAGACACCTGATCTGTCTGACTCCAGGTCCCATGTACCTAATCTCAGGGGCACTACCCAGGGAAGACAGCACCCTCTGGTGAGTGGGATTCCTCACCACTCTCTAGGCAGTCACCTTTGCCCCATACACAGGGGCTTCTATCTCACCTCCTCTGGATGGCCCGTGTATGTCCACCCCACAAGATCCATGTGCTCTACTGGGGACTCTATCTGTAGGTACACATTGATGATGATGGCAGAACCTGGTGAATGGATTGGGCATGAACTTTAAATGAGTCAATAATAAAATTTATGACTACAAATACCTAACATGTCATGATAAAAATTGAAAAAAAACCCCAGCATGACAAAAAATAAAATTGACAAGTTATAAGGGCAAGGAAAGGACAGCTGTGGTGGTGGAACTGCCAGTAGGTCACACTCAAGAGCTGACGGGGATGGAAGTTCCATAGAGTCCTCTAGAACAATGGCAGCTGGAGTGGCTTCTGCATTGAATGTTCCTGTACATCCTACCTCTGGCTTTTTGGTGCCTGCAATGTCTGCTGCTACATGGGGAGGTAGCTCTCTTTCAAGAGATGTGGATACAGATGACTTACCATTCATAGCAACTGGAAGGCATCATTCAATGTCCTCTGGCTTGCTTGCTGGCAGCTTAGATACCTCCTGGCCCACAAGTATCACAGTGGCCTCTGGAAGTCGAACTCTCCTTCTGTGGATGGTATCAGAGTTGATCTGTCCTCCTGCATTGATTACTGATCTTCTTCCAGCTCAAGGGGTATGGCTATGTGCTGCCCCAAATGTTAGAATGCAAATTGGGGTTCTGCTGCTGGAGGCAGTTCTCTAACTTGTGGTGGCATGGAGCTTCAGGATAAAAGGCCCCAACATGACTGCCTCTCCCTGGGCTTTTCCCAATTCATAGAAGATCCCCACTTCTGAAAGTGGCCCCAGGTGCTATCTCCACAATATTATTTCTTTCCAGAGTAGGTTCCACCACCTGCAGGATGCTTCTTGTGTTCAGGATCATATGCCAGTCCCTGGTGGGACCAGCATGAATTCTTCCTCATACACTTTGTCAGTCACCCCAGGTCTCCTCATCACTGGACTCAGGCTCACTGGGATCTGGGTCCTCCAGCTGTTCAAGGAGTTTGTGGACATGATCACCTGTGATTTAGGCATGGTGAAGGCCAGGATGGTCCTGAGATGCTTCAGGTTCTTCAGGTTTGGTGAGTCACCAAAACCTTCTGGATAGCTGTACATCTGTGTTTGCACTAACCAGCAGAGGGCACTGGACAGCAGCCAGGGTCTTGGCCTCTTCTTCCCCTGGAACCCCTTAAGGCCCTTGCATCATGTACTTACCCTGCAGTGACTACCCATTTCACATGCAGCTGGGCACAGAGGGCAACCATGTGAAACACGTGTGTGTAGGTGCCTCCCTGCCCCTACTGTCCAGCCTCTAGACAGGAAAGGGTGGGCAATCAAGGCTGGGATGGACTGTGCTGTGGAGGGATCCAATAGGTTCTAGCTCTGAGCCCCCAGTCACTCCTCTGCTCCTTGGGGCCTGGAAACCCACCACAGCTCTCCATGTTTCTCTTCCTACTGGCAAAGTCCCAGATGTAGGCTCTATGCTGGAAATTACACAAGGATAGAACTTGGGGTTTGCCCAGCCCTCCTCTATACCAGCCTCCCAAGTACCTTGCTCTGGAGACAAGAGCCCTCCCTCTTGGCCCAAAGTCCATTCACTTCTTTACTTTAAGGTACTCCTCCTGAAAATCTGGCTGGAGGTTTCCATAACTAGAGAAGGCCAGGAGGATATCACCTCTTACATTTTGTACCACTCATCTTCCTAGATATGCATAATGGGATTGGCTGACTTCCTGGCAGGGATGGAAGTTTATGAGGGCTGGGAGTTTTGTCTGCACTGCTGCCTAAATGATAAGCTAAGATACTGCAAATGCAGGTGATTCACATATGTTTGTACTACAAAAAAACCCAAACCAGCTCCTTCTAGATGGCGTAGGGTCATGTCACCCTCAGTTCACCCCAGGGTTCCCTGCTCCAAGTACATGTAGGTCAGGGCCTCCCCATGAAGCAATCTGAAATGTCCACACACCTCCCAGGAGGAGGCACCTGCATGTTGCCTAGCTTCCTTCCTGACAGATGAGCTGAAGTTCATAAAATGCACTCCTGGGTCCAAATCCTGGCCAGATGCTGGATACTGTCTCATCCTGGACTAGGTCAAGATGCATGAAAATATTCTGGATAACTCTTTAACTTTGGGACTCTGAATGTGTAGCAGAGGTCAGCAATGTGCAAGAGGGTTCAGACAATCGCCCTCTTAAACACCCTGAACCCCCTGCAACCCACACAAAAGTCAGTAAATTATTCTGATATGAAACAAGCCCACTTTCTACATGCATAGCATACCCTGGCAGAACCCCCTAGCCTGGGCACCACTCAATTGGAGCCACTATGTGTTGTCTCCAGGACCAGCTGTGGCCTTGATCTCAGGGAAAGGCCTGAATAAACAACAGTTCAGCTCCAGAAGGAAGGCTGTCCCTGAACACACATTCTTCACTGATCCTCCAAGGAATAAACTTGGCAGTAGCCTTCATGACTTCCAGATTTGTATGCCAACATCTTGAAAAATCCAACTTAGAGGCGATTAGGAAAGATGTTGTGCACTTTAGATCCATTTTGAGTCCCTCCTGCACAACTTTCTGGTGATGACAACTTTATTGATGATACCTTTATTCCCCACTGTCCAAATGTAGCTTCCACAAGAACATTGGAAATGGAGTCAGGGCCTGCTTGCTTCTGAGAGGAAGTTGGTTGTGATATAGGAAACCGGAACCTGAAGTCTTTGTTCAGAGCAGGGGGATGATATTCTACAGGTGTAAGTCCTTGAAGAAAATGTAGACTCCTCTCCTTGTGTTTGGGAGGGTTCCGTGAAGATCAGAGCCATTTTGAGTCACTTCCCCAGAAGTGGCCACCAAGGACAAAAAATCGCCAGCTGCCCTTGTCAGCTTCACAGTTGTATTTAGTGACAGGGATCCTGACTGACTGAACTTCCTCCTATCACAGGTCCCAAAGGGGCATGAGAGGCTGGTCCAGGTCACTTTCTCCTTCCCAAAGAAACAAAGAGGCCTAGGACATGTAATCACCTGAGGCCAGGAACTGAATGCCTGTAGCTTCAGGACACAAGAGGGCAGGATTTTCCATTCCTCTAACCTCAATGGGGCTTCAAACTCAGGGGCCATTTCCTGTTTGCCAGTGGAATGAAGCCTCAGGGTGGGCCAAGCCCATCTCCCTTCTGAGTGGCTGCTGGTCTTTCTTGTGGCCTTCCCTGCCCAAATGCCACTCTACAGCATCTATCTATCCAAGAGCACAGAGGCAGCCAGGGATGCCCTGTGCTAGGAGCCTCCCTCAGGGGTGATTTGGCATATGAGGAGTGATCTTCCAGTCTTTCCTGGCCAGTGGTCTATGCTGTGCCTCTGACCTTGGCTGGCAGCAGCATGAGCAGCCGCTTAGCTCTGTGTGCACCAGGAAAGTGGACCTGAGGCTCCTGGCATGGGGGGCAAATTCTTGAAGTTCCTTGGGAGCAGGGAAAGGCCTCAGCCTCTTGGGTTGCCCTAAACGGTGAGCACAGGGTGCTCAGTCAACACGCATTTGGTGAGGGAGTGCCCCTGCCAGGAGTGGCCTCCTGTTCCCTTTCCATTCCTCCACACTGAGTTGTCTGTCCTTGGGCCTGCTCAGAAGCCTTGGTTATTGTATGGATATTGCCTTCTGGGAGGCTTCTTTGCTCCTAATACTGGGGCATGGTTTCCTCTGTGTTGAAAGAATGGGAGACAACAGTCTTGCCTTCCACTGTGCACCAAACAAACCAAAGTGGCTTGCTGCCACCCTGAAAGAAGCAATGTCGCCTCTCCCTGGAGATGTGGAGGAGGGGGCACCTACGCCCATGCTTGAGACCATGATACTGGACAGACTCTTAACCACTTGACACCATCCACACTTCTTGATATATTTTGTGCTTGAGTGAATTTTGAAACCCCAATATTTTCACCTATGTGGGGCACTAGGAAATAGAAGCAGAGAAAGGCCAGCTGCTGGTTATTTCCTGGGGCCCCTGGGTCTCTGCCTGCTGCCACTTCACCTATTTTTGTCACACAGCTCGAGAATCCCAGCAGTCCCTCCTGGCTGGGGGACAATAAACCCACAGAGTCCTGAGACTTCTCATGAGACCATGTTGCAAGGGATACCCCATGATCCTGGCTGTTGCCTCTTTCTCAGAATCCAGGTAGAAGTGATGTGGACCCCCTAGAGTGTAGGGAGCTACAGGACTTGGGCACAGGGCTGCTTTGGAGATTGGGAGCCTTCGTAGTACACCCACATGATACCATGGAAAGAGACATGGGTGCTATTCAAAATCTCCCAGAAGCCACTGGCAGTTCTGGGGTAAATGAAGGCTCTCTCTGAAAATCAGTCCCTACACACTTCAAGTCATGCACAGTCAGGCACAATCAGAGCCAAGAGAGGAGTCCACTCTCCCTCTCTCACTGTAGGACTCAGGGTGGGGTAGAATTGCATGTCATCCCTGGTTCCCTCCCTTCCTGTGTTGTGTCACCTCTGTGTTTGTGTATGACAGACACATGACTCCAGCATGAGGGTTGCCCAGGTGGTTCACACATGCATGGGCACATACAGGTGATGACCATCTCCAAAGCAGAGGGTGGAAGGATCCCGAGGATATATTAGGAAGCTCTGCAGAGCCTGTGAGGCCCCCTGGATTCTTGAGACTCACACCTAAGGTCAGAAGGAGGAGATGGGTCTGAACCCAGCTCTGTCTCCCCCAACCAGGGCAGTTGCTGGCAAGACCTGGATCTTCCTGGGGAAGAGATCCAGGCTGTGTTGGCAGAACTCTGTCCACTTGTGCATAGGCCATGGAAGATGGCAGCAGCCAGCACCCCAGGTGGCCTTTGGAACCATCTTGTGTGAAAAAAGGGACTCAGGTAAGGAGTCCCAGAGGAAGTGACCTCACTTCCTTGGCGATGGAACATATAGAACTTGGAACCCTCCTAGCTAGGTGCCAACGGTCCACCTCCAGCCCCTGTCCGTTCATTTGAGTTGACAAGACAAGCAGAGAGCCATGAGCTCTTGTGGTCCAGTCCTCAGTGGACACACTGGCCTCAGGAAAGCCCTTCATAGTGGGCTTTCACGTGCGTGGAGGCGCTGGGTCAGCCGTGGGTCCAGAACACTCTGGCGACTTTTCACAAGGACACTGGAGGTGAGACAAGACAGAGAGTTGCAGGTGACCAGAGTATAACCCGCTTCTGCGACTCCCCTTGGGACAGCTTCAGAGCCTCACCAAATGCGAGTGGGTGTGAGTGCGTGTGTTTCCTTCATTTCAACTGAGAATTAGAAGGGAAGGAAAGCGTTTTGTTTGGTTTTTCACTTGAATGTATGACAGTGAGACATTTTGCAGATGATACTGTTTCCTGGTTGAAATGTCCCTCTTTGATCCCTGAAACTAGGGAGGTGACAAGCGTTCGTCCCTGGCTGTGTCCCGTCTGGTGGACAGCTTCACCTCACTGGTCCGCCAGGAGTTGGAGAAGGACCTCGTGAATGTCCTGCAGAGGGGGCACTCTTCTTGGCTGGAAGGATTGTTGTGCAGACGCCCAAAGGTGCTCAGCATCCAGAAAGTGCTGGAGCTCCTCAGTCAAAAGTGTGTATGACCTCCAGGCCCCGGGACATGGCCATCTCTTGGGTAGATGGGATGCCGGGCACCACTCTGGACCTCTGGCAACTCTGTGGGATGTAGGATATTCACAGGAGAACCCCACTGGGGTGTCGAGCCAACCAAGTAGGATGAGCCCTAGGAGTGTAGGTCTCAGGCCTTATCCACTGGGCCAGGCTTCCAAGGCCTCAGGACTTCCCCCGGGGTGCCTGTCCTGCCCCTGTGGGGAACTCTTCTGCCTCAGCCCAACTGGACAGAGGCCTCAGGAAGAGCAGTTTGCACGCTGGGGAAGGAGCATGTGGCTTGCATGTGGAAGGGCCGCTGACCTGCCTGGAGGCAGAGCGGGGACAGCTAGGGTGGATGGAGGGGGACCTGGTTGGGTTCATTCATGGGCCCAATAGTTGTGAAGCACCTGCCCTTGGCAGGCACATGGCCTATCCATTAGGAAGCAGTGCACACACACCTCCCAGCTCTCCTGAGCTTTCAGTATTGGCAGAAAGTTAGTCAAAGCCACCAGGCGTCTTGGTGCATGCAGGGCAGAGGATATACGAGGTGACATTCTCCTGGCCTTCTCTAGGTATGAGGACCAGCAGCAATGCATGGAAGAAGTCTTCCTTCCGGGACAGATGTGAGTGGTTTGGGGGCCATGAGAGTGGGCTTCTGACTCCAGGGTCTCTTGGGGAAACTTGGCAGTGGATGGGTGGGCAAAAACGCAGGTGTCCACCTTCTGTGATTTGTGGCCCACGGATGTGGTCTGGTGATTTCCCTCTGGAGTGGGCACAGGTAGCTGTGGTGGGACTCTGGGTAGCTAAGGACCGCAGGTGGGGCTGGTGCCTCAGAACCTGGCCCTGTGAGCATCCCTCCCCTCCACAGCCAATCCCAGCCACAATGGCCCTCACTTTTCTCTATTGAGGCAAATTTGGGGAGCCCCCGATGCACAGGAGATGGGAGCCTCTTACCCACACATGGCCCTCACAGGATGTCCCCCTTCTCGCCCTGCTGCATGGGACCCACTTGGCCACTCTCTGGGAAGCCCATCATCCGGGTGGTCCAAAGGGGCATCCAGCTCAAGGAGATGCCCAATCACTCATGGCTCCCTGCCCCACTCCTATGTCCCCAGCGCCTTCTGCTCCACTGTCCAAATGTGGCTCTACCTATACCCAGAAGATTTTGTGGGGTCCATGGACAGCCTGAGGAGCCTCAGGACCTTCTTGCTCCACACCATGCCGGAGTCAGGGCTGACAGTCCAGGTGGAGAGCCTCCTGACAGGGCTGGAGAACACAGATCCCAGTGAGTCCAAGGCCTGTGATGAGGGGGCCTCGGGTGGGTGACTGCATGTGTGTGTCCAGGAAACTCTGCCACTCCTACTGGGAACTGGCCTGTGGTACCCAGGCAAATACTCCTGACCCTACCTGCAGCTGGAGGGCCCTCGTCCGGGAAGAAGTCCTGGTGCCAGGATAGGGGCTGGGCTCTTCTCACAGCCAGGGTTCTTCTGAGAATCGGGAAAGACCCAGGGAAAGGCAGTCATGTTGGGTCTCTTTTCTCTTGCATTTGCCTCTCCAGGAAAAACCCTCAATTAAACACGGCCAAACACCAGAGGCACCAGGTCACCCATCTCTCAGGCCAGCACCCACTCCACATGTGCTGGAAAGTTGACACTGCCCTAGAGCTCATGTCTCCTCTGGCCCCTCTACCTTTGTGAGCCCCTGAGGACTACTGAGATCCACATCCCTACCATGCCTCTCCTCTTCCTCTCCTCTGGAATTTTCTGGATTTCTAAAATTTATTTATTTCCTTATTTATTTACTTCCTTGTTTATTTATTTATTTATTTATTTCCTTTCTTTCTCTCTTTCTTTTATTTATTTCCTTTTTTCTTTCTTTCTTTTATTTATTTATTTCCTTTATTATTTATTTGTTTATATATTTATTTATCATCTGTTTTCGTTTGAGTTTTGTTTAGTTGTTTCAGGTTCTTTCATTGTTGTTGTTATGGTTATTTCCCTATAAGATTTCATTGTTGAGATAGGTGTGTTAAAAAGGATGGTAATAAAGTTTTACATTGTGTGATATCAAGTTGCGTGCTCAATCCATTCCCAAGGTTGTACCACCAACAACACTGTGTAGCTTTGATGGGAGAGACTCCTAAAGAGCACATGGGTCTTGTTGGGGAGAACATACACTGGTCATTCTGGAGGAGGTGAGATAGAGGCCCCTGAGTATGGGGAAGAGGTGACTGCCTGAAAGGTTGAGGATTCCATGCTACCAGAAGGGGCTGCTTTTCTGGGGGCAATGCCCTTAGGACCAAGGACATGGAATGTAGAATCCAACAGAAGAGGTGTCTTTGCCAGTGTGGTCACACTTAGGTCTCCTGCTCTCCAATGTGGAGTGGAACCCCCGCCCCCTACTGGGTGGTAGGAACTCAAATGGAAATGTGATGGCAAGTGGAACTCCCCTGCCAACTCTGGGTCTCAGGCTTTGGGCCCATGTCATTGAATCCATGCCAAGACACCATGCAGAATTGGAAGAGCACACAAGTTCGTGTTCAGGAGCCACATTTTCCTCATACAAAGCCCTGAAAACGTGATGGTTGACCTATTTCAAACAACATCTTTCTTCTTTACTTTTTTCTTTGTTTTTGTTTTCTTTTGCAGTGACGTGCAAGGAAACCAGGGTGCTCTGCTACCGAGGGTCTTGGGTAGGACTCTTTCATGGAGCATTTTGTGAAAAACTCCCTAATTGGCGAAGACTGACACAAATTTTGAGATCCTCCTGCCTGGATCACGCAGGAGGTTGATAGGCACAGGCCCAGTATGAGGATCGACTTAGAGCACTGCTCCCGATGTCCACAGTGTCTGAGGGTGGAGTGTATGTGTCAAAGCCCTCATCTAAGGAACTTACACACATTGGATCCTGGTAATGTCATGCAAACAAATCCACAGAAGTCACAGGTCCAAAAGACTCCCTTCAGGACCAGGCCAAAGATAGCCAGCCATAATAAAGGTTGGAACTTGTCAGATTCAGAGCCCTGGGTGCTGTCTCCTTGAGTCAGGGAGAGCTGCTGTGGGTGGGGCCCTCTCCTGGTACAGTGCAGCCCTTTAGATGCCTAGGAGGTGAGGATGCCCCACCACCTATCACCCCAACACCTGACCCACAAGAAGATAACATACTTCCTAGTGCCTTAGAGACAGGTGTCCGCACTCTGGATGCTGAATGTCACAGGAACGGGGGTGGGGGGGCGTGGTTTGCAGATGGTGTGCAGGGACCTAGGCAGATGGTCTGAATGGGGGATCTCATAAGAGGAACACTGCAACATCACCACTAAACCTCAGAGTATCCATTTGCTTTTGCTTTTGAGCTCCTGGCTGACTTTCAAGATGACCATCGTTGTTTCAGTTGACATGATGGAGGTTCAGCAATATGGAATTCAGTGCCTTGGATCATCCTGCTTTGTGCTAGATTGGCTCCAGCTCATTAGGACCCACACCTGTGTGTGCAGTGAGCAGATGGGATGTCTAGTGCCAGCCTGCATCGAGGGCCTTGTAGAGGTGACTGGGTTGATGAGGTTGTCTCACCATAGTCATCCTCCAGTGAGGTAGCCTGTACTCATGGACATGGTGGCAGGTGTGTTCCAGTAGTAGCCAGGCTTCCCACCCAAGAGTTCACATTATTTCCAAATGCTATGTGCCAGGATCCAGGTCATGCAGACACTGAAGACCCTGGAGGGCAGGATTGCAAATGGAAGGCCGCACCCTGCAATTAGAGAGTCCTGGTCTCAAAATGAAGCATCAAAGGAGCTGTGGATGGAGCTCAGGGGCAGAGCATCCTGGGTTCAATTGTCCATACTAGAAAGACAGAAAATACCCTGTGCTTCAGGACGCAGGCACAGAAGTGCCCTCTGCGAACACCAAACTACTTGGGAATCGAAGTCTCCTTGGACATCAGGAGACCCAGGAGAGCCTGGGCAATTGTTCTGATTCTGTCTGAAAAAGAAAAAGTGTGGAAGATGGACCTCACTACTAGAGAAGCCTTGTGTCAGAATTCTTCCAGTTCTTTCAAATGAGAACATTCAGGTGCAATTTTCTCTTAGAGCAAAATTTTTATATCTCTGCCATGTTGAAGAGGCTGAGCTGAAAACAGGGTTACCTTCGCCAACTTACAGCCTAAGACTTGAAGTCAGAAAACCAAGTGCTGGAAAATGGCAAGTCTCAGTACTTGTAATCATTCCCCACACCCCAAGGGTCCTGCTCATCAGAGAAAGAACTTTCAGAAGGAAATTGCCTGTGACCAACACTGCCTGAGGCTCTCCCTATCTAGGGCCTGCTCTTGTACTTGGGTTCACACCCTGGTCTTGACTGCTGATTTTGAAGAATTACCAGAGGCAAGGGAATACCAAGATTTTCCGATCCCCTTCAGTCCTCCACAGGCCTAGATGTCAGTTTCCAATTCTTGCACCTTCTCATCAGATGCTCTTTCTTGTGCATGCTTCTCCCAGTGACCACATCCTGTTCTGGCCTTGCACACCAGCATGTGGAAAAGGAAAAATATACAACATGCAGAAGAAAAAGTATGCAGCTGGAAGAGTGGTAGGCAGGGCTGTGGTTACCCCTTTGCATAGGAATCCATTCCATATCAACTCTCTTTATACCTCCTCTCAGAAAAAATGATGGGGATTAGTTTTTCTTTTTTAATTTTAAATTTATATAGAAATGCCTGCCACAAGTGAAATCAAAAGAGAATCTTTCCCAGTCTTCCTTTATGTCATGCAATACCCTGTAGAACTGAGGAGACATAGAAGCCCTCTGCAGCACTGAAGTGTTTGTCCATGGTGGCCAATGGACTCCTGGCTCTGACCAGAGGTCATGCCCCAGTATGTCACTGAGTTTGTGTGGGTACTGGAGCCCTGTGTTGATTCTGTCCATACGTTTGCACACGTGTGAACCACACCATTCATGGTTGTTGTTTTGCCTGCTTCAGCATGCAGGCATTTTGTCTCACCTGTCTCAAAGTGGGTGATTGGAATTTTGCACTTTTCATTCCTTGCAATTCCTTCAAGACCCACAAATGCTTTCCTATAGGGGAATCAAAAGCCTTTTGAAAATTGTATTAAAGTATGACGTTTGGGGAAAATTTATGAGCCTCTACAGTTCCTATGTAAGTTGTTCTACCTTTCATTAAGTAAATGATCTCTTTTCACAATACTAGTGAATGGGGCCTGATGCTCTCATCCAATTTAATGTTTTTTCCACAGAGCTAGACCCCTTTTCCTCTCTCTGTCTTTCTCTTTTGCTTGCTCTTGCTCTCTCTCTCTCTCTCTCTCTCTCTCTCTCTCTCTCTCTTGAATGTACCCAGGGATGCTCTCCCACTTAGTTACTTTCCCTTTCTTGTATGTATTTACATACTTTTTTAAAAAAAATTTACATTAGATTTCCTTTAGTTTGCTTGGGCTGGCCTTGAACCTGATATTCTCTTGGCTCAGTTCCTCTGAGTGGTATTAGAGCTGGGTGCACCTCTCCCTAAGCACACACTCTAAAGCTGAGCCCAGCAGCAGGTTGTTGTTTATGGAGCACCTCCTCTGTGTCTGCAGTCTGCAAGCTGGACAGTTGATTAATCCAAACAAATTAGACACTATTGCTTTGCCATGCAAGATGATGCCCATTTTAAAACCAATGACCGTGTTTTCTGTTGCAAGAGGACCATGAGTCTCTGGCCTGTCATGATGGGGCTCTTTTCCCTTTCACCTATGTCTCCTGGATAAAACCTCAATTAAATCCAGCAAACATCAGAGGCACCAGGTCCACAATCTCTCAGGCAATCACCCTCTCCACCTCTGCTGGAGAGTGGACACTGCCTTAATGCTCACGTCTCCTCTGACACCTTTGTGAGCTCCTAAGGATTATGCAATGCCAGATACCCCACTTGGCTCTCCTTTTCCTCTCCTCCTGAGTTTCTGAGTTTTTCTGTTTTGTTTGTTTTATGTTTTTGTTATTGTTGTTTGTTTTTATGATATGATATTTCATTTTTGAGAATAGTATGGTAACTTTTGGGGTATATTATTTTATGTTGTGATATAAAATATGTCAGTTTTCATAATCTTAGATTCATTTCTATGTGCAAATTATTTTTAAATCATTCAGAACAAAGATAGTTGAGAAAGAGATAATATATTTACAATAAAACTGTAATAATTATTGGATCTAAATAGTGAAAATACTTGTGCTCATCATCTGGCACTCAAGTGCATGTGTAATCCCTTGGGCAGTGAGATGGCAATTTTCAAGAGAGCCTTTAAACTTAGCAAACTCCTGTCTTATAATAAAGTAAAGCTTGACGATGTAGCTCAATAATAGTATACTAGGTTTAATCCGCAGTAACACAAAGAAACAAACAAGAACTGGTGGTCGTCCAATTATTCTTTTTTTTTTTAATTGGTTGTTCAAAACATTACAAAGCTCATGACATATCATCTTCCATACATTTGATTCAAGTGGGTCATTAACTCCCATTTTTTACCCCAAATACAAGTTGCAGAATCACATCGGTTACACATCCACATTTTTACATAATACCATATTAATGACTGTTGTATTCTGCTACCTTTCGTATCCCCTACTATGCCCCCTCCCCTTCCCTCTCATCTTCCCTCTCTACCCCATCTGCTGTTGTTTAATTCTCTCCCTTGTTTTTTTTCCCCTTTCCCCTCACAATCTATCAATAAGTACATGAAAAAATGCTCACCATCTCTAGTAGTCAGAGAAATGCAAATCAAAACCACCCTAAGATACCATCTCACTCCAGTAAGATTGGCAGCCATTATGAAGTCAAGCAACAATACGTGCTGGCGAGGATGTGGGGAAAAGGGTAAACTTGTACATTTCTGGTGGAACTGAAAACTGGCACGGCCAATATGGAAAGCAGTATGGAGATTCCTAGGAAAGCTGGGAATGGAACCACCATTTGACCCAGCTATCGCCCTTCTCGGTCTATTCCCTGAGGACCTTAAAAGAGCATACTATAGGGATACTGCCACATCAATGATCATGGCAGCACAATTCACAATAGCTAGACTTTGGAATCAACCCAGATGCCCTTCAATAGATGAATGGATTAAAAAACTGTGGCATTTATACACAATGGAGTATTACGCAGCACTAAAAAATGACAAAATCATGGATTTTGCAGGGAAATGGATGGCATTAGAGCAGATTATGCTAAGTGAAGCCAGCCAATCCTTAAAAAACAAATGCGAAATGTCTTCTTTGATATAAAGAGAGCAACTAAGATCAGAACAGGGAAGAAGAGCATGAGGAAAAGATTAACATTAAACAGAGACGAGTGGGGGGAGAGAAAGGGAGAGAGAAGGGAAACTATGGAAATGGAAGGAGACCCTCATCGTCCAATTATTCTTGAACCTTTGTTTAAATGTGAAATCCCTCCAACAAACTTTCAACGTTGTAGTTGCGCATTATGGCCACATGGTGGCAATAGATTCACTTTGGAACTTCTGTAAGAGCACTCCTGTGATCAAAGGAGTAGTAAGAAATCAATACTTAAACAACATCTCTTTCATTGCTTCCTCTATGAGGAGAAATGTGTAAAATATTTTAGAAGGCAGGCATCCTTGAAAAAACTTAAAATACGAATGAGGGATTAACATTCAAGTTGGCATATTGCAAAGTAGAAGAAACACTAAAGAAACGAGGATTAGTAACCCGGGAGAGATCTGGGTTCTAGACCTGGCTCTGCAACAGATTAATTTTGTGACCTGACCAGGAAACCTGTGACTAAGTCTCACATATGGAATGAGGATCTTTGGCTTTCTTTCCACTTGTAAAAATACTTGCTTCCCTTTTATTTCTACTTGCATGTGTTCATTGTCTAAAAAATGTATTTTCTGAGTGTGGAGTCTTCAGATACAAGAATTACAGATGAGCTCAATTTTTATGCTGTTGATGTAGAAATTATATATGTACATATATATGTGCATTTGTGCTTATAGATGCCTTAAAATATCTCTATGAAACAAATCTCTTTGCAAAACAGAAGATTTTTAACAAAACAAAACAAAACAAAAGTTTAATTAGTGGGTACTAAGTTCAGAGTAAGAAGTTCTGTTGTGCTGTTGCATAATAGGATTACTATAGATAATATAGTGTATATTCAAAAAGAAAACTAGAAGAAAGGATACTGAATGTTTTCACCATAAAAACAATGCTTAATTTACCTTGATGTGAACATTACACAAATACCCATGTATCTAAACACTACATGTCACCCCGTAAATATTCACAATTTTTGTTTTATTTTTTAGGTTAAAACTTAATGTAAATATCCAACACCCGAATATCTGCAATTTCTTTTATAGAAGCAAGCTAATTAGAGCCAATTGCTTCTCTTCCTGTGTCTAGTATCCTGGTCCTGTATAGAAGAGCGATGGGACCATGGAGGGACAGAGTGGAGCAGGGAAATAATGAAGGAGGAAGAGGCAGTGTGCAAGGGAACATGAGGAAGCAGCAAGATTTAAAGGATATGTGTCTTTGATGAGGAAAGAAAGTCCAAGTGACTGAACAAATTGCCTGTGAACCTCATCCTTCCCAGGCCACAGGCAATTCATTTTGTCCATGATCCTCTCTTACTCTCTACCTGCCACTTCCAGGATCTGCTGTCCATTTACTGCCTTCTGACAGCTTCAAAGACATCCAGATCTTTCCTCCTTTGTCACGCCCCTATTATACACCTGTTGTCAACTTCCTCCTTAAAGTCCATTCCTGGTAAAAATATTTTCAAAGGAATTGACATACATTACATTGATTAAAATCCCCCTTTCCCCACTCCTTATTTTTGTGGGTGAAACTTAGAATTATGAATCTTAATATTGGAAAACATTTGAGGCCATATAGTCCTAATGTTCCAATTAATAAATGAGATTTTTTCACATATGTTATATTATATCTGATATAATAGAAAATAAATAATCTTGAAGTATCGTATGTTGAGGTACAAATTAGTCCCATGTCTGTTTCCCTACCCTCTCCTTGTACCTAGGCCCTTTGTAGAGACTTTGTGCCCAAAAGACAAGCCAGTTTCCCTTGAATCTGGGAAGACTTTCGGCTTGATTTGTTCAACACAATGTGAGAGAAGTGAATGTTCATTTGCAAGTTAGGATCTTTCCACACCTCTGAACTCTGCCCAGAGGTCATGTGAACAACCTGGAATAATCAGATGGAGATTTAGAAACACATACTTCTGCTTCTCTCAGTCAAGTGGACAGTAAGCTAACTGTCCTTTGTCTGACTCACTCTGGCCTCAGAAGATCAGTCAGCTACCCACAGGCATGAGTCAACCTGGGAAACATCACCTAAGACTTGACCAGTAGAATTGTTGAACTGATCTACAGCCTCATCAGCAAAGTGGAATCATTGTGATTTAAGTCACTAAATTTGAGTTTGTTTAGTCATGCAGCAAACCACTAACCCTGATGGCAACATATAGTTATATTTGTGCTTATTTATTCTAATTTTATTTCAGCACTATTCTAATTAATCCCTTGAATTAAATTTGAAATGGTTTTGAACAGTTTGCTACCATTTTGTTTGATTTGATTTACTTGACAGTTTGGAGGCTTTGCTTTAGCAATTAATCTTCTGCGTTGGTTTTTGTCTGTTTTCAGATAGTAACTGCAATGGATCCTAATTTAGGAAAGAACATGGACAAACCAAAAGCAGCTCAATTAAGTACTAAACAAATGCTAAATGGTGTGAAAATATTTTTAAAATAAATCCAAGTAAATGACTATTTATCTTAGTGCAGTAACAATATTGACAGAAAATGAAATTGAGAATATATTTGATACAAACAATATACCAAGACTGGAAGTGAAATAAAATTTCAAAGAAAACAGTATCTACTGCATTTTGAAACAATAACAGGCTGCTCCACAGAAGACAGATGTAGATTCTTGAAAATTACTGCAGTTGTCAATAGTTAAAGAAGAAAAATAAGAGCATTCAGTCAGAAAAACAACACAAATGAAAGCATTCTTATCCCATAAAGCATCTTCTAAAATTATCCTATGGATTACCAAAAATTTGCTACAGAGCTTAAACCCTGACATGGAAGAGTTAAAGTTGTTTTTTTTTTTTTTTTTTTTTTTTTTGTATATTCATTCATTCAGTAATCACTGAGAGTTTACCATATGCTAGGCATTTTCCTGGTTTTTATTATATATCAGTGAAGAAAGAGACAAAGATAATTGTTATGGAGCTACTTCTATGTACATATAAATCCACTTTTTTACTGTTTTTCCATTTTTCTATCTTGTTTTCTTTACATTAGCTTCCCAAATTTAAATGAAATAGTATATAATAATTGGGTATATTTTTCATGCTTTAAACCTGCAAATAGTGATGGATAAAAATATGTGAACACAAACTTGTGAACAAAAGTTTACCTGGAGAGTAATTTCACTCAGAATTGGCATTATATTTAGTGGTCAAGTACACTCTGGTTTTACAGTATTCTAATTTTTATTTTGAAAGTTCCCTAAGCATGTTGAGATAGAGTGAAACTGAGTGGAGTCAAACTTCAGTTCTATTTCCACTAGTGGACTACCTCCAACATGTTGACAAATCATTCTGTATTTCTGCTTTACTCTTTGAAAAATAGTCCTTTTGGGAAAACCACTCTTGCCACACTGTTGAGGCTCCAGGCAAGCCACATGTGTGAGGAAAGCCTTGGGACCCAGTCACCACCACATGCTAACTTACAGAGATCTCAAGCAAAAATCTCTGACCAGTTCAGTAGATAGATGAAACTAATTATTTAGCCCTCGACCCTCGCTGGCTTCATGAAAGAAGGTACGAATCATGAGAACCACTAGGGAGTTTTAAATTAAAGAGACAAGACTCCAATTACCTTTAAAACCAGCTCCTGGATGGCTCCTCCCAGCTCCAGCCTGAAGCCACCTATTGTGGTATCAAGGTTTACTGAAGAGGCTAGTGAGAGAGAGAGAACATGCCAGGGATTGGACTTTTATTGGGGAACAAAAAATTCTGAGGAAAATCCCATCCAATGAAGATTAAGGGGGGCAGCATCCCAAGGTCAGGGGTGACAGTTGGTTCTTCAGGGTAGTGGCTAGACACGCCTCTGCACAGACAAGCCCTTGGACCTGGAAAAGGGTGGGAAAAGCTCTGACACAGCTGTCCCTAAGCACCTCTCACCCAGCCAAGGAGGTAACTCAAATCATGTGCGAGGATGGCCTCCCACATAATTTATATAACTATTCATTTGTAAAAAAAAAAATTATTGAGCATCTATTCTGTGTCATAATCATTCATTGATAAGAATACAAAGAAGGACCTTATTCTCACAGAATTTACATTCCCCTAGAGAGGCCCTCATAATAAGATTGGCAGCAGCAACAATAAAAAAAATAGCAAATAAAAATAAATAAGCAACTTAAATTAATGAATAATCCAGTTTCATTTGTTATAGAGAAAGTAGACAAAGGGACAAATGGGTAAACATGTTCTGACTAATATCATTTTTGTTTTTATTCTGTTTAGCTTGTTTGAAAGGGGAAAAAGCAGTCACAAAACCAAAACAAAATGAAAATTAAAGAAAAAAAATAAGTGAGGTTATAAGGTAACAGAATGGAGTTTATTACAAAAATCAAATTATATTTCAGAAAATTGAGAAGAAGAAACCGATTACATATTTTTAAAAGAGATTTAGAGAAAAAAATTATTTAAAAAATGAACATTTAATTTGAGCCCTCTCCAATTACTAGCACCTGTGGCTTGGCTGATATGGGGGAAAGCTGCTTGGCCATCCCAGGGTGGGGAAAGAATGAAGGAACTGGGTGATAGAGAGTCTTAGGTTTATGCATTAAACTGTGAAATCAGAAAATATGAGGATGTGTGTGGAGAATGATGAGGATTCAGTGTCCCTGGACCATGTCTTTAAGTGGACAGGGTCTCTTTCCCTTTGTAAGAAAAATGGAGTGGTTCAGGCTCCCTCATCTCATACACACACAGAAAAAAGCTGAGTAAAACAGAAATTGGTACCAGGAAGCAAAGTTGTTGCCATGACTAACCTGACCAAGTGTTTCAAAAATCTTTGGAGCTGGTTTGCTGAATGTGCAGGGGAGGGGGGATTTTGAATAGTTTAGAAATTCAAGTTGGCAAACCTTTAGATTTTTGTAAGTGGAACTTCATAGGGGATTCTGGTGGGAACTCATATATTTGGGAAAGTGAAAGTCTATTCTTTGGCTTTGGCCCATAGATGTTCATTGATTAACTTCCCTCTCTCTCTCTCTCTCTCTCTCTCTCTCTCTCTCTCAGGACAATATAACCTGAATTTATTAACTTTAAGGAACAATAATTTAAGATACAAGAGTCTCATAGGATTTCAAAGACTATACAATAAAAGGAAACTGACAAATAGTCAGCTAATACACAACCCAATCAGTTAACAAACAGGGCCAAAGATCAATACAAGTCATGCACCATCTTCTGTGTAACGCCTTGGGTTTTTTAATTCCAGAGGTAGATTGATCTAAACTGGCTGTTAAGTATACCTCTACCTGAAATTAACATTTGAATGGAACATGTTTTAATAGAACCTACCAGCACTGATTTCCTACTGGTTAAAGAATTCACCAGGTGATGCTCATATTTAGGCAAATGTTAGAATAGTTAGAACAATGTCTTCAAGATAATACTGGGTGATTTTTTCCCCAAAACAAATAAAACTTAAATAGACATAGGGTAAAACATATTTTATAATTAAAGAGTCAGGTAAAAATGATCAAGTCTCAACAGTACCTATTTACAAAGTTAGAAATAAACACAACATCTAGGAGAGCCCATTTCAGTTCTGGTTTCACCACTATTAATAGAAAAGCTGAGACAGGTCACTTTGTCTAAGGATGACCTGAAAAGTCATAATAGCATCTTAAATTCAAAGGCCCTTTAAGTCTTTTCATACCAAGTAGAAATTGAGGAAAGTACAATCTGAGAAACAATGATACTGTTCCTCATATGTCACTGGGTCACTAGTAGTCACCCAAATCATATCTCAATTCCCAGTGACTTAAGTTAGAAGCTCTTTGACCTGAAAGACATGCTGACACCGTATCTGGGGTCCAGAATAAAATACCCCAATTGTCTTCTCCTGGCACCAGCTGACTAAAGTCTACATATGCACAGGACTGACTTAAAAATCTATTGAATACTTCAGTTCATTAAAGAAAACAAAATCTAAATTACATATGAGTCAACAGAAGTTTAACTTTAGTTGTTTAGTGAATTTTGAATTGGCCATTAGTGGTAAATACAACACTTTGCATTTGTTGTAGAAACCAAACTAATCAGGCTTTTCCCTTGACAATACAATGATCATTTGTGTGTAAAGTGCCAGTTTTATTTACAAACTAGTTAAGTAAACTTTAAAGTCTTCTTTGTAGCAGTGAGACTGACACCTTAACTGTCTGGTGGTTGTAACTGATGTTCAATCCTGCTGGGGCAGGCTTGCTTGAGGGTCCCTCACTTGGAAGCCGGGATCATCATCATTAGTGCTATGAAGCTGGACAGCTGCTTGCAAAAGCCAACAAGGATTCTGAGGTAGCTGGTGGATGCATTTTAGCTGATTTGGGGGGATGGGGGGTAGGTGATAAGGGAGGGGGAAAAAGTCATCCAAATAAAAGCACATCTTCTGTTCATTTAAAAGTTAGCATCCAAGGTAAAAGAATTATCTGTTGGATTCGACATCACTCCCATCCTCTGATACTTGCCTACTCTCTTCTCAAAGAAGTTAGTCTTCCCTTCTAGTGAAATATTCTCCATAAAGTCAAATGGATTTTCTACTTTGAAAACCTTGTTAAAGCCCAGCTCCAGCATAAGCCTATCTGCCACAAAGTCAATGTACTGCTTCATCAAAGTGCAATTCATCCCAATTAGCTTCTCAGGCAAGGCTTCTGTGAGGAACTCCTGTTCTGTCCTGACAGCATTGATAATTGTTTTTTTTACTCTCTGCTCTGATGGCTTGTGCAGCAGGTGTTTGAACATCAGGCAGGCAAAGTCACAGTGTAAACCCTCATCTCTGCTAATAAGTTCATTGGAAAATGTGAGGCCAGGCATCAGTCCCCGTTTCTTGAGCCAGAATAGAAGATTCCCTCCACAGCAGCAAAGGCTACAACACGTTCTCCATAGGTAGCCTCTTTGTCCCCAATCCAACACAAGGCCCAATGGCTTTCTTCTTCACACAAGGAATTGTTTCAATGACATTGAAGAGAAATTCCCTTTCTTTGGAGTCTTTAATGTAAGTGTCAATAAGGAGACTATACATTTCAGAATGTATGTTTTCCATGGCAATTTGGAAGCCATAGCAACAGCGGCTTCTGTAATTTGAACTTCTTGGCTAAATCGCTCCACCAAATTCTCCTTTACTATGCCATCACTTGCTGCAGAGAAAGCCAGAACGTGGGATATAAAACATTGTTCCTCAGGCTTCAGGGCTTCCCAGTGCTGATTGTCCTTGGAAAGAGCCACCTCCTTGGCTGTCCAAAAGGAAGCCTCAGCTTTCTTACACATCTGCCAGATACCATGGTATTCCACAGGAAAGATGATCAAGTGGCAGGCGTTCTCTCCCAGTAGTGGTTCATCCTCCACGCTGGGGGCAGGAACTTTAGTTTTGGCTCCAGGGGATCCTGGAAGATCCTCCTAGTGGTATTGTTGGCCAGGAAGTCGGTTGTCTGAGGGCCTGAGCATGTTCTCCTTGTCGGGCAGGCTGAGCCCCTTCAGCTGCGAGAGCTGCAGCTGCTGCTGGTCTGCGATGATGGCAAGTGGGGGGCAGACCCAGAGCATGGTGGTGGCGGTGGCAGAGGTGGAGTCAGCAGTGACCAACATGGCTAAGCAGGACCCAGAGCCTTCCCTTATCTTTTCCACTTTCAATCTACCAGCCTTTATGATTATGTTTAGTGCATCTCAGATTTTTCTTTTATATCCAAGAGTGGAATTGCTGGATCATTTGGTTGTTCAATTTTTAATTTTTTTTTTGAGGAAACTCCATACTATTTCTTATGAAGGCTATATCAGTTTTCATTCCCACCAACACTGTAAATTGTTCCCTTGAGTGCCATACTAAGTATCTCTTATCATTGAGACAGAGTTCCAATTCATTTCAATGAACATTTACTCAAATACTGCAGCCAAATATTTTCCCATATGACCTAAAGGTTTTTAAACCTACTTAGAGATGTTGGACATGAAAGTGATGTAGATTTTACTTCATTTATAGTTTGAGTTTTAGTTCCTTTATTGTCTGAGGGGATCACAGCAGTAGAGTATCTAATATTAATTTAGTTAATTATTTAACACTGAAATAGAAATGACAGTGATAGATTACTTAACTTCTTAGGTTAGCTTCACTGGAAAACTTTCTTGTAGATATATGCTTTAGGTTCATTTGCCTTTAGTCCTAAGGAGGGGGTGGGAAAGGTCAATGTGTAGAATAAATTCTGAGATAAATGAATGGACTTACAGAATCTTAACCTGAATCATTTTAGAATGTTATTATGGTCACCTTTCCAAGAAGTGTGATTGCACATTGTCAGTTATGGAAATATTTCTTCAGATTTCTATTCTGTGTCATTACAGATCTTATTCCAGAGGTGTCATAAACTTATAATATCACTATTATTATGTGTTTTTTTGTTTTATAATGATGTTTTCACTTAAGATGTTTTCCTAAATAACTTGTTTCCCATTTAATTTTCATAAGATAAATTATACTTAGATTTTAATATACTTATGGCATGTCAAAACATATTAATAAGTATTATATATTTTCAATCTTGGTAAATAAAATCAAGATATTTTGGTCATTATACTACTTAAATTTATATAATTCAATTTGGCATTGAATGTTCAGGGTAAGTATATGTCTACTTTTACAGAAATTTTATTAATTTATAGTAAATTCAATATCATTACTTGTCTCCCTAGAAAAATGTGGCATATTTTTAGAAAAGTGAACATTCAAGGGATCTAAAAAAATTAACACTTCTTTGTGGTTTTACTTTAATTCACCCAACTGAAGAGCTGAAGAAAATATGTCATTTATTTTTTATTAGAATAATGAAAGATATGATTACATTTTGGGTATAGTTTGTGAGCCATAGAAAGAAGGAGATGTGGAAGAAAGGAAGTGTTTAGAAAATTGAAATGGGAAGGCCTGTGGGAGGGTGAGAAGAGTCAAAAACCTGTATTAGTCCATTTTCTGTTGCTATAACAGAACACAAAGAGGAAAAGAAGTTATTTCTCACAGTTCTGAAGGCTGAGAATTCCAAATCCAAGGTGCCAGCAAATCCAAGGTGCCAGAACTTGGTGAGGGCTTCTTGCTACATCATGACATGGTGGAGGGCGCCACGTGGAGAGAGCTCTCTTTCCTAACAACCACTCCCATGGTAACAGTACTAAGCTAATTTGTGATGGTGGAGCCTGCATGGCTTAATATCTTAAGGGGCTTAACTTTGAATACTGTTGCAATGACAATGAAATTTCAGCAAGAGTTTTGAAGGGGACATCCAGACTATAGTGGACCCCTTTATTTACAGATCTGGTGTCAGAGTTAAGAGAAAGGATTTTCATCATGTTCTTCCACAACTCAGTTGTGTGATAGTACCAAATAAGACAGACTATGAGAGTTGCACAGGACTTTAGGAATCATTTACTACACCTCATCTGATCTGAGGCTTAGAGGGATTAGCAAAGGCCATACTTTCTCTTCAGGATTAAAATTCACTTCCTTTCAGCTGTCCTGGTCTGCTTTCCATAGAATATCACTGTCTTTTAAAATGATATGTCTGTGTCTTTTTTCTTCACTTACAGAATGCATGGATTGGACATTCTGTAAGATTCCTTATAATTTTAGAATTCTCTGCAGTTGTTAACTTTATGCCTCTAAATCTACAGTTTGTACAATACACAGAATTAAAATCACAGAGATCTGTAATGGAAAGAAGAGAAATTGAGATGGGCTTCATAGTCAAGATACTTTATTTCTGACAGGTTTTACTTTCTTTTCACAGATCCATTTGTTTTCTGAATTACAGATCTCAGAAACTACTTTCATCTTTGAGATAGCAGCACAGCTGTTTTCTTTATTTTCACCAAAAATTTGTAATCTGAGGAGAAAAAGAAAAACCTCTCTTACTGTTTGGGATTTTCTCAAACATAATGATTTAAAATTTTAAGATAAAGTTAATGTAAATCTCTGGAACTTCATTTTCACTTGGAAAGAAACCTTCTAAGAAGAAACTTGGGAACAAACACAGACATATATATAGAACCTTTGGAAACTGGGAATTAAACCTCCCTATTCTATAATACATTCTATGAAGTCTCTTGACTTCACTGATCCTCAGTTTTCTTAAATACATGGGTTCTAACAACATGTTTGGGTGAGGCACTGAGATGAAACCTAAATGTATGACGATGCTTAAACAAAAGCCTATTTTGGTAACTGAGACCTGATGAATAAAGCCTATGTAAAGTCTATAGAAGTGGATGCAGGGGAATGGAGATGCAGTTCATGCGCATGTAGTCAGGGTTCCTTTCATTCTCATTCCAAGCAGAGGTTGGTGGGTATCTGCTTCAATCTACTTTAGTTCCAACAACAATGGATATTGTGGCTTATTGTAGGTGGGGATGAGAATAAAATTTGAACAATGGGAAGGGCTAATATGGGGTTGGCTGCAAGGGAGAGGTGAATTTAAGGCTCACTTATGTTTGTCTCAAACAGAAGGTGGTAGAGGCAGTGGTCAGGGCTCCATCATGGCTTTTGTTTTTCTCCTTTGTTCCTCTTCTTCATGTTCCCATTGGGCTTGAGCAGCTAATCTGATTTATTCCAGTGCCAGCCTTCTGGTCAAACCGTGAACTTTCCTTAACTGGACTGTTGGAAACATGCCCTAGATTTTATGTCTCATCCTTTGAAGTATTTCTTCAATTTGGGGGGTAAATTCTTTAAGGCCAATCTGGCCAAGTCAATGACTCTCTTTCAAAAGGCCCTCAATGGCTTTCTGGTCCTTCCCTAACCAGATGTCTGATTAATTCTCGGACATTACCTTCTTTAATTCCCAAATAATTCTATAGAAATATATTATCCTCTCCTTTCTTTCCTTTTATTTGAAAACAAGGTTCTGGAAAGTTGAAATCAATTCAGAATTTAACTGAATCCCCTTTTAGTGTACCATGACGGCTTCCAAGGTGGACCTGATGACTATATCTCAAAGCATCCAATTTTATCCTCAGGCTAAAGTAGGAAGCTCACATGAATTTAATCCATCCACTGCATATATGTCTTCACAGACACTTACATGTTTTCAAATCTTATTTTTACTATGACTACAATGAAATAAGCCTTTTACATCATAGCCCAGTTAACACACACACACACACACACACACACACACACACACACACACTATGTTTAATGAATCTAAATTAGTCCTTACTATGCATAAAAAGATAAATAATAAATTAAAATCAAATTTAATATCTTTTTAAAGGGACTTTAACCACTAAACTACATTCCCAGTCCTTTTAATTTATTTTGAGACAGGGTCTTGTATATTGCTGAGGCTGGCCTTGAACTTTCTCAGCTTCCCAAGAACCGTGAATTACAGGTGAGTGCCAGCATACCTGACTCAAACTTAATTTCAATATAAATAAAGTATAGAAAAAAATACCCAGAAAACATTATGAAATATAAGGATAGATTTGATTAAACAGATATATATTTCCTTTTTCAAATAGGCTAAATTATTTTTGAATAATCTTCATTTTAAAATCTCATATTCAAAAAATATTTTAGAAGATGGGTTGTATAATATCAAAATTTGCCAATTAAGCCAACATTCTTGTTAATGTTTAATATTGTCCATACTTAATACATTATCACTGTATTTTAAATTTCAACCTCTTGTTTTTTGAATGATTAAAAAATACATTTTAAATCTCAATGTATGCAAATTTAATTAAATTGTTCAAGATCCACTAAACTAAAACTCAATATCATCTCTTGAGAAAAACTCATTGGATGTTCTTTACAGAAACTTGGTTGGATCCCTATGTGCTTTTGCTTGTGAAAGAAAAGAATACTCTGCTCTTTGTTATACAACTATCCATGAATTCTGTTAAAAATATGTAATTTAACATTGAGGGTTCTCTTGACAATATTATTCAATAAAAAATGAGATACTTAAGAGAAAATATCAATTGGCTTCTTTGTGGTTTATGCATATATTCTCACATTCCTCAAAATAACTGACTCTTTCATAACACTGGCTAAATATACTATAATGTTTGCCTCAATGTGGGTAGCCCCTATCCTGCACCTAAGTTCCACACTCTGATATTTACTATTTTTTTCCTTTATAATTTTTTATTTTTTCTATGCTGGTTGTGACCTACTGAATTGGTTCATGATCCACTATGATGCTTTCCATCACGATTTTAAAATTACTGCTTTGGAAATTCTATGTGCCAATAGTCTCCATGGAGACCTTTTAAAAAGCAATTTATGTATCCTTCTGAAAGAGTTAGTCCTTCTCCTTTAACACTCCATTGCAGATGCAAACATATGTTCTTATATTGTGTCTTTTCTTACATAGCATTTTCCAATCAACTTTGGAGTTATTCATCTTCCCAACCTGTTTTGAACCTATGGAAAATGTCTAAGCCAAATTAAAACAATAAAATTCAATCTTCAATATTCATTAATTTTACTACTTTTCAATGTGAACCTGATGTGAACTACATATTCAAATGAGCTCACCTAATACTCACATGTCATGATTTAATAAAGAGCCATTTATCCACTTCCACTTCTTCTCTGATAATGTAAAATTTAGTCCAATTCAATGCAGAATTCCTTCATTCTTTATCAGGTTCTGTATGAATCTCTATACTTGAAACAAAATATGTGACTTAATATTGAACCTGTTTATCTAACCATGACTTGTATTCTTTTCATCCCCTAAAATCTAGTTCAAGGATCACCTCCTCTCTGAAGTCTTTCCTAATCCCCCAAATCCCCAAGAAGTTATTTCTTCCTTCTTTGTGATATTTCTCTCTACATATATTTCTATTTCTTTTGAATTTATTATATTATATTAAATTTTTATATGACTGTTCAGTCTCCCAAATTATGAGCTTCTTGAAGTCAAAGTTTCTACTTCCACTGCACAGAAACTTTGGCTGAAGTCCAGCTGTCTTGATGCAGTCTTTAAAAAATGTTAAGTTATATAAAGAATTTTATTTAACAATTTACCAATTCTTCCTGATCTTGGATGAGCAGCAAACTGGATTCTCCTTGGGAGCAGTCAGCTAGACTGTCATTCCAAGTTTTGGAAGAACCAGAAAAAGTCAAGCATTTATCTTGGAGCTGAAGCTAATGTTTAGGGCACTGTAACTGGCATGGTATCTCTATAATAAGAAACAAAGAAGAAATAAATAAGTGTTGTATTTCTAATCTGTCCCTGCTGCACCCCAAACAACCACACATACACTTTGTTATAAATACTCAGAAGTGATTGATTATGACTATTTCCATTTAAGGGTGCTGGGTTTGTTGTTTCTAAATAAAGGGGAAAATACATTAAGAGGGTTAGATACCCAAATATGTGGTGAAATGGATATGTCATCACTTTAAGGAAACTAGGTTATTTCAACAAACTAATGTGAACAGATGAAACCAATTGTATTATTATAACCAAGGGTTCTAGTTTGGAGACAGCATACATAAATAAACAAGAGAAAAACACAGAACAAGTGAACTCCTGCAGATATTAGGTTTCACATTATCTACTAAATAAGTCTGCTTAAGGGAATTATTTAAAACTGTTAAATTGCTTATACTGTCACCTGAACTCTTTTATCTTCAGAATGAGTGTAATTCTGCTTTTTCCAAGGGAGGGCTAGTCTACTGCCATCTGGAATTAAGTGGGTACTTAATAAAAAGTAATAATTAGAATTTTTAATTTTCTTTGTTATCAAAATCTTTGGGTCACAACCATGAACTTTTCTTTTTTTTAAGTTATTGGAGCACATATATGGGTTAATAAACATAATGATTCTCAAAATAATTAGAAAGAGAAATGTGAAATA
Source organism: Marmota flaviventris (assembly GCF_047511675.1). Lineage (NCBI taxonomy): Eukaryota > Metazoa > Chordata > Mammalia > Rodentia > Sciuridae > Marmota > Marmota flaviventris. The sequence continues at coordinate 129,392,176 of NC_092500.1, read as the reverse complement.
AATGTGAAGTTTCCAATGTGGGCATGGGCTAAACGTTCAAAGTGTTGTCTTGTAAATTTTCATTTCATTCATCTTTAAATAAATTTACAATAGCCAAATAATGATAAGATACACCTATATTTATGATGGAGATAGAGTAGATATTCTAAAGCAAATACCTTGCTTCACTTACCCAGAACACGCAACCCAATCACACTCAGGAGAAGAATTATCCCAGCAGAGCCAAGTTTCCAAGCCAGTCAGTGCCAAGGTAGACCCTGAGAGACATCTGGGAATTAAAACAAACAAACAAACAAGTAAACAAAAAACATGGTGAATTCAGTTGAGGACATACGGCACAAAAATCAAAGGTGGTGCTTTGTATAATCCAATATATAAACCTTGAGATACAGGTTGAGGATTTGGGGCAGGAAAGAACCTTTATCAACCATCTTCAAAGTAGCATTACACAGGATAGATTCTTAGAGCCAACTGAGAGTTTATTCATTGATAAAACTGGAATACATACACATATTTTCTATATAAAGGATTAGTATGAGAATCAAATACGATCTGTGTGAAGACATTTTGAAAATTCCCAAGTGCTATAATAAAATAAATTGCATATGCTATTGTAGCCAATAAGTCAAAGCATTCTAAGGAGAACATTCATTTATTAAAAATGTATTTTTTAAATATATATTTATCTTTTAGTTGTAGTTGAATACAATATCTGTAGCTTTTATGTGGTGTGGAGGATCAAACCCAGGGCCTTGCACGTGCTAGGTGAGCACTCTACTACTGAGCAACAACCGCAGCCCTCAAAATGTATTTTTGGAGGCTCCATTTAGTGCCAAGTACTATGTTAGATGCTGGTGATATACAATATTTCCATTCTGCTTTACTGTTCTAGAATAGTCATCTCCAAATTGTGCAAAATTGGCATTCAAGGAAAAATGTTTTGTTAGTGAGGACATTGTTTTCAGTATTTCAACTACAGTAGTTCCACCTTACTGAGGGGATGTTTTAAGCCCCTTCAAGGATGTCTGAAACTATGAACAGCAACAAGTTCTCTCTATTCACTGTCTTTCTCTCTCTCTCTCTCTCTCTCTCTCACACACACACACACACACACACACACACACACACACTTTTTTCCATGTTAACCAAGCACTCACCACACATTATGGCTGTAACTTTTGCTGTTTAAAATGAGAAAGCAAAACCAGCTGAATTTCTTTTCCCTTCTTCACAATTTCATGGGTAGAAGATTTGTTATTACATATGTCAGCAACTCAACACACAATATTTGTTCTTGCTTTAATTAGAGGACTTTCACAATACTATGTATAGGAAGCTCTTTATGGCTTGTCTTCAGTACAACTGAATTGTTCACACCACTACTTTTGCATCTGGGGGCCACAATTCAGATAAGGGTAATTTGAACACCAGTACTGTGACTAACAGGTGGGTCACAAAGGTGTGATTCATTTCCAGGGGAAGGATGGTATAAGATTTCATCCTGCTACTGAGAACAGCATGCAGTTGAAAACATGAATTGTTTATGTCTGGAATTTTTCTATTTAACATTTTCAGACCAATGTTGACCACAGGAAACTGAAACTGCAGAAAGCAAATCTACAGATAAGGAGAGACTGCAGTTGTTAAATGTAACATGTACTTATGCCTAAAACATTGCATGGTCTAAACAAAATACCGAATATCTTTGTTTTTCTAAGTAATCATATCAATAACTATATAATCTCATGTTTATCAGACATTGAGATTATGTTAATTAATTTATGAAATGTGATTATAAATTAAACTAATGTCAATTTATTTTGCTTCAAGACAATATTAAAACAGGGATTTCATAGAGAAAAACAATGAAGAGGGGCTTATTTAAAAAATACAAATATAGAGAAACACTGGGATACAGCTCCCCAAGTTAAATCAAGTTATCAGGAAATAATTCTGATAGTATATCTCTTAGCTATTCTGCTTAAATTCATGCTTAAATACCTCCTTTATGTGATTTTATTGTAAGATCTCCTCATTTTGATTTATAATGTATTTCATATGTTCCTTTATATATTGTTTTTAAAAATTATTATTGAGGCCAAGACCATTAGAAGTAAAGTTTTTCTAATTTATCTGTAGCTGTCAACATATACATTTTCTATTTTTCTAATATTTCTTAGTGTAGATGATTACCTGCTTTGAGTTAAATGTTAAAAAATTTCAACATCCAATATGTATAATAGTGTCTTTTTTTCTGATTACTTTACATATTCCAAAAATATGTAATTAACTTATATGGCAAGTTCTACTTTTTTTTTTTTAATACTGCCACTAGGGGAAATTGAGTTGTATGATTCAGATTGCACACAAACACTAATAGTCTCTCCTACTAAAATTATGACATTCATACACATGAGTTAGCTTTTTTTAAATGTTCTCGAAGAAACATAATTTAGAACAATCAACTCCTTTATCCTTGGGTTTCATATCTGCACATTCAAATAACCGCAGATCAAAAATATTCACAGGCAAAACATATTGTACCCATGCTGAAAATATATATGTGTGTGTGTGTTTTGTTTTTGAGAGAGAGAGAGAATTTTTTGATATTTATTTTTTAGTTTTCGGTGGACACAACATCTTTATTTTATTTTTTATGTGGTACTGAGGATGGAACCCAGCTACCCGAGCATGCCAGGCAAGCGCGTTACAGCTTGAGCCACATCCCCAGCTGCTATATATGTGTTTTTTCCTTGTCATTATTTCCTGAACAACACACCTTAGCAACTATTTAAATAGTGTTTAAATTATCTTAGTTACTGTTAAGTATTCTGGATATTACTTAAGTATGCAAGAGTATGCACATAAGGTGTATGCAAATAATACAGCATTTTAAATGTGATTTGAGCAACCACAGATTTTGGTATATACAGGGATTCTCAACCCAGTCCTCTACAAATGCTGAGGAATTGCTGTAGAGTAAAATATGACAAAGGAATGCTATGGAAGGAAACATTACATTAGACTCAAAGAAGTGGAATGTAAGTTATCATCTGGCACTATTTGGCACCTGTTGAATAAGTGGAGGTGGGGATTAGAGACTCCAAGGCCCAGGGGCAGTATTGGTCTGGAATTTCTAATAAAAGCTATGTGACCCAGAGTGACCCAACCCAGTGAATAAGCCTAAAATAGCACTAGGATGGATTTCCTTCTCGTTTTATATATGTATAGTAGTTTACATTTCTATCTTTTTTCTTCCCTACTCATCTCTCCTTGGAACTCTAAGTTTGTTTGCAAAATGAAGAAAATTTCATACAGTCATTACATAAATGCTTATCACCTTAGTCTATCATTGATTAAGAACAGAGTTGTTTTCCCCCCAAATCTAGCAGACCTGAGATTTGAGACAATCTTCATAAACCACAAATTTTCTCCCTTGTAAAATGTGGATAATATCTCCTTTATAAGGTTTTGTAGAAATTTATATAAAATAATTCTAAAATTCTAAGACTAGAGTCTGGGACATGGTAACTATTCAATAAACAGTAGTTTTTGTTTTGTCCAAAAAAATTTAAGGCAATTTAAGTGACTTTTAAAATGTGTTATTCATTCATGCTAAAATTTAAGGAATCAAGTGGAGGTTCTTTTGCCTGTTCTCTGGTAGTAAGAATTTCTGCTGAGATTATGGAGTTACAGCTGAGCACTGGAAGAGGCTGAGCTGTAACTTTAGTTACCTGGAGGTACCTGCTTAGGGCTAATTTGTATTTGGTATAAGCAGTATATTATGTCATATCCATTGTTCAAAACCTGTAAATAGCTTTCCATCAAGCAGTATACAAAATGGTTTGAAAATCCCTCTTCAATCTGGGTCAGCATTACCTGATTTTCTCTCCATCTGCTCATACATGCTGCCTGCATATTCCTCCTACTTGATGAACAGGTGTGTTCTCATCCCAAGGTTTCTGCATTTGCTCATCCAACTTCTTGGAAGGCTTGTGTCCAAGAGCATGGCTTTGAGCCTCACTTTCCTCAGGTCTTCTAGTGCAGGTTGTTAATAATTTTTGTGTTTTCTGTGACACCATCTCAAATACCTAAATACTAATTTGCTCTTGAAACTTTTTTTCTCACTAGCACTTAACACCATCAAGTCTTCTACACAGACTTTGGCTTTTGTTTATTGTTTGCATACCTCCAGGGTAACAGAAATGGTGTGCAGCAAAAAAATTCTCTGTCTGGTTTTCTTCCCTGTCCTTAGTGTTTAGAGCATTCTTGCCATGTGCAGATGCTTCTTTGTGAATGAATAAATAACCTCTAGAGGCAGTTTCCATAACTTTTAACCTTTTTTTTCTTTTTTCCTGATGCATAAAGCCTTTTTGGCCACTTGACCACAAGTGAAACAGGTCATTGCTCACCTCTCCCTTTCTGGTTTCTTTGACTGCCTTGATCCACCTCATCGCTGTGCTACACATTTACCAAAACATGAACAGTTTAGCCAAAGAGTCCATAATAGAACAATCTTCACACTATCACTTCGGTATTCTATAGTCACACCATTTGCTCTGATTTATTCTACTATTTTTTTTTTCCGATTTCTATTCAGGGTGATATTTTGTATGATAACAATTGTAATTAGAGTAGACAAATTTTCTAATATTACAGAAGGTAATGTTTGGACAAAGCCTCAAAACAATTCTCTATGTTCAGTTCATTTTCTGATCCCCCTTTAAACAAGCCCACCAATCCACTTTTCCCATGCCTGAAGAGAGAAAAACAGAGACTTGTTTTGTCCCATCAGAAGAATGACTGGCTCACTCAAATTCCCCTGTAGTTATCAAAATCTTCTAATTTCCTCTTATTCCATGTGTAGATTATAGTGCGACTTGTTGGATGACTGTAAGACTTTCTTCTTCATGACTTAACACTTTGATAATTTAATAGTTTCAAACTTATAACAAGAATTACTAAAAGTTATGATTCATATGACTGTCCCAATATGAAATGAATATCAACTTGGAAATCAATTGTAATGTTATTGATGTCCAAGTTGTATAAAATGTGTATAAATTTGCCATGATGTAGTATTACCTTCTGTAGTCAACCTGACTGCAGAAGGTAATACTACATCATGGCAATTTGATACACATTTTCTGCTTCAATTTCTAGCCTCCTCATGTGTCCCCAGGTCAGGCCAACAGATATTATGTCTCCTCAGCCTTTCTATTTCTTTCACTAAGATTACTAAATCCCTGACATTAAAGAAGTGTGCCAATGTCAACAAAATTTAAACAGGCTTGTTACTAATATGCTCCAGTATCTTGTGACCATTTAAGTTGTTATACTTTTCATGTTAGAAACTATTGGGTTGGAATTATAATTCAAGTCTTTAATTTTGAATATGAGTATCTCCCTTCTCTTTGGAAGGAAGTGGGTGTTAATTACTAAATATGAACTTTGCATACTGACAGAAATGCTGTAGATACAACTGCACTGCAACTTAATTGTAGGATTATTATTTTGCAGAGGGATTTAGAGTAATCTAAGTTGTTACTACAGCAAGTTTGCAATGTTTCTCTTAAAACTTTCCTTTTTTCATACATGTAAAATATTATGTTTTAGGGTCATTCATCTCAGACTCAATAAGTCACACGGTCATATTTCATGCTGAATACCCTGGTAAAAGAAAATTATATGCCTTTTTGTCCAAAATCATTATCTATATGCAAACTATACTACACCTAACACTAACATAGAACAACTTACTTTCTTTTCAGAAATAACTTAAAACCATGAACTTAAAAGGAAAATCTAACTCTGATCCTTTTAAAATCTAACTCTGATATGTAAAGCCAAAGGAGACATAAAGCCACTTACCTTGGGGAAGAGACAGAGGTAAAGAACTTTCAGGGCCTTGGCCCCTGGATAAGCTTAAATCAGCATATACCACCTGTCTGTCAGTTGCAGACTGGGGAATATGGAACAAATTTGTACATAAGGGCAAGTCTGAAGTTCTATGAGGCAAGTTCAGGAAAAGGAACTGCCTTATCTGAATTCTTTGCTGTCTCTATTATGTCCCCTCCCCCCATACTTCTCTTTGAGGGTTTTATCCATATAGTATTGAGCTAATCCATTTACTGGTGTCCATTTTACTTACACATGTGTTATCTGTCTTTTTAATTAATTGGTCTGTTCTATAACAAAATTCTGGAAAGGCTTCTTTATTCTTGTTCCACTATTTTGGGGGCCAAGCCCAGAGTGAAGCAAATGAGGCACTTATGTAAGGTTCAAACATAAGGATATTCCCCAAATACTAAGCAATTAAGATAAATAATGCCTAATGCAAAGTTCATAAATTCATACCAAAAAAGTCTATAATACTATTTGAATTGAACTGAAGTTCTATGGTATTTCTACAATATTTGTGCCACAAAGAAAATGTGACATGCAAAAAATAAGGCTACAAATTTGGGAAAGAATTATTAATAATACAACAGAAAAAGCAATGAGGAGAAGATCAACAGAATACTCTTAACTTAGTTCTAAAGGCACACATGGATATAATAAATCTCCACAAGAGGATAAGTATTTGAAATCTCTCAGAATTAGAGAAAGTGGAGGACTTGAGTCTGTGGCATTTTTCAACTATATCAAGGATTTTCAGGCCTAGAGCCTTAGAGCAGGAACTTAAATGCCAGCAAATCTGACTTTCTTACATTAAAAATAAAAAAGGAAGAGGAAACTCAAGTATTTCCCCAAAGTCCTTTACTGTGATCAGAACAGAATTATATTAGGTCCACAAAATTACCTGACAATGAAAGCAGTCTTCAGGCCTTGAACCCCTTTATAGGAAGGATCCATTCGTAGCTGAAAATGTTTATTTTGCCAGTTGTGGGGTACACAGTTGTTCCCTAAAGATCATTATGGATCATTATGAAATGAGATGTGTGAGTGTCTCACAACCCACTTTTTAATGATTCAATTGAAAAGCTTTTCAACTATCTTATTACTCGATAATGAGCAGTCATTTTACTTATGATAGCAAAATGGTTCTGCTGTATACCTCATCCAAATTTTTAAGATTTTTAGGAGTTATGGCACAATGTACTGGGTAAGGTTTGAGTATGAGGTGTCCCCTAAGAGCTCACTGTGAGACAATGCAAGAATTTTCAGTGGATAACTGATCAATTTATAAATCTATAATTTAATCAGTATATTAATCCACTTGAATGGACTAAATGGGTGACAGTGGGCAGTCAGGGTGACTGGAGGAAGAAGGTCACAAGGAGTGCTCCTTTTGTCCCTGATGAGTAGAACTGTAACTCTCTCTCTCTCTCTCTCTCTCTCTCTCTCTCTCTCTCTCTCTCTCTGCTTTTTAGCTGTCATGAACTGAGTAGCTTTTCTCTGCCACATTTTTCTGCTTCACTTTGGACCTAGAACTATGAAGGGCGCGTATCATGGACTGAACCACAGAGGTCATGAACCAAAATGAACTTTTCTTTCTCTAAATTTTTATAGTTAAGTCTGCTGGCCCTAGTGACACAAAGCTGACTAAAACATGGGTCAAATACATAGAATAATTCTACATATTTATAGAACTGTTGTCAAGTTTCAGGATATGTAAGAATCACCTGCCAGGAGCCAGGGCTGTGGCTCAGTGGTAGAGGGCTTGCCAACCATGATACTGGCACCACATTAAAAAAAATGAATAAATAAAATAAATGTATTATGCTCATCTACAACTGAAAATATAGTTTAAAAAAAAGGAATCGCCTTTCAACTTGCAAGTAATGCATATTTGTTGTAAAACAAACCCAAATAAGCCCAATATACTGTCATGCTGAGGTGGAGAATGCTAAATCACTCCAAGTATTTCAGCTTGTTTATGGGGCACACTTAAGCAATTAAGTGGCAAGTGAAAAATGAGGGATATATTAGAAAGATCAATAGAGTGACTGGAAGTCTGGGGATCTAGTCAGGGGATTAAAATAATGCATTTGGGGCACTGAAGTTCTACTTAAGGTTCTGAAGCATGACTGTATCTTGTAGGCATTTACAAAGGATATATTAAGAATAACTGATGTAAGGTAAAATGTTCTTCAACAGAGGATTCAGACAGATGTTTTCAAATGCCTCTAAGCCCCCAAAATCTAAGCTAATTAGGAATATTAACCAATTCACTCATCCATATGTAGCATGAAACACATTAGAGATCACACCTAAAAATAAACCCCTCCTGAGAATTCACACCTGAAGAATTTATCTAGCCTGTGTTAAATTCATTTGAGCTCCTAATTGCACAAATGACTATTTTATTGCAAAATATATCAGACTTTAAGAATATTTTGATCTTGTCACTATAAAATAAGGAGGGATTATACTCATATAATGTGATCAAAGCTAAAGAATTCAAATGTGATCAAAGCTAAAAAATTCAAATTCAAATAAAGAATTCAAATTCAAATGGATACTATCAAAAGTAATCCTTGGCTTTCTAATGCAATGAAATAAAGTAAAGTCAAGTATCTAAAGGAATAATAAAGACAGTTTCTGACCAGGTAACCTATTTTGATACTGAACTTGGCCAAGTTAACTGCAGGAGTTGGCATATATAGAAAAGTAGAGCTTAAATATAAACAATATAATTCTTGATGTGAAAAAGTATAAAAGAGGCCAGTAGATGGCCACAAATATAAGAGGAGTAAAGAAATAATTTTGAAAAGAATGTAAAAATACAAAAGCCAGCAAATGATAATTATGAGCCAAGAGAATGAACTTTAAGCTGTAAAATACACAAGAAAGGAAGGACATCAGAAGATGGCACACTAAGAAGTTAGAAGACCTTCTTCCCCCAGAGACACTGCATTGGCACTATATAGACAAGAAGGCCTCTGTGAGAATTCTAAAGACTGGTTGGAAGTTACAATACCAGCCTATCATAAAAATCAAGAAGAGATAACAAAGAAAATAACAGAGAAACTTGTGACAATTGGCATCTTATTCATGCACCTCTCCTCTGCACCAACTGCAGAGAAACTAGGAGGAAAATTTCTAGCAGTTATATATCCTGTAACTCCTATCAAAATTTATTTGTGGTTTTTCATTATCTTAGTCCTAATTCCAAATGTCATTGCATCTGCCATTATTTTGTCAGGTAAGTTACTTTTCCTCCAAACTATGCAATATTTTGTTCACCTTTATATTGCCAATAAATATTTATTTAATTTTGAGCTCTGTTATGTGTCAGGCACTGTGTAAAGTGCTTGAGATATATTAGTAAATAAAACACACACCCAAAACAACAATTCCTGCTGTCTTCAAAGTTAATTTCTAGCAGGTGAATAAAGTAAGACTAAATAAAGGTAACAGTGGAACAGGTTGTAATATGTGTAGGGTAGCAATGTGATATTCTTTGGGAAGGTATTTAGCAACATTTTGAAGGGGATGGAAAAGTCATAGTTCCCTGGGGAACTGTTCCAGACAGAAAAAGTAAAGCAAAGCCATAAGACTTTGGGTGTTTGCTGTAGATAAAGCAGAGTAAGAATAGAGAAGAGTAATGTAATAGGGGAAATACAGCATCCCCCCATTACCTGTGGTTTCAGTTACACAAGGTCAACTGTTTTCCAAAAATATTAAATGGAAAATTTTAGAAATTAACAACTTATAAGTTTTAAATTACACACTGCTCTGAATAGTGTAACAAAATCTTGTCCCATTTTTTTGTCATCCTGCCCAAAATTTGAATCATCCCTTTGTCTAATGCATCCACAACCTGCCTATTCATCTGATAATGGAGCTGCCTCTATTATCAGATTGACGGTCATGGTATCTGTGTTCTAATAATTTTTATTTTACTTAACAGTACCCCAAAGCACAAAAGTAGTATGTTGGCAATTTGGATATACCAAAGAGAAGCCATAAAGTCTGCCTTTCAAGTAAAAAGGTCAAACTTTCTCAATGGTTTGCATGTATGTATAGGAAAAAGAAACATAGTATATATAGGGTTTGGTATTATCCATAGCATCCACTGGGGGATATTTTCCATGGATAGCAGGAATCTTGTAAGCTATTTAAAAACTGCCTTTCACTCTGAATGCAATAGAAAGAGAGAGGTGGCAGCATTGAACTTTAATGGCTGAATTACTGATTTCCATACTGAGAATAAACTTTTAGGAGACCAGGATAAAAGCAGGAAGACTTTTCAGGAAAATCTTGTAGAAATCAACTAGAAATGATGATGGCTTAAGCCTGATGAAAACAGTGTGGAGTTGTGGGCAAGGTGGATATTTTGGAAGTTAAGCCAACTGTTTTCATATCAGATGGGATATAGAGTATTAGGAAGAGAAAAGTCAATGATAATTTTACGAATTTTCTTTTGTGCTTGAAAGAATACAGTTGCAATTCACTGATATGAGCAAAGCTATGGGTATAGAAATTCCATTTAGGTAACTATTTCCTGACATGTCCCAATCAGAATTGTCATTCCATTAAAGAATAAAGTAGAGGGTGTCCTTGAAATATTCTCAGGTAGAGGCTTATCTTTGACCTTAAGTCTTTACATCTTAGACTTAAGAAGACTGAGAATGCAGAACAGTATAGAAGAACTACAAATCTCTTTAAAAAAACATTCATCCTTTATAAATAGGAGCAATGTATCACCTGCTTTGCTTGGGATCTATTAAAAAAACACTCAGGTAGAGATGACTTTACATGATAAAATATGTATATTTTGATTTATAAAAGTTGTCTTCAAATTTTTATTGTTCCTACAACTTCTACTATACACTTTTTGAAAGGGGGATTGAAATCAGGGATGCTTAACCCCTGAGCCACATCCCCAGACCTTCTTATGTTTTAATTTAGACACAAGATCACACTAAGTTTCTTAGGGGCTTGCTAAGTTACTGAGGCTGTCTTTGAACTTACAGGCCTCCTGCCTCAGCCTCCCAAGCCATCTTACAACTTCTGAAACATGACCTAAAGTAATTTGAAAAACTACATATTACCTGACATTTTTCATCAGATATTTAAATAGTTGTAAATAATGTAATTTCTGGCACATCAAAAATGTTGGCATATTAAAATTTATCTTTATATTGTCATTTTAAATATATCTATTGGAATATAAATTTTGTCATGATTTGAAACCCAATTGCCCCACCCCCAAAATAAATTAACTATTTTTTTAATAAGCTGGAAAAATGAGTCTAGGAGTGTAACTAGGTGGTAGAGTGCTTGCCTAGCCTGCATAAGGACTTGGGATTGATTCCCGCACCACAAAATGAATGAATGAATGAATGAATGAATGAATAAAAATTAATAATAAAAAATCCATGAACCAAAACCTTTCTAATGTTTGAAAATTCTGGTTGATTTGTTTTCTTCAAATGTATTTCTAACCTAGAATTTTATCATAGTGTAATATGACATGCCTCTGCATTGTTTAAAGTTGTGTAGGTATGTGGAGAAGGGCAATTCACAAGCAATAAATGAATGAAAGAAATTTAGTAAGGAACAAATGCTACCAAAAATACATGAGTAAGGTAATGATTGGTGGAATGGGTGGCTGCAGAATGGTCAAGGCAGGTCTTCTCTGAGGTTATCACATTTCTCCCAGTATGTGAATGAGCATGGAAGCCAGCTTGTTTGAAGATCTGTGCAAATATATTCTAAGACAGGGGCACAATAAATACCAGGGCCCTAAGGTAGACATAAAAGATGCTGGACAAACAGAAAGGGAGGACACAGATCACAGAACTGGGACAAACTGCAGGTTTGGTACACATAGATTGTAGATTTTAACATAAGACCTTGCCCAAATATGAATGAACTAGTCAACAGAGCCACCTCTTATGGTTTGGATGTGAGGTGTCCTCCAGAGGCTCACGTGTGAGACAATGCAAAAAGGTGCACAGGAGAAATGATTAGGTTGTGACAGTCTCAACCCAATTAGTGAATTAATCCCCTGATAGGGATTATACTGAGTGGTAATTGAAGTGGTAGGGTGTGCCTGGAGGAGTTGGAAACTGGTAATGTGACTTTGGGGTAAATATTTGTATCTGACAAATGGAAACGTCTCTTTCTCTGCTTCCTGATCATTATGTGAGCTGCTTCTCTTGGGCATACTCTTCAGTCGTGATGTTCAGCCTCACCTTGAGCCCCAAGGCATGGAGTTGGGTGTCTATGGATTTTGACCTCTTTAAATAAACTTTTCCTCCTCTACAGTTGTTCTGGTTAGATCTTTAAGTCACAGCAGCAAAAAAGCTGACTAAAACACCTCCACTGTCACCAGTAGATAGCAAGAACAGTAGCAAGCCTGGTTTCATTTACCTGTAGGAACAAATGGATTTATGGGCAGGTCTTCAGAACCAAGCCGTCACAAAGCAAAGGCCACTGTGCTTTATAGACCTTCATGGGCCTTGAGTAGTCAGTCCCCAATATTAAAGGAGCAGATGAAGCCACATACCAGGAAGTAGATTGGCTCAAATGGCATGGACAGAAGATTCTAAAAATATGAGTCCAGGAGTTTGTAATAAACAGGAAGGTATACTTTGGGGGCAGTTTTCAGACAATAAAAACCTGACTAGGCACATAAAAGTCAGTATGGTGAAGAGAAAGATACAGTTTATGCTACAGTCACCAAGCACAGGAGACCTAAACAAGCAACATTGGTCTCTAGGGGTAGAAGGCACAGAAGTCAGGGCTAGGCAACAAGGTTACAGATCAACCAAACAAGGACACTTGAGCAAGCAGACCCAGACTCTGACAAAGTCGCTAGTGATTGGAATACAATGCAGAAGAATCAGTAATAAAGTGTTGCTTCTTAATCAGGCTTTATAATAGATGTAAGAAACCACATTTATAGATGGCAGAGGGAGGGAAAAAGGAGAAACTAAAACCATTTAGATTGCGCTACTACACATTTAATAACCATGTAACACGATACTGGAGAAATTTTCTCAACTATGGAGAGGTACTTAATTGTACCTCTATATTTTTAGGACTTATGGAATCTCATATGAGAGTTTTACAATTTAAGAGCAAGTATATGTCTACATAAGGCTTCACAAACAAATGTTCATAACTGCTCAATTTCCAGTGGGTAAGCACTGGGAATAACCCAAATGTCTTTCAATAGGCAAACAGATAAAGAAAGATATATCCATACAACAAAATACCATTCAATAATAATGAAAAATAAGCCACAGATGATACTAGCTACAACATGAGTGAATCTCAAAATAGTTACAGTTTAAATTTTTTTATAATTATATACTGTATGATTGATGTGATTTACATAAAATTCCAGAAATGCAAACTCATCTATAATGTCAGAAAGCAGATCAGTGGTTCCTTGGAGACAAGATGGGAGAGATTTACAACACAGCAATAGGAAACTTTTAGGAGTGAGGGATGTATTCATGATGGTGATGATTTCATATGCGTATATGGATATTACAGCTTATCAAGATAAACTTTAACTATGAGCAGTTTTTTGTATATTACTAATCTCAACGAAGCTGCTTTTTAAGAAAACTGGACTAGTAACTGAAATAATGTTCTTTTGTTTATTTGAAGCAGATAACATTTATTCACAATGAGTTAAATTATCTTAATTTTTGCAAAAATAAATTAATGAGACTATATCCATTAAAATGTGCACTCAAAACTCTTTAATATGCCTTGAAAACAGAAAACTCAAATGTTTCAGAATCTAGTTTACTTAGAAATTCAAAGAAAATCTAAATAAAATTATGCATAGTGGTCTACTTCCAATTAATCACTGCAGTCTCTAAAACTATAGATAGGACAGAGAATTCACATAACATTAGTGGATGTGATAGCATAAGTTAACATAAAAATCTGACCCTCTCTATTTGTACCCCTCCTGTCTGCCCTCAACACACTGCTGTGTGCCTACCACCTTAACCCTATGTTTAAAAAACTCTAAAGAACTGAACTCACAAAATCTCAAGAATATCCCTCAGTTCTTATCTGTGGTGGCATTTCTGAGAAACGTCATATTGTTGATTAGTGTATACGATAACAGGATATCCATGTTTTTATCACTTCTCAGATTAGCACTTCTTGTTTTGTTTATCTTGCTTTGTTTTACTTTCTTGTCATTGTCTGACTTTTGCAAATCAAAGTTCCCAGAATTTTTACCTGTGGTTTCTGTACTTTTTTTAAAAAATTTTCACTATTATGGTTTAAATGTGTCTCATCCAAAATTAACTTTAAAAATTTCCATTGTGGTAGTATTGAAAGAGGTGGGTCTTTCAGGAAGTGATTAAGTCAGGAAGACTGGGACCTCATGGATGGATTGTTGCTTTGTAGAAGGACTTAGGTGAGTTTGCGCCTTCTGTCCCTTCTGCCATGTGAGAACACAGAGTCTCCCCCATGGAGGATGCAGCAACAGGTGCCATCTTAGAAGCAGAGAACAGCCCTCACCAAACACCAAGCCTGCCAGCACTTTATCTTGGATTTCACAGCCTCGAGGACTGTGAGAAATAAATTCTTATTATTTGTAAAGACACAGCTGATGTTCCAAAACAAAGTTCCAAATAAATAAAACATTTGCCTCTTGATAATAAATCAGACTAAATACAGCTTACAATTAGCTTGCCTACAATGACAAGCTAAACAGGTGTATACCTATGACCAGGAGCCTTCCAAGGAAGAGCCTTTGGTTCTACAGTTCGGTTCAACAGTTCCACAGTTTTGCTCTTTGCCATGTAAAGGGCTCTCTCAGCTTTATTTTTCTTATTGATAAAATGGAGATTTTAAGAGTAGTTGATTGACTTACAATTTGCACTGAATATTAAATGTTAGACCATGTAAAACCCTTAGTCCTAAGCAGAAAGCATGTTAAATGAACATTATCAGTATTTGGCACCTTTCCTTCTCATCCCCACCTCAGGGAAATAAATGCATCATAGGCCTCAGCTGAAAGAGGAGGAAGAGTCTTGTTTTTGAACAAAGATGTTTGGCTAATATGTCACATTAGAGAAGTTCATTTCTGAATTGAAATGTTGTGATTTAAAGCAACATAGGAACTAAGAATGAGCCAAAAGCATCATAGGGCATGCCCAAATTATCATTTGAGATGCTCAATAAAATTTAAAGGCATAGCAAAAAATCAAAAACTTGAATTTTGATTATGCCATGATGAGCACTTGCACAAGACACATCTGCATTTATGCCCTGGAATTTTAACACGTTTGTCTGGTAAAAATACAAACTGCATTTGAAATAGTAATATCAGTAAGCTAACATTCACAGAAGTCACCTATTATTGATACTTATAACATGAGAAAAGCCATCCTTTTTATTTCTTTCAAGTCTATTTGACAAATAAGAATTTAAACTTTGCTATTCTTGGAAACATGCCAACCAAATCTAAGGGTGAGTCAAATATAAGGGTGAGTTTTAAAACAAAATACATTTTTCCTCCTATTTAAGCATCCTTCATTCAAAAAAAAGATGAGTTTCATCTGCACATTTTGGCCTGTAATAGAACTTTCATCAGCACTACTCATATTCGTAAGTTTGGCTTTTTAGTTCTCAAACTTTAGCATTCTCCTGAAATAGCATTAGGTCATAATATGCAGCAATGCTTTTGCTAGTCCTCCTGCCACACACTCAAAAGATTTTTTTTTTGTTGTTCTCACTGCAATCGCTTTTTTCCCTCAACACTTACTGATTGTTGCCAATTGCAAATGAGGAACACTTTTCATGTGTTGCTTGATTTCCTTTTTCCATGAAAAAGAATTTCTGTGCCAAAGGACCAATCCCTATGCACAGAGCACATTTGTCAGTTTCTCACCCATTTAATTAAAATTATTCCTACTTTAATTTCCATGATAATATTATGCATTTTTTTAGTTGTGCATCTAATACATTCAAAACTCATGGTCTTTGCTTTAATGGATAAGATCACGAATACAGGAAATACTAAATGAGTGCATCCACTTCAGTGGGTAACAGACCAAGTTGAATAGCTCTTGTTATGTAACAGAGATTTTCCATTATCAAACAGAAGAGAGATTGAATTTACAGGTTGCTCTCTGTTAAGGTTCCAATTACAATGTATTTCTATTTATTCCAAAAATAATGACTCACTACTTAATATTGGCCAGGCTGATCTGGGCACTGGACATGTCACCCTCAAACAATAAAGACATCTTCCCTTCAAACTCTTATAGAGCTTAAAAATCAAGTGGAGATACAAATAAGTTTAAAATCACAAATACTATAGACACATACAAAGACTGTTGGATGATAGTTCATATGTTCTGATGAGTGCATGGTACAGAGATTAAGAACATGAACTCCATTCTGCTACTTAATGGAGCACGCTGCCAATTCTCTCTGCCCTTCATTTTCCTCACCTGCAAAATGGAGAGGAATATAATTGCAGCTATTTCATATTCTTTCTATAATGACTATATTTGGAAGAAAATTCTTAACAGTTTCTCACATTTCTGTACATTCTACCAGCAAACCCTGACTTTTTTGTTTGTTTGTTTGTTTCTGTTTTTGTGGTTGTTGTTCTACACTGTCTTCTTAAGGACATTTGCATAGGAAAAACAGAGATAGTGTCCTCTCTGGAGGAAAAAGTAGGCATATATACCATCACTTACAGAATAAATGGATTACTGAGGCTTAAGACTACTCAGCTGTGTAATGTATATAATCCATCACAAGTTCAGATATCACCTGGATCTCTTTGCCTAACTCTTGGGAACTGAGACTCAGGAAAACTGGCACATAAAAAGATGATACTCTGGCTACTACTGTAGCCAGAACAAAAAAAATCTTTTGTTTCTAATCCAGGAGCTTCATGTCTTCTGCCAGCATTCATAAAACAATGGCAGGCTAATTTGTTAAGATTGCAAATAGGCTACACTAAAAATCCCAGACTCTTCACAGTTCTTAATTATATGAATTAGCACATGATAGGTAGGTGCTTAGAAAGGTACCTAGTGAGTGGTAAGTTCTCAATAACTATTAGCTATTGTGGTAGGCTGAAAAATAACACCCCAAAAGATGTACAGATCCTCATTCCTGGAACCTGTCAATATATTAGATTACTTGATAAAAGAGAATTAAGGTTACAAATAGAATTCAGGCTGCAAGTTAGCTGATCTTTGATGGGAGCAATATCCTGGATTACCCAGGCAAAAAGACCATCATCACAAAGACCTGAAAAGTGAAAGCAGAAAGAAGAAAAAAGGTCCATGTTTGAGTGACATACCTTGAAAAAAGTCCTACCAGACATTGCTGGCTTTAAAGGCAGAAAGAAGCCATGAACCAAAGAATGCAAGCAGTCTCTAGAAACTGCAGTGGTAAAGAAAATATATAGGTTCTCTCCCTAAAGCCTCCAGTAAGAGCAGTGTCAGTCTTGTAACCTACAGAACCGTAAGAAAAATAAATTTGTATTGTTTTAAGCTACTAAGTATGTGCAAATTTGTTACAGCGTCAATAGGAAACTACAATTTGCATTATCAGTATTACCATTCTCAGAAAACAATTACAACAATACATTTAATAAAGGTCAGGCGAATGTGGTCTTTCTCTCCAAATTATTTTACTAGATTCTTCCTTCTTGTGATGATATATTACCTTGTATCTGGAGATGACACACAAAGATTGATAGGAACTGAAGTGAATGTCACAGGTATTGTAATGTAGTGTTAGATTCCCATGTGAGGGTTATTTAAACTGTGACACCATGCTGTGGTACTGCAACAGTTGATCTGATAACCCAGGTGGCTAACAAGGAACTAATGGGTGGGAACCATATACAGCATGGATACAGAATGGAGTTTCATACATTACTCAGAATGGCATGCAATTTAAAACTTATGGACTCTATATCTGGAATTTTCCACTTACATTTTTAGGGTATAATTGACAATGGGTAACTGAAACTACAGAAAGTTAAAACCACATATACAGAAGGACTACTATACTCTATTAAGGGCTCTCATTAAAGAGTTCTTTAATGCATATCAGTTGCTATAGTGGGACCATTCTATAGCATAAAACTCAAGAGTCTTGTATTAAAAGTCTGAGAAAACTGGGAGTTATTTTAGAGGTTTAGATAGCTCTTTGACACTCTTTAATTGACAGATTCACATTTCCAGCAGAAGAGGGTATGAAATAATTTCGTTTATGAATGAGAATTCTTAACTCTTGAAATGTCAGCAAACATATTTCCAAATTCATATGCACTTTTTGATAGTCTGAATACAAAGTGGTAACGCTAAAGGAAATTATTCATGTTGGCTTGGTAAAGTGGAAAGAGGGATGTGTGCGTTGTGCCTTAAGGCCAGTTCCTCTTAGCATAAACTGTAATGGTACACCACACAAGAGTCAATAAAAATAAACACAATTCAAAGGAACTAATGTTGGATTCTTAGTCTAAAACTGTATGGCATTAATTTTAAACAAAATCAAGTATTTGTTGAAGTCCCTGAGAGGAAAATGGCTAACATACA
Source organism: Marmota flaviventris (assembly GCF_047511675.1). Taxonomy (NCBI): domain Eukaryota; kingdom Metazoa; phylum Chordata; class Mammalia; order Rodentia; family Sciuridae; genus Marmota; species Marmota flaviventris. Next base: position 129,373,679 of record NC_092500.1, on the reverse strand, counting down.
GTAGTTACTTGTTGATTTTTTTTTTATCACATCTTGTTGCAGTATGAAGTATTACCTAATATTAACTGGCATCTAAACAATGGATGGATTTTCAGAGCACTAGTGATATAAACAGCAGGTATAAAATTCACTGTGAATTTTAAAGGTTCCTAGGGAAATCTCTGAGAGTATTTGGGGTAATGAAGGTAGAGGGGAAAAAAGAAAATAAAGTTAAAAAACACTGCAATTACAGAAATAGGAAACATGATGACATAGTGTCTACCAAATTTTGACACTATCATGAAGCTAACTTGCCTTTAAATTAATTAAAATATAATATTATCAATTTAATTCTTAGCCTATATAGTACTAAAGAACTCCACATTTTTATAACCCAAACTTATAGTTTTACTATTTGGAATAAGTCAAGTCAACTCAATGTCATGAGGAAAAGTGAATGTCATGTCATATTCAGGCTGAATTATGTATCAGCTGGGATGTATTGATCAAAATATGAACATGTCTTTCATTACTGAAGGAAATTGATGCTTTGTTATAAATATCTTCTTGAGAGCATAAAGCAACTACCTTTTCCAAATTTTTCCACAGAAGAGTTTCTCAGAGTTTCTATTTAGTGCTTTTTTTTGTCAAAACCCATTACTAGAATCCCAAATATTCCCTAGTTCAATTTACATTAGATCAAGAAATGAAATATAGAAAGAACAAATAATAAGACAGAGATTGAACTCAACCCTTTACCTTTCCATGCTCCAGTATCTAATGTGGATTGCTAAGATACACTCCTAAAGTGTATTTTATATGAAGGAAAACATTTTGTACCCCAAAAGGGGAAATGCTGAAAAGAATGAAAAATTTTGTGCCCATCATAAAAATGTGGCTCCTAATGTAAACACTCAGGGAATTGACATGATGTAAAATTGCCAGGAGACATTTTCCTAACATCACAGTTATTAGAGCATGAGGGTTCTATAGCTCAAAACGACACATAACTGATCACAGCACAGTTGCAGCAGGGAGACCACCATGAAGAAAATAAGAACGCCATTCTCCTTATGTTTTTACTCATTCTCCTAACACTATGCAAATATTTTATTTGTGTCCTTGGAGTGTGTTTGAATAGTTATTAAAATCAAGACCAGTATTCTAATGTAAACACAATATGGAGTGCTGCACTAAAATGCACAGGTCCAAGAGCACGAAAGCATCCATTCATGTTTTGCAGCAGCATTTGGATTTTCCAGTCCTGGATGGTGTATGGCACTCTTCCAGCCTGGACAGAGAATGCTGCAAAATGTTTGCTATATTCTATGAGCTACTACCTCAAATGCTAATGTCTGCTTCTCTGGATCTCAGTGTTTTATACACACACACACACACACACACACACACACATCATATATATGTATACATACTCACACCACATGTAGTGTTTCAGTCAGTGACAGGAAGCATATACAATGAGTAGATTGAATATGATCCTATGGGTAAGGCTATATCGCATGGTAATGCTTAGCCATCTGAGTTTGTGTAAGTACACTTTATGATATTCACACAACAATGAAATTTGCCTGAATGTTTCAGAATGTATTCAGCACTGACACACGACTCTTCATATACTATTATACATGTATGATAGTTGCATATATGTGCATGTCTAGATATAAACATATTGTTTATGTAAGACATAGGTTCTATAAATATATTTACTGAGTGTATATAAATACATATTACACAATATTACATATATACACACTCACTAAAACAGAATGCAGATATATATATATATATATATATATATATATATATATGCATAGGTGAGATTATATATATACATACACACACGTTTATATACATTTACATATGTGTGGGATTGAATTCTATTGAATTTTTGCAAAGTAGCTGAATTTTATGCTGGGAGTAGACTCCATTTTATTTAGTCCTATGAAACATCAGACAGATGGAGGAATTATAAGCAAGTCACAGGTGGGTTTTGTCCTAAGGGGTCCAATTTAATAATAATAGCTAATAAGAATTTTCAAAAGTCATTCACAAGGTCTCTGAATCAGTTATACAAATACAATACCTCTAACTTATTGTTAACACTTCTAATACCTCATCTTGTATCCTGACTTTCTGATCTCTACCAATCCTAAAATGTCCTCTTGCTACTAGAACCACAAATTAATCCATTAAAGAAGTGACAATTTATTTTAAATAAATAAAATATATCAGTGAAAGAATATTTCTGCATAAGATAATCTTATAAATAAAAATGTATTGAGTAACCAAAATATCTATATTTTACCTTTACAAAAACTATTTTTAAAAATCTTCAGCTTTGATTTATAAAAACATTTTAAAGTTCCAACTATCAAACACATGTACAAAACATTAAGATTTTATTGTATCATATATTGGATTTGTTATTTCATTATATTAAAAAGACATGCTACATCATAGGGTTACATATGACATTTTTTAAATGACAAAAGTACCCAAGAATTTTTAAAAATTTTCTGTGCTAATAATTTACTGGAAAATTTTCTCATTTGGCAATGTCAAAAATAATACTATCATGCAAACATCAAAGATTTTGTTTTTAAATTGAAGATCACCTTCGACTTTAAGACACTATTAAATAATCCCCTTCCCAAACTTCTTATCCTGTCTGATTGGCTCTTAAAAAAATTATAAAACGAATATTGTGTTCAGTGCATCTGGAAGACTTTTCAGTGTAAGGATATTGTATAGTTTTGAATTTTTACGCAAGCAGTGGAGGACCATGAACAATTTCAGTTTAGAGAGAACATCAGCTTTCTTACCCCAAGGTGTGGTTCATGAATCAGCAACATCAGCATCACCTAGGAATTTGTTAGAAATGCAGAACCTCAGAAGCAGCTCCAACCTCCTTCTGTGATTTGTGGCACATGGATGTGGTCTGTTGATTTCCCTCTGGAGTGGGCACAGATAGCTGTGGTGGTATTCTGGGTAGCTAAGGACTGCAGGTGGGGCTGGCACCTCAGAGCCTGGCCCTGTGATCATCCCTCCCCTCCACAGCCAATCCCAGCCACAATGGCCCTCACTTTTCTCTATTGAGGCAAATTTGGGGAGCCCCCGATGCCCAGGAGAGGGGAGCTTCTTACCCACACATGGCCCTCACAGGACATCCCCCTTCTTGCCCTGCTGCATGGGACCCACTTGGCCACTCTCTGGGAAGCCCATCATCCGGGTGGTCCAAAGGGGCATCCAGCTCAAGGAGATGCCCAGTCACTCATGGCTCCCTGCCCCACTCCTATGTCCCCAGCGCCGTCTGCTCCACTGTCCAAATGTGGCTCTACCTATACCCAGAAGATTTTGTGGGGTCCATGGCCAGCCTGAGGAGCCTCAGGACCTTCTTGCTCCACACCATGCCGGAGTCAGGGCTGACAGTCCAGGTGGAGAGCCTCCTGACAGGGCTGGAGAACACAGATCCCAGTGAGTCTGAGGCCTGTGATGAGGGGGCCTCGGGTGGGTGACTGCATGTGTGTGTCCAGGAAACTCTGCCGCTCCTACTAGGAACTGGCCTGTGGTCCCCAACCAAATACTCCTGACACCACCTGCAGCTGGAGGGCCCTCGTGCCGGAAGAAGTCCTGGTGCCAGGATAGGGGCTGGGCTCTTCTCACAGCCAGGGTTCTTCTGAGAATCGGGAAAGACCCAGGGAAAGGCAGTCATGTTGGGGCTCTTTTCTCTTGCAGCTGCCTCTCCAGGAAAAACCCTCAATTAAACACGGTCAAACACCAGAGGCACCAGGTCACCCATCTCTCAGGCCAGCACCCACTCCACGTGTGCTGGAAAGTTGACACTGCCCTAGAGCTCATGTCTCCTCTGGCCCCTCTACCTTTGTGAGCTCCTGAGGGTTACTCAGTCCCAGGTCTCCACCACGCCTCTCCTCTTCCTCTTCTCTGGAATTTTCTGGATTTCTAAAATTTATTTATTTCCTTATTTATTTACTTCCTTGTTTGTTTATTTATTTATTTATTTTCTTTCTTTCTTTCTTTCTTTTATTTGTTTCCTTTATTACTTTTTGTTTATATATTTATTTATTATCTGGTTTCATTTGAGTTTTGTTTAGTTGTTTCAGGTTCTTTCATTGTTGTTGTTATGATTATTTCGCTATAAGTTTTCATTGTTGAGATAGGTGTGTTAAAAAGTATGGTAATAAAGTTTCACATTGTGTGATATCAAGTTGCCTGCTCAATCCATTCCCGAGGCTGTGCCACCACCAACACTGTGTAGCTGTGGATGGGAGAGACTCCTGAAGAGCACATGGGTCTTGTGGGGGAGAACACACACTGGTCATTCCGGAGGAGGTGAGATAGAGGCCCCTGAGTATGGGTAGAGGTGACTGCCTAAAAGGTTGAGGATTCCATGCCACCAGAAGGGGCTGCTTTTCTGGGGGCAATGTCCTTAGGACCATGCACATGGAATGTAGAATCCAACAGAAGAGGTGTCTTTGCCAGTGTGGTCACACTTAGGTCTCCTGCTCTCCAATGTGGAGTGGAACCCCCGCCCCCTACTGGGTGGTAGGAACTCAAATGGAAATGTGATGACAAGTGGAACTACCCTGCCAACTCTGGGTCTCAGGCTTTGGGCCCATGTCATTGAATCCATGGCAAGACACCATGCAGAATTGGAAGAGCACACGAGTTCCTGTTTAGGAGCCACATTTTCCTCATGCAAAGCCCTGAAAACGTGATGGTTGACCTATTTCAAACAACATCTTTCTTCTTTACTTTTTTCTTTGTTTTTGTTTTCTTTTGCAGTGATGTGCAAGGAAACCAGGGTGCTCTGCTACCGAGGTCCTTGGGTAGGACTCTTTCTTGGAGCATTTTGTGAAAAACTCCCTAATTAGCAAAGACTGGCACAAATTTTGAGATCCTCCTGCCTGGATCATGCAGGATGTTTATAGCCACAGGCCCAGTATGAGGATAGACTTAGAGCACTGCTCCAGATGTCCAGAGTGTCTGAGGGTGGAGTGTATGTGTCAAAGCCCTCATCTAAGGAACTTACACACATTGGATCCTGGTAATGTCATGCAAACAAATCCACAGAAGTCACATGTCCAAAAGACTCCCTTCAGGACCAGGCCAAGGATAGCCAGCCATAATAAAAGTTGGAACTTGTCAGATTCAGAGCCCTAGGTGCTGTCTCCTTGAGTCAGGGAGAGCTGCTGTGGGTGGGGCCCTCTCCTGGTACAGTGCAGCCCTTTAGATGCCTAAGAGGTGAGGATGCCCCACCACCTATCACCCCAACACCTGACCCACAAGAAGATAACATACTTCCTAGTGCCTTAGAGACAGGTGTCCGCACTCTGGATGCTGAATGTCACAGGAATGGTGGTTGGGTTGGGGTGACTTGCAAATGGTGTGCAGTGACCTAGGCAGATGGTCTGAATGGGGGATCTCATCAGAGGAACACTGCAACATCACCACTAAACCTCAGAGTATCCATTTGCTTTTGCTTTTGAGCTCCTGGCTGACTTTAAGGTGACCATCCTTGTTTCAGTTGACATGATAGAGGTTCAGCAATATGGAATTCAGTGCCTTGGATCATCCTGCTTTGTGCTAGATTGGCTCCAGCTCATTAGGACCCACACCTGTGTGTGCAGTGAGCAGATGGGATGTCTAGTGCCAGCCTGCATCGAGGGCCTAGCAGAGGTGACTGGATTGATGAGGTTGTCTCACCACAGTCATCCTCCAGTGAGGTAGTCTCCACTCATGGACATGGTGGCAGGTGTGTTCCAGTAGTAGCCAGGTGTCCCACCCCAGAGTTCACATTCTTTCCAAATGCTATGGGCCATGATCCAGGTCGTGCAGACACTGAAGACCCTGGAGGGCAGGATTGCAAATGGAAGGCCGCACCCTGAAATTAGAGAGACCTGGTCTCAAAATGAAGCATCAAAGGGGCTGTGGATGGAGCTCAGGGGCAGAGCATCCTGGGTTCAATGGTCCATACTGGAAAGACAGAAAATACCCTGTGCTTCAGAACCCAGGCACAGAAGTGTACTCTGTGAATGCCAAATTACTTGGGAATCTAAGGCTTTTGTACATCACAAGATCCAGGTGAGCCTGGGCAATTGTCCTTATTCTGTCTGATAAAGAAAAAGAAAAAGTATGGAAGATGGAACTCACTACTAGAGTAGCCTTGTGTCAGAATCTTTCCAGTTCTTTCAAATGAGATCATTGAAGTGCAATTTCCTTTTAGAGTAAAAGTTTATATTTCAGCCATGTTGAAGAGGCTGAGCTGTAAACATGGTTACCTTCGCTAACTTACAGCCTAGGACTTGAAGTCAGAAAACCAAGTGCTGGAAAATGGCAAGTCTCAGTACTCGTAATCATTCCCCACACCCCAAGGGTCCTGCTCATCAGAGAAAGAACTTTCAGAAGGAAATTGCCTGTGACCAACACTGCCTGAGGCTCTCCCTATCTAGGGCCTGCTCTTGTACTTGGGTTCACACCCTGGTCTTGACTGCTGATTTTGAAGAATTACCAGAGGCAAGGGAATACCAAGATTTTCCGATCCCCTTCAGTCCTCCACAGGCCTAGATATTGGTTTACCACTCTTGTAGCTTCTCGTTAGATGCTCTTTCTTGTGCATGCTTCTCCCAGTGACCACATCCTGTTCTGGCCTTGCACACCAGCATGTGGAAAAGGAAAAATATACAACATGCAGAAGAAAAAGTATGCAGCTGGAAGAGTGGTAGGCAGGGCTGTGGTTACCCCTTTGCATAGGAATCCATTCCATATCAACTCTCTTTATACCTCCTCTCAGAAAAAATGATGGGGATTAGTTTTTCTTTTTTAATTTTAAATTTATATAGAAATGCCTGCCACAAGTGAAATCAAAAGAGAATCTTTCCCAGTCTTCCTTTATGTCATGCAATACCCTGTAGAACTGAGGAGACATAGAAGCCCTCTGCAGCACTGAAGTGTTTGTCCATGGTGGCCAATGGACTCCTGGCTCTGACCAGAGGTCATGCCCCAGTATGTCACTGAGTTTCTGTGGGTACTGGAGCCCTGTGTTGATTCTGTCCATACGTTTGCACACGTGTGAACCACACCATTCATGGTTGTTGTTTTGCCTGCTTCAGCATGCAGGCATTCTGTCTCACCTGTCTTGAAGTGGGTGATTGGAATATTGCACTTTTCATTCCTTGCAATTCCTTCAAGACCCACAAATGCTTTCCTATAGGGGAATCAAAAGCCTTTTAAAAATTGTATTAAAGTATGACGTTTTGGGGAAAACTTATGAGCCTCTACAGTTCCTATGTAAGTTGTTCTACCTTTCATTAAGTAAATGATCTCTTTTCACAATACTAGTGAATGGGGCCTGATGCTCTCATCCAATTTAATGTTTTTTCCACAGAGCTAGACCCCTTTTCCTCTCTCTCTCTTTCTCTTTTGCTTGCTCTTGCTCTCTCTCTCTCTCTCTCTCTCTCTCTCTCTCTCTCTTGAATGTACCCAGGGGTGCTCTCCCACTTAGTTACTTTCCCTTTCTTGTATGTATTTACATACTTTTTTAAAAAAAATTTACATTAGGTTTCCTTTAGTTTGCTTGGGCTGGCCTTGAACCTGATATTCTCTTGGCTCAGTTCCTCTGAGTGGCATTAGAGCTGGGTGCACCTCTCCCTAAGCACACACTCTAAAGCTGAGCCCAGCAGCAGGTTGTTGTTTATGGAGCACCTCCTCTGTGTCTGCAGTCTGCATGCTGGACAGTTGATTAATCCAAACAAATTAGACACTATTGCTTTGCCATGCAAGATGATGCACATTTTAATTCCAAATACCATGTTTGCTGTTGCAAGAGGACCATGAGTCCCTGGCCTGTCATGATGGGGCTCTTTTCTCTTTCACCTATGTCTCCTGGATAAAACCTCAATTAAACCCAGCAAACATCAGAGGCACCAGGTCAACAATCTCTCAGGCCATCACCCTCTCTACCTCTGCTGGAAAGTGGACACTGCCTTAATGCTGATGTCTCCTCTGACACCTCTACCTTTGTGAGCTCCTGAGGATTATGCAATGCCAGATACCCCACTTGGCTCTCCTTTTCCTCTCCTCCCGAGTTTCTGAGTTTTTCTGTTTTGTTTGTTTTCTTGTTTGTTTTATGTTTTTCTAATTGTTGTTTGTTTTTATGATATGATATTTAATTTTTGAAAATTTGGGGGTATATGATTTTTATGTTGTGATATAAAATATGTCATTTTTCATAATCTTAGATTCATTTCTATGTGCAAATTATTTTTAAATCATTCAGAACAAAGATAGTTGAGAAAGAGATAACATATTTACAGTAAAATTGTAATAATTATTGGATCTAAATAGTGAAAATACTTGTGCTCATCATCAGGCACTCAAGTGCATGTGTAATCCCTGCTGCTTTAGACTTGGGCAGTAAGATGGCAATTTTCAAGAGAGCCTTTAAACTTAGCAAACGCCTGTCTCATAATAAAGTAAAGCTTGACGATGTAGCTCAATAATAGTATACTAGGTTTAACCTGCAGTAACACAAAGAAAGAAACAAGAACTGGTGGTCGTCCAATTATTCTTGAACCTTTGTTTAAATGTGAAATCCCTCCAACAAACTTTCATCGTTGTAGTTGCGCATTATGGCCACACGGTGGCAATAGACTCACTTTGGAACTTCTCTAAGAGCACTCCTGTGGTCAAAGGAGTAGTAAGAAATCAATACTTCAACAACATCTCTTTCATTGCTTCCTCTATGAGGAGAAATGCGTAAAACATTTTAGAAGGCAGGCATCCTTGAGAAAACTTAAAATACAAATGAGTGATTAACATTCAAGTAGGCATATTGTAAAGTAGAAGAAACACTAAAGAAACAAGGATTAGTAATCTGGGTGAGATCTGGGTTCTAGACCTGGCTCTGCAGCAGATTAATTTTGTGACCTGACCAGGAAACCTGTGACTAAGTCTCACATATGAAATGAGGATCTTTGGCTTTCTTTCCACTTGTAAAAATAATGCTTCCCTTTTATTTCTACTTGAATATGTTCATTGTCTAATTATGTATTTTCTGAGTGTGGAGTCTTCAGATACAAGAATTACAGATGAGTACAATTTTTATGCAGTTGATATAGAAATTATATATATATATATATATATATATATATATATATATATATATATATATATATATGTATTTACATATATAATTGCATATATATATGTGTGTATATATATATATATATATATATATGCATTTGTGCTTATAGATGCCTTTAAATGTCTCTATGAAAGAAATCCCTTTGCAAAATATAACATTTTTAACAAAACAAAAGTTTAATTAGTGGGTACTAAGTTCAGAGTAAGAAGTTCTGTTGTGCTGTTGCACAATAGGGTTACTATAGACAATATAGTGTATATTCAAAAAGAAAACTAGAAGAAATGATACTGAATGTTTTCACCATAAAAATAATGCTTAAGGAGATAGATTAAATTTACCTTGATGTGAACATTACACAAATACCCATGTATCTAAACACTACATGTCACGCCGTAAATATTCACAATTTTTGTTTTATTTTTTAGGTTAAAACTTAATGTAAATATCCAACACCCGAATATCTGCAATTTCTTTTATAGAAGCAAGCTAATTAGAGCCAATTGCTTCTCCTCCTGCTTCTAGTATCCTGGTCCTGTATAGAAGAGCAATGGGACCAGTGAGGGACAGAGTAGAGCAGGGAAATAATGAAGGAGGAAGAGGCAGTGTGCAAGGGAACATGAGGAAGCAGCAAGATTTAAAGGACATGCGTCTTGGATGAGGAAAGAAAGTCCAAGTGACTGAACAAATTGCCCTGTGAACCTCATCCTTCCCAGGCCACAGGCAATTCATTTTGTCCATGATCCTCTCTTACTCTCTACCTGCCACTTCCAGGATCCTGCTGTCCTTTTACTGCCTTCTGGCAGCCTCAAAGACATCCAGATCTTTCCTCCTTTGTCACGCCCCTATTATACACCTGTTGTCAACTTCCTTCTTAAAGTCCATTCCTGGTAAAAATATTTTCAAAGGAATTGACATCCATTTCATTGATTAAAATCCCCCTTTCCCCACTCCTTATTTTTGTGGGTGAAACTTATAATTGTGAATCTTAATATTGGAAAATTAATTACATTGAGGCCATGTAGTCCTAATGTTCCAATTAATAAATGAGATTTTTTCACATATGTTATATTATATCTGATATAATAGAAAATAAATAATCTTGAAGTATCGTATGTTGAGGTACAAATTAGTCCCATGTCTGTTTCCCTACCCTCTCCTTGTACCTAGGCCCTTTGTAGAGACTTTGTGCCCAAAAGACAAGAAAGTTTCCCTTGAATCTGGGAAGACTTTCGGCTTGATTTGTTCAACACAATGTGAGAGAAGTGAATGTTCATTTGCAAGTTAGGATCTTTCCACACCTCTGAACTCTGCCCAGAGGTCATGTGAACAACCTGGAATAATCAGATGGAGATTTAGAAACACATACTTCTGCTTCTCTCAGTCAAGTGGACAGTAAGCTAACTGTCCTTTGTCTGACTCACTCTGGCCTCAGAGGATAGGCCAGCTGCCCACAGGCATGAGTCAACCTGGGAAAAATCACCTAAGACTTGACCAGTAGAATTGTTGAACTGATCTACCGCCTCATCAGCAAAGTGGAATCATTGTGATTTAAGTCACTGAATTTGAGTTTGATTAGTCATGCAGCAAACCACTAACCCTGATGGCAAAATACAGTTATCTTTGTGCTTATTAATTCTAATTTTATTTCAGCACTATTTTAATTAATCCCTTGAATTAAATTTGAAATGGTTTTGAACAGTTTGCTACCATTTTGTTTGATTTGATTTATTTGACAGTTTGGAGGCTTTGCTTTAGCAATTATTTTGCTGCATTGGTTTTTGTCTGTTTTCAGATAGTAACTGCAATGGATCTTAATTTAGGAAAGAACATGGACAAACCAAAAGCAGCTCAATTAAGTACTAAACAAATGCTAAATGGTGTGAAAATATTTTTAAAATAAATCCAAGTAAATGATTGTATTTATTTTAGTGCAGTAACAATATTGACAGAGAATGAAATTGAGAATATATCTGATACAAACAATATACCAAGACTGGAAGTGAAATAAAATTTCAAAGAAAACAGTATCTACTGCATTTTGAAACAATAACAGGCTGCTCCACAGAAGACAGATATAGATTCTTGAAAATTACTGCAGTTGTCAATAGTTAAAGAAGAAAATAAGAGCATTCAGTCAGAAAAACAACACAAATGAAAGCATTCTTGTCCCATAAAGCATCTTCTAAAATTATCCTATGGATTACCAAAAATTTCCTACAGAGCTTAAACCCTGACATGAAAGAGTTAAAGTGTTGTTTTTTTTTTTTTTTTTTTTTTTTTGTATATTCATTCATTCAGTAATCACTGAGAGTTTACCATATGCTAGGCATTTTCCTGGTTTTTATTATATATCAGTGAAGAAAGAGACAAAGATAATTGTTATGGAGCTACATCTATGAACATATAAATCCACTTTTCTTCTGTTTTTCCACTTTTCTATCTTGTTTTCTTTACATTAGCTTCCCAAATTTAAATGAAATAGTATATAATAAATGGGTATATTTTTCATGCTTTAAACCTGCAAATAGTGATGGATAAAAATATGTGAACACAAACTTGTAAACAAAAGTTTACCTGGAGAGTAATTTCACTCAGAATTGGCATTATATTTAGTGGTCAAGTACACTCTGGTTTTACAGTATTCTAATTTTTATTTTGAAAGTTCCCTGAGCATGTTGAGATAGAGTGAAACTGAGTGCAGTCAAACTTCAGTTCTATTTCCACTAGTGGACTACCTCCAACATGTTGACAAATCATTCTGTGTTTCTGCTTTACTGTTTGAAAAATAGTCCTTTTGGGAAAACCACTCTTGCCACACTATTGAGGCTCCAGGCAAGCCACATGTGTGAGGAAAGCCTTGGGACCCAGTCACCACCACATGCTAACTTACAGAGATCTCAAGCAAAAAACTCTGACCAGTTCAGTAGATAGATGAAACTAATTATTTAGCCCACAACCCATGCTGGCTGCATGAAAGAAGGTACAAATCATGAGAAACCACTAGGGAGTTTTAAATTAAAGAGACAAGACTCTAATTACCTTTAAACCAGCTCCAGCCTGAAGCCACCTATTGTGGTATCGAGGTTTACTGAAGAGGCTAGTGAGAGAACATGCCAGGGATTGGACTTTTATTGGGGAACAAAAAATTCTGGGGAAAATCCCATCCAATGAAGATTAAGGGGGGCAGCATCCCAAGGTCAGGGGTGACTGTTGTGTCAGGGGTGACTGTTGTGTCTTCGGGGTAGTGGCTAGACGCACCTCTGCACAGACAATCCCTTGGACCTGGAGAAGGGTGGGGAAAGCTCTGACACAGCTGTCCCTAAGTGCCTCTCACCCAGCCAAGGAGGTAACTCAAATCACGTGCAAGGATGGCCTCCCACATAATTATATAATTATATAACTATTCATTTGTTATATATATATATATATATATATATATATATATATATATAGAGAGAGAGAGAGAGAGAGAGAGAGAGAGAGAGAGAATCTATTTTTTGTCATAATCATTCATTGATAAGAATACAAAGAAAGACCTTATTCTCACAGAATTTACATTCCCCTGGAGAGGCCCTCATAATAAGATTGGCAACAGCAACAATAAAAAAAATTAGCAAATAAAAATAAATAAGCAACTTAAATTAATGAATAATCCAGTTTCATTTGTTGTAGAGAAAGTAGATACTGCAAAGGGACAAAATGGGTAAACATGTTCTGAATAATATCGTTTTTTTTGTTGTTTGTTTTTTTCTGTTTAGCTTGTTTGAAAGGGGAAAAAAGCAGTCACAAAACCAAAACAAAATGAAAATTAAAGAAAAAAAATAAGTGAGGTTATAAGGTAACAGAATGGAGTTTACTACAAAAAGTCAAATCATATTTCAGAAAATTGAGAAGAAGAAATAAATTACATATTTTTAAAAGAGATTTAGAGGAAAAATTATTTAAAAAATGAACATTTAATTTGAGCCTTCTCCAATTACTAGCACCTGTGGCTTGGCTGATATGGGGGAAGGCTGCTTGGCCATCCCAGAGCGTGGAAAGAATGAAGGAACTGGGTGATAGAGGGTCTCAGGTTTATGCATTAAACTGTGAAATCAGAAAATGTGAGGATGTGTTTGGAGAATGATGAGGATTCAGTGTCCCTGGACCATGTCTTTAAGTGGAAATGGTCTTTTTTTCCTTTATAAGAAAAATGGAGTGGTTCAGGCTCCTCCTCCTCTCTCTCTCTCTCTCTCTCTCTCTCTCTCTCTCTCTCTCTCTCACACACACACACACACACAAAAAAAAAAAAAAAAAAAAAAAAAAAAGCTGAGTAAAACAGAAATTGGTACCAGGAAGCAAAGTTGTTGCCATGACTAACCTGACCAGGTGTTTCAAAAATCTTTGGAGCTGGTTTGCTGAATGTGCAGGGGAGCGGGGATTTTGAATAGTTTAGAAATTCAAGTTGCCAAACCTTTAGATTGTTGTAAGTGGAACTTCATAGGGGATTCTGGTGGGCACTCACAAGACCAAAATACCTATTGGACATACCACGGACAACAAAGGCTGGGCTTGTAAGGTTTCAGAGGAGGAGGACTCTATTAGAAATTGGACAAGAGGCCATTTATGTTGTGTTTTGGCAAAGACATTATCTGCATTGTGTCTGTGTCCTGAGAATTTCTGTGAGCCTCAATTTAAAGATGATGGACTAACTTATTTGGCAGAGGAAATTTCAAGGTATCACAGCATTCAGGTGGTGATGTAGATATGGCTGGCAGCTTTTTGCCAAGTACACTGTGATAACAGAAGCAGAAAGAAGAGCAGAAATATTTGAAAACTGTCCCATTTGACCAGAAAGGTGTGAGTAAAACTGTGGTTGAAGAAGTTATGGTTGTTAAAGACATTACATTCAGTAAAGAAATTGTGACATTAAAGCAATAGGTATGTGTGCAGCTGCTGAATTTGGTAGGTCAGACCCAACAATGAAGACACTCATTATACAAGATAGCATTTATTTTAGGAACAATATAGAAGCAGGAGCAAAAAAAAAAAATCAAAAGTGGTAGGCAAGAGAGGAAGAGCTGAAAATACATCATTAATTCAGGGAAACAGTAACCCCTGAAGTCATGCAGCTGAGGAGTTCTGGGCAGCTCTTCAGGTCCTGACTGGGAAGTCCTGGGCAGAGTGGCTTTTCCATGGGTGAAGCTCCAAAGTCTATTCCTCCTTAAATACAGGGTAGAACAAAGAAAGCTCTGTTTTTACAACCTGTGGGACCTAGTGATCTGCTCAAGGACACTTATCCCCACAGCCTGGCCAGCTCCTGGAAGGGAGGGAGTGATAGCCTTGAGAGAAGTGAACAATTCAGAGTATTCAAGAGTGAGCCAAAGGCACCCAGAAGGCCACCTTCTTTAGATGTTCCATGAAGGGTGTGCAAAGGTCACAGCTGGCACATGGAGAAGGAAGATATTTCATATGTTCCTTAGTCCTTTAGAAATGCTGAAGACTTTATCCAGAGATACAGGAAAGTTGGCTTAAGAGCAGCTCAGGAATTGATATGACCAGACCCATTTCAGGCTTAAGGGAGTAAAGGTAAAATTTATTTGAAAAGAGATCAGTGAGGTACCCTGTTTACACAGGGGAACTCAGGAAGGTGTTCCACTGGGTTCAGTTGCTCAGACGCTCAGAGGTTCCTGTAGCTATGGTCCCAGGCGGCTTAGCTACTGACTCCTGCTTGAGGTGATGGCAGATCTTGGCATCAACCTCATGGTGCTTGTAAGCACAAATGAAGGCCATGGGAGCAGCCCTCACAGAACAGCAATGCCTTTTACTTGGCTGTCAGGCATCAGAAGGGCTCACTTTCTGGGTAGAAAATGGCCTCTGGTTATATGAGAGGTCTGGGTTTTTATAGGTTACACTGAAAGGTGAGTTAATCATTGGAGACATTGTCAGAAGGTGTCAGTTTGCGTGTTCAGGAAAAAAATTGAAACTTGTTTTTACTGGAAAAGGATGGAGGGTCTCAGTGTTTATCTTTTTGTTCCAGGGGTCATTTTATTGTAAAGAATCAATGTTCAACCTGGGACTGCCATTTTAGGATTGATGTGTGCATCCTTCTCAGAGATTGTCTTGTCACTGGGAAAGAAATAATTGGAAAAGAATCAATGTTTTTGCCTTCTTCCTTCCTCCCTTCTCCCAGGTCACATTCTCTTGTTATCATTTTCCATCTCCTTCAGTGCTGGTTCTTCAGGAAGGCACAATGCTGGAGTTACAGGATCTTGGAGGCTTCCACTAAGATTTCAAAGGAAGGTCAGGGAGATCAGACAAATTGCAACAGGTTAGAAGTCCCTACAGGACTACCCTGGAAATGATAGTGCCTGAAGATATAGCAAGAAAGCCAAAGATGCACTGGAGACCCCTGGATTAAGAGATGCCATTTACATGGGGTATCTTTGAAAGAAAGCTGTAGGAATTGAACAGAAATAAGCCAAGAGAGAGGTCATGTGGCCTGCAACCAGCAAGGCCACAGGGGCAAGGATCACCATGCTCTGTGCCCCAGATGCTGGAGGCGAAACTACAGGACTTGTTTGCCCTGCTGGGTTTCAGTCTTTCTTTGGTTCCATTCCTTCTTTCTATGCTCTTATTTCTTTGTTACATAATGAAAATATCTAGTGTGTGCCATTATATATTGGATATATGTAATTTGCTTGTGGTGTTTTACAGAAGCTCATGGTATGAGTAACCTTGAGGCTCAGGAGACCTTGGGTTTGGATGTTTGAGTAATGGTGGAACTCTTAAGATTATGAGAACACTGGAAATAGATTAAATGCATTTTGCCAGGGATGGGGGTACCAGAGGTGTCATAAACTTTAAAATATCACTATTATTATGTGTTTTGTTTTATAATGATGTTTTCCTAAATAATTTGTTTCCCATGTAATTTTTATAAGATAATTTATACTTAGATTTTAATATACTTATGGCATGTATTATAAATTTTCAATCCTAGGAAATAAAATCAAGATATTCTGGTCATTATACTACTTGAATTTATATAATTCAATTTGGCATTGAATAGTCATGGTAAGTATATGTCTACTTTTACAGAAATTTTATTAATTTATAATAAATTCAATATCATTACTTGTCTCCCTAGGAAAATGTGGCATATTTTTAGAAAAGTGAACATTCAAGGGATCTAAAAGAATAAACACTTCTTTTTGCTTTTACTTTAATTCACCCAACTGAAGAGCTGAAGAAAACATGTCATTTATTTTTTATTAGAATAATGAAAGATATGATTACATTTTGGGTATAGTTTGTGAGCCATAGAAAGAAGGAGATGTGGCAGAAAGGAAGTGTTTAGAAAATTAAAATGGGAAGGCCTGTGGGAGGGTGAGAAGAGCCAAAAACCTGTATTAGTCCATTTTCTGTTGCTATAACAGAACATGAAGAGGAAAAGAAGTTTTTCTCACAGTTTTGAAGGCTGGGAATTCCAATACCAGGGTGCCAGCACTTGGTGAGGGCTTCTTGCTGTATCATGACATGGTGGAGGGCGCCACGTGGAGAGAGCTCTCTTTCCTAACAACCACTCCCATGGTAACAGTATTGAGCTAATTTGTGATGGTGGAGCCTGCATGGCTTAATATCTTAAGGGGCTTACCTTTGAATACTGTGGCAATGACAATTAAATTTCAGCAAGAGTTTTGAAGGGGACATCCAGACTATAGTGGACCCCTTCCCAGACCCCTTTATTTATGGATCTGGTGTCAGAGTTAAGAGAAAGGATTTTCATCATGTTCTTCCACAACTCAGTTGTGTGATAGTACAGAATAAGACAGACTGTGAGAGTTGCACAGGGCTTTAGGAATCATTTACTACACCTCATCTGAGCTGAGGATTAGAGGGATTAGCAAAAGCCACACTTTCTCTTCAGGATTAAAATTCACTTCCTTTCAGCTGTCCTGGCCTGCTTTCCATAGAATATCACTGTCTCTTAAAATGATATGTCTGTGTCTCTTTTTCTTCACTTACAGAATGCATGGATTGGACACTCTGTAAGATTCCTTATAGTTTTAGAATTCTCTGCAGTAGTTCACTTTATGCCTCTAAATCTACAGTTTGTACAATACACAGAATTAAAATCACAGAGATCTGTAATGGAAAGTAGAGAAATTGAGATGGGCTTTATAGTCAAGATACTTTATTTCTGACAGGTTTTAGTTTCTTTTCACAGATCCATTTGTTTTCTGAATTACAGTTCTCAGAAAATACTTTTATCTTTGAGATGGCAGCATAGCTGTTTTCTTTATTTTCACCAAAAATTTTTAATCTGAGGAGAAAAAGAAAAACTTCTTTTACTGTTTGTGATTTTCTCAAACATAATGATATAAAATTTTAAGATAAAGTTAATATGAATCTCTGGAACTCCATCTTCACTTGGAAAGAAACCTTCTAAGAAGAAACTTGAGAACAAACACAGACATATATATAGAATCTTTGGAAACTGGGAATTAAACCTCCCAATTCTATAGTACATTCTATGAAGTCTCTTGACTTCACTGAGCCTCAGTTTTCTTAAATATATGGGTTCTAACAACATGTTTGGGTGAGGCACTGAGATGAAACATAAATGTATGACAATGCTTAAACAAAAGCCTATTTTGGTAACTGAGACCTGATGAAGAAAGCCTATGTAAGGTCTATAGAAGTGGATGCAGGGGAATGGAGATGCAGTTCATGTGCATGTAGTCAGGGTTCCTTTCATCCTCATTCCAAGCAGAGGTTGGTGGGTATCTGCTTCAATCTACTTTAGTTCCAACAACAATGGATATTGTGGCTTATTGTAGGTGGGGATGAGAATAAAATTTGAACAATGGGAAGGGCTAATATGGGGTTGGCTGCAAGGGAGAGGTGAATTTAAGGCTCACTTATGTTTGTCTCAAACAGAAGGTGGTAGAGGCAGTGGTCAGAGCTCCATCATGGCTTTTGTTTTTCTCCTTTGTTCCTCTTCTTCATGTTCCCATTGGGCCTGAGCAGCTAATCTGATTTATTCCAGTGCCAGCCTTCCGGTCAAACCGTGAACTTTCCTTAACTGGACTGTTGGAAACATCCCCTGGATTTTATGTCTCACATCCTTTGAAGTATTTCTTCAATTTTGGGGGGTAATTTCTTTAAGGCCAATCTGGCCAAGTCAATGACTCTCTTTCAAAAGGTCCTCAATGGCTTGCCAGTCCTTCCCTAACCAGATGTCTGATGAATTCTCTGACAGTATCCTCTTTAATTCCCAAATAATTCTATAGAAATATATTATCCTCTCCTTTATTCCCTTTTATTCGAAAAAAAAGATCTAGAAAGTTGAAATCAATGCAGAATTTAACTGAATCCCCTCTACTGTACCATGACAGCTTCCAAAGTGGACCTGATGAAGACATCTCAAAGCCTCCAATTTTATCCTCAGGCTAAAATAGGAGGCTCAAAGGAATTTAATCCATCCACTGCATATATTTCTTCACAGTCACGTGTTTTCAAATCTTATTTTTACTATGACTACAATGAAATAAACCTTTTACATCATAGCCCAGTTAACACACACACACACACACACACACACACACTATATTTAATGAATCTAAATCAATCCTTAGTATGTATAAAAAGATAAATAATGAATTAAAGTCAAATTTAATTTCTTTTTCAAGGGATTTTAAGCACTAAACGACATTCCCAGACCTTTTAATTTATTTTGAGACAGGGTCTTGTATATTACTGAGGCTGGTCTTGAACTTTCTCAGTTTCCCAAGTAACATGGATTACAGGTGTGTGCCAGCACACCTGACTCAAACTTAATTTCAATATAAATAAAATATAGAAAAAATACCCAGAAAACATTATGAAAATCAGGATAGATTTGATTAAACAGATATATATTTCCTTTTTCAAAAAGGCTAAATTATTTTTGAATAATCTTCATTTTAAAATCTAATATTCAAAAAATGTTTTAGAAGATGGACTCTATAATGTCAAAATTTGCCAATTAAGCCAACTTTTTTTTAATGTTTAATATTGTCCATACTTAATACATTAGCACTGTATTTTACATAAACCTGAATGATTAAAAAATACATTTTAAGTCTGAATGTATGATAATTTAATTAAATTGTAAAAGATCCACTAAACTACACTCAATATCATCTCTTGAGAAAAACTCATTGGCTGTTCCTTACAGAAACTTTGTTGGATCCCTATGTGCTTTTGCTTGTGAAAGAAAAGAGTACTCTGCTCTTTGCTATACAACTATCCATGAATTCTGTTAAAAATATGTAATTTAACATTGAGGGCTCTCTTGACAATGTTATTCAATAAAAAATGAGATACTTAAGAGAAAATAATAAGTGGTTTCTTTGTGGTTTATGCATATATTATCACATTCCCCAAAATAACTGTCTAAATATACTACATACTATATAATATAATATACTATAATATACTATAATATTTGCCTCAATGCAGTTAGTCCCTGTCCTGCATCTAAGTTCCACACTCTGATATTTGTTATTTTTTCCTTTAAAATATTTTATTTTTTCTATGTTGGTTGGGACCTACTGAATTGGTTCATGATCCACTATGATGCTTTTCCATCACAATTTAAAAAATACTGCTTTGGAAATTCTATGTGCCAATAGTCTCCATGGAGACATTTCAAAAAAAATTTATGTGTCCCTCCCAAAGTGTTAGTCCTTGTCCTTTAACACTCCATTGCAGATGCAAACATATGTTCTTATAAAGGGCTGGTGTCTTTTCATACATAGTATTTTCCAGTCAACTTTGGAGTTATTCATCTTCCCAGCCTATTTTGAACCTATGGAGAATGGCTAAGCCAAATTAAAACTATAAAATTCAATTTTCAATATTTATTAATGTTACCACCTTGCAATGTGAACCTGATGTGAACTACATATTCAAATGAGCTCACCTAATACTCACATGTCATGATTTAATAAAGAGCCATTTATCCACTTCCACTTCTTCTCTGATAATGTAAAATTTAATACAATACAATACAGATTTCCTTCATTCTTTATCAGGTTCTGTATGAATCTCTATAATTGAAACAAAATGCATGACAATATTGAACCTGTTTATCTAACCAAGATTTGTATTCTTCTCATCCCCTAAAATCTAGTTCAAGGATCACCTCCTCTCTGAAGTCTTTCCTAATTCCCAACTCCCCAATGAGTTATTTCTTCCTTCTTTGTGATTTTTCTCTCTACATATATTTCTATTTATTTTGAATTTATTATATTATATTAAATTGTTCAGTCTCCCAAATTATGAGCTTCTTGAAGTCAAAGTTTCCACTTGCATTACAAAGAAACTTTGGTTGAAGTCCAGCTGTATTTATGCAGTCTTTAAAATGTGTTAAGTTATATAAAGAATTTTATTTAACAATTTACCAATTCTTCCTGATCTTGGATGAGCAGAAAACTGGATTCTCCTTGGGAGCAGTCAGCTAGACTGTCATTCCAAGTTTTGGAAGAACTAGAAATAGTCAAGCATTTATCTTGGAGCTGAAGCCAATGTTTAGAGCGCTATAATTGATGTGGTGTCTCTACAGTAAAAACAAAGAAGAAATAAATAAGTGTTGTATTTCTAATCTGTCCCTGATGCACCCCAAACAACCACACATACATGTTGTTATAAATATTCAGAAGCCTTTGATTATGACAATCACCATCTAAGGGTGCTGGATTTGTTGTTTCTGTTCAGCAAAGAATTGAAGAACAGGACACAGAGGTAGCAAGCAAGAAGTAGATTTATTACAAAAGCCACAGAGATACAGAGATAGACTTCTCCAAAGAGAAGGGGTCCCAGGTGCTTTGTATAATCCAACATATAAACCATGAGATACAGGTTGATTATTTGGGGCAGGAAAGAACCTTTATCAACCATCTTCAAAGTAGTATTACACAGGATAAATTCTTAGATCCCACTAAGAGTTTGCTCATTAATAAAATATACTTACACATATTTTCTATACAAAGGATTAGTATGAAAATCAAATACAATAGATGTGAAGACATTTTGAATATTCCCAAGCGCTATACAAAAATAAATTGCATATGCTACTGTAGACAGTAAGTCAAAGCATTCTAAGGAGAACATTTGCTTTTTAGTTGCAGTTGAACACAATACCTGTAGTTTATTTATTTATTTTTTATGTGGTGCTGAGGATGGAACCCAGGGTCTTGGCTAGGTGTGCACTCTACTGCTGAGCCACAACCAAAGCCCTCAAAATATAGTTTGTGAGGCTCCATTTAGTGCTGACTACTATGTTAGGTACTGTTGATATACAATAATTCCATTCTGCTTTACTGTTCTAGAATAGTCATCTCCAAATCATGCCAAACATATGGCATTCAAGGAAGAATGTTTTGTCAGTGAGGACATTATTTTCAGTATTTCAACTCCAGTAGATCCCCCGTATCTGAGGGGATGTTTTAAGCCCCTTCAAAGATGTCTGAAACTATGAACAGTAACAAGTTCTCTATTCACTGTCTTTTACACACACATACACACACACACTTTTCCATGTTAACCAAGCCCTCACCACACATTATGGCTGTAACTTTTGCTGTTTAAAATGAGAAAGCAAAACCAGCTGAATTTCTTTTTCCTTCTTCACAATTTCATGGGTAGAAGATTTGTTATTACACAGATCAGCAACCTCAGCATAAGATATTTGTTCTTGCCTTAATTAGAGGACTTTCACAATACCATTTATAGGAAGCTCTTTATGGCTTGTCTTCAGTACAACTGAATTGTTCACACCACTACTTTTGCATCTGGGGGCCACAATTCAGATAAGGGTAATTTGAACACCAGTACTGGTGACTAACAGGTGGGTCACAAAGGTGTGATTCATTTCCAGGGGAAGGATGGTATAAGATTTCATCCTGCTACTGAGAACAGCATGCAGTTGAAAACATGAATTGTTTATGTCTGGAATTTTCTATTTAACATTTTCAGACCAATGTTGACCACAGGAAACTGAAACTGCAGAAAGCAAATCTACAGATAAGGAGAGACTGCAGTTGTTAAATGTAACATGTACTTATGCCTAAAACATTGCATGGTCTAAACAAAATACCAGACATCTTTGTTTTTCTAAGTAATTATATAAATAACTATATAATATCTCATGTTTATCAGACATTGAGATTATGTTAATTTATGAAATGTGATTATAAATTAATCTAACATCAATTTATTTTGCTTCAAGACAATGTTAAAAACAGAGATTTCATAGGGAAAAACAATAAAAAGGGGCTTATTTTAAAAATACAAATATGGAGAAACACTGGGATACAGCTCCCCAAGTTAAATCAAGTTGGCAGGAAATAATTCTGATAGTTTTCCTCTTAGCTATTCTGTTCAAACTTAAGCTTAAATACCTCTTTTATGTGGTTTAATTGTAAGATCTCCTCAATTTGATTTATAATGTATTTCATACGTTCATTTATATATTGTTTTTAAAAATTATTATTGGGACCAAGATCACTAGAAGTAAAGGTTTTCTAATTTATCTTTAGCTATCAACATATGCATTTTCCATTTTTCTAATATTTCTTAGTGTAGAGGATTTCCTGCTTTGAGTAAAATGTTAAAGAATTTCAACATCCAATAGGTATAATACTGTCTTTTGTTCTCATTACATTACATATTCCAAAAAGCCCTATATGGAACGTTCTACTTTTTTTTTTTAAATACTGCCACTGGAGGAAATTGAGTTGTATAATTGCACACAAACACTAATGATCTCTCCTATTAAAATTATGACATTGATACACATGAGTTAGCTTTTTAAAAAATGTTCTCAAAGAAACAGAATTTAGTACAATCATGCCCCTTATCCTTGGATTTCATATCTGCACATTCAAATTACTGCAGATCAAAAATATTCACAGGCAAAACATATTGCACCCATCCTGGAAATATATATTTTTTCCTTGTCATTATTCCCTAAACAACGCACCTTAGCAACTATTTAAATAGTGTTTAAATTATCTTAGTTACTGTAAGTAATCTGGATATTACTTAAGTATGAAAGAGTATGCACATAAGATGTATACAAATACTATAAAAATTTAAATGTGATTTGAGCATCCATAGATTTTGATATATACAGGGATTCTCAAATCAGTTCCCTGTGGATGTTGAGGAATAACTGTAGAGTAAAATCAACAAAAGAATGCTATGAAAGGAAACATTACATTAGACTCAAAGAAGTGGAATGTAAGTTATCATCGGCACTATTTGACACCTGTTGAATAAGTGGAGGTGGAGATTGGAGTAGACAACTGGAGGAGACTCCAAGGCCCCAGAGCTAGTATTGGTCTAGAATTTCTAATAAAAGCTATTGTGACCCAGAGTGACTCAACCCAGTGAATAAGCCTAAAATAGCACTAGGATGGATTTCCTTCTAGTTTTATATATGTACATTATTTTATGTTTCTGTCTTTTTTTCTTCCTTACTCATCTCTCCTTGGAACTCCAAGTTTGTTTGCAAAATGAGGAAAATTTCATACAGTCATTACATTAATGCTTATCACCTAGTCTAGAATTGACTAAGAACAGAGTTTTTTTTCCAAATCTAGCAGACCTGAGATTTGAGACAATATGTTCAATCTTCATAAACCACAAATTTTCTCACTTGTAAAATGTGGATAATACCTACATCACCAGTTTTGTATAAAATTATATAAAATAATTCTAAAATTCTAAGTCTAGAGTCTGGGACATTGTAACTATTCAATCAGTAGCAGTTTTTGTTTTGTCTAAAAAATTTAAGGCATCTTAAGTGAATTTTAAATTGTGTTATTCATTCATGTTAAAATTTATGGAATCAAGTGGAGTATCTTGTGCCTGCTCTCTGGTAGTAAGAGTTTCTGCTGAGATTAAATTTAATGGAGTTACAGCTGAGCACTGGAAGAGGCCAGGTGAAATTTAGTTACTGAAGGTACCTGCTTAGGGCTAATTGGTATTTGGGTATAAGCAGTATATTAAATTACATCCATTGTTCTAAACATTTAAATAGCTTTCCATCTAGCAGACCTGAGTATACAAAATGGTTTGAAAATCTCTCTTCAATCTGGGTCAGCATTACCTGATTTTTCTCTCCATGTGCTCATACATGCTGCCTGTATATTCCTCCTACTTGATGAACAGGTGTGTTCTCATCCCAAGGTTTCTGCATTTGCTCATCCAACTTCCTGGAAGGGGCTTTTGTGCCAGAGCATGGCTTTTCCCCTAACTTTCCTAAGGTCTTGACTTCAATATCATCTTCTAGCGCAGGTTGTTAATAATTTTTGTGTTTTCTGTGACACCATCTCAAACACCTAAATACAAATTTGCACTTGAAACTTTTTCTCACTAGCACTTACCACCATCAATTCTTCTACACAGACTTTGGCTTTTGTTTATTGTTTGCATATCTCCAGGGTAATAGAAATGGTATGCAGCAACAAAAATTCTCTATCTTGTTTTCTTCCCTGTCCTTAGTGTTTAGAGCATTCCATGTGCAGATGCTTCTTTGTGAATGAATAAAAAACCTCTACAGGCAGTTTCCATAACTTTTACCCTTTTTTTTTCTTATACATAAAGCCTTTTTGGCCACTTGACCACAAGTGAAACATGTCATTGCTCACCTCTCCCTTTCTGGTTTCCTTAACTGCCTTGGTTCACCTCATCACTGTGTTACACATTTGCCACAACACAAACAGTCTAGCCAAAGAGTCCATAATAGAACAATCTTCACACTGTCACTTCAGTATTCTATAGACAATCCATTTGCTCTGGTTTTTATTCTACTATTTTTTTTTTTTTGAGATTTATATTCAGGGTGATATTTTGTATGAGAACAATTGTAATCAGAGTAGACAAATTTTCCAAGATTACAAAAGGTAATGTAGCCTCAAAACATTTCTCTATGTTCAGTTCATTTTCTGATCCCCCTTTAAACAAGCCCACCAATCCACTTTTCCCATGCCTGAACAGAGGAAAACAGAGACTTGTTTTGTCCCATCAGAAAAATGACTGGCTCACTCAAATTCTCCCTGTAGTTATCAAAATCTTCTGATTTCCTCTTATTCCAAGTGTTGATTATAGTGCAACTTGTTCAATGACTGTAAGATTTTCTTCTTCATAAATTAATTTAATAGTTTCAAACTTACAACAAGAATTACTAAAAGTTATGATTCATATGACTTTGACAATATGAAATGAATATTAACTTGGAAATCAATTGTAATGTTACTGATGTCAATAAATTCAACTAGACTGCAGAAGGTAATACTACATCATGGCAATTTTATACACATTTTCTGCTTCAGTTTCTAGCCTCCTTATGTGTCCCCAGGTCAGGCCATCATATATTATGTCTCCTCAGCCTTTCTATTTCTTTCACTAAGATTACTAAATCACCTGACATAAAGAAGTGTGGCAATTTCCACAGAATTTAAATGGGCTTGTTACTAATATGCTCCAGTATCTTGTGACCATTTAAGTTATACTTTTCAAGTTAGAAACTATTGGGTTGGAATTATAATTCAAGTCTTTATTCTTGAATATGACTATCTCTCTTGTCTTTGGAAGAAAGAGGGTGTTAATTACTAAGTCTGAACTTTGTATACTGACAGAAATGCTGTAGATGCAACTGCACTGCAACTTAATTGTAGTATTATTATTTTGTAGTGGGATTTAGAATAATCTAAGTTGCTATTACAGAAAGCTTACAATGTCTCTCTTAAAACTTTCCTTTGTTCATATATGTAAAATAATATGTTTTAGGGTCATTCATCTCAGACTCAATAAGCCACATGATCATATTTCATGCTGAATACCTTGATAAAATAAATTTACACACTTTTTTTGTCCAAAATCATTATCTACAAGCAAACTATATTACACCTAACAGTAACATATAACAACTGATTTTCTTTCCAGAAATAACTTAAAACCATGAACTTAAAAGAAAAATCTAACTCTGATTATGTAAAAGCCAAAAGGAGACATAAAGCCACTTACCTTGGGGAAGAAACAGAGGTAAAGAACTCTCAGGGCATTGGCCCCCTGGATAAGCTTAAATCAGCATATACCCCCTGTCTGTCCATTGCAGACTGGGGAATATGGAACAAATTTGTGTAGAAGGGCAAGTTTGAAGTTCTATGAGGCAAGTTCAGGAAAAGGAAATGCCCTATCTGAATGCCTTGGTATCTCTATTATGTCCCCACTCCCCATACTTCTCTTTGAGGGTTTTCATAAACTATTGAGCTAATCCATTTACTGGTGTCCACTTTACTTACACATGTGTTATCTGTCTTTTTAATTAATTGGTCTGTTCCATAACAAAATTCTGGAATGGCATCTTTATTATTGTTCTACTATTTTGGGGGCCAAGCCCAGAGTGAAGCAAATGAGGCACTTATGTAAGGTTCAAATGTAAAGATATTCCCCAAGTACTAAGCAATTAAGATAAATAATGCCTAATACAAAGTACATAAATTCACACCAAAAAAAGTCCATAATACTATTTGAATTGAACTGAAGTTCTATGGTATTTCTAAAATATTTGTGCCCGAAAGAAAATTATGACATTCAAAAAAGTGAAGCTACCAATTTGGGAAAGAATTATTAATAATACAACAGAAAAAGTAATGAGAAGAAGATCAACAGAATACTCTTAACTTAGTTTTAAGGCACACATGATTAATAAGTCTCCACAAGAGGATAAGTATTTGAAATCTCTCAGAATCAGAGAAAGTGGAGGACTTGAGTCTGTGGCATTTTTCAACTATATCAAGGATTTTCAGGCCTAAACTTAGAGCATGAACTTAAACGCCAGCAAATCTGACTTTCTTACATTAAAAATGAAAAGGAAGGGGAAACTCAAATATTTCCCCAAAGTCATTTTCTGTGATCAGAACAGAATTATATTAGGTCCACACAATTACTTGACAGTAAAAGCAGTCTTCAGGCCTTGAACCCCAGAATATAGGAAGGATCCATTCATAGCTGAAAATGTTTAGTTTGTCAGTCATGGGGCACACACTTGTTCCCTAAAGATCATTATGGATCACCATGAAATGAGATGTGTGAGTGTCACACAACCCAATTTTTAATGATTCAATTGAAATGCTTTTCAACTATCTTATTACTCGATAATGAGCAGTCATTTTACTTATGATAGCACAATGGTTCTGCTATATACCTCATCCAAATTTTTAAGATTTTTAGGAGTTATAGCACAATGTACTGGGTAAGGCTTGAGTATGAGGTGTCCCCTAAGAGCTCATTGTGAGACAATGCAAGAATTTTCAGTGGATAACTGATCAATTTATAAAATGTATAACCTAATTAGTGTATTAATCCACTTGAATGGACTAAATGGGTGGCAGTGGACAGACAGGGTGTGACTGGAGGAAGAAGGTCACAAGGAGTGCTCCTTTTGTCCCTGATGAGTAGAGTGCTCTCGCTCGCTCGCTCTCTCTCTCTCTCTCTCTCTCTCTCTGCTTTTTGGCTGTCATGAACTGAGTAGCTTTTCTCTGCCACATTCTTCTGCTTCACTTTGGACCTAGAACTATGAAGGGAGCCAATCATGGACTGAACCACAGAGGTCATGAACCAAAATGAACTTTTCTTTCTCTAAATATTTCCAGTTAGGTCTGTTGGCCACAGTGACACAAAGCTGACTAAAATGTGGTCAAATACATAGAATAATTCTATGTATTTATAGAACAATTGTCAAGTTTCAGGATATGTAAGAATCACCTGCCAGGGGCCGGGGCTATGGCTTAGTGGTAGAGGGCTCGCCAAACATGATACTGGCACCAAATTTAAAAAATAAATAAATAAATAAAGGTATTATGTCCATCTACAACTGAAAATATAGTTAAAAAAAGAAATTGCTTTTCAACTTTCAAGTAATGCATATTTTTTGTAAAACAAAACAAAGAAGCCCAATATACTGTTGTACTGAGATGGAGAATGCTAAATCACTCCAAGTATTTCAGCTTGTTTATGGGCCATGCTTAAAGAAGCAATTAAGCGGCAAGTGAAAAATCAAGGATATATTAGAAAGATCAATAGAGTGACTTTCCAGTCACTCTGGGAATCTAGTCAGGAGATTAAAATAATGCATTTGGGACACTGAAGTTCAACTTAAGGTTCTGAAGCATGACTGTGTCTTGTAGGCATTTACAAAGGAAATATTAAGAATAACTGATGTAAGGTAAAATGTTCTTCAACAGAAGATTCAGACAGATGTTTTCAAATGCCTCTAAGCTCCAAAAATGTAAGCTAATTAGGGATATTAACCAATTCACTCATCCATATGTAGCATGAAACATATTATAGATCATACCTAAAAATAAACCCCTCCTGAGAATTCACACCTGAAGAATTTATCTAGTCTGTGTTAAATTCATTTGAGCTCCTAACTGCGTAAATGACTATTTTATTGCAAAATATATCAGAATTTAAGAATATTTTGATCTTGTCACTATAAAATATAAGGAGGGGTTATACACACGTAAGGTGCTCACAGCTAAAAAATTCAAATGGTAACTATCACAAGTAATCCTTGGCTGTCTAATGCAATGAAATAAAGTTAAAGTCAAGTATCTCAAGGAATAATAAAGACATGTTTCTGACCAGGTAACCTATTTTGATACTGAACTTGGCCAAGGTAACTCCAGGAGTTGGCACATATAGAAATGTAGAGCTTAAATATAAACAATATCATTCTTGATGTGAAAAAGTATAAAAGAGGCCAGTAGAGGGCACAAAAATAAGAGAAGTAAAGAAATAATTTTGAGCAAGAATGTAAAAATACAAAAGCCAGAAAATGATAATTATGAGCCAAGAGAATGAACTTCAAGCTGTAAAATACACAAGAAATGAAGGACATCAGAAGATGGCACACTAAGAAGTTAGAAGACCTTCTCCCCCCAGGGACACTGCATTGGCACTATATAGAAAAGAAGACCTCTGTGAGAAGTCTAAAGACTGGTTGAGAAGTTACAACACCAGCCTATCATAAAAATCAAGAAGAGATTACAAAGAAAATAGCAGAGAAACTTGTGACAATTGGCATCTCATTCATGCACCTCTCCTATGCACCATACTGCAGAGAAACTAGGGGGAACAACCTCATATGAGGGATCCTTCCTCTCATTGAAAACAAAAATCGGCCTCAAATCCATAGTGCTGACTTGTGTCCCCCCCCCCACACACACACACACACAAACCTTCATGCTCTAGACAGTGTGATGCTGTACATCATAGGTCTTCACCAGAGACTAAACTGATGGGAACACCTGAAATTGTACTTTAAGCCTCCTAAACTGTGGGATAAGAAAACCTCTTTTCTTTATATTGTCCCCAACCTCAGTTTTTTCACCATAGGAACCAAAACTGAACCAATACAGATGATATATCCAAAGTGCTGAAAAACAAATTAATGTCAAACAAGAATACTGTATTCAGCAAACTACCCCTCAAAATAAAGAAGAAATTAAGACTTTTTCAAATACACAAAATCAGAGAGTGCATTATTACTAGACCTGCTTCAAAAGTAATGATAAAGTATTCTTTGAAGTCAAAACAATAATAAGCAGCAAAACAAAGCCATTAAAATGTAAATATGAGCAAATATCATAACCCATGCAATTATCATTATGGTATAGAAGTTTTAAATGAGAAAACTATACAAGAAGTATAATTTTATGCTGTATAACATAAAAGAATGTGCAATTTTAATAACATGAAGTGTTGGAGTGGTGGATCTGCAAAGTTGTACTGTGTTTGTATGTGATTAAATTGCTACCAGTTTAAAACAGAATATTATATCTTTAGGATGATTTAAATAATTGCAACCATAATCACAAATTATCTGTAGAATAAACAACAGGAAATAAGAAGGGAATTCAAGATTATAACTACAAAAAATCAATAAAACATGTCAGTAAAAGAATAAATGATAGACAAGGCAGTTGAGAAGGGAATGCTTGGAGGGGGTTGGCCTGGGGTGCATTCCATACCTCGGGGATGCTATTGCACCTGGATCGGCAGTTTTGGGAAGGCTTTTGCCCAGAAGAAAAGGTGATGTACCAAAGTATAGAAGGTTGCTGTATTTGCAGAGCTAAGTCCTCCAGTTCTTATTCACTGATAGTAAACGTTATGAAAAGGACTTCCAGAGCTGTTTTGGGTTGCATGAGACTCGTTCAGTAGACATCTATAATGCCTGTGTTCTGCTCATGAAAAGATGGAAGAAGTTATGAGCAGGTTCAAAAAAAAAAAAAAACTGGAATCGTGGTAGACACAAGGGCAGGACCTAGTCTAAAGACTACTTTGAAACCAAAGAAAGTAAAAACTCTATCTGGAAACAGGATAAAAAGCAACCAGATCAGTAAATTGCAGAAGGAATTTAAACGTCACAATTCTGATGCTCACAGTACCACCTCAAGTGCCTCCCCAGCTCAATCTCCTTGTTAGAGTAACCAGTCAAATGATGGCTCAGATACGGAAATGGCTTTGGGCTCTAATAGAACACCAGTTTTTTTTTTTCCTTTTTAGTTCTTACTTACTAGAAAAGACAGAAAATTTATTGTGGGATTATCTATAAAGGCCGTTTTGGAGAAGTCCTCATTGACACACATCTATTCAAGCCTTGCTGCAGCAATAAGAAAACAGCTGCAGAGAAGCCAGAAGACCAGGGGCCCGAGCCTCTGCCCATCTCCACTCAGGAGTGGTGACTGAGGTTTATGTAGAAAGGGAACAAAATGATTTAAATTTTGAAAAGACCACAAAGCAACAAGCTGACCTTACTATTTTTAGCTTGGATACCTGCTATTCTGCCAAAAGACAATTTTCTAGAATAGTTTTGAATGGGTTATTTTTTCCTCCAGTCCAACAAACTTGGAAGCCGTGTCTAGCTTACTAAAAGAAAAAAGAAGTGTACATAATATTTAAGATGGTGAGTATTTCATAGGAAAGCTGAATGCTGCTGTAAAGTGCTCTTTAAGTCTTTTTTTTTTAATAATCCCCTTCTAATGAATTAAATAAAGGGAATTTCAGGGGACACAGATGGGATTTGTTGTATGATAAACCATATGTAGTTTTTAGTCTTTCTATATTGAGAAGCAGTGGTTGGGGCATTTTTTAAAGATGGCTGGCTACACTTGTTTTCCCTCATGTTAGTAGATTTGTCATAACTCAATAACACGTCTTGCCCCTAGTGGTAGTTGTTAATAATTTTGAAATAATTGAGTCTCTCCAACTTTCTGATGAATCAAACCTGTACTACTGATGATTAAGCAGGACAGACTGAGCTTTTTGGTGCAAATATCTTGACGGAGGAAGTAATTTCTAATTATATAGAGAGAAGCTTGACTGTATGTGTTGCATCCTGTGTCACCTTCCTTCATATTAATATTTGTTAAAGATTTTAATTTATGTGAAACTTCTCAAGCAGAATCAAATCTCCTCTTGGAGAAGGGGTGAGTAGGTGGGATAGATGAGATCTTATATGAATAGTACCAAAGCATTACCACACCGTGGAAAACACACTCTTAAAAATGTTAAACTATGTGCAAGTCTTCAGGATGGCACCAAACAAAAGTTAATGTTTCTTGGGCACGTTGCTTGGAGGGCTTGCCCGAGTGTGTAAATAATTGACTTTATTTGTGTTACATGACTGGTGACTTCATTGAAATCTTCACAATTCAGTTTTAGCTCTGGATTACTTCAGTTGACCTTTGTGAAGGTTCTATCTGCATAGAGTAGGTGTTTGACTTG
The DNA here is from genome assembly GCF_047511675.1 of Marmota flaviventris. Taxonomy (NCBI): domain Eukaryota; kingdom Metazoa; phylum Chordata; class Mammalia; order Rodentia; family Sciuridae; genus Marmota; species Marmota flaviventris. Next base: position 129,341,689 of record NC_092500.1, on the reverse strand, counting down.
TTTTAACCTGTTGGGGTTTTGGGTTTTTTTTTTTTTCACTATTTAAAGTAAAATTTACTAAGAAGAAAGATGTGTTCATGCTAAGGAGGTTGGTGTTGGTTTGGCTTCTTTTAGTCAGGCTTTCTGAATATTGAGATATGCTGAATCTGGAGCTTTTAATTCTAAAATCCTTATTAAAAGCCTCTCATTGAACCCAAACCAAAGTATTCTTATTGCTTCTTTTCTAAAATTTCAGGAAAAAAATAGCACCAGTTCAAACTTTCCATACTTGAGGGAGGAATATTTGTCTGCCTTGTAATAACATGACTCCATGCTTATTTTTAAAACTGGATTATAAAAATTGGATAGCATCACAATAAGGAGTGAGCCACATTTTATGGGTACCCTATAATTTTACAGTTCTTAATCTAAACTTATTTTATATTTCTTCCTTTTCAGAAAATATCTACATGCTACAAGCCACCATATGCACAGACTACACAGTGAGTTGGGTTGGCTCTCCTATCGCCTTTGAGGTGTATTACAAGAGTCCAGCCATTATCATTCTCCTGAGTTATTTTGAAATGGGTTTTTTTTTTTTGTACATTTTGGCTGCAGTATTGGTGGTAGAATATACTATAATATGGATCATCTCTACTTCTGTATTTATGTATTTATTACTAGACCTCAACCTCAGTCTTCTTTTTCCCTTCCACCTTTCTTTGCCCGTAGGATGTACTATATGTAGTCATGCACTTTGTATTAATATACTAGAAATCTACAGATCTGTTTTGTACTTTTTATATGATTGGATACTTATAATCAAAACTTTTACTAGGTTATTGAATAAATTTAGTCTTATTAGAAAATTTAAAAAAAAGAATAAGTGAGTGAGAAAAAAAGCCACAACCCTACATGAAACAAACAAAATGGCAGAACAGGTCCTTTTCCATGAGTAATTACTTTAATATAAATTAATTCAACTTCCTAATCATAGGACATAGGCTTGCTGAATTGATAAAAAAAGCAAGATCAAATTATATGCTAAAAGATTTACTTTAGACCTAAGAATACATTGAATATTAAAAAATATTCTATGTAAATTGTAACAAAATGAGAGCAAGATTGGTGTACTAATATCAGGCAAATGACCTAAATAAAAACCATTACAAAAGACAAAGAAGAACACTTGATAAGGAAAATAAGGCTAATTTCTTAAGAATAATGTCAATTATGAATACTTAGGTACCAAAACTATGAGTTCCTGAATATATGAAGCTGATTTTAAAAGAATTTTAAAAAGAAATAGATACAATACTAGAAGGAAATCCCAATACTCCATATTCAATACTTGACAAAAGAAACAGACAGAAGATCAATAAGGAAATAAAGGACTAGAAGAACACTAGGATCCAACTGGACCTATTAGACAGGTACAGACTACTCCAACCACCACCACCACCAGAATATACATTCTTTCCTAGTGCACCTGGAACATTCTGCAGGATCCAGCACATATGAAGCCATGAAAGAACATTAACAGATTTAAAAACATTAAAATGAGGGCTGGGGTTGTTGCTCAGCAGTAAAGCACTTGCCTAGCATGTGCAAGGCCCTGGGTTCAATCCTCAGCATCACATAAGAATAAATAAAACATAAAATAAATGTATTGTGTCCAACTACAACTAAAAAAATAAATATTAAAAAAACATTGAAATGATACAAAGTGCCTTTTCCAGTCATAGGGAAGTAAATTGGTAATCCATAGCTTAAGAAAAAGTGGAAATTCCACAAATTTGTAGAATTGAAATAATTCACTCTTGGAGCTGGGGTTATAGCTCAGTGGTGAGGCACAAGGTTCAATTCTCAGCACCACATATGAATAAGTAAATAAAAAATAAAGGTCCATTAACAACTAATAAAAGTATTTAAAACTATAATTCATCCTTAAGAATTCAAAGGATCAAAGAATAAGTCACAGTGTCAATTAGGAAATAACTTGAGACAAATTAAATCAAAACACAATATACCAAAACTTATTTGCAGTAAAAGCAGTGTTAAAATGGAAGTTCATAGCTATAAAGGGACAGATTAAAAGAAAAGAAGAAATATCTTGAACACCTACCTACTTGTATACAACTCAAGAAACTAGAAAATAAGAACAAACTAAACCCAATTGTAGGAGAAGGGAGCAGGGGAAATAATAAAGATTAATAAGGAGACAAACAAAATAGAAAATAAAAATAGTAGAAAAAATCAACAATCTTGAGACTGTTTTTGAACAAATCTACAAAAGCTTTAAACCTTTATCTACAGTCTGATTAACTAAGAGAAAAAGAGAAAATTCAAACAACTGCAATCAGAAACAATAAAAGGACATTAGAACAAATGTCACAGAAATATAAAGGTTTATATGAACAATAGTGTGACAAAAATTGGATAAGTTAGATGAGAAGAAAAAATTCCTAGAAACAAACAAACTACCAAGAATGAAACATGGAGAAACAGACTATATGAATAGATGAATTACTAGTGTGAAGACTGAATCAATAAAGAAAAACTCCCACAAAGAGAAAAGTACTAGACCAAATGGCTTCACTGGAGAAATCAACCAAACTTTTAAGAAAAAATTAACACCAATCATCCTGAAATTTTCCAAAAAAAAAAAAAAAAAATGAAGAGGAAGGGATATTCCCAAGTAGTACTAAGAGGTCAGCATTATATGATACAAATTCAAGCAAAGACACCACAAGGAAAGAAAGTTACAGACCAATTTCCATGATAAATGGATATGTTACTACATTGTTATTACTACAAAAAAAATCTGAGACTGTATAAGTATTAAAGCAAAAATACTTATACTTCTGGAGATTCGAAGGTTGCATTGGATGATGGTCTTGTAACAAAGTATCCAGGTGGGACAGGGCATCATGTGACAAGAGGCAGGCAGTGAATTTGTGTATGTCTCTTCTGTTGTCCTCCATCTTCTTATGAAGCCACTACTAACAATCATGGAACCTCCACCCTGATGAACTTGTCTAATTTTACTCATCCCCTGAATGGCCCACTTTAAATCATATTTGGATTAAGTTCCAATCCTTTTGCAATGGGTATTAAATTTCAACATATCAACATTTGAGGGAGCACTTATACCATAGCCAAACCATAGCCATGCTGATGCATAATTACTCAACAAAAATTTAGCAAACCAAACTCAGCAGTTTAATAAAGGGTTATGCAACATTAGCAAAACGGGATTTATTCATGGAAAGCAAAGATGTTTTGTCACATACAATTCAATGTAATACATGACATTAACAGAATGAAGAACAAAAATCACATATTTATCTTGATGGATAAAGAAACACCGTTTGATAAGATTAAACTTATTTTCATGAGAACACTTAACATACTAGGAAAATAACCACATATAAACATAATGAAGACCATTTATGAAAGGCCAACAATTAATATTAACGGTAAAATTGACAGCTTTCCCTTTAAAAGCAGAAACAAACAAGAATGCCTACTATCACTATATCTATTCAACCTGGTGCTGGAAGTTCCATCCAGAGAAATTAGGCAAGGGGACAAAAAGGCATAACATTGTAAAAGAAGAAGTAAAATGGTCTCTATCACCAGAAATGATCTTACATCTAGAAAAACCTAAAGATTTCACTCACATACACACACACAAAAACTTGTTAGAACTAAAGAAGAAATTCAACAATATCACTGTGACAAGAACAATTTTGCAGGAGGAAAATTTTACTTAGGAGTTCATGATTTCAGAGATCTCCATCCATAGCTTCATTTCTAGGAGCTCAAGGTGAGGCAGAATATCATGGCAGTAGAGTATGGTGAAGAGAAGTGGCTTAAGACATCACATCAGAAAGCAGAGAGAGGGGAGAGAGACAGCGAGAGAGAGAAAGAGAAAGAGAGAGAGACTGACTCTACTTGCCAGATAGATAATATATATTCTAAAGCCCCCCTCAAAGACCTACCTCTTCCAGCCACACCCAACCTGCCTTCAGTTACCATTCAGTTAATCCCACCAGGGGATTAATTTGCTGATTGGGTTAAGGCTCTCATAACCCAGTCATTTCTCCTCTAAACCTTCTTGAGTCATCTCCCACATGAACTTTTGGGATACATCTCACATCCAAACCATAATAACAGGACACAAAATCAACACGCAGAAATAAAGTGTGTTTCTATACACTATTATATATAATTATCATTCATCTATAAAAAAATCAGCCAATGAATGTTAAAGAAAAAACCTAAAAATAGAATTACCACAGGAGCCAGGATTACCACCCCTAGGTAGATACTAATAATAATTGAAAGCAGGTTCTCTCTGTTATGGTTTGAATATATCCTACCCCAAATTCATATTGAAATGTAATCCCGTTATGGTAGTATTGAGTCATGAAAACTAAGTCATGAGGACCTTGCCTTCATGAGTGGCAGTACCTTACATAAGGGCTGAAACTAATTTAGGCCCTTTTTTCTCTTCTGTCTTCTGCCATGTGAGGTCACATCATTTATCCTTCATGCCTTTCACCTCTTCCATCATGTGAGGATGCAGCAAGAAGGCTCTCACAAGACACCAAATACTGGCACCCTGATCTTGGACTTACAAGCTTCCAGAACTGTAACAAATAAATTTCTGTTCTTTAGAAATTACCCAGCTTGGGATATTTTGTTATAGCTGCCAAAAGAGAATAAGTTTCAGAAAGGTAATTTCCTATCCTTGCTCATTGTAGCACTAGTCATAAGAACTGAAATGTGGAACAATTCAAGTATTGTTCATTGGTAGATGAATGGAAAAAAATTAACATCATCATACAATAGAATATTATTTGGCCTTAAAAAGAAAGTAAATTTTGACATTTGCTCCAATATGGATGAACCTTGAGAACATTATGCTTACAAAAAAGTCAAACACTGTATTAACCTACTTCTATGAAATACCTAGAGAAATTTAATTCAGAAACAAAAAGTAGCATAGTGGTTTCTGGGGGTTTGGCTGCAGTGGAATGAAGAGGTATGTTTTAAAAGGTACATATAGTTTCAGTTTTGCAGTATGGAAGAGTTCTGGAGATCTGTTTCATAGCAGTGTCAATATACTCAACACTACTATACACTGAAAAATGGTTAAAATGGTAAATTTTATTTTGTGCATTTTTGCCACAATAAAAGACTTACAAATGAAATTTTTAATAACTGAGGGAGATCTAGTGTTTTGTAATGACAAATAAGGGAAGATAGGCACATTCTCTGAAAACACTGAAGATGTAAGAACAGTGTAGTCCCAGCAGCTCTTTTCCTATTCACATAATTGAAAATGACTCATTGAAGGAGTGCAATAGAACAATGGAGATGGAACAGTGAGACTTTAAGGAGTATGTGGAAATCTCACCTTGCTCATGGTCTACCTCATTTGACATTGACCCATGAGTCTGTGTACACCATAACTAGCTCATTCAAATATGGGATTATAAGCAAATAATTCCTTCTCTCTCTGTATTCCTACATATTTTTACCAACATCATATGTTTGCAATATGGTAACTTCAATTTATATTCATTTTGCTGTTGCATCAAAAATTTCCCTTGACTCATGTCTGTCTTTATAGTGCCAAAAAATAATTGCACAAATCAAGTTGAAAGAAGAAGTAATATGTGAGGGAATATGTGAAGGAGGAAGGAAGAAGTGAAAATAAGAAGCATAAAATAAGCACATATTCTTATATGTGGGGAATGGATATAAAACCCTTTCTCTATCTATTTGCTATCAGTGATCAGTTAATACTATTAAGAAGTGGGTAAAACCACAGCAGTTATGACCATTGGTGGCTCTCTCTCTCTCTCTGTCAGTCTCAAGGTGAGTAGCTGTGCTCCACCAGCAGTCTGGTTTATCAAAGTCATGGGGGCAAGTGACCACAGACTGAAAACCTAAGCTAAAATAAAATTTTCCTCCTTTAAATGAATAGCTTCACAGTCTAAAATGTAATCCCTTGTGCTCCACATACACATCTTTCTCTGCTCCCAGTTCAGAAATCAGGCCTGGATCCAAGACTCTGCTTGGTTTCCCTGATTCCCCAGGTTCTGCCCCCAAATCGAGACAAGGGTGTCCCCCCACCATTCCTCATCACAGACTTAGGGGTCCAGCAGATCTAGGAACAGGAGCTGCCAGACAGAGGGTTAAGTGTCCTTGGCCAGCCTACAAAGCCTTGCCTCCCTGTTTTCCAGTTTCATATCTCATCCATTAACATTACAGAGACACAAAACACAAAGATATGGAAACAGAAAGCAACCCCACCACAGAGTGCTGGTGAGACTGGCAGGCTCGGCACAGAGGGCAGAGGCCTGTAGCAGGAGTGTGGACCAAGAGAAAGGTCAGGATGAGTGATTTGGACACATTAAGCTTACCTATTCCCTCTGTCCCTGAAGACCACTTTCCTTGATTGCATAATATCCAAGCTTGAAAGGATATTTAGATACATCTTATCCTTTCTCTAAAAGCTGATTTCAGAAGATTAAAACTGGATCTTTTTATTTCATCTCGGAAGGAGAGAGGTCTCTGAAGTTAAAATAAATAAATAAATAAAATTTAAAAAATATTTTAGAAATGTTAAAAAAGCATTTTAAAATCTTAAAGTATTCATCAATTTAACTTATTTTGTTTATGCTCCCCTTATTTGGTTCTCTAGTTCCTCTATTTTGAAATGATCCTCTCTCAGGGCCAGAAACTTGTCAGTAGTAAACCATTCTGATAATTTGCTTGAAAAAGTGGTTTCAAAGTTCCTCCCAGGACGGGTTTTAGGTTTCACAGTGCTTTTCAGCTTCCTGCTCAGCCAGGAGGTGTGCAGCTGTGCTCCACCCACAAACCAGCTTCACTAAGAGATCACTAGAGAACTCCTCCCCTGTCTGAGCACCAAGATGACAGAGGCTTCAGTGGAAATGTTAAAGACAGACCTTAGATTCACACATGGCCTGGAGAAAGCAGGAAAAGTACACAGTATAAGGAAGGTAGAAGAAAAATAAATATGTACAATTACTATGCATTAATTAAAAGTAAAAATTCAATGTCAAATATGAACATCAAATGGAATAAATGCCAAGTATTATAAATACTTATTAATAAGTATCTTTCCAGCTGTTAGTAATATGTAACAAAGTTCTAGTGTTGAGTCCTATTGGATATTTGAAATATCTGGTAGAAGACATTTTAGGTACCTGTTTTTTAGCATTACCCTCAAAGTCTCCAGGTTTTTGACTTTTAGCTTTTTGATTGATTCATAATAATTATATTTTTTTTCATAATAATTATATGCATTTATAAGGTACAATGTGTTGTTTGGTTCTTACATACATTGGTAATAATAAAGTCAGCACAATTAGCACACCCATCACTTTAAACTTTTGTGTTCTTCGTGATGAATATATTAAAAGTTTTCTCTTCTAGCTATTGAGAAATATACTGTGTTTTTGTTAACTATATCCCCTCTGTTATGCCATTGAACACCAGCAGTTCTTCCTCCTATCTGTAACACTAACACTGTACATTTTCCATCTTCTTCCCACCACTCTCCCCAGTCTCTGGAAAGAGACATGAGCATTTCAAAGTTATTGCAGCATTATTCACAATAGCCCAGATATGGAATCAGCTTAAACATACATCAAGGGATGAACTGTTAAAGAAAATGTGATATATACACAATGGATTACTATACGCTAACAAAAAGGATGAAATAATGTAATTGGTAACAACATAGAGGAACCTAGAAAACATTATTTTATGTGAAATGTCAGGCCCAGTAAGACAAACAATGCAAGACTTTGAGCATATGTGTAATATCATGGAAGTTTTGTATTTTAAAAATAATAGACTTTAAATTCTTTAGATTACAACCAAAGAAAATGGTTCATGCAGGGACCAGCTAGAAAAAAAATTAAGAGCCAATATTACTTTCTTGGAGTTGGAGAGAATATTTAAACACAATGCAAAAACCCAGCAGTCATAATCAACTCCATTCCTTTCAAATTTGAATGAGTTGCTTTAAATTAATTCGAGACTATGTGTGTGGGGGGGGGGGGATGATGGAGTAAATTAGAAATGCATATAAAACAAGATTGCTTATATGTTGATAATTTTGAAAATTGTTGAAAAGGTAATAGATACATAGGCACTTATTATATTTTTTTTCTTTTTGTATATGCTTGAGTTTTTTTAAATGTCAAAAAAGTGAGTAAAACAAAGGAAGAAGAGATACACTATAAGGAAAAGGAGAAGAGAAAAGAGGGAATTTTAGAAGACTAGTCAGAGGGGAAAGTTGGATCTTCACTGAAATTCAAGGGAAATTTTTATACTATCCTAATGACAATGAAAAAAATTATAAAAATTAGGATATACTGAGTTGTTATAATATTTTTACTATAGAACTTTTACTATAGAACTAAAAATAATGAATTTTGAGATTTTTATGTCAAGCTAATCCAAATGACATAACACTGTGCTTAAAATCAGCTAATCCTACATACCTTTGTCCTTGTGAATGGTTTAAGCTGAGGCTCTCTGGTTTTTTTGGATATGCATGTAGAATGAGTATAACGTAATAGAGAAACAGAACTCATCAGGAACATTCCTAAAAACATAACTTTTATTCAGTAAAACTAACTTTTTTGGTGTATGGATTTTGAGTTTTGACAAACACATATAATCATGAAATCACTGTCACAATCAAGGTAAAGATCCATAACCCACTCCCAATCCCCTCAGGCCCATTTAGAGACATTCCCCTCCTCTGCTCCCAGCCCTTGCCAACTGCTGGTCTGTTTTCTGTTTGCTTTTCCAGAATGTTACATAAGTAGAATCCTGCAGTAGAGTCTGTATAATGCATTTGAGATTGATCCACACTATGGTATGGATGGATAGTTTGTCCTCTACAAACAAATTTGGATTTAGAAAAGAAGAGACTTTATTCAAAAGAACCAATGATATAGGAATAATACTCTTATTTCAAAACATGCAGCATCTCAAAAATCAAACAGGAAGAGGCCTTGATTTTATAAAAGAGATTTAAAAATGTTAGCAAAAAATATGTGAGTGAGAGAGCTTGAGATGAAAGAGAGCAGCTTTGTGGTTAAGATCATCCATGAGCTGTAAAGGACCTTTTGCACCCTGGGGCTCTGGGGCTTGTTTAATCTTTTGAGCAAGTCTGACTTTAGGAGACCCTGGGAAAGAAAGTTGAAACTTGGCACAGATTTGGTCAAGTCTGTACAAGGTTGTAATAAAGTGTTTTGTTTTATTTTTTTTTTCTCTTTGCTTTGCTTTTTCTTACTGTCCTCCTTTATTTTTTACTTTTCCTCATTTTTCCCACCATAAATACTGGTGGAGTTTTTATGTCTCTCCCCAGCTGAAGAATATTTGAATCATTGCAAATTTTTCAGTTTTTACTAATTATCAATAAAACATTAAAACTACAATAAATATCTATGTATAGGTTTTTATGTAAAATCAAGTTTTTTCTCCTTGTATAGAATACCTAGGGGCAAGCTGCACAGGGCATATGGCAAATGACTGTTTACCATTTTGCCTTTCTAAACACAATAGAAGGACATTCTATTTGCATCTTTTCTTCACCAACACTTGCTGTTGTGACTCTATTTAGTTTTGTTTGCCACTCTGAGAATCATATGGTGACTACCCATTGTGTTTTAACTTGTATTTCTCAAAAGTCTGTTAACATCAAGCATATTTTATGTGTTTATTTACCATTATGGTATTGTCTTTATTGTTGTTATTTTGTAAGTCATGAAATCTAGAACTCTGATTTCTCCAAATTTGATCTTTTTTTCCAAAATAATTTGGCTATTGGTTCTTTGACCTTTTCACATAATTAAAAAGTGACCTTCTTGATTTCCACGAAAAATAAAGTAAATCATGCTGAAGCGTTTATTGGAATTGCACTGGATTTATAAACCTGTTTGGAAATAGTTTGAATATTCCATCCATGAGTTGAATATTCCAATCTATGAACATCTTTTATTTCTTTATTGATTTAGATCTTCTTTGAGCTGTTTATTGTTTTTGAATATAGTTTTTATTATACTGATTATGAACAATTTTGATAGGTTTACAATTAAGTATTTTATCTTAACTGGTGTTACTACAAATGGTACTGATTTTGTATTCTATTTGCCTTTGAGAATTGCTGGTATATGAAAATTGAAATGATTTTTAAAGATTAGCATTATATCCTACAGTTTTGGAAAAACTCATTTATTACATCTAATAGCATTTTGGTTGATTCCTTGATGTCATCATCACAGATCAGGCTGTATGGGATACAGCTGAAGGGATAAAATGCTGCTCTTGCAGAGGGCCATGCTGAGCACCGTCAACCAGACACCCGTGGTGCTACAGGTGCAGGGCCTGATAAGCTCTCAGGTGCACATGGGCGGCCACCGTACTGAGGTCCTGTGCCTCATGAAGTGGTGCTGCCAGAGGTGCGCCTGGTGGACGAGGAGTACAGGAGGTCTTGGGGGAACTGCGGGATGAGTGCAGCAAATACAGCTCCTCAAGTCCATCGAGGTCCCCTACCTACAGATGGTGTCCAGGTAGGTGCCGCTGCGGCAAGATCATTGTGGAGCTCACCTCTGTGTGACTGCCAGAAATCCATGCAGGACCTTCGCAAATCTGCCAACAGTCAGGTTGTCACAAAATATTGTGACCTCGACTCTTACCAGCAGAAACTCTTATGGTAGAGGTGGCTTGGGGAGGGTGGGGGCAGGGCTGGTTGGAGGCTTCTCTCTCCACCTGTCCCCCTCTTCCCCCACACTTCCCCCCCTCTGAAGATGATGGTCAGAGAAGTGACAGCGAAATGACAGCCTGACAGCCAGCAGCAACTGGAATGGCAGCAATTAAGTATGAGGGGTGGAGGGGTGGGAGGTTAGGGAAGGAAAGGGACTGAAGTGCACACAGGCCCACACAGACAAGCACCCACACAGACACAGAGGGAGGGGGTTGGGATGGAGAGGGGTGCACAGCAGGGCAGGTAGGACCCCCAGGGCCTCTCCCAAAATAGCCTCCCCACCTTAGACCCCTTTCTCCTCCCCATGGTAGGAACACACTGTGTTTATATTTCATGGCCAAATTATTTTGTATTTTGTTGACTAGCCCTTAGTGCCCTGCCCTCTCCCCTTTGCAGGACCACAGCCCCCTCCCTCTGTTCCTCCCTGGTCCCAGCTCTGGTTTTCCTTGTTTCTTAGTTGGTTCTCTTTGGCCTTCCCCAACAGGCTCCCACCGCCCAGTCCCGTAGCCCTGTCCCTCTCTTCCTCTCTGGGGAAGTTTCATATTTGCTAAGACAAATTTTCTCATTAAATATTTTGTTGTATTTTTTTTAATTTAAAAAAAATAAAAACTTCCTCATGCTTTTGCTACATTTCTTGGGATGCTCCTATGTCCTCTTTTTTCTTATTCTGTTAAAATGGTGCATTACATCCAGTCAGGATGGTAATTATCAAGAATACAAGTAACAATCAAAGTTGGCAAGGATGTGGGGAAAAGAGACATTCCTGGTGGAACTGCAAACTGGTGCAACCACTCTGAAAGTAGTATAGAGATTCCTCAGAAAACTTGGAATGAAACCAATATTTGACCACACCTTGGCATATATCCAAAGGACTTAAAATTGTCATACTATAGTGACCAGGCCACATCAACATTCAGAACAGCTCAATTCACAATAGCTAAGCTATGAAACCAACCTAGGTTCCCTTCAACAGACGGATGGATGAAGAAAATATGGTACATCTAACACAATGGAATATTACTCAGCCATAGAGAAGAATGAAAATATGGCATTTTCTGGAAAATGGATGGAACTGAAGACTTTCATGTTAATCTCCAAAAACCAAAGGCCAAATGTTCTCTCTGATATACAGAGATATAGGCGGTGGTGGGGAGTGGAAGTTCACCAAGTTGGACAGAGAGGAATGGTGGAAAGGAAAGGGAGAAGGGAATGAGAAAGACAGTAGAATGAATTTGAAATAACTTTCCTATGTTCATGATCACTGTAACTCCACATCATGTACAACCACAAGAATGGGAAGTTCTACTCCATGTATATATGATAGGTCAAAATACATTCTACTGTCATGTGTAACTAAAAAGAACAGATAAAAAAAATTTTTTAAAAAAGAAGTTAGGCCATAAGTTGTTTTACTTAAAGTTAAAGGCATGTGAAAAAAAGAATTTAAATAAATCTAGCTTTTTAAAAGGAAAAAAAAAAGGTGAATTACATTTATTTATATCTAATGTATCCCTCAGTACTTCTAACCAGGTCATTTATTATGGAGGCAAATATGGATTATTTACATGTCTCTTTTTCATCCTTATTTGTCTTATACTTTCATTGCCTCTTATTCTAATAACTGGAAAATCCTGTAGAAGAAAATTTCCATTTCCCTTGTCTTTAGCCCTCTTTTATGGATATTATTGATGGACCCGACCTTTTGTAGAAGAGACTTGCAGTAGGAGAGTACAAACTAAACTTGGAGTTTATTCTGTGGCTAATTAAATTTTTTCCTCCCTAAGAGTTTCATGAGATTGTATTTTGGTATTTATGTTTTGCAGGTAATAGGAAAATTTCTAGCAGTTATACATCCGGTAACTCCTATCAAAATTTATTTGTGTTTTTTCTATTATCTCAGTCCTAATTGCAAGTGTCATTGCAATTTCCATTTTTTTTTTGTCAGGTAAGTTACTTTTTCTCCAAACTATGCAATATCTTGTACACATTTATATTGCCAATAAATATTTATTTAATTTTGAGCTCTGTTATGTGTCAGGCACTGTGTAAAGTGCTTGAGGTATATCAGTAAATAAAACACACACACAAAAAAATTCCTGCTGTCTTCAAAGTTAATTTCTAGCAGGTGGATACAGGTAAGACTAAATAAGGGTAAGAGTGGAACAGGTTGTAATATATGCAGGGTAGCAATAGGATCTTCTTTGGGAAGGTATTTAGCAATATTTTGAAGGGGATGGAAAAGTCATGGTTTCCTGGGGAACTGTTCCAGAAAGAAAAAGGAGAGCAAAGCCCTAGGACTTTCGGAGTGTGCTGTAGATAAATCAGAGTAAGAATGGAGAAGAGGAATATAATAAGGGGAAGATACAGCATCCCCCCATTACCTGTGGTTTCAGTTACACATGGTCAACTGTTTTTCAAAAATATTAAATGAAAAATTTCAGAAATTAACAATTTATAAGTTTTAAATTACAAACTGCTCTGAATAGTGTAGCAAAGTCTTGTGCCATTTTTTGTCATTTTGCCCAAAATTTGAATCATCCCTCTGCTAATGCATCCACAACCTGCCCATCCATCTGATAATGGAGCTGCCTCCATTATCAGATTGACGGTCATGGTATCTGTGTTCTAATAATTTTTATTTTACTTAACACTATCCCAAGCGCAAAAGTAGTATATTGGCAATTCAGATATACCAAAGAGAAGCCATCAAGGCTGCCCTTTAAGTAAAAAGGTCAAACTTTATCAATGGGTTGCCTGTATGTATAGGAATAAAAAAGAAAACATAGTATATACAGGGTTTGGTATTATCCACAGTTTCAGGCATCCAGTGAGGATATTTTCCATGGATAGCAGAAGTCTTGTAAGCTATTTAAAAACTGCATTTCACTTAGAATGCAATAGAAAGAGAAAGGTGGCAGCATTGAACTTTAATGGCTGAATAATTGATTTCCATACTGAGAATAAACTATTAGGAGACCAGGATAAAAGCAGGAAGACTTTTCAGAAAAATCTTGTAGAAATCAACTTGAAATGATGATGCCTTAGGCCTGATGAAAACAATGTGGAGTTGTGGGCAGGGTGGATATTTTGGAATTTAAGACAACAGTATTTCATATCAGATGGAATATAGAGTATTAGGAAGAAAAAAGTCAATGATAATTTTAAGAATTTTCTTTTGAGCTTGAAAGAATACAATTGCAATTCACTGATATGAGCAAAGCTATGGGTATAGAAATTCCACTTAGCTATTTCCTGACTTGTCCCAATCAGAATTGTCATTCCCTTAAAGAATAAAGTAGAGTGTGTACTTGAAATATTCTCAGGTAAAATGTAGATAAAGCAGAGTAAGAATGGAGAAGAGGAATATAATAGGGGAAGGTACAGCATCCCCCCATTACCTATGGTTTCTATTACACATGGTCAACTGTTTTTCAAAAATATTAAATGAAAAATTTCAGAAATTAACAATTAATTTACTTACATCTTATACTTAAGAAGACTGAGAATGCAGGAAAGTATAGAAGAACTACAAATTTCTTTAAAAAAATATTCATCCTTTGTACATAGAAGCAATATACCACCAGCTTTGCTTGGGATCTATTAAAGAACTGCTCAGGTAGAGATAACTTAACATGAGAAAATATGTGTATTTTGATTTATAAAAGTGGTCTTCAAATTTTTGTTGTTGCTACAACTTCTATCCACACTTTTGGAAGGGGGATTGAACTCAGGGGTGCTTAATCACTGAGCCACATCCCCAGAACTTTTATATTTTAATTTAGAGACAGGGTCTCACTAAGTTTCTTAGGGCCTTACTAAGTTACTGAGGCTGACTTTGAACTTACAGGCCTTCTGCCTCAGCCTCCCAAGCCATCTTACAACTTCTAAAATATGACATAAAATAATTTGAAAAACTACATGTTACCTGACATTTTTCATCAGATATTTAAATAGTTGTAAATCATATAATTTCTAGCACATCAAAAATGTTATCATGTTAAAATTTATCTTTATATTGTCATCTTACATATACCTATTGGAATATAAGTTTTGTCATGATCTGAAACCCACCATTAACTATTTTTTTTTTATAAGCATGAAACATGGGTCTGGGCATGTAACTCAGCGGTAAAGTGCTTGCCTAGCCTGCATAAGGATTTGAAATTGATTCCCCCACTACAAAATGAACAAATGAATGAGTAAATGAATGAATGAATGAATAACAATAAAAAAACACATGAACCAAAACCTTCCTAACGTTTGAAAATTCTGGTTGATTTGTTTCCTTCAAATGTATTTCTATTCTAGAATTTTATCATAGTATGAGATGCCTGTGTGTTGCTTAAAGTTGTTTGCTACTTCATGTTTACTATTTTTAATATGTTGAAATTTCATTTAAAAATTATATAAGACTCTCTTAAAATATTTTTATATTATTTAGAATTATAATTTTAGTAATATTTTATATTTGAAAACAATTTGAGGTGGCTGGGGTGTGGCTCAGCAGAGAGTGCTTGCACTGGGTTTGTGTGAGGCACTGGGTTTGATACTCAGCACAATATAAAAGTAAATAAACAAAATAAAGATACTGCATGTATATATAATTTTAAAATGTTAGAAACTATGATATAAATTTTGAAAATTATCAAAAAAATGCAATTTATTTATTATCAACTTCTAAATTGTGATTTAATGCATTTGCTGCTCTCAAAATTTGCCATAATGTAATACTATGTATAGTTCAAATTATGAGTATGTATTAGTTGGAAAGTATGACAAAAAGAATACTAATTATTCAGTAAATACCTGAACATAGTGTATTTGATTCTGGTATTACCCAGCCACAATAATTAAAATAAATGATTTATAAAAACTCAGAGACTTTCCCATTGAGAAACTCATCCTCTGATGAATTTTTTTTCTGTGAATATGAGAGTTGTATAATTTACTAATTCTCTCCCCCAACATTTAATTCATCCAGCATTTATCATATAATTTTATTTTTTGTTAATAACAAAAGAATATATTAAGCATTTTACATGAGGAAATAAGATGAGAATTGACGATAGTTGGAGTAACTGTTCATAAAACTACATAATATGAAAAACATTATTTCCTTAAATTAGCTTTAACTAGCTCAATTAATAATACACAAGTCTAAAAAGTCAGATAAATATTTTACCAAAGAATTTTATTTAACGTCACCTAAAGTATTTAGCAGTCTCTGAAAAATAATTCTGTTAATTTAAAATTAATCAATGATCATTAACTTTACAGCTATTTGTTTTTATCCTCTTACCTAATGACTTATTCTTGTGATAAGAGTCAAACAACAACAAGTGCTGGCGAGGATGTGGGGAAAAGGGTACGCTTGTACATTGCTGGTGGGACTGCAAATTGGTGCAGCCAATTTGGAAAGCAGTATGGAGATTTCTTGGAAAGCTGGGAATGGAGCCACCATTTGACCCAGCTATTCCCCTTCTCGTTCTATTCCCTAAAGACCTAAATAGAGCATGCTACAGGGACACTGCTACATCGATGTTCATAGCAGCACAATTCACAATAGCTAGACTGTGGAACCAACCTAGATGCCCTTCAATGGATGAATGGATAAAAAAAATGTGGCATTTATACACAATGGAGTATTACTCTGCATTAAAAAATGAGAAAATCATAGAATTTACAGGGAAATGGATGGCATTAGAGCAGATTATGCTAAGTGAAGCTAGCCAATCCCTAAAAAACAAATGCCAAATGTCTTCTTTGATATAAGGAGAGTAACTAACAACAGAGTAGGGTCGAAGAGCATGAGAAGAAGATTAACATTAAACAGGGATGAGAGGTGGGAGGGAAAGGGAGAGAGAAGGGAAAATGCATGGAAATGGAAGGAGACCCTCAGAGTTATACAAAAGTACATACAAGAGGAAGTGAGGGGAAGGGGAAAAATAATACAAGGGGGACAAACGAATGTCAGTAGAGGGGGCAGAGAGAGAAGAGGGGAGGCGAGGGGAGGGGAGGGGGGATAGTAGAGGATAGGAAAGGCAGCAGAATACAACAGACACTAGTATGGCAATATGTAAATCAATGGATGTGTAACTGATGTGATTCTGCAATCTGTATATGGGGTAAAAATGGGAGCTCATAACCCACTTGAATCAAATTGTGAAATATGATATATCAAGTACTATGTAATGTTTTGAACAGCCAACAATAAAAAATTAAAAAAAAAAAGAGTTAGGAAGAGATGTAAAGAATTGCCTACTACTAAATCTAAAGGAAAATAAGTCATTGTTGGTATTTGATAGTTTTACCTGATCTCTTTTCATTTTGCCTTCACTAAATATTCCAAAAAAACAATACAAAATTTTTAATGTTAAGGGAGGGAAATGGTAGAGGTATGGAATAAAAATATATGTTTTTCCAATAAGCTATGCTATGAAATCTTGTTGGTTTCAGGATATCTAACAGTGGCCCGTGGTCAAAATATTTTTGCATACACAACAGCGCGTGCGCGCACACACACACACACATCAGAAAATTTAGGAAGTCCTTGATAGTACTTTTGATATCAAAAACAGTATTTTGAATGGTGTCATACACTGTATACTAGAAGCTTTTGCATCCCTCAATAATGCATGATAGTAAAATCGAGGACAGGTAAGGAGTTTTCCTTTCTGTTGTTAAGAACATGGAGGTTGTCCACAGAAAGGGGAGCAGATACCTAACTTGAAGGTCACTGGGCACATGATGATTACACTTGGGATAAAACTTGGTGATGAGTCATGAAAGCAACTATCCATATATATTCTTTAAAATGGAACTCAGAATTATAAACAGAAAAAAAAGTAAATAAAGGAGATAAAAAAGTTTTCTAATTATCATTCCTTCTGGTTGTCTCAATTTTAGCAAAAAAATAAGGAGCAGACCTTAGAGAACCCTGTGTTTGCTACTTGCCCAAAAGATTGGATAGCATTTGGAAGCCATTGTTTATATTTTGCTGAAAACATGGGGAATTGGACATTCAGCCAGACCTTTTGCACTATCTTAGAAGCCGGTCTTGCTCAGGTTGACAGCCAGGACGAACTGGTAAGAAAAGATTTTGGATCACTTTTCTCTTTAGAATTCTTTGCCCCCTGGTGGATTGGGCTGCATAAAGTTAAAGCTGAAATATTAGAAAGGATCACATCTTAAACAGAACTTGGAGCATGGGACACATTTTAGTGTGTACCATTGATTAAGGTATATACTTGTCCTGGAATCCTGTGAGTCATTTCAGATATGCGGACATACTAACCTGCAAAAATTAGGTATACTGTTCTCCTTCTACTCAGAAATATGCTAATCAGATAATTTGTCATCTGCATTGACACATGTTGGATATTGAAGGTGCGCACTAAAAAACATTGTGCTGGAATGACAGCCATGAATATATGGTCCCTTATGAAGAAATTTAAGATCACAGATATTAAATGACTTAACTGAGAATTGAGGATTGGTCTAACTCCAAAATCTATGCTTCTCAAGTATACCATGATATCACCTCCACAAGAGAAGGCTGTAGGGAAGATAAACTCAATATCTTTTTTAAAACATGAACACATGTTTTCACTTTCTGTGTTGTATAGCAGAATTTCCTGAAAAGACATAATGGTCATTCTGATTATTGTTTTGGCCTTAACAGAGAAGCATCATATCACATCTGGAAGTGGACAGAGAACACTGAATGTAAAGCCTGGTAAGTTTTCAGAGTTATTTTTTATTCCATTGTATTCATGTGTGTGATTTGTGTGTATGAGATGAGAAAGTTATCCATTTGTAAAGTGCATTGCACTAGCGAATAAAAAGTATGAATCCTAAACTCCATGGTTGACAGTGTGCTTAGTATGCTCAAGGCCCTAGATTCAATCCCCATTAAACTCCATCCACCCCCAAAATGTAAATATTTTTATGGTCTTCCACATTTACTACCTGTGTCTTTAGAGAGAACTTACATTATTGTGATTTTGCTTGACATCTTTAGCAGGATGATGGCACCCAGCATAGTTCTTGCAGTATCTTGCAGACACTGATTTAGAACTTTGCTGATAAACAGAGAGGGCTGTAATACCAATCCTAGGAAGCCATTGAAGGACTGATGTCTGTAAGACTCATACATTCACTCTTTATACTGCTGCATCCCTTCATAAAAGCAAAGTTTCCAGAGAAACATTGGGAATCTCTTCTAACATTTCATCGTCAGACAGAAATGAGTGAATAAATCCATTAGATGGGTTAATAATTTTAATGGATTCTTGGTAACTGTAGTCAATTGGGTCATGGCTAGAGGAAGCAGGTACATTGACAGAATAACCTGAAACATCAGATATACTGTTCTCCTTCTATTTTGAAATATAGTAATCAGATAATTTGTCATCCACAAAGGCATATGTCGGATATTAAAGTGGGCATTAAAAACATTGTGCTGGAATGACAAACATAGGCTGATACTTTCCCAAATTTTTAAATATAGATACGTAAGGAAAATAAAATGAGGCAGAAGCAAAGTGAATAGGCAAAAGCAAAAGCTGCTAGCCCAGCTTTTTTTATATCCATAGGTTACTTTAGATCGTTGATATCATTAGTACATGTTGTTCATTGTATTACTAAGCAGGTTACAGACTCAGCAATATTATGCAGCTTATTTCTCAGTTACATACTAAGTTGAAATGTGCAATGTTAGGACTTTTGTGTAGCTCCCAAGAAAGTCCATTGTATAAAGTTACTGTTATGTGGACAGGTATAGGCACAGTGAAACATTGTAGTTGTCTAACAAGAGAGTTTCTTTATTCCCAGGAGTTGTGTGCCTGAGATCAAGGTCAAGTCTGATAAGACACTAACTTAGACCCTCCTCCTGAAGGACATTGCTATAGTAGCTAGGCAGGCTGTGTCTTTGCACAGAAGTTTTCCCAACATCAGGCCTTCTGTGTCTTTGCAAAAAAACTTCCTAGTCACCCAGCATGCCACAGTCATGAAGCTATTAGAGACCTCAATCCCAAACACAGAAACCTTACATAGATAAATGGCATACAATAGGGGTATGCCCTTGGGGACTCTTCCTAGTTCCTGGTCCCTTCTGCTATGCCTATCCCTGCTTCCTGAGTGCCATGAGCCGAGAAGGTTACCTCTGCCATGCTCTTATACCATGATGCTCATCCTCACATCTATTGTGGTAGCCAGGACTTCACCAATGAATTCTTGCTGGTTTGGAGGGATAAGCCTCCTAAGAAATGAAAGTCTATAATAATTAATGAAGAAAAAAAGACAAAGTCAGAAAGCTATCTTCAAAAAGTTGGAGCCTCTGATAGGTCCAGTCCACACAGGAGCTGGAGCTAGACAATTAGAAAATAACTCCTGAGGTTTATTTAAAGTGAACACCAAAGGCAGGAAGGAACAAGGTTTCAGGAGTAGAGCCATGCTTCATGATGTCTTGTAGTCAGCATGTTGATTGGCATCTTGGCAGGTCACACCCATCTCAGAGGGCTGTGTGGCTACAGTAGGTTACCCCATCTCCAGTGCTCTGTGGGATCCTTGACAGAGCTTGAATAGGGCTCAAAATTGTCTGGGAAGTCTTACACAGAGAAAATGTGCACTGGAAGTCTCCAGACACCATCTTAGCCTATTCACTAGTCTGTGGAGTGCAATATAGTCCACAGAGCCCATGGATGGCTCTCAACACATATCAGGCTGAAAGCACTGGACCTAGCTGACCATGGACTGAAACAATGAGCCAAAAGAAGTCTTACCTCCTTTAAATTGTTATAAATATTTCAATGGTGGTAAAGTGATCATTTCATCGGAACAGGTAAACTATAGGGGCATAATCACTTCCATCAAAAATGTTAAACTCTTAGGAATTTAGTAGTAAGTGATTTTTAAATATCTTCAGACATTTATGAAACAAGTGGAGATCAAACTAAAAATAATCTTCAGAAAAAGCCACCAATGACAACAGTTTGGAGATAGCAGCAAGCACCAGTTAAATACCTAATCAATAACACATAAGTGGGCTTGGGATAGATGAATGATAAACTTGTGTTATTCAAGCAAAAACCTTGAGAATGTAAAGGAAACTAAATGCAGAAATAGTATATATTATCAATGACTAACACATTTCTCTTGTTCACATTAAAAAATATGGAGGGTTGATGCTGAACAGTGTAGTGGAGAAGCAAATGTGGATGTCCAGCCTATGAATATTTAATATTTTTGTGTCTGATTTTAGGTTTTCCATCAAAGGATTTGGAGAATGTGCCTACCTGAATGATAATGGAATCAGCAGTGCCAGGAACTACACAGATAATGTAGTTGTACGCTTTCCTCCACAAAAAAATCTTAATTAAGCTTCTCCAGAAACCCTTACCATAATTGTTCTTAGACTCTTAGCAAAAATTCCTGGAAAAGAATTCTCAGGTGAGGGTATGTTTGTAGAAGCATAGTGAGATAAGACTTATCCAAGGCATTCACAGAGACATTTACATTTTTAAAAAAGTCTGGCCAAGACTGTCCGTGGGCAGGGAGAATACAGGCTAGAACAACCCCCACCACTACAGCCCACCACTGGTGCTGAAAGTTGGAGCAAGAGAAGCCAGAATTAGACAGGCAGTCATTGTAGATAGGTAGATCGAGTCAGGTTGGGTCAAGGAAGCCAATTTTGAGAGAGTCTGGGAACTTGGAGACTGTACCCTGAGGGATCTTATCAAGAACCTGCTCTTGCTCCAACCTGTTGCCAAGGTAACCTGTTGCAGAAATTTCCCCTCCCTACAGAGAGCCATAAGGTTGTTAAAGCTTTGTTGTCTACTCCACCCTGCCCTTCCCCATTCAGCCCACCTATTTTCCACATTTTGGCCATCACACTGAGCATTCCTGGGCCTTGTCACATATGCAGGAAGGAGAAAGATAAGGGGGGAAAAGCAAGAGAACAAAGGAATCCTAGGACATATAAAAAGAGCAGAACACCTCCTTGCTTCTTGGGATGCCAGGATACCAGCTATGGCCCCCTTCTCCTTTGCAGGAGAAGTCTATATTACCCGTTTTTAAATAAACCCTGCTTCATATGCTTGCCTTGTTGTGTTTCTCTAATGTTCAAAATTCAACATGTGGGAAGCAGGACTCATCACCAATAACTGCGGTATCACAAGGAGCCAGCAAGGTGCAAAGAGAAGTGGCCTATGGGTCACACAGCACTGCCACAGGGGGATACAATCTGAGAAGGCAAGGCAAAATCATCACTGGGCAGTTGGAGCCAACTTGCTTGTGGTGCACAGAACAAACATGGCGGCTCCCAGCCCAACAGAGTTCCACCAAAAGCAAGGATATAGTAACTTCAGATGGGCAAATTTGGGAAATGCTCTGGGCAAGATGGCAGACAGGGTGGGAAGTCCAGTGCTGTAGGCAGATTTTCAGATCACATGGAGAGCATAGAAAAGCAACTCTGGCCACACAACAGCAGCAGCATGGTGCTGAGAGCCATAGCCAAGTAGGAATGACGCATGGCATTTTTGGTTGAAAGGTGAAGCCATTGAGATGATAATGACTATGTTAAGACCTGCACTCAATTGGAGATTAGACCCCTGCTGTCTGCCTAGGCCTGCTACTTTGGAGCTCTCTTGGGACTCCCAGAGAGTTCCCATTGGTTGGGGAAGTGCGGTAGGAGGGAATTCCGGAGGAGGGATTTCCTGTTGGTGTAGTGTGTCCCTGGAGAACACCGCGTGCGTGGTTTGCGGGAGAATTCCCAGGGAGCATGTGTGGAGTGTGCTGGTGGAGTTCAGAAATAAAGTTTGTTCCTGCTTGAGTGGCTCGTGATTTTGTGCCCAGCCAGACTGCGGCAGCATGGTGTTTCCTCATAAATGAGTTTTCTTTTGTGCAGGCTTCTTCCAAACCTTGCCTTCCATGGTCACAGCATGGCATGCCCAAAGTATGTTTTAGCTGGCTTCCTCTCAGTCCCTCCCACCATTGCTCAGAGCGGGCCTTCCAGCTCTGCTTCACAGAGCTTGCATCTTACAGCCTCTGACTCTTAAAAGCAAGCACTCAGGTGCAAACTTGTCTTTTTCTGTTCCAAATAAATACTAACAACAACATATTTGCACACAAATATGATATATATATGATTTACCCAGCCTAAATCCATCTTAAGATTGGGAGCCATCTCATCACAAGGTCATGAAAAGTTTATTTCTGTTTTACTGTAAAATACTAAGATTTCTGTTTGGACTGACCATACTTTGATGTTTAATATTGCTCGAAATTCCTGCCCATGCTTTGAACTTACCCCTGCCTGGCTCTCCCTGACCAGATAACAACCCTTCCAAAAATCTCAGCTGCTCCTCATTAACTTTGATGTTAGAATCTGAGTTTACTCTCTACCTTGAGATGTTAAACCATGTAGATCTTTAACCTGCAAGATGGCAAGATGGCACATCTGCCCTTGTATTATGCTTGCTAGAAGCCTATCTTCTGTAAGCTCCCGAGATACCCACCTTTATAATTTTTTGAGTTATAAAAACCTCCCTGCTCTTAGTCCTGATGCTAACCTCTGGACCTGCATTTTCCTGAGGTAGTTGCTGATCAGCTCTCTTGTGTATACAACATAAGCTTGCTTTAATTTGGTTTAAAATTGGAGTAAGTGGTCTTTTCTTTGCATTACATGTTACACACACACACACATACACACACACACACACACACACACACACACACACATATATATATATAGGGCCACACAGGCAGACTCTAAAACAACCAACTCCTGTGTCTTTGGCAGCAACTCTCTATACTTAACTATTCTCAATGCTTCATTAATAAAATGTAATTCACAATTCCATCAACAGATTTCTTTATGAAATTTTCTTTAAAGCTCCAGTGCTAGAGTTCCAAAAAGGTTGTAACTTTAACAAGAGCTGTTCTTCTTATGTTTTCTAAGAGTTTTTTGTTGTTTGTTTTGGTTTTTAGAGATGTTATTAAAAGTTAATCTGACAATTGTGAAAACAAAAAGCTGGAAACCTGAAATATTTTGCTTCACAAAGTTTTCATAATTGCCATTTTTTTTTATTTTTCTGATTAATAAATGTGTATGTACAATAATTATGTTTACATTAAACTACGTTACAAAATGTTGTAGAGACAGAGGAGGCAGGACACTAAAAGACAGCAGGAAGAAGATTTATCATTTATTTTTATTGGTTACAATCAGGCTCAGAGGGAAAAGTTTTCACTGTAATCAATTACTCCCTCTGAACCCTGAGTTCAGGCAGTTTCAGAACTTTCCACCCAGTGTGTGTAGGGGAGGGCAAAGAAGTTCACAATCTGCAGAAGTTCACACAAAAGCAGCTTTTTCTTTCACAGCTCTGGGCAAGATAATCCTCAAGGAAGGCACCTGAGAAGGGAAGAGCCTCTTCTCCCCTTTTTCCTCTCCTCCTATCAGCTGTTACCATGGAGCCAATTAGTAACATCTTCTAATGTAAACATCTCTGTAAAGCTCTGGCCCAAAGTCAGAGGCCATGTTAAAGCATCTGTCTTTCTTAATCACACTTTGCATTTGCAAACACACTTTCCACTTGAAAACTTTTGCAAACTATTATATATTATTACAATACTAGATAGTTCATAAATGTTGTAAAAAACTAGTAAAGGGGTGTTTAGCACCTGGAATGCTGATCTCTTTCAGGCCCATGGTCAATTAAGATAGAGCAATAGAAAATAGAAAGCTTAACTACATTGAAGTCTTTTGTAGAGATTCTTTTGCTGATATTTTTAATATCAATTATGGTGTGAATTTCTGGAAAGAACCTAACTAAGATTTTCTGTGGAGGAGGGGATACTACTACAATAATATCAAAGTTAACATAAATAAATGCATGCACTCACAATTTAAAAATAAAATAAAAACTAATACAAATACTTTTAATTCACATGATTTGATGAGGTTCAATTTGAATTGGGTAATTAAATAATAAAAAAGCAATGGCTTTAATATTAATACACATTTTTCCAGCTGGTTAAATGATCTATGTTTTCTAATTTCTATAATAATATTTATATCCATTTACTTATAACACTTTTATTCAACAGGAAAAACATAACCAATATTATTATTTGCAGTTACCTCATGTCTTGACTATTAAATTTAAGGTAAATGACATTAATTATATAAGTATTCATTACAGGAGACAATTATTCACTTATGAAATTAAGATGCTAACTATTTGACATAACATCAAGTAAATTTAGCTCCTTAAATGACTTAAAGTAACATATTTAAGATAATTAATGTTTTCTTAAGTTTTTTTTAAAAAAGTACAGATTTATGATTGTCTTATACCATCACTAAGAACAAGGTTACTACAAGTTAAGTCCTAATAGATATAATTTCTATATACAAAAGTGTCCAAAAGTTTTGGCTACATTTCAGTTGGAATATTTTCTCTTATTAAAATATAATAATTTGTCTAGATTCAGAGATTTATAGGGATCATTCTAGGATATAAACACAAGGAGGATTCTACAGATGAGAAAGACATATTACAAAATTCTAGAAGGAAAGAAACCAATGTTTCCACAGAGAGAAGAGAAAAAATGGAGAGTTCTAGAAGCAAGAAAGAAAATGTCTCTGGGTAAAAAAAGTCTTTATATGTTAAATACTTTGATAATAGGAAGGAAGATATTTTTCTAAATGTGAAAATCTTTGTATGGTTATATACAGGAAGTTCTAAGTAAGTAATAAAGAAGGTTTGTAAGGAATAAGTTTGTGTATAATTAAGTTGCATGTGAATATATGGAACAAAAAAATATTTAAGGTTTTTCTCTAAGATCAAATATTGATATGCAAATGTAAACCAAAATATAGAATAATTTCTTATACCTGATAAGTTTTATTATTTAAAACATAGCTAATTTTAAAAATAAAATAAAATTTATATAATTTTGACTAGACAATAACTATTCTTTTTAAATGCCACCTTAAATTTTATATTTAAAACTTTTTTTAAACAGCTATACTTTATTGACTTGAAAACATCGATGTAATTATGACAATTATTTCTTATTTTTATATATCAATTGTATCTCTGTTTCCTAAATATGTCTGTAAAATATAAGGTTTAAGAGAACATTTTCCTAAGCTGAAGCTCTCCAAAGTTTTATATAATGCTCTCTTACAAACATATATAATAATAACAAATTAATTGAAAATTTATTATATCATTTACTATTTTATAATTATATAAATATGTTATAAAAATTTTATGTTCCTCTCTACACTGAGAACTAAACAGCTATATTTTTAAAAAACAATTAAGAGACACTAACTTATTTAAAGGGTAACAACATGAGATATAAAAACGTTTAAACACCTTCCCTCAAGAAGGTGTTAAAGTTTCTCTTGATTTGTTCATTTCATGCTTTGGATGTGATATTGAATTATGTCAACTAGTTTGCATTAACTGAAAAAAAATTGCATACCAAAGTTTGTAGGGCTGGGCTTTTGGCTCAGTGGTAGAGCTCTTGCCTAGCATGTGTGAGGTGCTGGGTTAGATCCTCAGCACCACATAAAAGCAAATAAATAAAATAATAAAGGTATTGTGTCTAACTACAACTTAAAAAAAGAAAAACACATATATTTAAAGTTTGTAGAGTGGTATTCAAATGAGAAACTGGGATTAATTTGAAGATTAAAACACCTTATCTAACTTTTGCCAAGAGAGCCACTGTAACAAATATTAAAAATTATACATAAGAATCTCTTAAAATTCTATAGTCCATAGATAACTTCTGTGAACATCTAGTATATTGCCTTCTAACCTGTTTTCTATAAATATAGATGAACATATTTTATAAGTATGAAATCATACCGATAATTTCAAAACTTATAAATCATTTTAAATTACACATAATTAATGTTCTTTTACAATGTTTTTTTATAATTTTATTTTTTTAATTTTTAAAAATGACAGCAGAATGCATTATAATTCATTTTACACATATAGAGCACAATTTTTCAAATCTCTGGTTTTACTAAAGTAGAGTCACATCATTCATGTCTTCATACATGTACTTAGGTAACAATGTCCATTTCATTTCACTGTCTTTCCTACCTTCATGTCCCCTTTCTTCTCCTCCCTCTTGCCCTATCTAGAGTTCATCTCCATTATGAATCAGCATTCTTAAATCAGAGAAAATATTTGGCATTTGGGTTTTTTTGGAATTAGCTTACTTCACTTAGTATTATATTCTCCTACTCCATTCATTTACCAGCAAATGCCATTATTTTATTATCTTTGAATGCTGAATAATATTCCATTTTGTATATATACCACATTTTCATTATCCATTCATATAATGAAGGGCTTCTGGGTTGGTCCCACAGTTTAGCTATTGTGAATTTTGCTGTTATAAACATTGATGTGGCTGTGTCACTGTAGTATGCTGTTTTTAAGTCCTTTGGGTATAGACTGAGGAGTGGGATAGCTGGGTCAAAGAGTGATTCCATTCACAGTTTTCCAAGTATTCTCCATACTGCTTTCCATTTTGCTGCACCAATTTTCAGTCCCACCTGCAATGTATGAGTGTGCCTTTTCCCCCACATCCTCGCCAACACTTATTGTTTGTATTCTTAATAGCTACCATTCTGACTGGAGTGATATAAAATCTTAGAGTAGTTTTGGTTTGCATTTCTCTAATTGCTAGAGATGTTGAACATTTTTTTTCATATATTTGTTGATTGATTGAACATTTTTCATATATTTGTTGACTGATCATCCTATTCTGAGAAGTGTCTGTTTAGGTTACTGGCCCATTTATTGACTGGGTTATTTGATTTTTTGGTATTTAGACTTTTAAGTTCTTTATATATCCTAGAGATTAGTGCTCTATCTGATATGCATGTATTAAAATTTTGCTCCCAAGATGTAGGCTCTCTATTCACCTCACCGATTTTTATTTTTTCTGAGAAGAAGCTTTTTAGTTTGAATCCATCACATTTATTGATTCTTGATTTAATTCCTGTGCTATAGGAGAATTAATAAGGAAATCTGGGTGTAATCCAATATAGGATGGTTTTGACCTACTTTTTTTTCTATTAGACACAAGGTCTCTGGTTTTATTCCTAGCTCCTTGATCTACTTTGAGTTCAATTTTGTGCAAGGAGAGAGATAGGGTTTAATTTAATTTTGTTGTATATGGATTTCCAGTTTTCCCAGCACAATTTGTCAAAGAGGCTATCTTTTCTCCAATGTATGTTTGGTGCCTTTATCTAATATAAGATAACTGTAGTTATGTGGGTTTGTCTCTGTTCTGTTCTGTGTCATTGATCTATAAGTCTTTTTTGGTGCCAATACCATGCTGTTATCGTTACTATTGCTGTGTAGTATAGTTTAAGGTCTGTTGTAGTGATGCCTCCTCCTTCGCTCTTCTTGCTAAGGATTGCTTGACTATTGTGGGTCTCTTATTTTTCCAGATAAATTTCATGACAGCTTTTCTATTTCTTTGAAGAATGTCATTGGGATTTTGATTGGAATTGCATTAAACCTGTATAGTGCTTTTGGTAGTATGGTCATTTTGACAATATTAATTCTGCCTATGCAAGAAAAAAGGTAGATCTTTTCATCTTCTAAGGTCTTCTTCTAAGGTCTTCTTTAATTTATTTTTTAGCATTCTGTAATTTTTCTTGTAGAGTTCTTTCACCTCTTCCATTAAGTTGATTCCCAAGTTGCTTTTTTTTTTTTTGAGGCTATTGTAAATGTGGCAGTTTTTCCTTGTTTCCTTTTCAGAGATTATATACATAGATTTAATAAAAACAAAATGTTTATTAGTTCAAATGGGGATTAAAAGACAAAAGAGATCCAGGAAAACATCTTCACCATAGTAATCAAAATTAATATTGCCAAAGATGGGAAGATAGATCTTAGATGTAATATCCTGGAAAACACAACACTTTATGTGATATCCTGTGCACTGATGCATAAATTCCACCTAATCATAGGAAGCATTAAATAAACCTAACATAAGGAACATTCTATTAAATAACGGATACAAGTCTTGCATTTTTTAAAAATGGCAATTTCATAAAGAAAAAAGAAAGGCTCTTTTCCAGATTTAAAAAAAAAAAAAAACAAAGAAATACAACCAAGGAAATCCTGTATATTGTTCTTTCCTGAATCATTTACTACAGGAATAAAACAAAA
Source organism: Marmota flaviventris (assembly GCF_047511675.1). NCBI lineage: Eukaryota > Metazoa > Chordata > Mammalia > Rodentia > Sciuridae > Marmota > Marmota flaviventris. Next base: position 129,312,673 of record NC_092500.1, on the reverse strand, counting down.
TATAGTTTTTTTAAAAAAAAAAAAAGTAGAACTGGCAACTGAACATAGTAGGCAGATTAGGTCTCAAGTATCAATTCAATACTAAGTATTATTGTAAAGTTCTTAACAGGTCATAATCATGTATAGAATTATGTTTTACTATGAGTGTTGGGTAAGTCAAGAAAAATAAATGTATAATCCACGAAGTAACAAAGGAAGAAATTAGTTGATAGTTTCAACATGTTCCATGTCACATAAGCTTCATATGAAGGGTAAGACTTAGAGTCCAGATAGAAATAAGAAAACTGAGGAAATCAGGGACCTCAGCTGGCAGCTGTTATTCCAATTTCAGCAGGAGGACACTTTTATCCACAGCCTGGAGGGCACACAATGAGTTATGGGCTGCTTGAAGAGACTGGCATTAGAGAGAGTCTAACCTGAAGCAGAGAAAGAAAAGGAATGAGAGTAGAGATAATTTCTATAAAGTAAATCTGAATAAATGCAATTTTTTCTAAATAAATTCTAATAGATTCTGTGCATAGATTGCTCCAGCCCATGTTTACCCTCAACTCTCCTTAAAGGAATTTCTCCTTTACCACCTTCCTGTCATCTCGAAATTAGCAGTACCACTGTCAAGAATAATTCATTCCTGCAACCGGGAGGCGGGGCCTGCACTGGGGGAAGAGAAGGGGTGGCTTGGGGTGACTGAGAGGCCGGTGGCCTCCTTTGGGAAGAGCGCAACTTGCATCTTCCGCAGCGCCCTTTGGCGCAGAGCAGGACTGGGCTGAATGGAGGACACACCAACTCCGCCCGCAGCACTGGAGCGCATGCCCCCTGGCGGCCAACGGACAGACTCCTGTCTCTGAGCATGGGTTGCACCTAAGTCCCTGAGGACTCCTGGGTCTTGGGGTCCTGTCAGGGATCTGTCCACAGATAGGCACAGCCTGAGACTACACCATTCATGATTCTGGGTTCCATTGCCTGCCACCGCATGCAGGCATGCTGTCTCAGCTGCTTGAAAGTGGCTGATTCGAATATTGTGCTTTTCATTTCTTATAATTCCTGCCAGACCCAGAAATGCTTTTCTCTAGGGGATCCAAAAGCCTATGAAAATTCCTATGAAAGAATGATGTTTCGGGAAGAACATATGAGCCATTCCTGAGCCTATGTAAGTTGTGGTCCAGTCCTGGTGAGACTGAAGGGGGATCTCGGTTGAGGAACACTGGAACACTACCACTAAACCTCAGAGTATCCATTTGCTCTTGCTTTTCAGCTCCTTGCTGACTTTCAAGGTGACCATCATTGTTTCAGTTGACTTTATGGAGGGTCACTAATATGGAATCCTGTTCACTAGATCATCCTGCTTTGTGCTAGATTGGCTCCAGCTCATTAGGACTCACACTTGTGTGTGCAGTGAGCAAATGGGATGTCTAGGGCCAGCCTGCATCCAGGGCCTAGTAGAGGTGACTGGGCTGATGAGGTTTTCTCACCACAGTCAGCCTCTAGTGAGTTAGCCTGGACTCTTGGACATGGTGTTGTAAGGGTCCCGCGAAACGTCGGAGAAAGAGACCACCAAGTGACCACTCATGCAATTGGCAGAAGGGGATTTATTGAACCAGCATGCTGGGGCTCCGTGCCCACTCAAGAAGGGAAAGCAGCCCAGAGCCCCGAGCAGGGGCTGAGCACTGCTTAAGTACACTTTCTGGGGAGGGCGGAGGGCTTTGTATACATCAGAACAAATCATCATGAGGCGCGGGAAAATTGAACAACAACTCCTAAACATGATTAGTTCATTCATTGGCGGGAACAGGTCAGGCTGGAGTGATAGGTCATTCCTAAGGAGAGTACACATTCAAACTGATTGGTTCAGGCCCTGCAAGGCCTACGTGCAACCACACAGACCCCTTCAGTTACTAAACAACCAGACAATCAGGGGAAATGTTTACTGGGCGGTTCTAAGCATTGTCTTAACAGCTACAGAAATTTCAGGTTTTGCAGGTAGCATAGAAACCTAACAATACCTCCTTTACATTTTAACTCAGACCTTGCAGCTTAGAAACTTTTACAACACCCGGTCTTTTACCCTTTAAGTTTTACGCTTTAACTTCAATTTCTTTTACCCTTACAGTGTCAGGTGGGTTCCAGTAGTAGCAAAGTGTCAAACCCCAGAGTTCACAACCTTTCCATGTGCTATGATCCAGAATCCAGGAATGGCAGTGCACACCTGGAATGCCATGCTCTGAGGTGTCTTGGAGGGCAAGTTTGCAAATTGAAGGCTATTCTCTGCAATTTGTGAGACCCAGTCTTCAAATTAAACATCAAATGGGCTGTGAAGGTTGTTCAGTGGTAGAGTATCTTGGGTTCAATCATCTGGAAAAACAGAAAAAATCCTGTGCTTTGGAATGCCAAACTACTTGGGAACCTAAAACTTCTCGGAGGAATATGAGTTGCAGGCCACCCTTGGCAATTTTCCTGAATCCTTCTTAAAATGGCAAAGAAAAAGTGTGAAAGATGTACCTCAGTGTTACAGTATTCTTGTATCAAAATATTTCCAGTTCTCTCAATTTATAACATTAAAATAGGATTCCTCTCTTATAGCAAAATCTTAAAATTTATGCCAAATTTAAGAAGCTGAGCTGAAAAGTTACCTTCAATAACTTACAGCCTAATACTTTAATTCAGAAAATAAGATGTTGGAAAAGCATAAATCTCATTACTTAATGGCATTTCCAGCCTTTCCCCACCAGTGGTACCACTCATCAAGAGAAAGAATTTTCAGAAACAAAGTGCATAAGAATAACAATGGGTAAGGCTCTCCCTATCTAGGGCCTGCCCTTTTCCTTAGGTTCACACCCTGCTCTTGACCCTGCTGATTTGCAAGAAAAGGCAAAGGCAAGAGAATATAAACAATTTCCCTTCCCCTCAGTCCTCCACAGGCAAAGATGCAGGCTTTGCACTACAGGCAGCTTTTCACCCAGGTGATGGCTTTGGTGACTCTTTCTCCCTATAGCTACACCCAGTCCTAGCCTTGCACACCAGCACCTGGAAAAGGGAAAAAAATCTACAACATTCAGAAGGCAAAGTTTCCAGGTGGAAAAGAGGAAGGCAGGCTGTGGTTACCTATTTGCATATGAAACCATTTCCATATCAACTCGCTTTATACTTCCACCCTAAAATTTACCATGGAAACTCCCACCTACTTGTGAGTCTGAGCAAGAGATTTTTTTTTTTTTTTTTTTTTTTAGTGCATACAAATGCTTCCCATGTGTGGAATGTAAAGACAAAGAAAAAGGCTCCTCAGCCCAAGTTTGAAGAGGAAGAAACACAAGGGCAGCAGCCCATCCATCCTCAGGGTGAAGAGCCACTGGCAGCAGAGGTGCTGGCTGCAGCCCAGAGGAGGGGCTGGAGCTGGTAGCTGAGCAGAAGCAGGTCTGGGTGGCAGAGCAGGCAGTCACCTCCCTTTAGAGTGGAGGAATTGCACCTTGCCCAGCGCTTGAGGGAAGCTCTTCTCTGGCTCCCCAAAGATCTGTCCAGAAGATAGGTGGTGTAGAGATTCCCTTTCATGGCTCTCGGTTGTGTTGCCTGCAACAACACGCAAGGATGTTGGAAAAGTTTGGAAGCGGCTTTTTAGCATATTTTGCTTTTAATTCCTTGCCCTCCCATCAAGACACAGAAATACAGAAAGTATTTACTATCTGGGAAACAAAAGCCATTTAAAAATTGATATTGAAGTATGATGTTTGGAAGAGAAGATGTGAGCCTTTTTAGGTGCTGTGTAGGTTGTTCTAACTTTCATTAATTAATTAGTCTATTTTTGCAATACTGGTGATTGAACCTAGGGCCTCATATTTGCATGCTAAGTTTTATTCCACTGAGCTGTACCCATTTTCTTTCATTCCTTTCTTCTGTCTCTCTCAGTAAAAATGAACCCAGGAGTACTCTACTAATTAGCTACATCCCCTTCCTTATATGAGTTTATTAGGCATATAATTTTTAATTTCAAGGCAAGTTTTCCTTAGTTGCCCAAGCTGGCCTTGAACTTGCCATTCTCTTGCCTCAGCTCCCCTGTGTCTGATTACAGGTGGGTGCCACCTTGTCCCCCTACACTCCTATCCCTTTTGGTAGGTTTTGTTTTTGTTTTTTTGACAAGGGCTCTTGCTATGTTCCCTGGGCTAACCTTGATGTTGCATTCATCCTGTCTCATCCTTCCATGTCACTTATATTACAGGCACTGGCCTCCCTGCCCTGAAAATTTTTACAAAAGAATAATTTTTGTTTAGAAATTTAGTAATTTTGCTTTCATAGTAAGAAAGCAGAGTAAGACAAGTGTGCTTGCTACTGATGTATTTAATAGACACTCCAGGGTGTATGCTATTGAATCAAACAGAAGAGGCCTGTGATTATGTGAGAATCTGAATTTCAACTGTGTAAGAAGAGAACACGAATATACATATGGTATAGTAGCTCTACTTTCATGGGAAAAATATACACTTCAGACACCATGGGATCTCTGTGGCAGTATTTCCTAAAAGTGAATATAAGAATAAAGTCAAAGCTGTGCAGCTCCAAAGTAGTATATTCCAAAAAGGAACAGAAGTCAGGGGATAAGTCAATGGTCCTATTTCTGATGACCCTTCTGCTGACCTGCCTCCTGAGCAGAGCTTGGCAGAAAGTCTGTGGACTTGCAAAGCAATCCTCTCTTCTAGGAAGGAGCACCTTATCCATCCCCTTTGTTTATCAGGGAAATACATACAAAACAGCTTTACTGAGCCATAAAGAAGAATGAAATTATGGCTTTTGTCCATAAATGGATGGAAAAGGAAAACATCATACTAAATGAAAGAAGCCAGACTCAAAAAAATTCAAGGGTCGTTTCTTTCATATGTGGCAGCTAGAGCAAATTAAGGGGGGAAAGGACAGTGAGGGGGATTGAATATCATAAAGATATAGGGAAGATAAGTGAAATAGAAGGGGACCCAGAGATAGGGAAAGAGAAGGAACATGGAATGATTTACCATGATCACCTTATGTACCTATATAAATGTAACTCCAGAAATCTCACCTTTATGTATATGTACAAAGCAACACTCAAAATAAATGATTAAGATGAATAGAGTAGAGGAAGGAAAATAGGGAGAAGGTGGAGGGGAGGGGAGGAAATTGGGATACAAAGACTAAAAACTGCTAAATCAAATTCCATGCATGTGATTTTGTCAAAATGAACCAACTACCAGGTACAACTCTATTGCTATAATAAAAAAAAAAAAAATTTAAGGTGGACTGGGAATATAACTCAGTAATAGTACCCTTGGGTTCAATCCACAGCAAAAGGTGGGTGGGGAGTGGGGAAGGGAGAGGAGCAAAATAACAGAAAAATGATAACTTTGCAGTCCACTGACCTCACCAGTGCTCTGGGAGATAATTGGCCTGTGGATTAAATACCTGACATGCCTTCAAAGCAAGGGACAAAGTACAGGTTCTGGACTCCTTAACTCAGGTCAATTAGGCCTGGCTGCTGATGTTCTGATCTGGTGATTAAAGGGAAGAGGGACAGGTTCATGACATTGAAATAAGATGGAGAGAATTTCAGCAAAGAAGTGAGACACAGGTCAGATTCAAGGGAGCTTGAAGGAGAAGTGGGGGCCCTTTGTTCTTCATGGAATCAGGAAAAACTTCATGGCTAGGGGATTGAGCTGAGGCTGGAAGGAAGGGTACAGTGTAGTTTCTTGAGCAGTGGGAAAAGGGCATGGCCATACCTTCAGCAAAAGCCTGAAGACAGGAAGCCCAGGATGAATAAAGTGTGCAGTGAATTGTTGAGTTTGGCTAGAAGATTCCAAGGGAGCAGTGGAAATTAAGTGAAAGGGAACTGGAGGCTAGGTGGTGGTTTGTCACTTAAGTAGAATTAAGTATTAGGAAGGTCCTAATAGAGAAGCAATGTCATATCCAGCAACATGAAGACTGTGGTGAGTGTTTGGGGTATGGCTCTGAGGTAGAGTGCTTACCTAGCCTGTGCAAGGCCCTGGGTCTCATCCCCAGCACCTTAAAAGAAAAGAATAAGGAGATCCTTGCTCAGAGATTGGCAAGCACATTAATCTACATACCAACCACTTCAGTTCTGTCTCCTAAGAACACTTGGAGTGGCACCCTCCTATTTCTGAGATGGACTGTAGAGAGTGGAGAATGGATTGAAGGGAAGTGATGGGGTTGAAGAGGAGCACTAAGAGTGAACCCCAACCGAGGTGGCAGCAGCAGGTAGGAGCCAGTTGTATCTGCACCATAAGATAAGTTTTGATAACTGACTGAGGGTGGGCTCAGGGAACAGCAGAGACTAAGGTTACCATGAGGTTTTCACCCTGGATAAAGAAGCCAGAGGGCAGTTGCATCCACAGAATTCCTATTTGATTTTAATGTGAGACATAACAATGGCTGGCATTTATTGAATACTTTCCAGGATCTAGATAAAGGGTCTTATCATTCATTTATGTAAATGGTTTTGTTTGCTTGATCCATTTGCTTTGTTTTGCATTGCTAGGGATGGAAACTATGGCTTGCTCATGCTAAGCATAGGCACTCTATAATTGAGCCCAGCCACATGAAATTTTTTTTTGGGGGATGGGTACTGAGGATTGAACTCAGAGGCACTCATCCACTGAGCCACATCCCCAGCCCTATTTTCTTGTTTTTTATTTAGAAATCAGGTCTCAGTTGTTTAGTGCCTCACCATTGTTGAGGCTGGCTTTGATCCTCCTGTCTCAGCCTCCTGAGCCACTGGGATTATAGGCATGCACCACTGTGCCCAGCATGCAATTGTTTTTTGAGTACTTATTGTATGCCTGCATTGTTTCAGATGCTGGACATTTGAACTAAAAACACACATATATAATTATTTCTTTGCAAAGTACAGTGGTGCACATCTCTAATGCTAATGACCAAGATAGGTCAGGCAGGAAGATCATAATTCTGAGGCCAGCCAGGCAACTTAGTGAGAACCTGCATTTAAATAAAAATAAGAAATGGTTGGGGACACAGCTCATTACTTGCCTATCAGGTATGAGAAATTCAGCAAAAAGAAAACAAAAATAAAAGAGAGACATTGATTTATCAAAGCTTGCACTCTGGTAACAGTTTTATAGACAAATGGTAGAAGTAGGTAAAAAAAAGTATTCAGGAAGAAAAGGAAGGAGAGAGAAGACTAGGGCAGAATAGAGGTGGTAAGGAGGAAACCTTGCTCATCTGGGTCATGTGGACTATTTGGAGCATTCAGCAGGTTGAATCCTTCCTGACCTCATCTGTCAAGATCCAGCATTAACTGCTAAGGTGCCCCAGGAATCCTTAACATCTGAGTCTGGGTTTATTTTCTAGCAAGTTTGTTAGTTATGCTGACTTGTAATTAGAATATGGAGGGTCCTCTCATTGTGATGATTTGGTTTGCACAACCTAGAATCAAACCAAAGTAAGTATGTGCCTAAGAAGACAAGACTAATTGTAGGAATGATCATACTTAAAGTCATTGGCATTATATCGACACATGAGTAGGAAAATGGATTTTTAGTTATATTCAAATATCATTTTCTTCCACCTCTAGTATGTTCTCCCTGACACATGGATTATAAATGAAAAGCAAAATTCATAGACTTAAATCTTGATCTTTTCCTCTGGTGAAGAAGAAAATGGACAAAAGGAAGATAAGAAGAAGGAAGAGGGGAGCCAGACCAATTCTCAATGATAAATTGAGCAAACCAGAGCTGTAGCTAGCAGAGCTCACAGAATGTCATGAAAAAAAAAAAAAAAGGAAATACCTAATTTAAAATGCTTAAAGTAATTTAATTTCAAAAAATTACCAGTTAATTCTGAAAGGGTAAAGTTTCTAAGCTGCAAAGCCTGAGTTAAAATGTAAAGGACCAGGCATTGTAAACCTGCTTCTAAACTGCAAAGCATGGGTTAAATTCCTGAGGCAGTTAAGACAATGCCCTACTGGCCATTTAGTTGATTTATAGCCTAAGATCCTGTGCAGCTTGTCATGTAGACATTCAGGGCCCGAACCAATCAGTTTAAATGTAACCCCCTCGTTAGGAATGACCTATCACTCCAGCCAGCCCTGTTCCCGCCAATGAATGTACTAATCAAGTTTAGGAGTTGTTGTTTGATTTTCCCATGGTGTAAGGTGATTTGTTAAAGGAGACTGTGATGTATGCAAAGCCCCCACCCTCCCCAAAAAGTGTACTTAAGCATTGTTCAACCCCTGCTCTGGGCTCTGGGCTGCTCTCCCTTCTTGAGTGGGCACGGAGCCCCAGCATGCTGGATCAATAAATCCCCTTCTGCCAATTGCATGAGTAGTCTCTTGGTGGTCTCTTCCTCCGACGCTTCGCCGGACCCTTACAATTCCACTATTTGTGGAGAGCTGAGACCATGAGGGTCAGAAATAAATTGCACTTTATCAAGTAATAAATTAGGCAGATGATGCACTGAATTTTTTGAATCATTATGATTATTATTATAACTCAGTACTGGGAATCAAAATGAGGGCCTCACTCACACTAGGCAAGTTCACTATCACTAATCTATCTATAACCATTTTATTTGAGGTAGTGCCTCCCTAAGTTAGGGAGGCTGGCCTCAAACTGGCAATCCTCCTGCTCAGCATACTCCCTGAGTACCTGGCATTACCACTGAGCCCCACTTGCATGAGGCACTTTAATCTGTAGAAAGAAAGAAATAAAAGACTTATAGTCACAGGAAAAAATATATGGCAAAGCAAAAATAAGTTTTTCTTTTCCTTTGGTGTTGGCCAACAACTCATGTGCATAAAAACTTAGGAACATTCTTTTGAAAGAAATGATCAGAAACAAATGGACTTATAGCAGACTATTCACAGGGAAGTTTTGCTTTGACTTCCTTTTCCTGGGGAGAGAGGCAGCAAACCAGTAATGTTAAAATGTCAGTATTTGTATTTACATTGCATATTCTGTTTCTTCAAATGAGGAATGGTATATACACTGAAAAGGGCCCTATCACTCTAAGTGTTCCCTTAGGAGAGGTGGGAACTGGATGAGCATCATCTGGACCAGCTGCTGCTTTGAACCTATGACAATGCCTTGCAAAATCCCTGAGAACAATTCCCTCCTGTGCTGTTTGGGAAGGGCTCCTGTTGTATAAACACAAACATGAGGAAGACCCTGATGGGTTGAATGCATGACTCTGGTAGCTGGGGAACACAGTCAGATATGGGTTAAATAATCTCACGTAAGGAAGGGAAGTATTACTATTTTAAATCGCATGATAGAAAGCCCAGCTCAGTGAACCGTGCCTATAACCCCAGTGACCCAGGATGCAGAAACAGGAGATTTGCTGGTTTGTGGTCAGCCTCAGCAAATTAGTGACACCCTGTCTCTAAATAAAAAGTAGAAGTGTCTGGGGATGTAACTTAGTTGTAGAGCACCCCAGGGTTCACTATCGAGTACCATAAAAAAATATAAAACCATTTATTTCTATAAAACACCTCTTAAAACAAGAAAAGGAAAGCTAGGCAAGATAATGCATGCCTGTAATCCCAGCAGCTTGGGAGAATGAAACAGAAGGATGACAAGTTCAAGGCCAACCTCTGCAATTTAGCAAGGCCCTAAGCAACTTAGTGAGACCCTGTCTCTAAAAAAAAAAAAAAAAAAAAAAAGCTGGGAAAATGTGAACATGTCACAACTTTAGGGAAAAAAGCAAGGAATCTGTGTGTGTGTGTGTGTGTGTGTGTGTGTGTGTGTGTAAAATAAGCACATGGACTGAGAAAAGTAATAGTAATCAGGTTCAAAATGCTTATCTGCATTCATTGTTTACTCCCCCCATGACACACCCAAGTAGTGGTTGTATCTGAGATGAGATGGGACAAGCACACAGGTAAGAAGAGCAATCAAGGTGGGGAGAGCAGGAACCAGGACAGCAGTAGCATGTCTTTTTCCAGAATAGTCTGTAGAGAGCAGTAATGATCACCAGAGTCCTCCCAAAGCACTGGTTTCTATGGGCCCTGGATTAGCAGGTTAGTACAGATAATTAGTATCATGTAATTCCGGTATTTACTCAAGAAAACTTCACTGCATTTTGCCAAGTGAACAGAAATCATTACATGCAATAGAGCAGTTAAGAATTCCCAGGGGTGATGTGTGAGGCCTTGGGTTCAATGTTCAGTATTACAAACACACAAAGAAACCAAAAAACTTTGACAGTGGGCTGGGAACTTTGCTCACTGTAGAACACTAGTGTAGCATGCTCAGGTTCAATACCCAGCATAGAGGAACAAGAAAATGTTTTATAGAACTATCAAAAATTGTCCTCTTCACCTCTCAAAGAACTAACAATGACAAAGTGGGTGGCATTGGGGACTTGAACCCTGGAACACTGTATGAATGAGACACACTCCCAGCCCTTTTATTATTTATTGACACAGGGTCTTTTATAAATTTCCTGGGATGACCTTGAATTTGAAATTTTCCTTTTTTAGCCTCCCAAGTTGCTAGGCTTGCAGGTGTGCACCTCTGCACATGACTAAAGAGGGTGATCCTCTTAATTCCAGCATTTGCATTCCCTTTAGAAGTAGGATGTATTCTGAATCTTTCCTTTGTCTTGGACTTGGATATCATTAAAGTCAGGAGACAAGAAGTAATAACATGCTACTTTAAACCACACTCCCCCCCAAAAAAAGAGGAGGGAAGAGTTGAGAAATAATTTTAAAAAACTGTAATAGCAAAACCTGGAACTGTGGTCAGAAGCAGCTGTCAGTATGGCTACTCCCTCCCAACACAAGAAACAGATCAGAAAGTAAGAAAAGAATGCGGACACTGACACATCAAGTTACTTGGCAAATAGCAAAGATTTAATCTAGAAAAAGCCAATGAAAAAGCACATTTGTCATTACCCAGAGGAATACTCATGGCCAAATTACTGTAGATAAATGTTCGGTAGTTTGAGAAATAAAACAGCAAGTAGCCAGTTCAGCATCTCACATCTTCCTTATTCTTGCAAGAAAGCCTGTTGATGAGAAGAGGTGCTGTGATTGGCTGGCCTAGTCTCCTAAGAAGTCCTCCTGTGGGGAAGATCCCAGAATATGGCTGGCTTCAGGAAGATCTTCCTTCAGACCACAGCTAACATGTACCTTCACAGAGCTGCTTTGGGGAGGAAAATGGACAAGCCTGTGGCTCTCCATGTCAAGGTATGTGGAAACTCCTACAAATGGCGGCAAGTCCCCAGGGAGAATTACAAGTACCGTACCAGGCTAAAGATCATGGGTCTATCTGTGGCATTTTGCAAGAAGGTGCTGAGCTGCCACAGTCAGCTAGCCACTTGTCAAACAGTGTACATAGGGACCAGGTCCTTTGAGTGCTTCCAATGGAACCAAACTTTGAGGTGTTGTTCAGTCTCCCGGGCCACCAGAAAATCATAGGGTGAGAAGCACTTCAGCTGCCAGCTCTGTGGAGAGGCCTTCAGCCTGTAAGACCTTTGGGCAGAGCATAGAAAAGTCTATACTCATCTCTGAGCTTTGTCCTCTGGTTCATTTTGTCACCACATATGTGCAGATTTTCAATATGAAATGTGATGATGGGGAGAGATACAAAGGAAGAGCCAGAAAATCAGGTAAAATGATATACAATCTCCTTCCATATGTGAAAGAGCATGTCTATCATATCATCCAGGAGCATTTTGCACCTGAGCTATATCCCCAATCTTTTTTTATTTTTTATTTTGTGACAGGGCCACACTAAATTGTCCAGGCACAACTCAAGCTTGAGATCCTCCCACCTCAGCTTCCCTAGTCTCTGGATTACAGGTTTGTGTGTGCCAATTCACCCAGAGATCTCTTCCCCCACCCCCCTCTTTTTTTTTTTTTTTTTACATTAGTCTATTTTTGTTCTTCCTTGGAATTGATGAAGAAACTCTTGTTGCATCACTTTTCACAGGTTTCTTCTCTCTAGGGGTGAAGAGTCAAGTATTTGCTGCTGCTTTTTAATTTAAGTTTTATTTTTGGTGGTCCTGGTGGTCAAACTCACTCAAACTTGTGAGTGCTGGGCAAGTGCTCTGCCACTGAGCTACGTCCCCTGCTGTCATTCCTGAAATGAAAATCCGACCTCCTTTACATTAAAGTTTCTTTCCTGGGAGAATAAGACCACTGAGACATTTCTCAGGTGTGGCTCATCTGTCTTTGCCTTCTGTACTAGGCTGAGGCAGGCCCTGATCCTGGACAAGCTGACCGATTATCCTCTTAGGGCATGATCAGCCCAGAGTAAGTAGCAACATTTTTTCCTTACTGTAAGCCCAATTTTGCAGTACAGATTTGCCATTAGTATAACTGATGGTTTTCCTTTTTTGTTTGTTTGTTTTGTTTTTTTTTAGGGCAGGTTGGCTGTGCTGCCTAGGCTGGCCTCTAGCTACTAGGCTCAAGTGCTCATCCTGGTTTAGTTTGCCAAGGAGCTTGGACTATGGGTGGGTATGTGGGGCCATACCCAGAGATAATTTTATTCTCTCTGAATCCTGTTTGTATTTTTAAATCTCACTTAATTAAAAATTTTATATGGAGAAGGATCTTGTTTGCTACTAAACTCGATGATACATTGGTAGAGAGGAGAGGATGAGTAAAAAGCAACTGTAAAGATTGTTTCTCATGGTTTAGGCTTTAGCAATGATGGGGCAGGAGGAAGAGAGATAGTTTGAGGTAAAAACCAGGCACTTGTTTGATGTTGTAATTTTCTGTTTTTCAATACTGGGGATGAAACCTAGGGATGTTCCGGCAATGAGCTACATCCCTAGCCCTTATCATAACTGAATATTAAGACAGGGTCTTGTTAAGTTGCTGAAATGGCCTCAAAGTTGCCATCCTCCTGCTTCAGTTTCATACAGTTATGTATGACCATACCAAGCAACACTTAAATTTGGGGATGTGTATGTAAGATAGTCAAATGGAAGCACACCTGCAATTCCAGTTATTTGAGAGGCTAAGGCAGGAGAGAATTGCATGTTTGAGGCCAGCCTGGGCAATTTAGTGAGACTTTTCTCAAAATAAAAAAAATAAAAAAGTTCTGGGGGTGTAATTCAGTTGTAGAGTGTCTCTGGTTTTCATATCCAGGACTACAGACACACACACACACACACGTACATGCACACACACACACATACACACACACACACATATATGTATAAGTGTATAGATGTGTGTGCGCGCACCCATGCATATTCAAGTAGATATTTGAGGAGACCTAGCATAAACTAGCCTAGGACTTGAATGTTTTAATACCAAAGATATAAAATATGTGACGAGGAATTGGATTAATAGCAAAAGAAGTCTTATTTCTTCTTTGCAAAACCCAACCTATACCTCTTTTCCACAGGACAGACTTCAATAATTTTGATACTCTTGCAATTTGGACAGTATCTTGCCAGTGTTGTCCTAAATTATTATGAGTTGCTGGAAAAGAGATGGAAGAATTACTCCTCCTCCCCACACCCCCATACCCCAACAAGTGCTGGGTATGGAACCCATGGCCTCACAGGTTCTAGACAATGTCTCTACCACAACCTCAAGACATCTTTTATTTAAAGTGGTCTCTTCTTTTAAATACAATTGATCAACAAACATATGAATAAATGTTCATCATCTCTAGCAATTAGAGAAATGCAAATCAAAACTACTCTAAGATTTCATTTCATTCAAGTCAAAATGGTACAGAATGGTAATTATTAAGAATAAGAGCAACAATAAGTGTTGGCGAGGATGTGGGGGAAAAGGTACACACATGCATTGCTGGTGGGACTCCAAATTGGTGCAGCCAATAATGGAAAGCAGTATGGAAATTCCTCAGAAAACTTGGACTGGAATCACCATCTGACCCAGCTATCCTTCCTCGGTTTATACTCAAAGGACTTAAAATCAGTGTATTACCGTGATGTACCACATCAATGTTTATAGCAGCTCAATTCACAATAGCTATGGAACCAACCTAGATGCCCTTCAACAGATGAATGGATAAAGAAAATGTGGTACCTATACACAATGGAATATTACTCAGCCTTAAAAAAGAATGAAATTATGGCATTTGCAAGTGAAATGATGGAGCTGGAGAATATCATGCTAAGTGAAATAAGCCAAACCCAAAAAACCAAAGGCTGAATGTTTTCTCTAATAAGCAGATGCTGATCCATAATGGGAAGGGGGAATGAAAGGACTTTTGATTGTGCATAGGGGAGTGAAGGGAGGGGTGGGGGTGTGGGGATGGGAAGGATAGTGGAATGAAAAAGACATTATTACCCTATATATATGTATGATTACAAAACCAGTGTGACTCTGCACTATGTTCAGCCAGAGGAAGAAGTTGTGCTCCGTTTGTGTGCAATGTATCAAAATGCATTCTACTATCATGTATAACTAATTAGAACAAATTTAAAAATAAAAAAAAATTTAAATAAAATGTTCTCTTCTTTTGCTTGCCATGCACAAGGAGCAAAATCTGCCCTTTCACCTACTTTTACTTCTTTACACATACATCTTATCATTTGATTCTGAGGGTAAACTGAGTCAAACTCTTGTATCTTGGATGTGGTATTTAGCTCAGCTGTAGAGTCCACTGTAGAGGCCACTTCTAGCGCGCGCGCGCGCACACACACACACACACACACACACAATTTAAAGACCTCCTTATCTTTATCCCAATTATATCTTTACGTCCTTCCGGGTCCCCTTTCTTCCCAAATAATTAATATCATCAGCCCTTTTGTCGCTTTCTCTTGACCGTGAAAAGAAATGCAAAATGTGGCGTTAGCAATATCCTGCTTACCAGGGATAGATATATTCATTACCAGGAAGAAATCCATCTTTGCATTGTTCCCGGGTCCAGCTCGGCTCTGGCCGCCACTGCCCCCAGTGTGCGCCTCCTCCACCCGCGGACTCCAGCCGCTTTATGGCGCAGTCCCTGAACTCTAGTTTTCTTTCTACCCCGCTGCAGGGGATCACCTGCTTGCCTCACCAAGCCAGAGGCCTCTGTGGCCACTTGCTCCGAGATCACCACCAGGGACTTAGAGAAGGAGAAGGAAGTCGTGGAGGAGGCAGAGAAAGGAAGAGAAACCTGCTAAAGGGAATGCTAATGAGGAGATGCAGCTGGCGGCTCCCAGAGAAGCAGGGAAGCAGAGGGGGAGGCGCTGAGGAGGACGAGGAGAGGAAGACCAGGACGCCTAGGCGGCCAGGCCAGGGGCCCTGCAGATGACCAGGAGAACGACGTTGATGCCAAGAAGCGCAAGAGGGATGAGGATGACGAGACAGCAGAAAAGGAGAATTCAAACTTAAACAACGGAAGCCCCAGAGACTTCTTCACTCTCTACTTCCTTTCTGGGAATCTAATGGAGGTCACCTGGAGGACAGAAGCCCGCCCACCCACCAGCGCCACCTGCAGATGACATATGCTCTCCACCACCCCACACAAAACACAAAGTGAGTTTGCAACAGGGGAGGGTAAACAAGAGCCAAAACCTCCAAGGCCCTACTTATATTTTCCCCCTTAAAAGTACTTTAAAAAAGGAAAATCTGTGCTTTTTATTCACATTTTGTATTTTTATACGGATTAGTCGGGGCCATTCATTTTTACTGATCTTGAATGACCAAACCATCCTTGGAGTGGTTCTTGGTTCTACTTCTCAGTTTACTTTTTCTGTGACCATGTGCCTTATAATGTCAAAGAAGGAAAAAGAAAAGAAAAAAACTTGTTAAAAAAATCAAAAACAGCAACAATAACAACAAAAATCTGTTTCCAATTTTTCCAGTAAATTTTTTTTGTGTGTGTATGTAGTTTAGCTGTAATATAAGTACTTGCTTTATATGAGATGGTTAAAAAAGCCAAAGATGAAATGCCTTGGTTTTATTGTGTGTGTTTGTTGTTAATTTGTTTTTTGTCTATGAAGCTGCTTTTATTTGTTGGACTGTTGGATGTATGTGAGTCAATACTGTCCTAAAATAAACCAGAATTTTATTTTGCCATGTTTTTCTAACAAACTTTGGCATATAGCTTAAATTTAGAACACTCCTGGTTCAATCACCAGTAACAGAAAAAGTAAAATAATTTTGTAAAGCCATAGTATTTCCATTATAGAATCTATCTTCCCATTAGAGAGTTTATTTATGTAGAGCTGCTGGGGATCAAACCCCAGGCCTCATACACACGAAGCACAGCCTCTATCACTGACTTATATCCTTACTCCCAAATAAGTAGTTTATAAATACAGGAATAAATAAAAATTACTGATTTAATCAAACTAGTAGTAGGAGATGGTATCTTAGATGGTGACTACAAAGGTACACACATTAGAAATACAATTATTATGTGACTGCACAATTCAGGTTAAAGCCCTGGCCCCAATGTAATGCTATTCTGAGAATGGAGCCTGTTACTTTAAAGGTAATTAAGTTTAGATGAGGCTTGAGGGCAGGGTTCTAATGATAAGATTATAAATGTTATAAGAAGAAACAAGAGGCTAGGAATAGATCTTCATTCTAGAGTGCTTGCCTATCACACACAAGGTCCTCAGTTCAACCTCCAGTACCACATAAAAGAAGAGAGAGAGACTCCAGATAACTCTTCACATTGATCTCAAATTATTCTACCACCTCA
Source organism: Marmota flaviventris (assembly GCF_047511675.1). NCBI lineage: Eukaryota > Metazoa > Chordata > Mammalia > Rodentia > Sciuridae > Marmota > Marmota flaviventris. The sequence goes on along the minus strand of NC_092500.1, from coordinate 129,296,060 downwards.
CCTCAGCTGCTGATAAGCTTAAATTCACAGATGAACTCACTTTTCCTAAGATTTGCCAACAAACCTCATCATCACTTCTCACACTGTATATAAATCTAATGAAAACAGATGATTGGTTTTTCTATATGCAAACAGGGCATGAACAAACCAATGACTCTTTGGTTACTATTAGCTTAATATAAAAAGTTGAACAAAAAGGTGGTAAATGTGAAAGAAATTCAAAAGAAGTAATTTTCCAACCAACATAATGACTAAAGCCCATTTTAAAAAATACATTTCAAAACACAACATATAAAGAACTGGGAATGTACCTCAGTGGAAGAGTGTTTGCACAAGGCCCTGGGTTGAATCCTGAATCCCAGTATCCTCTAATTAAATGAAATGAAAAATAAAATAAATACAATCTTATCTTTGTTTTCCAAGGAAAGTTTAATGTGATCAAGAAGGGATAAGAATTATTCTAGATAATTTCTTCTTGTTTTGTAACTGAACAGTCAGATAATTAGAAAGAGTTTTTAAATGTAGCACTACTCAATTTGTAAAATTCATGTGAGACTTTATCTAATGGCCAGATGCTAGATGCTATCTTGGAGTCATCTCTTCTGTTCTGATATGTTGATGAGATATAAGAGGAACTTATTGGGGGCAGGGAGTTGACAGCTCAGTACAACTCAGATCTTTGTTGGATTCAGCAAGTGTCAGAGAAAAACATTTTAGGAGGAGAGGCAATGTTTTATAACCAGGTAGATGTTAGGTGCAGGGCAGGCTGAACTAAGTTGTCTACAGGGCAGGCTGAACAAACGTTAGTTGCACGATAATCTGGGCACTCAAACCCCTCTCTGTCTGGTCCTTTATCATCTATTTGCGTCAAGGCTGAACACTCAACCCCACTCAAGGCTGAACACTTGACCCCACTCAAGGCTGAACACTCGACCCCACTCAAGGCTGAACACTCAACCCCCACCAGTCTGGTGCAATAGAAATACACATCTGACCCCTGTCCCATCTGCCTGAAGGCAGAAGATGGCACCCTTAACAACTACTGTGTGATCCAATCATTGTACACCAACAAGGGAGCTTGCAGACCCAAAGACTCCATTAGATTTTGGCTATAAAAACTCCCTCCTACAGGGCCTCTCTCTCTCTCTCTTGCTTTCGCTCTCTCTTGTTCTCTCTTTCTTCTCTAGCTTTCGCTCTCCCTCTCCCTCTCTCCTTTCCCCCCCGCCTCTGCTCCCCCCACTCTTTCTCACTCCTCTCTTTTCTCCTCTTTTGCACTGCTGCAATAAAGATATCTTGGTCGCTCCGAGTGTTGTGGTCACTTTCCTTTCAGTAGAAATTGATATTTGACTTCCCATGCATCAGCATCAAGTCCAACCTTCCCTACTTCATAGCTCCATCTTTTCTTCCTATCTTATCCTTTGGAATCCTGAAGAGGTAGTAGCCTGCACACTCTATATAGTTCAGTAAACTCCTTTTGTTGATGATTTTCCTGCTTCCTGGAGCACTTCTCTCTGATCTGCAGGTTTTTACTAACCCTTGAAGATCCAACTCTGTTGTTCTTTCTTCCAGGAAGGTTTCAACAAATCCCCAAATTACTTGTTCATGTTTGTCTTTCACTATGATTTAAACACTATTTTGAACTCTGGGGCAGAGGTTGTTTGATTACTAGCCCCTCAGTGGCACAGTTCCTGGCAATAAGAAGCAACTACTTCAGCACCAGGAGATATCCAGAGTGACTCTCAGACTTTTGTCTTAGCAAACAGTTTAGCAGGCTACCTTTCATCTAGACATTGGATCACAGGCAGTCAGGACTCTGCATTAATTTTAATAATAGAGTGGAGGCTTATATTAGAGTAATAGCAGAAAATGCTGAGAGAAGGGGAAGAGATCTATTTAGATAAAATACATTTAGGAATGAACATGTTGAAATATATGCAGTATTTAATGAAAGAAAAGGGAAGGGAAGATGATAGAGTCAAGCAAATAAAAAATTATCATGTAGGTATGGGGTAAGACAAAAATGATGTAGAATTGGTATTTGTAGTTTATTTTCTTCATAGGTCAGCATTATCTTAGCATAACTAAAGGGTTCTCCTGATGATAAGCATAAGACACTCCTTATGTGCTGCATTTGGTTGTGAAGGGCTCTTTGTTAACATTTATTATTCATAATAGTTCAAGAAATGGGAGATTATTATTTGTCACCAACGTATTGATGAAAATGAGAGTTGCGAGAGGTGAAAGCCAGTAAGACTGTAGCTGCAAAGGTCTCTCAACAATCATCAATACTATTAAAATCAACAGCATGGTTTCAAAAGCTTTTTACTCTTTAGTTGTTGTATTTGGTTTCTTTACAATTATGTAATTTTAACTATGCTTTATTGTATGTTTACTCAATTACTTATTAAGGTGGGATCTCACTACATTGTTGGGGTGACCCTGAACTCCTCGGTTCAAGTGATCCTCCTGCCTCAGCCTTGATGGGACTATGTAAACTTGCTGCTGAGCTACACCACAGCTCCCTTGAGTCAATTTTAAATTGACTTTAGACTTTAGATTCTAAATTACTTCTCAAAGATTCAGTGACTAACCATTGCCTATTGAATAAAGTCCCTGCTTCATGGCCATTCATGATCCCTCACGGTCCTGCCCAATTTCAGCTGTCTATTTCTCATGTGCTCTATACACTAACCAAGCTGGTTGCTTGCTTTTCCACCCTTTCTCAAAGCTCTGTGCTTTCAATGCTAGTGTGTCTTCAACTTGACCTTCACTGTCAAAACTTCCCCACCCTCCAGAGTCCAGTATACATGCAGCTTTGTCATCCCCCATATTCTCTTACCTCCACTGAAAGAGCTGGTTTTCCCATTTGAACTCTTATTGGCACTTTCAATAGGGCATACTGGTATTTTTCTACCCTACTAAGTGATCAATTCCATGAATACAAGGATTTTGAGTTTTCTGCTGTTTTGTGTTAATTAATTCAGGCCAATTTTGTCCCTCGGGGAAAGGTAGAATTTGTGTCTTTTCATGCCTGAAGTATATGGTATCATGCTGATAAGAAGTCATCTTGGATTTACCTTAGTCAATGTAGTAATAATTTTTTTCCTTTTTATTGGACCTTTATAGCAAATCCCAGACACCATGTCATTTCTACAATAAATACATCAGAGTTCTTCTCAACAGCATGTCATCACAACAAATCTGTATTACAGTTAATACCCACGTCCTTTTTCAATTTTCCATGATTGTCTCAAAAATGACTTCTTATACTTGGTTTGCTAGAATCAGGGCCACCAGCCCACCCTCTGACATTTCTCTGTACCTCTGTTTTCCTGGAGAAGTGTTTGTCTGACAACATCTTTCAGGGGTCTGGGCTTGGTGCTTCCTCTTGGTGAGATGAGTTGGTCCTCTGCACCCTGTTTTCTGTGAACTCATTTTGAATTCTGTTGTTAACTAGAATTATTATATTTTTAGTACTAGAGATTGAACACAGGGTCTCATGCAAGAGTACTCTACTACAGAGCTACATGCCCAGCCATTTAAACTTCTAGATATTCTTGCTAAGTTCCTGAGGCTGGCCTAGAACTTGTAACCCACCTGCCTCCTAGTACCTTTAATTTCAGGTGCACACCACTGTGCCCAGCTATTAACCAGAATTCTTAAAAACCATAAACCTCCACCAGTTATTAAGATGACCTGAGAGACAGTCAGGGTAAGTACTTGGTCCCTTGATCAGCTATTGGAATATGGCACTGCCTCTATGAGTTTCACCTGGCAGACTTGTGTTTCTGACTGGGTAAATAGACACCCTAAGAAGAAGCTCAACATGAACAGGGTCCCCTCCTACTGCTCTAAGATCCAGTTTTACTTGCCAACTCCAGCAGCGACCAATCTGATGATGACAGAGCTGGGTAGAGAGAGCTTCTTCTGTGATGGCAGGTGTTTGGCAGTTCTTTCCCACCAGGGGAATAGATCATCCCAACCCAACCAGAGACTTGCCAGGCATGTGAAGCTATCCAGCAATCATAAAGTCTATGACACAAAGAAGTGCTCTGGGGTCTTGTTTACCAAAGGGCCCTAAACCCAAAGGTGTAGGACAGAGCAAAAGAGTCCCAGCATGGCAGTATCTCTATGACTCTTGGATCCACATTGGAATGCAGGGATGGTAAGACTGGTCCATTCTTCACCCCCAGACTCAGAAGCAGATGCTTAACTTCTCCTTCACCTCCCTGAGTGGACAGCTGTGATCTGAGGCAAAGGCACAGACCATGGCCCTGGGAACAGCCTTCATAGGCATAGCCTATGAGCAGAAATATACAGAAGCAAAGATGCAATGCTATTTTTCCAAAGACCCATCACCCAAGTCACATTTTTTTTTTACTTATTTATTTATTTTGGTACCAGAGATTGAACCCAGGGACACTTAACCACTTAACCACATCACTAGCCCTTTTTATATTTTTATTTTGATATAGGGCATAAATTGCTGAGGCTGGCTTTGAACTCACAATCCCCCTGCCTTAGACTCAGGGCAACTAGGATTATAGGTGTGCACCACTACTGTTGGTCCCTAGTCCGTTATAGTCTGAGAAGCTGTGCCAAATGAACAGGGCTGTGAATGTGGTTTGAATAAACTTGTGAGTCCCCCAGATCTTATGTTTTGTAACCCACACAAATACATTGCCAAACACAGTGCTCTAACCACACTCTGACCTAGCAATCAAGTCTTTTGCTTCTCTGAAAACCACAAATCTGCCTTGTACAGACAGATGGAAGAAAGGCAGATGATCAAGAATAGGGAAGAAGAAGCCTGGGAAGAAAGAAATTGAAAGGGCACATGAGTGACATTGGGGCTAGGGAGAGAATTCAAATTCCAGCCTTGGACACATGGTAGCTGAACGTGCCCTCTGAATACCCCCTCTGAACATACCCTCTGCAGTTCCCTGGGGCCTGGTACCTGGAGAGTAGGCACTGCAAGCTCTGCTGTTGTACTCGAATCCCCTTCTCCAGATGGCAGTTCACCTGGTAGAACAACTTGTGGGATTAAGGGGAGCTCTGAATTACTGCATGGAGGATCAAGAATTTTTCCTTCCAGGCTCAAGTGCATCTGCCCTGGTAGCTGCTCCCTAAGGCCCAAATATCCAGCAAAGTGGGGCACCTGACAGACCAGGTAAATCTAGCCCTCATCCTCTTTGTATTCCTTGATGCCACAGGAAGAAGTCAAGATGATGGAAACTTCCCCACAACTCACACACCCATGGAAACTCTTGATCAGCTGCAGCCTCTGGTGGGTGCTGAATCGCTTGGGTTACCTTCCTCAGTTGGCACAGACATGGGGCTTCTCTCTGCTGTGAATCTACCAGTCAAGGAAGGCTTGAAGCACAGAAGAATGGTTCTCCCAAATGTGCACCAGCTGGTGTTGGTAAAGGATGGACTTCTCCTGGAAGGCCTTTGCCTAGTCAATGCACACGGAGGCCCAGGGCTGTGTGTGGATTGGCAATGCTGTGCCCAACCACCCAACTCACAGTTGGTGGGCTTCTCACTCTGATTTCTCTATGGCACAGGAGGTTGAAATGCCACCAGAAGGTCTGGTTGCATTTGAAGCAATCAAAGGACCTTGTCCCTGTGTGTCCTATTTTTTAAATGGCCACTAGGCTATGGCAGTTCAGCCCAGCCAGCTCTGTACCAGGCCATGGATGAATTCATGATCTATGGCCTGATGAGAGGTCGTTGTGCTTCTCCCTGGGGCCAGGCCACTGTATGCAAGACTTCCCACCCTGCAGAACTGTGGGCTTGTCCACTTTTCTCCCTAAAGTGGCTCTGAGATGCTGCATATTTGTAGCAGTCTGGAGGAAGCTCTTCCTGAAACCAGCCACATTCTAGGATCTTCCCCATAATGGACTTTCTCGTAAGCCTAGGCCAGCAAATCAGCTGACTTTCTCATCAATCTCTTCTCATCAACAGGCTTTCTTACCCCTTCTTTGGGATACCCCTTCCTTCCAGCCAGAGACCTCACACCCTCCTCAGCCTGAGGTTCCATGTGATCCACCTAGGGATCTCCCAACTTGTCTTAGATTCACATAGCTGCTTGATATCTCTTCCCAGAGGAGCTGGGTGGGAATTCTCTCCCTGCTTCCCCAAACTCTTGTCTCTCCCAATCCAGGGCTCATTCTACTGCTGCAGGTGAGATACAAGGTCTGGTTTGGGGCCTCAAAACCACAAAGCAACTCAGCTCCTGAAGTTGTCCAGCATCAGGTTCTAGTAGAAGGCCCTGTGGCCCAGGTCAGATGCTCTACTCTTCTCTTAACAAGTGCACGGCCATGTCCTCAAAGGTCACTGGCTCCTGAAACACAGGCAGCTCCAGGACTGGCCTCTCATGTTTGTAGGATCAGCAGTGGCCACACCCTGTCAGGAAATCTCAGGTGTCCAGAAGCAGCCTATCTTTGCAAATGAAAGGATAGTGCTCTGTGCTATTCAGCAGTGGGACTCTAGGGTTGGGTCTGGGGGGGTAGTACTATTTGATTGGGGATTGGGTAAGTCTGAAGGCTTAGGGACTGTGGAGTCCAGCTCCAGAAGACCCTGCCACATCCCAAATGACCAAAGCACATGTGGGAGAGGCTGGGAACAGCCCAGGATAGTGACCCCAATGGGGCTCCAGGCTCTCCTGCTGCTCTGCTTCCATGCCAATAAATTATTTTTAGATCATATTTACACTAAAAATTCTATGCTTATCCTGACCATGAAGACTTTTAAAATGCATTTTTTTAAATGCAATTTTTAAAATAAAATATCTCTGAAGCAAGCTTTCAGATGTTGGTCAAAAAGAGATATGACTGTATTTGTGACTTACAGCTTCATCATGCATGAATTTATTTGTTATTTTTTGCTTGTTTGTTTTATCTTACTGGGAATAGTCAGGTATAAGTCCTCTTATTTCTGAGTCCTTTATATTTTCTATCAAGAGAATAATGTTACACTCTTATGAACATGAGCTCTTGGCTAGCATCATAGAAAGAATTTGTTTTTGTTTACTTCTATATTTTCTGTCATTGTAATCTTCCTATACATTAAATTGCCTCATGAAAGCAGGGCTCAGTGGTTCTAGCCAGTAATCCCAGCTACTCTGGAGGCTGACTCAGGAGGATTTGATGCCAGCCTCCCTACTAACTCCAGGAGGTGCTGTCTCAAATAATATAAAATGGGGGCTGGCCTTGTGGCTCAGGCGGCAACGCGCTCGTCTGGCGTGCCCCGGGCGCGGGGTTCGATCCTCCGCCGACACAGAAATACGATGATACAGACTGAACCAGCTCCTGGATGGTGAATCTGCTTCCGACTTGGAAGAACAACTCCAAGGCCTGTTACCTCAAATAATATAAAATGATTGTGGATGTAGCTCAGTGTGCAGCATTTGTCTAGTGTGAGCAAGGACTTCCCTTTGATTCCCAGTAATATTAAGTGCCTCATCTGCCTAATTCATTAATTGATAAACTGAAAATTTATTACTGACATTAATGATAGTGTCAGTACTCTAAAACTAGTGGATTTAATTGGTAGTTTTGACAATTAAGTCACTTTTCATCAGTTACTTCTTTTTTCTGGATGATGTTCTATGAGCTCTTCTTGCTACATCTCTGGTATGCTCCATTTAGCATTGAGAATTGGTGTGGCTCCTCTTGCCTTCTGTGCTCTACCATTTGTCCACTTTCTTCTTCATCAGAGGAAAAGATCAAAATTCTAGTTTATGAATTTTGCTTTTTCTTAGAAGCAAAGTGTCAGGGAGAACATACTGGAGTTGGAAGAAGAGATTTGAAGATAACCATTGAGGCATTTACCTTTTCATGTGGTAATATTATGCTGTTGACAGACTTGTTTTCTTCTTCAGCAAATACTTATTTTGTGTGACTATAGATTTTGCAAACCTGCTTATTACATTGAGAGGAAACTGCATACACTAATAGTGTGTCAGCACAGCTACCAAACTTGATAGAAAATGAACCCAGGCTCTAATGCTAATGTGACCCTGAGCACATCAGCAAGTTGTGCCGATCCTGAGACCTGAGGTCAAGAAGGATGTGCCCTGAAGGGTGCACCATATAGTCCCAGCAGCTTGGGAGGCTGAGGCAGGAGGTTCATGAGTTCAAAGGGAGCCTCAGCAACTGCAAGGTGCTAAGCAACTCTAGTTGTCTCTAAGTAAAATACAAAATAGGGCTGGGGATGTGGCTCAGTGGTTGAGTGCCCCTGAGTGCTATCCTCAGCACCCCCTCCCCACAAAAAGAAGGATGTGCCCTGCTGAATGCACCAAATAGTCCATTTGACTTAAGTGTGCTGAGTGTCATGCAGTGGAGGAAGCATTTCATCTTAAGCAAAGGAGTTTTGTGGGACTTAAAAAAAATAAAAACATTGAGAAAACATTCCCTGAATTAAAGTCAACTCCCAGTTGTATCCATACTAAGACTGTATTATTGGAGTGAAATTCCGAACTCCCAGGATATACTCCCAGGATGTGATGACTGATGTTTGAAGATGGGAATATTTATTCTTGATATAGTTGAATTTCATTAGTTGTTTTTGTTAGCTTGAGTGAGATAACTGTGCTTTGTATCAAAGAAAGTATATCAGATTTGATCTGAAAGACATTAACACTAAGATCTGTAATGAACTATATGAAAATGGTGACTGCCATGTTAATTCAAGAGAAATTCTAGCAGCTGGAGACTTTTGAGGACTGGAAGCTGCATGCTAGCAATTAAACTTGTGCATGTTGCAGTGTATAATAAGGAAGGCTGAGAATCCTTGCTATTTGAGAGCACTTTTCTCTCATGTTAGATTTGACTATTGCATTGCAATGGCTCCTTTGGCTGAAGCAATCTCTTCTGGTGAGAGTGTGATTATCATGATTGATGCATGAGTGAGTGAGGACATAGGTATGAGTGGGATTCAGCTTGTTTCCAGTGAGATATGGATCATTATTTAAAAAGAAAGTCCATTCTGAAACATTCAAAATAATACCATTATATTAGTCAGGGTTCTCTAAAGGAACAGAATCAACAGTATGATTATAAAAGGGGATTTATTAGATTGGATTACCTGACCAGAAGCTGGATAGTTCACAATGGCCATTGCAGGCTGGAGAGCTGGAGGAAGCAGGAGCTACGCTGAAGCCTCAGAACAAGAGGGATCAATGGTGCTACCCCAGTCTGAGACCATTGGAAACTCCCTGGAGAATCACTGGCAGAGTCCACTTTGAAAAAGTGAAGGAGTAAAAGTCTGATATCTTCAAGGAGATCACAGCAGCAATCAAGAACTCATTCAAGAAGAATAAACTTACATCTGCTGGGGCTTCCTTACTCTTCCAACTTTTTTCATTCAAGCCAAGATCTTATTGGATGGTGCTACTCAGGCTTAGGGAGTGCCTCCAATTCAGTTCACTACCCCACATGCCAATCATACCTAGACACACCCTCATTGGCACACTCAGAAGCTTCTTAATCTTTGGCATCTCTTCATCCAATCAAGTTGACAATTCAAATAAATGATTACAATCATTGTTGGAGTATTCATGTCAACTGGGGGCTTGTATACTGCAGGCAGTATCTGTTTGCTTTTAGTGTTTGTAACTTTGTGCCCACATCAGACTGATCCCCAGCCCTAGTGTGGTATATACTTAATGCTGATCTGTGTAGATGGTTTACCTTTTCTGGTGAATTTTAACTCTCAAAGAAATAGTAAAGGATTTTTACCAGAATAAATTACTTATTACCACTTTATGACTCTTGCTCATATGTTTCCCCCAAAGCATCAATGCAGTTTTTCTCTTTTGCTTCATTTTGTTTACTTAGGTAGTGGGGTTTGCATCCAGGAGTGTTCTACCACTGCCAGGCAGCCCCACCCCTTTGATTGTTTTTTAACCAGGGCTTGATACTTTGCCCACACTGTCCTGAAACTTGCCATTCTCCTGCCTCGTCTCCTGAGTAGCAGTGACTTCAGACACAAGTCACCACACCCAGATCAAAGCATCACACTTGCAAAGCAAGAGCTTTACTGCTAAAGGTAACACATGGGATGTGGACCCAGCACCCATGGCCACACTTCTGAAATGAATCCTGTGAAATGTCTCCAGGTGGAAACAGGCAAGGGCTGTGCTTTGTCTAAACTGAAGCTTTTCTTCCCTATTTTGGCCCTACTGATGTGAGCTGGGTTTCATGTCATTTGTATTTATATTGGCTGTGTCCCTGAGAAAGGGAATTTTAAAGTGTAAGTCCTCATTGTTCATGTCTAGAAGCTTGTTCCATCCTGAGAAAGATTCCAGGCATGGAAGAACTCAGGGCAGATTGACAACTTCTGTATTGAGGATGGAATTTGCCATGGCTGAGAATAGCACCTTTGTGCAAAACCTCTGGGCCATGTGACCAGGCATTACACAGGTCATTTCTTCATTGGTATTCAGAAGTCTCCTGTTGTGAATGGAAGTTTTCAGTTGTACAGGGTGTGTGCGTTTTCTTCTCAATCCTTGCTGTCCTCTAACAGGATACTGCCTGCTGGGAACACCATGCCTCGAGAAGTGTGTTTTTACAAACAGTCATTTAAGAAACAACAACCATGAACTGTGAGTTTTCTTCTTCCATCACTGTAAACTCATGACAGAGCCATCATCACTGTCTGCATTGGTACTAGGTAGGGAAAAGCCACCCTGGGCCCTCTGCTCTCCATCTACCAGGTCCACCTATCTGTGAGCAGGACAAGGCTTCTCTCCAGGTACCAGGAGAAAATGTTCTTGGAAGAGCAGATCCAAGAAGTCCATACCAGGGCACACAATGCATCCCCCTTGTCATGTGGGGCCCATAGAGCCTCATAGCCTTGGGATTAGACCCCCAACTCTGTCACTCTGTAGGGGCTAATTAACAAAGACTCAGTTTCCTCATCACTCTAATGAGGATGCTCATTCCATTTTTATCTGGTGTCTTCAGCACATGCAGTGCAATAAGTGACATAGATGATCATGGGCTCCTGCAGGGAAACAGAAAGACTAGGCTGTTTCTTCTGATGTCTCCCCCTACCAGGACACTGCTGCCATGGACTCTGGTCTCTTCCCACTCTCTTCTCTCTGATGGGCAGGCCCACCTTGCTCTGACTGCACTGTTCCTCCTTGAAATCATTCTCACGCCCCCCCCCCATTGGATGGGGTGTCCCTCAGCCTAACTAGAATCATCAGACCTCCTATATCTGAGAGCATCTTCAGGTCCACTCCTCCTGCCTAGGACATTCACTATCTTGAGTGTTGGCACCTGCCTGTAGGTACCCTTATATGTGTCAACTGTCCCCAGGACACCTGGCAGGGTTACTCATGGTAGGGACTCCCTCCTTGTCTAGGTTGCCAAACAGCAATACAGTGCTGGTTGTGGCACAGACCCACTGAATGGATTGAACAGGCAACTTTAAATGAGTCAACAATGAAATTTTATTACTACAAATTCTTAAAATGTCAAACTAAACATTTAAAGTATCAGTATCACAAAAAATAAAAGGGATACTTTCTAAGGGGAGTGGGAGAAAGCTGGACATGGGAGACTGGCATTGGTCACATTAAGGATCTGACATGGTGGGAAATTCTAGAGAGTGCTTTAGAACATGGAAACTGTCCCACAAAAAGTAGATGGGCTCTGGCCTGACTGCTTATCAACTTCCTGCCTCTGGATTTTCAGTGCCTGAAATTTAAAAACAGTAGAAACTGCCACAGAGGAAGGAAGCTCTCTTGCCATAGATGTAGACACAGCTGGCTCAGCATCTACAGCAGTTGGAAGACATGGTAGACTGTCTTCTGGCTTCATTGCTAGCAGTTGAGCTACTTCTTGGTCCTCAAGGTGCACAGTGGCCTCTGGAGGCCCCATCTCTCCCTGTGGAGATGGTGCCAGAGTTGATCCATCCTCCTGCATTGATGGCTTCTTTTCCAGTAGCTCAAGAAAAATGGTTGCGAGTTGCCCCAAAGTTAAGATTGTAAATTGGGCTCTGTTGCTGAAGTTCTGTAAGTTGAGGTGCCACTGGAGCTACAGAAGAAAAACCCCAATATGAATGCCTTTCCCTGGGCCTTTCCCAATTCATATAAAACTCCTATCCCTGAGAATAGGCCAACCCCTGTCCTCCAAATAGGATGTGTGCTTTCCTCTGCCACACTTTTCCATCCTGATGTTCTGTCTCACCTGTGCACAGAGCAATGGAGCTGGCTGTCCAAGGACTGAGATCTCTGAAACTGTGAGACCTAAATGGACATTGTTGCCTCAGAAATTGTTCTTGTCATGTATTTGGTCACAGCAGGGAACAAGCTGACAAAAACATTGGTTATGGGAGATTGTATATCATCTTTTCCTGAATTTCTGACTACTTCTTTCCCTCTTTTTCCCTATCATTACCAGTCAGCATATTTTGAAAATTGGTATTTATGTTTGTGACAAACTGACAGTAGCATGTCATGTTATAGTTTTGTTGTTCTTTGGTCATCAGGGAGAGAAGGAAGAAGAAGGATAAGGGGGCTCCTCAGCAAAGAGTACTGCTGGGATTCCAGACCTTTAGGGAAAAAGCTGGTGTGGCACTAGGCAGACATCAGGGGACCCCATTGAATGGCAAGGAGGTGGAATTCCTATGCTTCCATCACTTAGTGTCTCCCATAGATAAAAAGTTTGGGTTGTAAAATTCACTGATGTACAATATATATCAAGGAGCAAGGATGGTGGGAACTAGCCACCAGGTTGTCCAATAGCATGGTAATAACCATGTGTGTGGACTTCTCTTTTCCATGTCTTTATGCGAGCATGCATTTCTTCTTTCAGAGTGGCAGCAAGCCACTTCCTTTTGTCCTCTGTGCAGTTTCAGACAGACAGTTTTCTCCTACTAGTCTAACTAAAATGAAACAAGGCCCCAGTAGACAGAAAAAAGAAGCATCTCAGAAAGCAATAATCATTCAGTAGCTAAGCTACTAGATAGAGTGGACAGACAATTCAGTTTTCTCCTCCTCCTCCTTTTTATTTTCTTTTATTAGAATATTATAATTACACGTAGTATTTGAGTTTCGTTTAACAAAATTAAACATGCAAGGAATTTGATTTCAATCCACCACCACCACCACCACCCTGCCCAAAGGAAAAAAAAAACTTAGGGGCAAACTGTAGCAATCCTATAAGAAGATCCACACAGTGAGGCCTTGTAACACACCTATAAATCTAGCATCCTGAGGAATTAAGGCAGGAAGATCTCAAGTTTGAATTCAGTCTTGGCAATTTGGTGAGATCCTCTCAAAATAAACAAACAAAAAATTGTTGTAGAAGAAACTCAGTAGTACAGAAGCTTGAGTTTATTCCATAGGAGGAGGAGGAGGAGGAGGAGGAGGAGGAGGAGGAAGAGGAGGAGGAGGAGGAGGAGGAGGAAAAGAAAGAAAAAGGAAAAGAAGAAGAAAAAAGAAAAGTAAAATTTACTTTTAAAAAATGTGATAATGATGGTTTAAATGCCTTGAAGAAATGAAAATGTCTCCTGAGCACTGACTTCTGTGCTCTTCAAATGCTGCATTGTGTCTTTGAATGGTTTCAATGGCATGTGCACACAGCCTTAGGCCTAGGAATGGCAGGGGAGTTCCACACACAACCATATACAATTTGGATTCATATCACCCAGGGAAGGGACTACTGTTCCATTTCATAAATGAGAACCAGAGACCCAAACTTCCAAAGACACCTGTCTGATTGCCTGTGTGTGTCTTCCTCTACAGGACCCATGTGCTCTATTGAGGGTTCCATCTGCAGCTATACAGTGCGGGTGGTTGCACAGCCTGGTGAAAGGATTGAGCATACAGCTGTGTGAGTCAACATGAAAATTTTTAGTGAAAATGTTTAACATTACATGCTAAAGAATGCAAAAATTGAGATCCAGTCTCCCAGTGTCTGCAGGACGCAGGTGTACAGCAGGCCTGATCCACCCTTTTTCTGGTGGGGCAGGCACTCTCCAGAGCCTAGCCTCTGGTGCAGGACTGCCCCTTCTGACCAGTGGGCTACTACCATGGGAGCCAAAATCCAGCTCAGACAACCCACACCAGCTCAAGTGGGATCCAGGCTCTCAGTAGGCCCTGTTCATCTCTCCCCTGGCAGAGCAGACACCACCAGAGCCTAGCCTTTGGTGTAGGACCGCCCCTTCTGACCAGCAGATTACCATGGGAGGTTAAGCCCAGTGACCGAGAACCACCCACTCCAACTTACACAGGTCCCAGAACTAAGATGCTGTAGCATCCATTGACAGACATCAGCAGGGTCTGGAAGCCCAACATCAAGGTGAGGTACAGACAATCTGCACAGGTACTACAAGAATTTAGGGAAGAAACTGTAATATCTCAGATCCACACTGCAAATAAGGAAGACACATAGACATCATGAAAAAAAACTAGAGAGGTTAAGTGTCCTAAACAAACCAAGACACTATAATAACAGAACCCATTGACAGTGAAGTTGATGAAATGTCAGAGAAGCAGTTCAGAAAGTTCATAATTAAAATGATCTGTGAATTAAAGAATGACCTAAATGAGCAAATACAAGCAAAAATTGATCATTCCAACAATGAGATAAGGGAGCAAATACAGATAGCAAAAGATTACTTCAAGAGAGAGATAGAGATTCTAAAAAACAGTCAGAAATCCTTGAAATGAAGGATACAATAAATCAAATAAAAAACTCAATAGAAAGCGTAACCAACAGACTAGGTCACTTGGAAGAAAGAATGTCAGATAATGAAGACAAAGTATTCAATCTGGAAAATAAAGTTGATCACACAGTGAAGAAAGTTACTAACCATGAACATAACATCCAAGATTTATGGAACAGCATCAAAACACTATTGGGATAAAGGAAGGCACAGAGTTTCAAATCAAAGGAATGCACAATCTCTTCAATGAGATAATATCAGAACATTTCCAAAGCATGAAGAATGAATTGAAAACCAAATACAAGAGGCTTACAGGACACCAAATGTATAAAATTACAACAAATCTACACCAAGACACACTACAATGAAAATGCCTAGCATACAGAATAAGGATAGAATCTTAAGTGCCACAAGAAAGAGGAATCAGATCACATATAGGGGGACACCAATTCTTATCTCAGCAGATTTTCAACCCAGATCCTCAAAGCCAGAAGATTATAGAACAATATATACCAAGCCCTGAAAGAAAATGGATGCCAACCAAGAATCTTATATCCAGCAAAACTAAGTTTTAGATTTGATGATGAAATGATAAACAAAGTTAAAAGAATGTACAACTAGAAAGCCTGCACTACGGAACATCCTCAGCAAAATATTCCATGAACAGTAAATGAAAAACAGTGATGAAAATCAGCAGAGGGAGGGATTACATTAATGGAAAATCAATAAGAGGAGAAACCAAGTCACATTAAATACCAAAAATAAAAAAATGGCTGGGAATATAAATCATGTCTCAATAATAACTCTGAATGTTAATGGTCTAAACTCACCAATCAAAAGGCATAGACTAGCAAATTGGATTAAAAAAAAGAATCAACAATATGCTGCCTCCAAGAGACTCATCTCTTAGAAAAAGACATTCACAGACTGAAGGTGAAGGGTTGAGAAAAATCATACCACTCACATGGACTGTGGAAGCAAGCAGGGGTTTCCATCCTCATATCAAATAAAGTAAACTTCGAACTAAAGTCAATCAAAAAGGATAAAGGAGGACACTATATACTTCTCAAGGGAACCATACACCAACAAGACTTAACAATTATAAATATATATGCCCCAAACAATGAAGCAGCTATGTTCATCAAACAAACTCTTCTCAAGTTCAAGAGTCAAATAGAGCACAACACAATAATTTGGGTGACTTTAACACACTTCTTTCATCACTAGATAGATCTTCCAAACAAAAGCTGAAAAAAGAAACTATAGAACTCAATAATACAATCAGTATCCTAGACTTAACTGACATATATAGAATATTCCATCCTTCAATGAGAGAATATACTTTCCTCTCAGCAGCACATGAATCCTTTTCTAAAAAGATCATATACTATGCCACAAAGCAACTCTTAGAAAATATAAAAAAGTAGAGATACTACCTTGCAATCTATCAGATCATAATGGAATGAAATTAGAAACCAGTGATAAAATAAGAAATAAAATCCACTCCAACACCTGGAGACTAAATAATATGCTAGTGAAGGAACAATGGGTTAAAGAAGACATCAAGGAGGAGATTCAAATGTTTTTAGAGGTGAATGAGAACACAGATACAACATATCAAAATCTCTGGGACACTATGAAAGCAGTTCTAAGAGGAAAGTTCATTGCATGGAGTTGATTCCTTAAAAGAAGAAAAATGTCAACAAATAAATTACTTAACACTACATCTCAAAGCCCTAGAAAAAGAAGAACAAATCAACACAAAAAGCAGTAGAAGACAGGAAATAATTAAAGTCAGATCTAAAATCAATAAAATTGAAACAAAACAAACAATGAAAAAAAATTGACAGAACAAAAAGTTGGTTCTTTGAAAAAAAAATAAATAAAATTGACAGACCCTTAGCCATGCTGATGTAGAGAAGGAGAGAGAAAACTCAAATCACTATCATAACGTGATGAAAAAGGAAATATTACAACAGACAATACAGAAATACAGAAGATAATTAGAAATTATTTTAAAAACCTGTACTCCAATAAAATAGAAAATATTGAAGGTATTGACAAATTTCTGGAGTCATATAATTTACCCAAATTGAATCAGGATGATATACATAATTTAAGCAGATTAATTTAAGTGATGAAATAGCAGACACCATCAAAAGTCTACCAACCAAGAAAAGCCCAGGACTGGAAGGATGCACAGCTGAAAACTATAAGACCTTTAAAGAAGAACTAATACCAATACTCTCCAATTTATTTCAGGAAATAGAAAAAGAGGGAGCACTTCCAAACTCATTTTATGAGACCAATACCATTCTGATTCCAAAACCAGGCAAAGATACATCAAAAAAAAGAAATCTTCAGACCAATATCTCTAATGAACATAGATACAAAAATTTTCAATAAAATTCTGGCAAATCAAATACAAAAACATATCAAAAAGATTGTGCATCACAGTCAAGTGGGATTCATCCCAGGGATGCAAGTTTGGTTCAACATACAAAAATCAAAAAATGTAACTCATCACATTAATAGACTTAAAGATAAGAATCACATGATCATCTCAATAGATGCAGAAAAAGAATTTGACAAAATACAGCACCCCTTTATGTTCAAAACTCTAGAAAAACTAGGGATCATAGAAACATATCTGAACATAATAAAGGTTATCTATGCTAAGCCCCAGACCAGTAGCATTCTAAATGGAGAAAAATTGAAAGCATTCCCTCTGAAAACTGGAAAACGACAGGGATGCCCTCTTTCACCACTTATATTCAACATAGTTCTTGAAACACTGGCCAGAGCACTTAGATGGATGAAAGAAATTAAAAGGATACACATAGGAAAAGAAGAACTCAAATTGGCACTATTTGCTGATGAAAGGATTCTATACCTGGAAGACCCTAAAAGTTCCACCAGAAAATTTCTAGAACTAGTTAAATAAATTCAGCAAAGTAGTAAGATATAAAATCAACACTCATAAATCAAAGGCATTTCTGTATATCAGTGACAAATCCTCAGAAAGGGAAATAAAGAAAACTACTCCATTTTCAATAGCCTCTAAAAAAATAAAATAAAATACTTGGGAATCAACTTAATAAAAGAGGTGAAAGATCTATATACTGAAACTACAAAACCTTAAAGAAAGAAATCAAAGAAGACCTTAGAATATGGAAAGATCTACCTTGCTCTTGGATAGGCAGAATTAATATTATCAAAATGACCATACTACCAAAAGCATTATACAGATTTAATGCAATTCCAATCAAAATCTCAATGGCATTCCTCATAGAAATAGAAAAGGCAATCATGAAATTCATCTGGAAAAATAAGAGACCAAGAATAGCTAAAGCAATCCTTAGCAGGAAGAGCGAAGCAGTTGGCATCACTATACCAGACCTTAAACTATACTACAGAGCAATAGTAACAAAACAGCATGGTATTGGCACCAAAACAGACTGGTAGACCAATGGTACAGAATACAGGACACAGAGACTAAACCACAAAACTACAATTATCTTATATTAGACAAAGGTGTCAAGAAGATGCATTGGAGAAAAGATAGCCTCTTCAACAGAAGGTGCTGGAAAAACTGGAAACCCATATGCAACAAATGAGATTAAACCCCTATCTCTCAACACGCACAAAACTCAACTCAAAATGGATCAAGAACTTAGAGATACAACCAGAGACCCTGCATCTAATAGAAGAAAAAGTAGGCCCTAATCTCCATCATGTGGGATTAGGCCCCAACTTTCTTAATAAGACTCCTATAGCACAATAATTAAAATCAAGAATAAAATAAATGATTCTTCCTCTAAATTTGAACACTTTAAATACCCAATACCTCTTATCCTTAGGACTTTTCCTGTGTTCTGGGTTCCTTTTTTATGCTTAAATATACATTGGTGTGGTAATACAATTCTTAGCTGGTGACTTAGGTGTGATACAATTACTGTCATTGTGTATTAGTCGTGCTGTGTGGGGAAATATCTCTGGGTATGCTGTTGTGTAACGAAAGCTGTAAAAACAGGTGGTTAAAGAATTTGTTTATAAGGCATGCACTGTTCTGTTCTGTTCTGTGTGTGGTTTCTAACCATTTTTCTTCCCCTTTACAACACAAATAAAGGTTTGAGTTCTAAACTCCTTAAAAAAAAAAAAAGAATCAATAAATGAGATGAACTCAAACTAAAGTTTCTTCTCAGCAAAAGAAACAATCTGTGAGGTGAGTAGAGAGCCTACATCATTACCCCTCACACATCAGATAGAGCACTAATCTCTAGGGTATATAAAGAACTCAAAAAGCTAAGCACAAAAAAACCAAATAACTGAATCAATAAATGGGCCAAGAACATGAACAGACACTTACCAGAGGATGATACACAATCAATCAACAAATAATGAAAAATGTTTATCATCGCTAGCAATTAGAGAAATGCAAATCACTCCAGTCAGAATGGCAGCTATTTATACAAACAACAATAAGTGTTGGCGAGGATGTGGGGGAAAAGGTATACTCATACACTGCTGGTGGGACTACAAATTGGTGCAGCCAATATGGAAAGCAGTATGGAGATTTCTTGGAAAATTAGGAATGGAACCACCATTTGACCCAGCTATCCTTCTCCTCAGTTTATACCCAAAGGACTTAAAACAGCGTACTACAGAGACACAGCTACATCAATGTTTATAGCAGCACAATTCACAATAGCTAAACTGTGGAACCAACCTAGATACCCTTCAGTAGATAAATGGATTTTAAAAATGTGGCATATATACACAATGGAATATTACTCAGCAATAAAAGAAAATAAAGTCATGGCATTTGCAGGTAAATGGATGGAGTTAGAGAAAATAATGCTAAGTGAAGTTAGCCAATCCCAAAAAAACAAATGCTGAATGTTTTCTTTGATATAAGGAGACAGATTCATAGTAGGATAGGGAACAGGAGCACGGGAGGAATAGACGAACTCTAGATAGGGCAGAGGGGTGTGAAGGGATAGTAGGGGGCATAGGGGTTATTAATGATGGTGGAATGTGATGATCATTATTATCCAAAGTAAAGATATGAAGACACAAATTGGTGTGAATATACTATGTATACAACCAGAGATATGGAAAATTTTGCTCTATATGTGTAATAAGAATTGTAATGCATTCTGCTGTCATATATAAATTTAAAAAAAGAATGCAGAAATTGGAATCACACAAAAAAAAATAAGGTAGACAATTTCAGAGGGGAGGGGAAGCATAGCTGTCATGGGGGATCTGGCATGGGTTACACTCAGGAGCTTGCAGTATGGGAGGTTCCATAGAGGACATTAGCAGTAGGACAGCGGGAAAATGTTCCAGCAGAACTGGAAGCAGTGGATGCTGGCCTAACAGGTTTTTGATGTCCTGTCTCTGGCTTCTTGATGCCTGAAACTTATGTTGCTGCCAGGAGAGGTGGCTCGCCATATACCAACTGGAAGATATTGATCAGTATCCAATGGCTTGGTTACTGGCAGCTGAGTTACCTTCTCTTCATTAAGGTTCACCCTGGGCCACTGGTGGCTCAACCTCTTCCTATGTGGATGGTTCCAGAGTCAATCCATCTTCCAGTTTTGATGGCTCTTGTTTCTCCATCCCATGGAATATGGTAATATGCTCTCTGATTGTAAGAAGGTACGGGGCCACCTGTTAGGCCAGCATCCACTGCTTCCATTTCTGCTGGAACATTTTTCCACTGTCCTACTGCTGGAGGCAGTTCTATAACTTGAAGTTGTGCTAGGGCTATAGGAGAAAAGACCCCCCAATATGACTGGGACTTTCCCAATTCACACAAGAACCCTCTGGGAAAAGGCTAGCCCCTTTCCTCACAACAGTATGTATTCCTATACTAGGGACCTCCAGCTGCAGGATGTCAGACTTGTCTGGGGTGGGACCACATGCCAGTTCCCTGTGGGACCAGCACAAATCCCTCTGCACACACCTTAAGTCATCCACCCCAGCACCCTTCATTGGAGGGCTCAGACTCACTGGGATCTGTGTTCTTCAGTTGTGCAAGGAAGCTAGCACATGGAAGGTGACCTCTGATTTAGGCATAATGAGCAGCAGGAAGGTCCTAAGATGTTTCAGGTTGTCCAGGTTCTGGTATCTCAAAAAATCATCTAGATAGAGGTAGAGCCACTTCTAAATGATGGGGTAGACCGTATTGTGAATTGTGGGGTGAGTAAGGAATCCAGGAGGGGCTGGGCCTCTCCATTAGCTGAAACCTCCCAAGGACCCCTTCACAGTAGGCTTCCCAAGGCATGGCCAAGCAGGTTGCATGCAGCAAGGCAAGAGGCCTGTGAGGCACATGTGTGGGGAGGTGGCTCCCCACACCAGCTGTCCAGTTTCTTTTTGGACATTTGGTTCTGGCTCTGAGGCCCTAGCCACTCCATGCACTTTGGGTATCCAGAACCCCAACAAAACTCACTGTCCCTTCTACAGTCAAAGCCCCATACCTCTGCCCTCTGCTGGGAATTACACAAGGGTGGGACCTGGGTTTTTCCCAGCCATCCTCTATACCAGTACCCCAAGTGTCCCCTCTGGAGACAGAAACCTTCCCTCTTGGCCCAAAGACCACTCACTTCTATCCTTGAAGGTACTCCTCCTCAACGTCTAGCTGGAGGTTTTCATATCTAGAGAAGAAAAGAAGGGTGTCACCTCTAACATCCTGTGCCCTTCATCTGCCTAGATTTGCTTGACCAACTTCCTGACAATAAATGAAGCTCAGGAGGTCTGGGGGGTTTCTCTGAACTGCTTCCTAAATGAA
This sequence comes from Marmota flaviventris, assembly GCF_047511675.1. Lineage (NCBI taxonomy): Eukaryota > Metazoa > Chordata > Mammalia > Rodentia > Sciuridae > Marmota > Marmota flaviventris. The sequence continues at coordinate 129,274,585 of NC_092500.1, read as the reverse complement.
GGTGTTTACAGAGGAATCTGTGCTGGCCCCACAGGGAATTGGCATGTGGTCCCAAGCCAAACAAGCCTGACATCCTGCAGCTCGAAGTCCCTATTTAGAGAATAAAGTGCCTGCCAATGGCAGGTGCTTCACATACACTGGAGCCATTAATGAGCCCAACACCCATGCCTAGCTGTCTCAGGACATGGGCCCCCTCCATCTACCCCAGAGGTCCCTACTCTGGTAACATGCAGGCCAGGGACCTTCCAAATACAATCTACATACTTCTTCCCAAATGTGCAAACTGCTTTTCCTGAGATCTTGGATCAGTGAGGTCTGAGGCAGAGAATTTCCTCATGGGGGAGGGGAGGCCATCAGATGAAGTCCAGAGCCCTTGGCAGCCTATGCCACAGGACCAGGCCTGTGACAAACACTCTCAGTACTCATCCTACTTGGTTTTCTCAATACCCAGGCAGGGTTCTTCTTTGAAAATCCTACTTTCCACAGAGTTGACTGAGGCTCAGTGTTATGCCTGGTATCCCCAACACAATGCCAGGAGATCACCATGTCCCGGGTTTTGGTGGTACACACCTTTGACTCAGCAACTCAAATACCTTCTGGGATCTGGTCAAATTTCAGTATGTATACAAAAATTCATGGACATAGGAGGTGTTCCCCTTTTTCAGGGAAGTCACCAAGCTAATCAAGCTCCTACAGGATGAATGTTTATACTGTTTATACTGCACAGGACACATCCACTGATAGAACTTTGTCATTTTCTCCCTAGGTTGGGAAATCAAAGAGGAGCATTTCAACATGGAAACAGTAGCAATCAGAAAAACAGCTCATGGCCATACACTTAAGTAAAAACAGAAGAAAAGACTTTCCCTCCATATTCTGAGGATCTCTCTCTCTCTCTCTCTCTCTCTCTCTCTCTCTCTCTCTCTATCTATCTCTCTCACACACACACACACACAGTGAGAGTCTGGGAATTTCCTTAAGAAAAGCTGATTGGTGGGTAACCTATGCTCACCTGCAATGGCTTGTCCTGTCTTACTTTGAGTCTCCTTAGAAAAACCCTCTGATTCATGGGGACCCAGCACAGACCCAGTGCCTCCACACTTGGGAAAGGCCCTACTCATGGATACCCAGAGGCCAGAGCATTTGCAGATTGGTAGACAACAAGAACTCATGGCTCTGGACTTGCTGTGTCAATACAATTTAGCAGATAGTGATTGTATCTAGACTGTGGACACCTACCTACTAATGATCCAAGTTCTATTTGTTCCATTGCTGCTATGGTTTCAATGGAGATGTCCCCCAAAAACTCACATGTGAGACAGTGCAAGAGGTTCAGAGGAGAAATGGTTGGGTTGTAAGAGTCTTAATCCAATCAGTGATCACTTCAGTTACTGAGTTGTAATGGAACTGATAGGCTATGGCTGGAGGAGGTGGGAATTGGGGCATTGCTTTGGCTATATATTTGTATCTGACTAGTGGATTCTGTCTCTCTGCTTTCTGATCAAGACATGCACTGCTCCCCTCTGTCACACTCTTCTCCTGCCCCCATGATGTTCTGCCTCACCTGGATCCCCAAGGAATGGAGCTGGAGATCTCTGAAACTGTGAGCCCTCAAATAAACTTTTCTTCCTCTATAATTGTGCTGGTCAGATCCTTTAGTCACAGCCATGAAATAGCTGACTAAAACAATTGCCAAGGAAGTGAGATTACTTTCTTGGGAACTCCTTACCTTGATATCTTCCTCATACAAGATGAGTTTAAAGGACCCCTGGGACACTGGCTGCTTTCCTCTCACCATACATATGCACACTTGGACACAAGTACACAAACACACAAGGGATCATGTCCCCAGACAGGCCTAGGTATAGCCAGCCCACCTGGTTTACAGAAACAGAACTTGGTTCTGACATTTCCCCTTCTTGTTTCCATGTGTGTGAGCATGAATAAGGCATTGCACCTTGAAAGGCCTCTGTAGCTTCTCAACATATCCCTCAGTGATAATTCTAGCATTTATTTTTGAGGTTGTCATCAGGTGTATGTGCCCATACATACAGGGACTCCCTGAGAAACCCTAATGCTTGAGTCATGGGTCTGTAATACACAAAAGTACAACATAAGAAGGTGAGGGACAAAGGATGACATGCAACTCTACAATGAACTGAGACCCACAGTGAGAGGGAAAGTCAGCTCCTCTCATGACCAGGTTTCCCACTGCGAGGGTATAGTGATGAATTTTCAGAGATAGCCTCCTTTTGCCATAGACCTGCCAATGGCTTTCTGTGAGAGAATTTTCCCCATGTTACGTCTCATTGTTTAATGTGGGTACACTACAAGGGATCCCAAACATCCCAGCATCTTAGTGCCCAAGGCCTGTAGCTCCCTCCCCTCTATGTGGATCCAAATTAGCATCTGGTTTCTAAGAAATAGAAATCAGAAGAGGATGCCACTTGCAGTTGGAGTCAAGGGAAGTCTGATTTCTGCCTGGCTCCAGAGCCCCACAGCAGAGGACACAGCAGGTATTCAAGCCCTTCATGGGAAAATTTGGTGTGGCAGCAGGCAGAGACCAGAGGAATCAATGAACTGAAGGGGAGAGCATTTCTGTGCTTGCATTTCTAAGTCCTTTCATAGAGTAAAATATTTGGGTTAAAAAAATTCACTGATGTACAAAATATATCAAGAAGCCAAGGATATTGTGAACTGGCCAATTGCATGGTCAAAATCATGTGAGTGGACTTCTTTTTCTCCATGTCCTTAGGGAAAGGCTACATTGCTTCTTTCAGGGTGGCAGTAAGCCATATCTGTTTGTGTGCAATTTAAGACAGTTTCCTCCTTTTCTTCCAAATAAAAGGGAACAAGCCCCAGTAGTAAGAACAAAGAAGCACCCCAGAAGGCAATATTGATTCAATAGCTAAGGCTACTGAGCAGAGAGAAGGATGAACAATTCAGTTTTGAGGAATAGAAAGAGAATAGGAGGCCACTCTTGGCAGGGGTGCATGCTTATGGAGCACCCTGTGCTCACTGTTGAATGGTACACAAGGCACTGATTTCTTTCCCTTCTCCTAAGAAACTTCAAAAATTAACACACCATCCCTGGAAACTAAGATCCATCTTCCTTGTGCACACAGAGCTAAGTGGCTACTCATTATGCCACCAGCAAAATTGAGAGGCACATGAGAGACCACTGGCCAGGAAAGACTTTAAGATCAATACTCACATGCCAAGTCACCCATAAGGGGAGGGCTCCCAGCACAGGGCATCGCTGGCTGCTTCTGTATTCTTTGAAATGTGCTAGAAAATCGCATTTGGGAAGGGATGGCCACAATGAAGACCAGCATCTTAGAATGGTGATGGGCTTGATGCACCCTGAGGCTCCATTCAATTTGGAAACAGGTTATGGCCCTTGTGCCCTAAGCTGCTAGGAAGCCAAAGGAATGGGAAATGCTGCCCTCTTATATCCTAAACCTACAGGCATTCAGTTCATGCCTTAGGTGATAACATTCTCTATGCCACTAAGTTTCTCTGGGAAGGAAAAAGTGTCCTGGACCAGCCTATGCATGCCCCTAGGGCCATTCAATAGGCAAAGGTTAGTCAAGATCCATGTCACTAAATACAACCCTGAAGCTAACAAGGGCAGCTGGTGATATTTTGTCTTTTTTTGGCCACACTAGGGAAGAGACTTAAAATTGCTCTGTTCTGATCTTTATATAACTCTCCAAAACACAAGAAAGGATCCATAGTTTCTGGAAGAAGTTATGATTGAAGATGCTTATCCCTAAGCTGTGGACTTGGACTTAGGGTTCAGGTTTCCTACATCTCACCCAAATTCCTCTGAGGCACAACCATACCCTAACTCCATTTCCAATTCTCTTGTCAAAGTTGCAGTTGGATAGTCAGGAATGGAGGTATCTCATGGCAGTTTTCTGTCTAAAGACAGACAAAGGGCTGGCCTTGTTTCAACTAACAAATTGAAAAGTCCACACACTTCTCAGCTCTCCCAGAAGGAGCACCGGGTCAGTGCCGGACACCAGGACAGGGAGGGGATCCACCTGCAGCTAGGCCTCACCAGGACCTGCTGGAGGAACATTGCAGTTGCCACCCCCTCTGCAGACTTCTCTCTCCTCCAACTCTCTTTAGATTCGCATATTGGAGGTGTTTGTACATGGACTAAAAAAAAAAAAAATTCTTATCCTCAGGAATCAGAAGTCTGGTAGGGATTCCATGATAAACTTCAGACTAATGTGTAAAGAGACTTCATATGGAAATGAATTAATATGCAAATGGATTAATATGCAAACCAATAACCACATCCCTACCTTCCTCTCTTCTACCTGGCTACCTTTCCCTGTGTATGTTGTAGACATTTTTTTTTTCCAGGAACTGGTGCGCAAGGCCAAGCCTGCATGTAGCCATTGGGGAAAGAGGCACCAGAGCCATCACCAGGATGAAAAGCTGCAAGCAGGGAGAAATCTATGTCTTTACCCCTGGAGGACTAAAGGTGAAGGGAATCTGTATTCACTTGCCCTTGCCTTTTCTTGAAAATCAGCAGAATCAAGACCAGGGATTGAACCTAAGTAAAAGGACAGGCCCTAGCTTAGGGAGAGTCTTACACCATGTTAGTCTTACACAGAAATTATTTTCCTTGATGAGTTGGACCTTTGGGGGAGGAAATAAAATTAAGTAATGAGATTCACTCTTTTCCAACAACTGATTTTCTGAATTAAGGTATTAAGCTGTAAATTATTGAAAGTAACTTTGTTTACAGCTCAGCTTCTTAAATATGGTATAAATATTAAGATTTTGCTGTGAGATAGGAATTGTATTTTAATTTGAACAAATTGGAGTATTCTGACCCTAGGGTACTCTACCAGTGAGAGACAATTTCCACCTTTTTTCATTTTTGAGAAGGATCAGGAAAATTACCAAGGCTTGAAACTCCTGATGTCCAAGAAGCCTTAGGTTCCCAAGTAGTTTGACGTTTGCAGAGTGCACTTCTGTGCCTGGGTTCTGAAGCACAGGGTTTTTTCCGTTTTTCCAGTATGGACCATTGAACTCAGGATGCTCTGACCCTGAGCTACATCCAGAGCCCGTTTGATGTTTCATTTTGAGTCCATGTCTCACTAATTGCAGGGTGTGACCTTCAACTTGAAATTCTGCCTGCTCAGGATCTTCACTGTCTGCACACCTGGATCCTGGTCCATAGCATTGGAGAGGATGTGAACTCTGGGGTGTGACCCTTGTTACTACTGGAACTCACCTGCCACCATGTCAATGTGTCCAGACTAACTCACTAGAGGATGACTGTGGTGAGACAACCTCATCAACACAGTTGCCCTCCTCTAGGCCCTTGATGCAGGCTGGCCCTAGACGTACCTGGGCTCACTGATTACATATGTGCAAGTCCTAATGAACTGGAGAAATCTAGCACAAAGCAGGATGATCCAGTGCACTTGACTCCATATTGCTGACACTCCATAATGTCAAGTGAAACAATGATGGTCACCTTGAAAGTTAGTAACTCATTAGAAGGCAAAAGCAATGGATACTCTGAGGTTTAGTGGTGATGTTTCAGTGTCCTGCAACTGAGATCCCCATTTCAGACCACCTGCTTAGGTCAACTGCATACCTTATTCCTGTGACATTCAGCATCTATCTCTAGGGCACAAGGAAGTAAGTTATCTTCTTTCAAGCCAGGTGTCAGAGTGATGGATGGTGGGCCATCCTCACCTCCTAGGCATCTAAATGGTGCACTATACCAGGAGAGGGCCCCACCCACAGCAGCTCTCCCTGACTCAAGTAGACAGCACCCAGGGCTCTGAGTCTGACAAGTTCCAGGGTTTTTTACTAGTGGCTATCCAAGACCTGGTCCTGAAGAGGGCCCTTGGACATGATGACTTGTGTGGATTTCTTTTCAGGATATTACCAAGATCAAATATGTGTAAATTCCTTAGACTAGGGCTTCGACACTTACAGTCCACCCTCAAACTCTGTGAAAATCTGTACAGTCCTATAAGGAGATCTACCTAGCTGGGCCTCAAGGTACACACCTGTCATTTCAGAATCCTGAAGGATCAAGGAAGGAGGATGTCAAGTTCAAAATCAGTCTTGATAAATTAGTGAGATCCTCTCAAAATAAAGTGTTGTGGGAAAAGGTCAGTGGTAAAGAACCCTACTGCAAAAAAAGAATAATAATAATAATTTCTAAAAAGGTAACCATGAATGTTTAAATGTCTTAAAGAGATGAAAATGGCCCCTGAACATTGTCTTCTGTGCTCATCAAATTGTGTATTGTGTCTTTGCATGGTTTCAAAAGCATGTGCAAACAGCCTAAGACCCAGTGTTGGCAGGGGAGTTCCACATGCCATTACATTCAATTTGGATTCATATCACCCAGGGAAGGGGCTGCTGTCCTAATCCATAGATAAGGACAGGAGGTCTAAAAGAGACCAAACTTCCAAAGACACCTGTTGTGTCTGCTTCTAGGTTCCATGTCCATTGTCAACAGGGGCATTGCCCCAGGGAAGGCAGCACCCTCTGGTGGCCTGGAATCCTCCCACCCTTTAGGAAGTTACCTCTGCCCCATACACAGGAGCTTCAATCTCACCTCTTCCAGGATAGCCTGTGTATGTCCTCCCCCACATGTGCTCTACTGGGGGCTCCATCAACAGCCGCACATTGCTGGTGGTAACACAGCCTCGGGGATGGATTGAGCATGCAACTTTATATCACACAACATAAAATTTTATTACTCCTAATCTTATCATACCATTTTCAATAATGAAAAAACCATAGCAAAAACAAAACAAAACAAAAAAACACTCCCAAAACAGAAACCAGAAAATTCTGGAGGGAAGGAAAGGGATAGCTGTGGTGGGGGATCTGGCACTGTGTAGTCCTGAGGAGGTCACAGTGATATAGGTGCCATAGGAGAGATTAGTTCTTGAGCAATGTTGACATTCTGGCAGAGGTGGAGTGGGTGCTGGCCTGAGAGTTTGTTGACCTGGTGCCTGTGTTGTTTTCCTGCCTGGAATGGATGGGTTTTTTTTGCCAAGAGGTGGCTGCAAGAGAAAATACCCGCAACATGACTTCCTTTCCCTGGGCCTTTCCCAATTTTTAGAAAAACTCTCCCTCTGAGAATAGCACAGCCCTTATCCCCACACCACGACATCTTCCCAGATGGGGGTCCACCAGCTGCAGGATGTCAGGCTTTTTTGGTGTGAGACCACAGGCCAGTTCCCAGTAGGAGCAGCAGAGGTTCCCGGACACACACATTGCAGTCACCCACCCGAAGCCCCCTCACCAGAGGCCTCGGACTCACTGGGATCTGTGTTCTCCAGCCCTGTCAGGAGGCTCTCCACATGGAAAGTCAGCTTTGACTCTGGCATGGTGAGGATCAGGAAGATCCTGAGAATCTTCAGGCTGTCCACAGACCCCACAAAATCTGGATACAGGTACATCCACATTTTAATGATGGAGCAGAAGGTGCTGTGGAGTTTGGAGTGGGGCAGGGAACCATGAGGGGCTGGGCCTTTTCCTTTAGCTGGAACCTCCCAAGGCCCCATGAAAGATGGGATTCCCAAAGAGTGACCAAGCAGGTCACATGCAGCAGAGCAAGGCGGGCAATCTGTTGAGGGACATGGGTATGTAGGGAGCTCCCCAAATTCTTCTCTCTCACCTGAATACAGAAAACTGTAGGCAATCTTGGCTGGGATTGGCTGTGTAGGGGAGGGATCCTCACAGGGCCTGGCTCTGAGGCCCTAGTCACTCCTCTGTTCCTTGGCTACCTAGAATCCCACCACAGCTGTGTTCATTCTACAGGGAAATCACCAAACCTCAGCCCTCTGCTAGAAATCCACAAGGGCAGAACCTGGGTTTTTGCCCACTCATCTACTTCAAAGGGCCCCCTAGTGACCCCTGTGGAGTCAGGGGGCTAACCTCTTGACCCCCAAACCACTCACATCTGTCCTTGAAGGTATGCTTCCTCAATATCTGGCTGGAGGTTCTCAAACCTAAAGAAGGCCAGGAGGGTGTCACTTTGAACATCCTGTGCCCTTCATCTGTTTAGATGTCTTACGGTCTTGACTAACTTCCTGACAATAAAGGAAGGTCAGGAGGGCTGGGAGGTGTGTCTGCACTGCTTCCTAAATGATAGGCCATGTGCCTGCCAATGGTAGGTGCTTCACCTACATGGAGCCATGTATGAACCCACCACCCCTGCCTTGCTATCTCAGGGCTAGGGTCCCCTCCATCAACCACAGGAGTCCCTACTCTAGCTTCATGCAGGTCAGGGGCCCTCCCAGATGCAATCCACACACTCCTTCCCAAATGTGCAAAATGCTTTCCTGAGGCCTCAGACCACTTTTGCCTGATGCAGAAAACTTCTTCACAGGGGCAGGGACAGGCCCACAGGGGAAGTCCAGAGGCCTTGGCAGCCTGTGCCCAGGACCAGGCCCAAGACAAACACTCCTGGGGCTCATCTTACTTGGTTTTCTCAATACCCAGGCAGGGTTCTCCTCTGAAAATCCTACTTTCCACAGAGTTGACTGAGGTTCAGAGTGATGCCCAGCATCCCCAACACCACGCCAGATCGCCAGGTCCCAAGGCTTGGAGGTGGTACACACCTTTGACTCAGCAGCTCCAGCACCTTCTGGGCACCGGCCACATTTGGTCATATACACAAAAATTCATGGACCCAGGAGGTGTTCCCCTCTGCAGGACAGTCACCAAGTCATTCTCGAGCTCCTGTCGGATAAGTGCTATGAAGCTGTTTAGTTTCAGGGATCAAAGAGGGACATTTCAAAATGACTCACTGCCAATGGTAGGTGCTTCACCTACATTGGAGCCAGGATAGCCTGTGTGTGTCAACTGAAAACAGAACAAAAGACTTTCCCTTCATATTCTCCATTGATATCACTCACACACACACACACACACACACACACACGGTGAGGGTCTGGGGCTATCTCAAGAGGAATCCCAGAGATGGACTAGACTATGCTCATCTGCAATGGTCTGTCCTGCCTCACCTCTGGTCTCCATGGGAAAAAATAGAGTCTTCAGGACCCAGGGCTGACTCAGTGCCTCCACACTCTTGAAAGGCCCCTACTCAGGGCTTTCCCGAGACCTGAGCATTCACACATTGGTAGACAGAAACTCATGCTGTCTGCATACAAGTGAGCCAACTGGGGCTGTATCTGGACTCTTGGTGCCTAGCTACAAAGGTTCCAAGTTCTGTATGTCCCATTGCCAAAGAAGTGAGGTCACAACCTTGGGGACTCCTTACCTGAGTCCCTTTCTCACACATGATGGTTCCAAAGTCCCCTGGGAGTCTCACTGCTCCCATCATCCCATGACATATGCACCAGTGTACAAAGTTACACCAACACACCCTGGATCAGATCCCCAGACAGGCCTGGGTATAGCCAGCTCCCCTGGTCTGGGGAGACGGAGCTTGCATTGGATATGGAAAATAAAAAACCCCAAGACAGTGTGGCCTGGGAAAGGGAATGAAAAAGAAAGCCATACATTGATAGCTTTCATCTCTTCCAAGATAAATCCTTTTCAGATGCTAGCCACATGCAGGGAGAAAGTGTTTCATCAAACCTAGAATGATAGTCTCTAGGAAACACTTATCTCTTCAAAGATAAATCCTCTCCAGGTGCTGGTCATGACTCCCAACCCTAAGATCCAAATTCCGGAGTGCCCAGACTGACATGTTCATTAAATCACCCACAATCTACATAAGTCCAGTCCCCTGCTTTGTCCAGTGACTCATTTTCCACCAGGAAAGTGGATCCATTTCCATAGGTGTAGTCTTATTTCTAAATAAAAGGCTGAAATGATCCATGAAGTTTGTGTCTGATCTTTCTGTGCTAACAGTTTGGTTCCCTGACTGGGGATGGGAGTGAGGTGAAATTAATCCTTCCCCATCCCCTTCCCCTACAGTTAAGTTAAATAACTGATGGGACCTGGAAAGTAACTATTGAAGTGCCCAGCACCCCCCGGGATCTCTGAGGTTGGGGGAATGCCCAGTCATGACTCATGATGCAACTATAGCTGAATCCCCAGATTGACTATTTCCCTCACCTCTTTCCCCACCCTACAGAAAGAGACCCCTCACACCCTCTGAGTCCACTTTGGCTGAATGGCTGACGGTTTGCGACTCGTAACCGATCCCAACTCTGGGCTAGGTTTTCACAGCCTATGCTATGTGGAGGGAGCAAGGACTTGTATGGAATCCTTTATTGATGCTGAAGGCATCATCTTTCTGACCCCCTTCCCACACCATTCCTCCCCTTCCCAATCTTCCCTTTCTTTACACATCCAGCAAACTTCATGGATCAGGGACTTACTTGCCATTTTACTCCTGCATTCACCACTGCCCTTCTCATTTCTTTGGAGAGGTAAGACCCTATCCATTCATTTCATCTCTACTGGGTAGAGACTTTGCAGGCTAAATGGCACCCTGTCCTTTACCACTGGGACTGGCATATCAGTGGCATAAAAAGTATAAAGGACACTTTTCCCTCTGTTGTCACCTTCTTCATTAAGCCTCTCCAAAGATGGGAACCACTCAGTCAATTCCCAGAGACACCCCCTTGGGCTGTCTCTCTACTAATTTTAAAACACTCTATTCCCAAACTGACCTCAAAATTAAATGCCTCATTTGGCTCACTACTCAAATTTGTCCACAATACAAATTAGATAATCTGCACCAATGGCCCAAGTAAGAAACTTTTGATCAAAAAATTCTCCAGAGTTTCAAAAAATTACTTATTACAGAATGGCAAGGTTGTCTGAGGTTCCTACTTCCAAGCTTTCTTTTTCCTTCACTCAGTCACCAAATATACCAAGCCCTATTTCCACTCTGCGCAGCAGAACACTGGAAGGTGGACTGTCCCCAGGAAAAAACACCCCTTCACTTGGTGCAGCCAGCTTCCCAAGTCCCTGAATGCATCCCAGTATCTCCAGGTTGTAGGGATAATAAATGACTAAGCAAAAAAAGCAAATATTCCTCTTCTGAAGAGATTTTAAGGGCACAGCTAGCTGCTAAATGTCCTACTTTAACCCTGACCAGCCCAGCAGCTAGTAATATGTCTCAATAAGGAGTGGGACATAACAGCCTCATTCTTCAAAGTAATGGGAGATAATTTCTCATAAATTTCTGCATCCAAAACTGGCCTAATTACCAACCAGGCAAAACAGGGTGAAAAAGCCCTAGGCAGCAATTTCCTTGGCCAAAACTACACTGAAGCTTGCATTGGAATGCAAATGGCAAGCTTGGCAGGCTTTGGTAGGAGGCCTGTGATTAAAGGGAAAAAAATGTATCAATTTAACTTCTTCTTGGCAGCAACACAGAAACATGACTTCAGGACACTCCCTCTCTCTCTCCCTCTCACTCCCCCCACCTTCTTGTTGTTCTTTCTTGTTACTTTAATGAAATAATTAATGGCCAAATCATTTTTTCTAGCACTCCCATTTTTTAAATTCTATATTTTTTGAGCTCATAATTTTGATTCTGTCCACCTAAATTAAAATTTCTGATCAGACCTTTTATCCAACTACAAAGGTATTTTTACACCCTTCTTTATTCAGAGACCAATTTACAAGGATTGACTCTTATCTAATAGGTTTTAAAAAGCTATAAGGCCTTTGCTTTTTTGTTCTGTGTATTATCTTGTCTTCATGTATTTGTGTATCAAAACCAACATATAGAGCACTCATAAACTAAAATTTTAAAAATAGATCCAAATACCTTTGATTCAATGATTCAAAAGTTCAATTTGCATTAGATTAAAAAAATGAGACCATACCTAGTAGATGGCACTAAAAGAGCTAAGAAGCTGTTCTCAACTTCTTCAAGAGTAAACCCCTATGGGAACTCAGCTGACTCTTAACAACAGATAGGAACAAGGTCAGTTCGACCAAGTTGATCTTAAACACCTAGCAAAAAACAGTTATAACCAAAATGCAGCCATACCTGGGCATTTTAGAAGAAAAACAACAGTTATTTTAAATAGAACATAAGATTTACACTAATGTCAGTTCGACCAAGTTGATCTTAAACACCTAGCAAAAAACAGTTATAACCAAAATGCAGCCATACCTGGGCATTTTAGAAGAAAAACAACAGTTATTTTAAATAGAACATAAGATTTACACTAATGTCAGTCCCACGGCCCTAATGTCCTCAAACTCCTGAGGTTTATCCTTTGTGAGGCTCACATATGCCCCTGCCTACCAAAATTAAACTGTCTTCTGTACCTTAATTTTCCTTACTCCTCAAACTGACAACCCCACAACCAAAGCCTACCTATTCCAATAACACACACACTAGACTGGGAGACTAGAAATATCCACTGGGTTAACACAGAGCAGCAGGATTAGAAACTTCTATTCACCAAGAAAACATGGTTCCAAGATTAATCATGCTTGCTATGCTTCAGAGGAACTGGACCCCTGAAATCATGGGGAGAACACTCCAAATATGATTGGGCCTTAATCAAAAATAATAAAACCCTCAGTTACATTACATGCCCAAACTGTTTTCCTAGCACTGACAAATTAGTCTTCTCCTTTCAGAATAAAATTATTCTCCTAACACTAGTAAACTAATTAGTCTTTATCATATATGCTAAAATTATCTCCCCTAACCTAGCCAATCAATTAATTTTCATGTATTATTATAATGTTTCTCTTCTCCTATTTTTAGTTTTACAGTTTCTTAATAAAGTGATCAGCTTAGCTGCAACTGCCAGGAAACATCCCAGAACATCCCTCCTCCCACCGCTCACTGCCTGACCTCCTGGAGCAGCATAAAGAAAATTGACATTTCTTGCAATGGTTTCAGAACTTCCCTACACACACACACACACACACACACACACACACACCTTCAGGACTCCCATGTTCACTTCCATGACTCTAAAAAGAAGGCCCCCTTCCCTACGTCACCCCTTCCCAGCATGAAGAAGCTAGAGACTTCGCCAGCCCAATTCATTTCTTCCTTTTGGAGTCTGGAATATTGGATATGGAAAATAAAAAACCCCAAGACAGTGTGGCCTGGGAAAGGGAATGAAAAAGAAAGCCATACATTGATAGCTTTCATCTCGTCTAAGATAAATCCTTTTCAGATGCTAGCCACATGCAGGGAGAAAGTGTTTCATCAAACTTAGAATGATAGTCTCTAGGAAACGCTTATCTCTTCCAAAATAAATCCTCTCCAGGTGCTGGTCATGACTCCCAACCCCAAGATCCAAATTCCTTAGTGTCCAGACTGACATGTTCATTAAATCACCCACAATCTCATAAGTCCAGTCCCCTGCTTTGTCTAGTGACTCATTTTCCATCAGGAAAATGGGTCCATTCCCATAGGTGTAGTCCTATTCCTGAATAAAAGGCTGAAATGATCCATGATGTTTGTGTCTGGCCTGGTCTCTTTGTGTTAACAGGTTGGATCAGACCCATCTCCTGACCATGTGTGTGAACCTGAAGAAGTCACCTCCAGAGCTTCCCAACATGCTTCCTAGAGATCCTTCTACCATTTGCTTTAGAGATTGTCGTCAGGTGTATGTACCCATACATGCGTGGACCCCTGAGAAAACCTAACGCTAGAGTTATGTGTCTATAATGCAAAAACATGACACAACATAGGAAGGTGAGAGACAACTATACCATGAATTGAATCCCACACTGAGAGAGGGAAAGTCAGTTCCTCTCATGGCCATGTTTCCCACAGTACTGCACTGCAAGGGTGTATTGAGGGATTTCAGAGATAGCCTCCCTTTGTCATAGACCTGCCAATGGCTTTCTGTGAGATTTAAAATTGTCTCAATGTCCTTTCCCATTGTATGATGTGGGTAAACTAGAAGGGATCCCAAACACCACAGCATCCTGGTACCCAAAGACTGTAACTCCTTCTCCTCTACATGGATGCCCATCAGCATCTGGTTTCTAAGAAATCAGCAAGGGTCATGAGATATCACTTGCAAGTTGGAGTCATGGGAAGTCTCATTTATATAGCCCCACCACAGGGGCACTGCTGGGATTCTAGAGCTTTGTGGGAAAAGTTGGTGTGGCAGCAGGCAGAGAGCTATGAATCTCATTAAATAACAAGGATCTGGCATTTCTGTGCTTTCACATACGTGAAAATATTTGGGTTATAAAATTCACTGATGGGGGCTGGGGATGTGGCTCAAGTGGTAGCATGCTCGCCTGGCATGAGTGAGGCCCAGGTTTGATCCTCAGCACCACATACAAAGATGTTGTGTCCACTGAAAACTAAAATAAATAAATTAATAAAATTCACTGATGAACAAAATATATTAAGAAGCAAGGATGGAATGAACTGGCCACGTGTTTGTCCAAGAGCATGGTCATAACCATGTGAGTAGACTTTTCTTTTTCCATGTCTCTAGGGAAAGGCTGTATTGTTTCTGTCAGGGTGGCAGCAAGCCACTTCCATTTGTTCTGTGCACAGTTTAAGACACTTCCCTCCTATTCTTCCAAGTAAAAGGAAAAAAGAGTAGTAAGAACAGAGGAGCATCTCAGAAGGCAATATTGGCTCAATAATTAAGGCTTCCAAGCAGAGGGAAAGATAGATAATTCAGCTTTCAGGAATAAAAAGGGAATAGGTGCACCACTCTTGGCAGCTGGACTCACTAACATAATGCATGTTTACTGAGTGCCCTGTGCTCACTGAAAGAGCTGATGTCTTTCCTTCTATGGGACTTCAAGACTTCACTACTCTTCCCAGGAGTATCAGGTCTACCTTCCCTGTGCACACAGAGCTAAGTGGCTGCTCATTATGCTGCCATCAAAGGTGAGAGGAACATGATACTCCACTGGCCAGGAAAGACTAAGATCTATACTCACATGCAAAATCACCCAGTGGAATCTATAGGCAGGTAAGGTGTGGCTGGAGGCAGTAGGTCACTGGGGATGTGACCACACAAGGTACATATTTTGTCCCTGGCACCTAGCTTTCTCTGCTTCAAAGATGTCATGAACTGAAAAGTTTCCTTTTGCCACACTCCTCCACCATGATGTTCTGCCTCATCTGAGGCCCAGAGCTATGGAATCATCTGGTCATGAACTGAACCTCTGAAAGCATAAGCCCAAGTAAATTTTCCTCCTCCAAGTTGATCTTGTAAGGTATTTTTGTCAGAGCAATGCAAAGTTGACTAACACGGCGAGTCCACAAAAAAACAAAAGCAGGTGGACATTGCATAATCACAAGAATGGGATTCCAGAATAAGCTATACTCCTGAGATACTTTCCACCACAATGTGGTGGCCAATATCCCAGCAATGTAGAAAGTAGGTGAAAATTGTTTTAATATTTGAAGAAAAATGTAGAGCTGCAAAAGTAGACTTTACGTTATCTGGGTAAAGTGCTAATAATCACCCCACAAAAGTAAGTGCCTTGGCCTTTTGAACATACTCAGAACACAAATTAAAAAAATAAAAGATTGCTGAAGAATCTCATTAACTTAGGCTTACAAAATTCAAAGGACATATTGAAAAAGCCAATTGCATGTGCAAGTTATTAGAAAATATCAGGAGTCCTAACTAATGGAACAGGTGAGAGTCTCAGAAACTATCAGCCAGGTTGAGGCCAGCCGAGCTTCCACATGATGAACAGGTTTGGCATGAGAGAAGATGATAAGGGGCTACCTTGGGAGTGAGAGTGAGAGTGAAGCCATAAAGGAGAGGTGGTAGAGGGATACACAGAATAACACAGGAGGAGACGAAAGGAGGAGGTAAAAGACTATACATGGTACATGAAAGGAGGTTGTAGAATGTGACACAAAATATCTGGAAGGAGATGGTAGAGAAGATAAGAGGAGTAGGTGGAGAGATGCACAAAGTATGTAAGGAAGTGGTAGAGAACTACCCTGATGGTCATAAGAACAGGTAGTGGAGGATTTGAGAGAAGGTGGTACAGTAGAAGAATTCACAGGAGCTGTGAGAGTGAAGTGGGCACCCCCTTTCTCCACAGAAAAGCCCTCTTCACCATGGCTGATTTGGGGACTATCAGCAAAAGAGTCTCTGTGAAAGAGTCCAATGTAGATAAACTTCCTATTTTCGTGTCGCCCTGTTTACTTGGCCACTGGCCAGGAAGATACCAGCACTCCAGGTGCTGGGCACCCCCTTACTAGTTTTTCACAAACATATCCAGTATAGTACTTTGAAGAAATGTGCAAACAAGGCCTGTGGCCTTGAGCTGGGCTTCACAGAGATGTCTACATTTTTAAGATAAGTTACAAGTGGGCTCCATGGTAACTGCTGGCAGGGGGAAGAAAAAAAGAGGAGAAGAAGCTCTCCCCTTCTCAGGTGTTGTCCTTGAAGAGTTAACTTGCCCAGAACAGTGAAAGAAAAAGCTGCTTTTATGTGAACTTCTGCAGACTGTGCACTTCTGAGCCCCTCCCCTTACATGCTGGGCATAAAACCCTGAAACTCCCTGAATTGGGGTTCAGAGGATTGATTGATTACAGCAAAGACTGTACCCTCTGAGCCTGGCTGCAGCCAAATAAAACTATTTCCTGCTATCTTCGGTGCCTTGCCTCATTTGTTCCTACTACAAGAGGATACAGTGGAGGGTTAACCAGGATGAGATAGAGGAAGTGGTAGAGGGCTATGTAGGAGGTGATGACATGATATTATGGACAGCAACACAGGAAGATATGAGAATAGGTACTGGAGGGCTAAACAAAGATCATGAGAGGAGAAGTAGGTATAAGAGGAGGTGGTGGAGTATTACACAGGAGATTGCAAGTGGAGATTATGGAGGGCTGCAGAGGAGGGCATGAAAGGAGATGACGGAGGGATGACCAGGAAGAGGTAGAAGAGATGGTGCAGGGCCACACAGAAAGATATGATAAGAGGTGCTGGAGGGCTAAACAGAGGCCATGAGAGGAGGAAGTGAAGGGCTACACAGGAAGATATGAGAGGAAGTGATGGAGGTCTTCATAAGGGATGAGGAATTGGTAGAGAGTCATACAGAATGGGGGAAGAGAAGGTTGTAGAAGTAGACACAAGAGACTGTGAAAGGAAATAGGGCTACACAAGAGGAGATAAGAGCAGGTCAGGGGGAGGTATGCAGGAGGAGCTAACAAGAGAAAGTGAAGGCTACACAGGTCACGTGAGGTGGTGGAGGGATACAGAGGGACCATGAAAGGAGATGGTAGAGGGGTGCACAGATGAAAGAAGGTGGCTACAGAGAAGATGACAGTTGATGGTGGAGGACTACATGGGGGACCATGAGAGGAGATCCTGGAGGACTGCACAGTGGAGAAGAGAAGAGGTAGTAAAGAGTTACTTAGGGGACTGTGAGGGTAGGTGGTGGAAGGCTAAACAGGGAGCTGATGAAGAAGGTGGTGGAAGACCACCCTGAAGTACAGGAGAGAAGTGGAGAGATATACAGAAAATGGGAGCAATTGGTAGAGGAAGACACCAGAGTTGAGATTTGTTGGTGGTTAAATACAGAGAAGGGGACAAGAAAAGATGGTGGAGTGCTACAAAGAGACCATGAGAGGCAATGGCCAAGCACTATTCATGAGCCCTTGAGAAGAGGTAATGGGAGGGTGTACAGGAAGCATTGAGAAGAAATGATAGAGTCTTCACAGAATTCTGTGAAAGGAGGTGCTTGAGGGCTACCCAGGTGAAAACAAGAAGGTGGTGGTGGGCTACTTAGGTAGACAAGTAAGAAGGAGGTGGAGAGAAGCACAGTAAGGATGAAAGGAGGTTGTCAAGAGCTACAGAGTGTCTGTGAAAGGAGGCAATGGAGGGTGCACAGAGGCCCTGAGACATGATAGAGGGTTACACAGGGGGCTGTGAGACAACTAGTGGAGGGCTACAGAGCAGGGCTTATGAGGAGGTGGTCAAGGACAACAAAGTGTGGTGGAAAGTATCTCAGAGTCACTGAGCTCTGAGGAAACCTTGGTCTGACCCTGATTCTGACCTCTATTACCTATCTATAACCATAAAACACTAACACCATGCTTTATCTCCTAAGACCACAAACTATGCAATTCTGTTTAATATCACCCACAAACCCTGCTGACCTATCTTGTACCCAATAACTGACCACAAATTCAGATCATAGATTTCCTCAGTCCTGACCCCAACCATAATCTCAACTCTAACACTAATGGCTCACAATACAATTTCATCTCCATGTTCCTGATTTGAATAAGGGCTGACCTCATTGTGGTTGACCTATGAGGGCAGACTTCTTTCCTCTCTCTAGGGCTAGCTGGCTGGATCTGCTCTGTTCTTGGAGTACATTCTCTGGACAAGAATGGAAAGATCTAAGGCCTTCTTTGTCAGGACATGAATTTTCCCTGAAACAAGTAAGCATTTTGAATATTGCACCTGAGTGTCACATCAGTCCTTGTACCAGGATGTTTTTATAGCCTAAAATTGGTATGGAAACAAGCTCTGAGCAGTGAAGAGGCTGCCCTGGGCTACATGCTGGTGAGCAGCACAGCCAGAGTCATAAGCACAATCCCAACCCAAACTTCCCCACCACCCTGCACCATCTCCAAAGCAAGAAAAGAGGATTCTAGTCCCTCTTTTGTCCCTGTCTGTCCCATTGATGGGGACAGTGTTCTCTGACGATGGCGATGCTGCTGGGGATGGGGTGCTGAAGGACAGGTTGAAGGGTGTTAACCACGAAGAGACAAAATCTACCTGGCTGCATTTAATTCTTATCCTCAGCCTGGACCCCACACCCAACTTCACTCCAACTACAGAGCATCATAGCCTGGGATGGGCTTCAGGTCCGGCTGCAAACTCCCCAAACAAGGGAGTCTTTATTCTTACCAAGACTGTTTATTCATTTCAAACACACTTTCCAGTCTCCTGGGAGCCAGAAGCAGCCTTAGTCAGACCTTTCAGGTATGTCCTAGTATTTCCTGAGCTCCAATCATAGCTTCTTCTCTTCCCAAAGAGGCCACTGTCTGTGGGAGGCCATCTCTGCACGTGATTTGAGTTACCTCCCTGGCTGGGTGAGAGGTGCTCAGACACTTTCTCTTTGTGTTAGAGCTTTACCCACCCTTCTTGAGGATCCCAGGGCTTGTCTGTGTAGAGGCATGCCTGACCACAGCCCTCAAAGATCCAGTTATCTCACCTGACCTTGGAACATTGCCCCCTTAACATCATTGGATGGGATTTTCCCCCCAAATTTTTGTTCCCCAATTAAAGTCCTCTCCCTGGCGCGATTACTCTCTCTCGCTAGCCTCTGCAGTAAATCTCGCTACTTCTTGGGTAGCTTGAGGCTTGGGGTTTGAGGAGCCATCCTGGAGCTGGTTTAAAGGTAATTGGAGTCTATGTCTTTAATTTAAACTCCCTTAGGATTTTCCCATATAGCCAAACCTTGATATTGTCTGCGCTGGCCACGGACTAAAACTGTCCAATGCAGGCCTGACCAGGAATCATCTTTCTGGGCTTAAGTAAGGTTGTGGCTAAAGGATGTTAAATCTTTTAGGCTTACCAACCTCCCTGGGAAGAGGAGAGAAAGAAGTTGACCATGGAGGCTGAGGCAGGGCTTTAGAAAAATGGCTTGCTCAAAGTGATCCTGGGATAGCTCTTGAGACCCTATATCACATCATACACACACACACACACACACACACACACACACACACACTCCACCCAAAAAAGGAAGCTGAGGCCACAAATAGCATGCATCTGGATTCAATCCTCAGATTTGGAAAAAGTAATGTTTTGTTCTCCTTTCTTCTCTCTTCCACTCCCTCTTTTCCATATTTCTCTCTTCCGTGATACCTTCCTTCTTGGAAGGAAGATAGCATGAAGGAGAGAAAATTGACTTTTCATTTCTGTTTCTTCCATGATTTCCGTCTCTCTCAGCCCTTCTTTTTCCCTGGCAGGATCCCTTCTCTGTTTCCCCTTGCTGAGCAGAAACACCTGTGCTCCCATGAACCCCCATTTTGGGCTCCTGGAATCACAGCTGCCACAGGAACCTATCTGCCTTTACTTTTGAAAGATCTAAATTATCTTCTAATTTGTTCACCCTGATCCGGCATGATATTTCTCTTCAAAAATTGGACTTGGACTATCTTGAACAAATTTTGTTGTTTTTTTTTTTTCCTGACACTACCAATAGAAAATCTTTCAGCTACAAAAAAAAATATATAGGTTACTAGCATCTCACAAATGTTTTTGGTTTGCCTTATTATGTTTCTCTCCTTGTCATTTGCTCATTTATTCCTTCACTCATTTGTATTACAGTGCTGGGAATCCAACCCTGGGCATTACACGTCCCAAGGAAAGGCTCCAACACTCAGATCCATCCCAGTCCTGGGAGGTTACCTAGAACTCTAGGTAAAGTTCTCCCAAAAAAGACAGCCCAAGGCACACAGAGATTATCTAGCCTAAAGAAGGAGCTCAGATCCCATGTGGAACCTGTGCAAATGTCATTTTCATGTGTAACTCAGAAGAAACTCTGGTCAGTTGAGACAGGAGAATTGGAGGAAGGACTTTCAGAGCGCTCCTAGGCAATCTTAGGAGATCCTATCTCAAAATAAAACTGAAAGCAGCTGAAAGTTAAGTGAGCCTTGGTTCAATCCTTGCATTTGCATAGTAAATCAATTATTTCCTGCTTTCCTTCCTTTTCTCTTTCACTCATTGCTTTCTTATTTCTCCCTTTCATGTTGCCTATCTTTTTATATATTTCCATACAACTTAATTTTTTCCTTTTGTTTTTAACTGACACATTAAAATATGTGTACATAATTATACATATTTATAGGGTACATTCTGATATTTTGATACTAGTATATTTGGTGTAATGTTCAAAGAAGGGTATTTAGCATATCATCACTTATTATTCAAAAATCCCCTCTTCTTGCTGTTTGGAAATATTCAGTACAATATTGTTAAACACAATTATCTCACTCCACAAGAAATAATTGAATTTATTCCTCTTATCTGTATCTGTATCTTTTCACCTGTTGACCAATTTCTCAGCTCCCCCTGCCTTCTTCAGCCTCTGGTCACATAACCATTTTTCTACTCTAATTTTGAGATCAACTTTTAAAGATTCTATGTGTGAGTGAGATCACGCAGTATTTACTTTTCTGTTACCAACTCATCTCACTTAGCACAGGTTCATTATGTTGCCACAGGATTTTACCTTTTAATAGCTGAATAGTGTCCCACTGTCTATAATACATTTTCTTTTTTCATTCATCAATTAATGAACACTTAGTTTGACCCCATTTCTTGGCTACTGTGAATTGTGCTGCAATAAACATGCACAGGCAGATACTTCTTCAACATAATGATTTCATTTCTTTGAATATATACTCAATTGTGAAATTGCTGAATGATTCATTTATTGCACTTTTAAGTTTTTGAGAAATTCCCACACTCTTTTCCATAACAACTACAGTAATTTACATTCCTACCAACAGTATGTAAGATTTCTCCTTTCTGCACAACCATTTTAGGATTTTTTATTCTGTGTCTTTTCAATAATAGATATTCCAGCTATAAATTAGACATTCAACTTTTTCAATACAATTTCATTGTGGCTTTGATTTGCATTTCCTTGATGATTATTATTATTTATTTTTGTAGCCAGGATTGAATACAGGGGTGTTTAACTACTAAGCCAAATCCCCAGCCCTTTTTTTCATTTTTTGTTTTGAAACAGAATATTGCTAAGTTGCTTAGGGTTTCAATAAATTGCTGAGGCTGCCTTTAAACTTGCAATCCTCCTGTCTCTGCATCCCAAGTTACTGGGATTACAGCATACACCATCGCACCAAGCACCCAATATTTTTTCTGAACTTTTTTTAAGATTCTTGTTGACTATTTGTATATATATTCTTTTAATAGATGTATATTCAGGTGTTATTCTCATATTTTAATCAAACTACTTCTTTTTCACTGAGTAGTCTGAGTTTCTTGTATATTTCTGTGTATTAACTCCTTGTCAGATTCATAGTTAGTGAACATTTTCTCCCATTCTATAAATTGTCTATTTGTTTTGTTGGTTGTTTCCTTTGCTGTGCAGAAGGTTTTAGTTTAATATAATAATTTGTCTATGTTTTCTATGTTTTGGAGATCTTATTTAAAAAATTCTTTCCCACATGACTGTCATGAGAACTTTTCCTCCAGTACTATTGTTTTGGGTCTTGCATTTAAGTCTTCAATCCATTTTGAATTGGATTTTGTACATGGGTGAGAGATGAGGACTAGTTTCATTGTTCTTCATGTGGATATTCAGTTTCTTTAGCGCCATTTCTTGAAGAGACTGTCTTTTCTCCATTGTATGTTCTTGGCATCTTCGCTGAAAATAAATTGGCTGTAAATATATGGATTTATTTCTGTTTTTCCTATTCTTTTCCATGATGTATATTTCTGTTTTTATGCCACTACCATATTGTTTTGTTTACCATAGCTTTATAGTGTGTTTTTAGGCCAGGTAGCGGGATACCTCCAACTTAGCTATACAATTTAATGATGAAAATATCTTGTTCCAATACTTAAATCAAAGAAATAAAAATCTAAAATATTAGGTTGACTTTTTTTCCCTAGTTTTCTGCCATGCTTTGAGTTTATCTCAAAAAAGAAAATATGAGTCTTTCATTGTTAAAATTCTCCAGAAAGAATTTTGTTGTCTTTTTTCTCATGTAATAATAAGAAAAGTATAAGATGACTCATAACAAAAAAATATAAATTCTGAATCATTAGTATTTCTGAACAGCAATATATGTGTGGGTTAAAGGCTTGATGTCTATTACCTCTCCATAGGAATGTTTGATTAGTTTTTAATACAAAATGAAAGTATTATTGAAGACCTTTCTTCTTAATGATTTTTAATAAAGGAGATGCTGTTATTTAGCATGAGTCTGAGAGATATCTTTATGTTTTCATTTAATGCTCTTAGATACTTTTCTTATAAAATTTAGGCGTGAGAATGAGAATGTTAAAACAAACCATAATCAAGGTACTGAAGCAAAGGTTTTGTGTAAATTCAAGTTGTTACTGAACAAATTTTTGCCTGAGAAAATCTGTACCAAGATGTAATGTGTACTTAATCTGACAGGATGAAATCTGCCATTTCCAGTAAACAATCTTTGGTTACTCAAAGCCTGTTAATAAGTTAACCACATAAAAGACTTTCATCAGCAAAACACTTGAATAACCCTTGGACCAAAAATGCTGCCACCTTCGGAAGAGAAGCTGAATGTTAAATTAGAAATATTTTTTAGAGTCAAGCATCAAAAAAGGAAAAGATTAAAAACAAAAGACAAAGTCTTTGCCATATTGTGTAAATAAAGAACACTTTTTCTCTAAAATATTTTGTGATTCATATGGATACAATAGATGGGTATTATTAACTATGGTACTTTCCTATTTTGACAAATTATTTGTAAGAGTATAACACTTTAAAAGATTCTTTTAAAAATGATTCTTAGGAAAATATAAAGAGAATATGTCAAAAATTTCATTTAATCTATTAAATAGATTATTAATCTATTTAATCTATTTAATTCTATTTAATCTATTAAATAGAATTATTAATATTTCAATAAATAACCACTAAGATGCATTACAAATTCCAATAGCATTCAAAAAGCTAGTTTATTCACAGGCAATTGAAAAAATATTAGCATAAGAATGATGAGGTAGGTATAAAGTGGTTAATATAAAAGAGGCATAAAATCTTGGGTTACATGCTCTGCCAGATAGAGATTATTTACAATAGTATCTGACAAAAAAAATGAACAAGAACTTCAGTAAGTTTAGAACATTTCTTTATAGTAAATAGTAAGAAGAACTTACTTATAGCTAATTCTTATTATTAATTCTTATTATTAATGTATTCTTATAGCTAATCCTTAAGTGGCTCTTGTCTCCAAACAGCAACAAAAGAATTATACTATGATTATTTTAATCTTGTTTTTTAGTTTCTGAAATTTTTTATAGTTTCCCTTCAGTAAAGATTGTTCATGATAAGAAAAATTGAACTGGTAGTTCTCACAAGGTTTGGATTATTTTCATAGGTATATAAAGTGGATTCATTAGCCATGCAGTCCTTATGAGCCTTCAGTATCAAGTAAATATTAAGGCCACACAATAAAGTTTTGTCTAGGAGACAAAACAGAATATTGACTTAGACTTTCAGTAACAATATTATGGTTTTAACACTAGGTGTCCCCCAAAAGCTCAAGTGTGAGAAAATGTGAGAAAGTTTAGAGGTGAAATGATTGGGTTATGAGAGTCTTGACCTAATTGGTGCACAATCCCCTGATAGGGATTAACTAGGTAATAACAACTGGCTTGTAGGGTGTGACTGCAGGAGGAGGGCCATTAGGGGTATCCCTGCTTTGGGGGCTTATTTGTCCTTGAGAACTTTCTACTTCCTGGTGCCATGTTTTGAGCTGATTTCCTCTATCACATATTTCTGCCATGATGTTCTGCCTCATCTCAGGCCCCAAGAAATAGAGCCAGCTGTCTATGGATTGAAACCTCTGATACTGTGAGTCCCAAAATTATTTTTTTTCCTATTCTAATTGTTCTTGTCAAGTCTTTTTAGTCACAGCAATGAAAAAGCGACTAAAACAAGTATCAAGCAAATAGTAAGGCCACACAATTAACTTTTGTCCAGGAGACCGAACATCTTGACTTAGACTTTTAGGAACATCTATAACATGTTATTTCACCTCCTATTGACTACAAAGACAAATGAATTCCTTTTATGTGGAAGACTCCAACATTGCCAAGGTCTTTAGTTTCCAGGGAAACAATCTTTACACTTGAGAAACTTGGATCTCATAAGTCAAATACCACATTCCAAAAGAGAACTTTGTAAGCATCATTCCCCAATATATTTCTTAATAATGAGCTTTTTGTGCTAGATTAAATCAAAATTATTTTCAAATATTAATACTATTGGTATTTATTTATATAATTAGATCAATGTGTCCAATTATACCCAAATGTAAAGAAAACCAATTCTTAATGAATAATGTAAATAATTACATTGCCATGGAAGGTAATGACACATAGTAAAAACATTTATTTTTTCAGAATTAAAATGGAGCCATCAAAAATTATGTGTCATTATAGCCAGGCACAGTGGCACACACCTGTAATCCCAACTGCTTGGGAGGCTGTGGCAGAAGGATCACAAATTCAAAGCCAGCCTCAGCAACTTAGTGATGTCATAAGCAACTTATTGAGAACTTGTCTCAAAATAAAAAAATGTAAAAGAGCTGGGAATGTGGTTCAGTGGTTAAGCACTATGGGTTCAATCCCTGGTACAAATAATAATATGCCATTTTTTAATGTTTAATTTTGTCTATGAAAGTAAAATCGACTAGGCTGGGGATTAGGTAGTGTAAAAAGATAGGAAAAGAACTTTTACCATATTCATAAAAATACATTTAAAATAACATCATGTTCTAAATAAGTAACCATAATTTAATTTTCCTCCTCAATTCACTCAATCCTAATTCATTCTTCCTACTTGATATTGCATCAAGTATTATTCTTTAAAAAAATTTAATATTGTTTAGTTGTCAATAGACCTGTAGGTTTTATTTATTTGTATGAAATAGCTGAGAATTGAACCTAATCTTTTACACATACTAGGCAAGTGCTCTACCACTGAGCCACAACCCTAGCCCTCAAGTATTCTTCTTAAATGAAGTAGATTTGCTTCAGAACTGAAACTTACTGGAAATCTTATCTTGATACACTGTTACAACATGAAAGTTGTTGAAGGATTAACAACTCAGCAGTCTAAATTCACAGGTCTATTCTTTGAAGATAGCTGAGTGTTTGACAATAGAGTACTCTGCAAAAACCTTCAGCAAACATAATAGGGGAAAATGTGTTTAAAATTTGATTGCCACACCATTTTTCAATCTCACCAACATGTATACAAAGATTCTGTCCAGGATGGTGGTTTGGGGAGGTAGTTGAAATTTAAGAGGCAGGAGCTATTAAGAGGTTCTTAGGTCAATTGAAGACACTGACCTTGAGAATGGATTAAGATATCTCTTGTGCAACCTCTTGGTAGTTCTCATGAGAGGTTGTTATGAAAGCTTAAAATTGGCCCCACCCAGTTGTCTGGCTTTCACTCCTACCATTGTCATTTGTCATGGTATAATGCAGCCAATAGTGCCCAAACCAGAACTAAGCTAATGAAGATACCATATTCTTGAATTTCCAAAACTGTATGCTAAATAAACCTCTTATTATCTTAAGAAGCCAACATAAAGTATTTCATTATAGTAATGAAAATTGATTGATAACAAGTAATCTCTTTTTAAAAATTTATTTATTTATTGTAGTTGTAGAGGGACAGCATGCTTTTATTTTATTTATTTATTTTTTATGTGGTGCTAAGGCTCTAACCCAGTGCTTCATAAGAGCTAGGAAAGAGCTTAATCTTCATGAAGAGCTTTAAAACCAATATATCGTTTAATGAAGAGAAAATCAAATTCTGGTAATACTGTAGCAAATATTTGAGAGTAAAATTTTTATCAGCTTACTTTAAATTAATAAGCTAATCAAAATTGAGCCAAGTGATATCAGAACAAAAAGGCAGAATAAGAAATTCAAAAAGTCTCATGTTTGTGAGCTAGAAGATTTAATATTATTAAGATGACAATACTTCTCAAATCGAGCTATAAATGTAATGCAATCCCTTCAAAATTCCAGCTATCTTTTTTTGCAGAAATGGACAGAGTCAAAAATTCATAACCAAAATGATAATTTAAAAAAAGAACAAAGCTAGGGACTCATACATCTTTATTTCAAAATTTATTGCATAGATGTAAACAATCAAGATAGTGAGGTACCATTATAAGTACAGATAAATAGATTAATGGAATAGAATTTACAGTCTTTATACTATCTTAATTTCATTAATATACATTGCATGCACATATCAAATAAATATGTACAATTTAATAATAATAATAATAATAATAATTTACAATAAAAAAGAAAAAAATGGAAATCCATAAATAAGTCAACCCATTTTCAATGATTTTTGAAAATGATATCAAGAATATTCAGTAGAGGAAAGAATACTCACCTTAACATACAGTGTTAGAACAACCAGAAATTAAAAGACTCAAAGATTAAAGTTGGACACCTAACTCATATCCTATATAAAAATTAACTCAAGATAGATTACAAACTGGTAGGAATGACAGTGGAATGAGGTGGGCATCATTACCCTAAGTAAATGTATGAAGACATGAATGATGTAAATATACTTTGTATACAACCAGAGATATGAAAACTTGTGCTCTATACGTGTAATGCTATAATTACTATAGCTGTAATGCATTCTGCTGTCATATATAACAAATTAGAATAAATTTTTTAAAAAATTAAACTTACAAAAGTTTTAGAAGGAGCATAAGAATTAATCTTTGTGATGTTGAAAAGTATTTTGATTATTGATTTTTTCAAGTGTAGAAATAGCAAAATATGCTAATGTTTTACATTGGAGATTAGGAAGAAAGAGAGTCAAGGACAATGTCATGATTTTAGGTATGAATAATCAGAAAAAAAATGTAGTACTGTTTAATGAGATTGAAATGGCTGAAGGGTTAAATTTTAGAATAAATAAAATATATATTTTCAAAAAAATAGAATTAGCCTTTGTGACTTTGAATCAGGTTTAAAATTCTTATATATAAAAATAAAAGCAAAATCAACCAAAAATCTTTAAGAATTGTACTTTATAAAAACTATACACTTTTGTGCATCACAGGATATTACCATGTATGAAAAGGTAACTGCCACAATGGGAGAAAAGTTTTGCAAATGATACATCTAGTATGATCCAGAGTAGTTAAAGTACTCTTACAACTCAGTAATAAGATTAAAACAACTGAATTAGAAGAAAAAAAGGAATTGAACAGATATTTCTTTAAATAACCTGTTCAAATGACTAAAAAGCCCATGAGAAGATGTACAACATCATTATTTGTTAGGGAAATGTAAACCAAACCACCATGAGATACCCCTTCAGATTTATTACTATAGCTATACTTTCACAAAAATTAAAGTAGGATAAGTATTGGTAAATATATGAATACAATGCTGGTAAGAATTTTAAATAGTTCAGACACTGTGGAAAATGATCTTTCAGTTCTTCAAAATGTTCAATATCAAGCCGTCACATGACCCACAATCCACTCCTGTGTATATTCTCAAGAAAAACATGCTCATGCAAAAACTTGTACACAAATATTCATAACACAATATTCAAAATAGTAAAAAATGTAAATAAATATCCATTAACTGATTAATGGGTAAACAAAATGTAGTATATCCATACAATGGAATATTTATCACTGATATGAATTGATGGTCGATGCATGCTACAACATAAACTTTGAAAACATAAAAGAAACTACACACAAAAGACTAAATGTATTATGATTCTACTTATCTGAAATGTCCATAATAGGTAAATCCATAAAAATAGAAAGTCTATTATGGTTACTAGAAGGAGAAAATCATTAATTTCCATTTATTGACAGCTAAGAAGTATGTGGTTTCTTTCTGGGAAGACAGAAATGTTCTATTACTAGATAGCAGTGATCATTGAATAATACCACAAGCACATTAGCAACCATTAAATTATGTAGCTTAATATAATGAATTTATTTTAGATTAATTTTATCTCAATAAAAAGGTTGTCCAAAAGTAAATTTATTTACTTTTTCAGATTCAGTGTTACAAATAAAATGAAAAACTTCCCTTCTTGAAATCCTTATTCTACATTTATTTTGGTTTTCTCTTTCACTGTTCCATTTCATGTTTTGGAAAAACCCTGAAATTTAGCTCCATCCCTTCTAAATTGCAGTCTAAGACCATTCCTGTGTTTACAGGTCCCTGTTAGGAAACATGTCCACAAGTACCCTTGCAAGCAGGTCTGCTGGCTTCGATCATATTGTATATTTTGAGATAGCGGGTAAATTAACTCCAATCCCTCTCATTTGTGATCTAAGAACAGGTCTGCCCACTCGGGGAACTTCCAGAAAACATACTTATCCATTAACTCAGAAGCAGGCCTGCAGAATGGTCTCAGCTTGTAAGCCCTGAAGCCGCCATGGATGTTGGTTCTCAGAGGCCAGTACTGCTTGCCTAGAGATGCACCCAATGACTCAGTAGGAGCCTTCCCAGGAGCCCAGAGAAAGCCACATCCATCCACATACCAGGTAAGAGGCCTACCATTTGCAAACCCTGAAGCAGACCATTATCCGGAAGAGTCCTATTGACTGAGGTCATGGGGGCAGTCCAATTTTTTTCTTACCCAAAGAATAGAAAAACCCCAAGCCTACCATACACCTTGGTAAAAAGCCCAATAACCAGAGGCCTCACTGTGGACCTAGCAAAACCACATGACCTGGCTATCACTATAACTGATCATTATTCTGTTATCCTAAAATGGAAGAAAAATTGCCCAAAAATTTATCAATGAAGAGCTTCAATAGCATACTTCATCATGAATAAAAAAGAATTAGCAACTCAAAGGCAAGTCTTTGGAAATAATGTAATGAGAGGTACAAAACAAAAGAATTAAAAAGAGTGGAGAAAAAATAAAGGACTACATGACATCATAAGGTGTACCAAAATGCAAATTATGGGAGTTCCAGAAGAAGAAAGAGATGGGCAGAAAATGTATTTTAAAAAATACTTGGGCTGGGATTGTGGCTCAGTGGTAGAGCACTCGCCTAGCACGGGAACCCGGGTTCGATTCTCAGCACCACATAAAAATAAATAAATAAATAAATAAATATATATATATATATATATATAGAAAAAAAAATATATATATATATATATATATATATAGAGAGAGAGAGAGAGAGAGAAATAAAAAAGGCTAGAGTTGTAGCTCAGTGATGGAGCATCTCCAGGTTCAATTCCCAGTACCTGAAAGAATAATAATAATATACTTGTAGTACTTTCATCTCCATTATTGACATACAAGGAAATAGAAAAAAAACTTCACAGTGGAAATAACTATAAAAACTTGAAATGATTGGTGTATATATGCTTTTTTTGCCAAAGGTATCAAAAAACTAAAACAGAATTATTATGAATTCAAAATTCAGGGGTAAAATAGCACTCATGTTGTTAATCCTGTGTTAGAGAACTTTTTCCTTAGAGTATTTGATGATTCCAGAATGTCTGGCTGAGAATAATTTCTGAAGCCTTTAGTAAACAAAAGTGCAACAAATAGAGTTAAAGGCCTACTAATTAGGGGCAGAGAGAGGTTTTTATAGATCCTACCCATAATGTATTGAGATATCAAACTGAAGATACAATCTAAAATTGCCAATAAACAAATAAAAATACATGTAACCTCATTAATAATATATATTAAAACAAGATACTATTTCACTCATCAGATTGACAAAAGGTAAAATGCCTAGTGAAGCAAAACGATGGTAAAGATATAACAAACTTGGAAATACCTTACATTGCTGATAGGTATTAAAATTTGTGTAACACTTAAGAAGGGAAATTTATTAATATCTGACAAATTTCATGAGGTTTATGCATATATAGCCTATAACCCATTTTCTGCTATTTACTCTAGAAAATTTTTTAAAAATATTCATAAATAGATAGTATTCAAAGTATTTATAATTGAAAAATTGAAGATTATAACATTCAGCTATAAGGGAATGGAGTAACACATTTTACTATATGCATATGGTGGAATTCATATAGATGTTTATTAAAAATCAGTAAGTTAGTGTACAATCAGTGACTTGAAAAATTGTGTTCTATATATGCAATATAAAATGAATTGCATTCTGCCATCATGTATAACAAATTAGAATAAAGAAATAATCTAATTTTAAAAATCAGTAAATTACATCTTCAGTATTACATCTTTAGTATACTGTGAAAAAGTCTTAAAAACATAGTAAGAGGCAAAAATAAATTTTACAATTATACATGCATACTATTTAAATTTATGAAACACAAAATAAAAATGATTCTATATATTATTTACATCTATGTGCAATGAAACTGTTAAAACATTATTAGAAGGATACATATCAACCTTCCAATCCCACAACACTAAGAGGGAAATGAAATTAGAAATTAGAAATGAAATTAGAAATTAGAAATGAAATTAGAAAAGATTACAAAGCAGAATCCTTCCATTTCTTAAGAAATGGCCTTAAACAAAAGTGGCCAATGTTTAATTTTGTTAAATTTGGGGGTGTGCTAAGTACAAGCATATTCTATCTTGTTCTCTATATTTGGATGTATATATATGGAACATTTCATAATTAAAAATTAATGTTTTATTTGATGGTAATTTGATGAAAGAAAGAAGGTCTGATAAAGACTAAGAGGAATGCCCTGACTTTATATGCAGAGTTGACAGGAATGGGCTCTCCAAAGAAAAGACATTAGGTTGAAATATGGAGAAGTAGATAGAAAGCTGGTTTTTCAAAAAAGTTGCAAGCAGATCAATATGGGAGCAGACAGCAATGTGTGCATCCTCAGGGTGACACTGAATCTGCTGTTGGTTTATCTATGATCAGTCCTGGGCTTCACATTCTTTGAGAGCATGGACACTGAATATTCTGTTCCATATTGTATTTCCACCACCAAAATAGCACTTAATACACAGGAAGTCTCAAAAAATAATCTTAATGTAAACTTTAGTGCCCAGTTGTCAGACCCACTGACAATCTGTAATTCCTGGTACAGCAGAGATGCTTAAGAAAGACACACACACACACACACACACGAATTCAGTAGAAAATGAGCACCGTCTTTACTTTTTTTATCTCCTTCTTTTATACAGCATTGTTAATTAAAACAAGGGGAAAGAAAAAAACATCCTTTCGTCAGCTTAATCCTTACAAGCATGGATAAACGTTCTCAGGAAAACTTTGTTTATGGTCACAGTGCTCCATATTTCTTATCAATTAACTTGTGGTTAGTTATTCCCAGGCAAACACATATATATATATATATATATATATATATATATATATATATATATATATATATATATATATATATATATATAAATTTTACACTTGGCAGAACATTCTTTTCTCCTATCTTCTTAAGACATCAACAAGGACACAGTTCAAAGAGTTCATACTTTCTCACAGAACTCCTTGTTTTGCTAAGCACCGCAAAACTTAACACTTTGTGTGCGTGAGCACACACCCAGTCAGCAACAAGGAAAGATAGGAGCAAGTAAAGTCTGATGGGATTGATGCTATTAATGAAATAGGCAAATGGGATCTTTGATAACCCCTTTCTGATATCTCTTTTATCTGTCCTTCCTTCCATGGCAAGTACTTCTTTTTAAAAAAACTTCCTTCTTTTTAAAATAATTTTTACTTTTT
The DNA here is from genome assembly GCF_047511675.1 of Marmota flaviventris. Taxonomy (NCBI): domain Eukaryota; kingdom Metazoa; phylum Chordata; class Mammalia; order Rodentia; family Sciuridae; genus Marmota; species Marmota flaviventris. Next base: position 129,242,190 of record NC_092500.1, on the reverse strand, counting down.
TTTCTTTACACAAATGGAGCACAACTTTTCATTTCTCTGGTTATACATGATATAGTTACTAGCACCAAAACAGACATGTACAGAATAGAGGACACAGAGACAAACCCAAATAAAATACAGTTATCTCATACTAGACAAAGGTGCCAAAAACATACATTGGAGAAAAGATAAACTCTTCAGCAAATGGTGCTGGGGAAACTGGAAATCCATATGCAACAAAATGAAATTAAACCTCTGTCTTTCACCAAAACTCAACTCAAAGTGAATCAAAGACCTAGGAATTAGGCCAGAGACTCTGCAACTAATAGAAAAAAAAAAACAGGCCCAAATCTTCATCATGTTGGATTAGGCCCTGACTTCTTTAACAAGACTCCTAAAGCACAAAAAGTAAAATCAAGAATAAATATATGGGATGGATTCAAACTAAAAAGCTTCTTCTCAGCAAAATAAGCAATTATTGAAGTGAAGAGACAGTCTACAGAATGGGAGCAAATTTTTACCACATGCTCATCAGATAGAGCAATTATCTCTGATATATAAAGAACTCAAAAAACTTAACACCAAAAAAAAAAACAGTAATAAATGGGCTGAGGATATGAGCAAATACTTCACAGAAGAAGATACATAATCGGTCAACAGATTTATGAAAAAATGGTCAACATCTGTAGCAATTAGAGAAATGTAAATCAAAACTACTCTAAGATTTCATCTCTCTCCAGTCAGAATGGAAATTATTAAAAAATCAAACAATAATTATTGCTGGTGAGGATGTGGGGAAAAGATACACTGATTCAATGCTGGTAGGATTGCAAAATGGCACATTGCAAACTGGCACAACCACTTTGGGGTAGTGTGGAGATACTTTAGAAAACTTGGAACTGAACCACTATTTGACCCAGCTAGCCCACTCCTTGGTCTATACCCAAAGTACGTCACTTTAATCATTTTCTTCCAGGACCAGGAATTCACTGTCAAAAATAAATCCTCCTGAACTTGACTTCCCTCAATCCTGGAAAGAAATCTGTATATTGAATGACATCAAAGTGATACATCCCATCACCTTCAAATACAGTTTCCTTTGTTATTTGCATGTGAGAATTTTTAGGAGAAAGTTTCTTTGAAGATCCTTCATCAGAAGTTTGCAATGGTGCTGCATAATACTCCATTGTGTATAAATGCCACATTTTTTTTTTATCCGTTCATCTATTGAAGGGCATCTAGGTTGGTTCCACAGTCTAGCTATTATGAATTGTGCCGCTATGATCATTGATGTGGCAGTATCCCTATAGTACGCTCTTTTAAGATCCTCAGGGAATAGTCCGAGAAGGGCGATAGCTGGGTCAAATGGTGGATCCATTCCCAGCTTTCCCAGGAATCTCCATACTGCTTTCCAAATTGGCTGCACCAATTTGCAGTCCCACCAGCAATGTACAAGTGTACCCTTTTCCCCACATCCTCGCCAACACTTATTGTTGTTTGACTTCATAATGGCTGCCAATCTTACTGGAGTGAGATGGTATCTTAGGGTGGTTTTGATTTGCATTTCTCTGACTGCTAGAGATGGTGAGCATTTTTTCATGTATTTGTTGATTGATTGTATGTCCTCCTCTGAGAAGTGTCTGTTCAGGTCCTTGGCCCATTTGTTGATTGGATTGTTTGTTATCTTGTTGTTTAATTTTTTTGAGTTCTTTGTATATTCTGGATATTAGGGCTCTATCTGAAGTGTGAGGGGTAAAAATTTGTTCCCAGGATGTAGGCTCTCTATTTACCTCTCTTATTGTTTCTCTTGCTGAGAGAAAGGGAGAGAGAAGGGAAATCATATGGAAATGGTAGGAGACCCTCAATGTTACACAAAATTACACATAAGAGGTTGTGAGGGGAAAGGGGGGGGGGGAACAAGGGAGAGAACTGAACAACAGCAGATGAGGTAGAGAGGGAAGATGGGAGGGGAGGGGAGGGGGGATAGTAGGGGATAGGAAAGGTAGCAGAATACAACAGTCACTAATATGCCATTATGTAAAAATGTGAGTGTGTAACCGATGTGATTCTGCAATTTGTATTTGGGGTAAAAATGGGAGTTCATAACCCACTTGAGTCAAATGTATGAAAGATGATATGTCATGAGCTTTGTAATGTTTTGAACAACCAATAAAAAAAAACAGAAAAAAAAGAAGTTTGCAATGGAAATTAAAGTTCATTCCAACTAGAATATTAATTTTATCCTTCGGGAATACCTCAGAGCCTGTTAGAATTTAGCCTTAAAAAGAATGAGGCAATACTAAGAGCAATGACCCTTTTTGGGAACCTGTGCCCCATTCTGACCTCTCATCAAAAGACTTAGGTGGGGCTTGTTTAAAAATAACTTCCACATAAAGCCTGGTCAATGTAGAGAGTCTCAGAGATCAAGCTGAGGGCAAGGTGTTGGGAACAACACCACACCTGAGATTTGTCTCTCACTATGGGCAAAGACAAGCTTCTTCATTTATGTTTGGTGTTACTTCTTGTCTTGTTTTCTGCCAATGACTCAGACTCTGCCGAACCGTAAGTCTCACTGAAGTCTCAAGACTCTAATCAGTCGTTCCCTTTTATCTTTACTTTGCCTTTCCTATTAAATGCTACCTTTCCACTCCTTAAGGTACCTTTAAGTCAGAGAAGATTGTCTTGGTAAACCCATTTTTTTCTTTCACATATTCTCAACTCTTGAAATCACTTCTTTCCAGTGGACCAATCATCATAAATACAAGAAGTAGTCACTAGGAAGCACAATTTGAAACCTTATACTCTACTTTCTCATGAAGGTTCTTTTGGACAGAGGGCATTGAACATAAAAATATCAGGGTGTATAGTGGGGTGCAACTTAATTCACACTGTAGGTCAGATTTGTACAGAAAGGACAGCTCCTTTATTATTTAATCATTTATCAAGTCTTCATGAAAAGTCCCCCAATTATTGGTCAATGGGAAAAAACGAATTTAGCCCTATCCAATTTTAAATTTGATGAAATACAATAATTGCATTTTGCTCTCTCCCTAGTTCCTTCTCCAAGATAGTGTCTAGAGGGTTATAGTCTCTATAACCTTCTGGAGGAGAAGAGGGACAGAGTGTTTGGCCTCAAGAGTTTTCTGTCTCTTTTTGCACTGTTAATCTGATTTCTTTTTACCTGCTGGCATGTACTGTTGGAGTCACTAGACAGCTGGTTTCTCTCTTTGATCAAGATGTAAAAGTCCTCTGGTTGACTCTGTCTCATTTCAGCTCTTTCACCTCCCATTTAATCCCAACGTTCTACTGCATTCTACATTCAGTAAAGTCACTATGATTCCAACATAGCTTAGGCTGCACAGTCAGTGTGCTCCTTTGCAGTTGAGGCTCTTCTGGGGTCCCTGGCCTAAACCAAGCTACATTTACATTCTTCAGAGAATGGTGGGAATTCTTGGATCTGATAAGAAAACATACACACTGAGGTGTCCTGAGGAGGTTAAACTTCTAACCCTCCTTTGCCTACACACACTGTACTGCCAGATGACTTTGGTGAAGCTACATTTCAGACTTAAAGAGGACAACCTCCAGAGTTCAAAATTGGTAGAGAGGTAAGAGGACCCTCCATCTGTTGTTACCTTATTCATCTGTCACAATTGGTCCTGTTCAGGCCAAAGTATGGGAAGCAGGAATTAGTACTCTGATCAACTAACTTTTCTGTCTTCCTTAGGCTTCCTTTTTGCACATTTTTTCATCAAACAATACAGGTGAATTTCTCTCCCAACATTCTTCTACTTCATCTGCAACTGCAGATACATCAACTCCCACTGCTCCCCATCCAGATAGCATTTGATTATAGGTAGAGATTATTTGGTGTTCTGAGTGCAGGTTGAATGAATAAAGCAAGAGGCATTTATTGGGTTCGGAAATACAAAGCAGTTTGTATCCTCAAATGCAGTCTACACTACACAGGATTATCCCATCCATTGAAAATCATTATGCCCACCTTTTAGCAAATAGCAGTAAATCTAGTTATCATAAACAGAAAGGGATTTTTCTCTACACAGTGAAGAAATCCTTATCTTATCTCTCCAGAGTTAGACTTTGATGTGAGAATTGAGAGAGTGACAAAGAGACAAAGTATCTGTTTCCCTCTTCTAGGGACAGTAAGATTCCAGGAGACTAAAGTTTCAAATAACAGGTGAAAATAGTAAATTAAAAGTTATCAGTTTAATATTTACAAAATTTAGCTCCTACTCCAAAGGCAAATATTTAAAATGCAAACATTCATGGTTGAGTAATATATTGAAACATTGTGGTGGCTAACTGCAGGTGAAATCTTGGGCAAATTACTCAACCTCAGTGGGTCCCAACTTCAGTATCTATTAGATTGAATATTAACCAAACCCTTATGAAATAGTTGTTTAAAATATCAAATATGTATATAATTAAATTTTAAGTTGTTATCAAGTAGGCTTAAAATTTTTTAAAAAAATAGTATATTTAGTCAATTATACACTTATGTCTCCTTTCCTACTGAGATCAAAGAACTAGAGGAAAAAAGCTGGATGGGAAGGCGAAAAATAATGTTTATCATGTATCAGATGCTTGAAAGAACAGTACACAAGATCTCAGAAAATTCAGGTGCTAGGGAAGAGTTAGATGAGAAGTACAAGTTGAATGACCATGGGTAAGTTACGTAATTACCATGACCTTCTCTTTTTTTATAATAAAAACTTAGTAGTCATGCAAAAAAAAAATATGAGATTTACATTATTTAAGAGTGACCCTAAAAATTCATGACATATTTTTTTTGCCAAGAAATTCTTCAAAACACATAAAGAAAGATTGATGTTTAGGAGTAGACCACCTGGAGAATGAGGAAACAAACTTCACTTCTGTATTCCACAGATCAAATACCTTTGGTATTCTCCCCTCCAACTCTCTGCTCTTTACATAACAAAGTAATATTAGGATTCTTGTACCAAGTTTCCTATTTAAAAAAAATTAAGATATGAGTTCATGTTGATGATGTATGGGCAAAAGTAGTACAAGATATAAGAAAATAATAGTTCTTAATTGCAAATTAACTACAGAATCACCATCTTATTGCTCTTGGTTTATTGACTCTTGGTACAGAACCAATTACAGCTATAAATAACTATTGTTCTGGAGAACACAGAAGACAATGCTTATTATTATAGGTTTGTATCTGATTTAACCTCTTACCTTCCCAGACATTATATGGTGCTGGTCCCCTCTCTTCTCCACACTGTGACCCCTGAGAAGGCCTGCCTCCTTCTTAGCCACTTGAATGAGACAGTAACTATCAGTGCTTCTCTGGAGTCTCTAAGGGAAAACAGAAGCCTCTTTACTGACCTGGTGGTGGAGAAGGACTTATTCCATTGCATCTCCTTCACTGTGAGTACTACTAGAGTACTGGCTGCAATGCCTGTCTCAATGAATTCTGCTAGTCCTGGTGATAGGAACCTGGTGTTCAATCCCAAGTAATCACTTTAAGAATGTTGTTAGGTCTTCCACAAAGACCATAGACTGTAACTTCTCAGCTACAAAGCATGCATCTTCCACTAGAGTAGGGGGAAAATATTTTCTAAATGCCAAAGTTTAGTTTAATTCCTAAACAAAAATCCTGTTGCCCACAAAAATAGTATAACATGGAGGAGTTTTCCAGTTTTGACATATGATTTTCTCTGAAAGAGTCAGGATTGGACATTGCCTAGGAGCATATTATGCAAAGATAATTCTGCATTCAGTGCATTTTTTTCTTGTGATGCATGTTAGATGTCATCTGAATGTTTCAATCCTGCAAAATACTCCAAACATCCAGTACCTCTTTGAGGTTGACTAATGGGTCATGCTCAGTTCTTATATTCTCCCATATTTTTTTTCAGGACAAGGAATATTCATAGACTCAGTTAAAAGAAATGTGTTTTAATAACTAGAAGTCTATATCAGTCAACTTCTTGTTCTGTGACCAAAATGCCAGATGACAATTTAGAGAAGGAAAAGTTTATTTCGGCTCATGGTTTCAGACATAGCGACCATAGTTGGCTGACACCATTGTTCTGGGCATGAGGTGAGACAGGACATCATGGCAAAAGAGTGTGGCAAAACAAAGCTACTCTCCTTATAGCATCTGGGAAGCAGAGAAAGACGGAGACAGAAAGAGATAGAGAGGCAGAGGAGTCAGGGACAAGATATAGTCACCAAGGGTACACCTCCAAGGACCTATATTCTCTAGCCATGCCCACTCAGTAGTTCATTCAAATTATTAATTCATCAAGTGGATTAATCTAGTTATGAGATTACAGTTCTCATAATCTAATCTGAGTTCTGCTGATGGCTGCTCTTATTAATTTCCCCTATTTCTTATGTTAATGTCTTTGTTCCTATATCCAGAGAAATAGTATTTTCTACCAAGCTGCTTTTAAGCTAAAGAACAGATAGAAATAATAATGAAGAACTCAGAAGGAATGGGTGTAGAGTTCCTCAATTATAAAATATTTGTTTTTTAGCTCCCAAGGATTTTATCTTCTTCAGAGGTAGGATTCCTCACTATCCAAATAAAGGGACCTACACAAGATTTCAGGAAGAAGAACACAGTGCTGGTGAAGAATGCTCAAAGTCTGGTCTTTGTCCAGACAGACAAACCCATCTACAAACCGGGCCAGACAGGTATGTAAAGAAATTTCCTCAGCCAGGGCAACACTGAGAAGGAAGGGCCATCTCCCCTGCAGGTTTTCCAGCCAAAGTCATCATCATCCAATCCTTTATCTTCTTGACTAATAACCCAAATCATCTACTTTTCTGGGTATGAATCTTACAAGATAATTTGTTTTTTAGTGAGATTTCGTATTGTCTCCCTGGATGAAAATTTTCACCCCCAAAATGAACTGGTAAGCATCGTATGTCTATGAAATGGGAATGAGGGGAGGGGCAGATTGGACTACTCTTCCAAAGCCAGGCAGAAAGGTCCAAGAAGAGCAAGATGATGAAAGATATTCCCTTTGTAACCTGACTCCAGCCTCACCACAATTCTAGAGTCTCATATAGGACAAAGTTGAGGGGCAGGAGATGAAGAAGTCTTTTCTCTTTAACAGTAATTAATCAATCTGATAATAGCTACATTTAATTGCTCTGAATATACTGCAATAAGGATAATGAATTATTAATAATATATTTAATACATATATTAGAAAATATATACAATATAGAGTTGGATGTGTTTACTGAACATCACTTGCTCCAACTGGCCTTCAACATATGACAAAATAACAAAGCTACTTTTTTTTTTTACATTTTTTAATTGACACAGTAATCACACATATTTAGGAAGCACAGGATAATAATTTGATACATGTATACAATATGTAATCACCAAATCATGCCATCTCATTTAGCATTTATTATTTCTTTGAACGCTTCTCTTCTAGTAGAAGTAATAGTCTTAGTTTGCTTTTAATCAAATAATTCTGGAAATTCTATTCCTACTGGGTCTAAGTCAAAATGACATATAAATCTATGAATATACTTCTCTTGTGAAAGTAAATACTATAGTCATATCTTCATTAGGAGGATGTAAGTATTCAAGTGATATTATTAAATAATATTTTTCAGGGAAATAGCAACACATAGTAATAACCACATTACTTCTTTCCTGTTTTCCTATAGATTCCACTGATATACCTTGAGGTAAGCATCTCAAAGGAAGTTAGTATTTTGATGTGTTAGAAAGTTCAAATATTCCTCCTCCCTGAAGCCCAATTTATTGTATTTTATCTTCCTTCTACATGTGTCTTTCCCAAAGGCAATGCTAATTACCACCCTCAAAATTATTGGTAGTGTCCAAGGACCATCATAACTTAATGTTATCACTCCCTATGCTTCTTGCTTTTCTTTAGAACCCAAAAAGAAATAGAATTGCACAGTGGCAGAGTCTCAAGTTAGAAAGTGGCCTGAGTCAACTCTCCTTTCCCCTCTCATCAGAGCCCATTCAGGGCTCCTACAAAGTGGTGGTACAGAAAGAATCAGGTGGAACAGCAGAGCACTCCTTCACTGTAGAGGAATTTGGTATGGATAATATAAGTGGGAAAGGGCAGGACTTTTCTGGTACATAAAATATGCATTCACTTAAATCATTTAAATTTTACATAGGTATGTTGAACTTGAATTAAAGACAGTTAAACCTATCTCTAAAGAAAGCCATCATGATTATATAAACAAAGTCAAAAGGGTTTGTAAAATCATTTCAGTATTCTTTGAAAAATATGAAAATTCTTACCTAAATACAACTATCATCATCTGTTAGTGTCATTAAAATCTACTGTGGTTAGAGTCTGTTTTAACTGGTTCTGCATGGATTGTTAAATCTTGCCATATTAAAGTTAGTGCATTGAAAAATTCATATAACATTTCAGAGTACCATTTGAGGGAAAATTATAGACATGTCAAAAATGTTTGCATTTCCAGTAAATGTTCACCAGCCTCTCTTTTTATCATTATCTCTATTAACAGTGCTTCCCAAATTTGAGGTCAAAGTTCAAGTGCCAAAGATAATCAGTATCTTGGATGAAAAAGTGGAAATAACAGTATGTGGAATGTGAGTTGTTTTATCTACATTGTCATAATTGGCATCAATTCTGAATAATTATTTATCTAAGTATAGATAATAAATTTAGTTTCCCTCAGCACTTTTATAATAGTATTCCACTGACTTCCCTTTGAGTACTTATTAATAAAATCACAAATATAGAAAAGAAAAAAGACACCCTTAATCAATATTTAGCTTTCCATATTTGTATCATATTTTTTGCTTTAATATTTTAGATTAATTAGAGGTCACAAAATTTTCCCCAAATACATACCTCTAAAAAAATAGAGGTATTTCCCCACTTACAACATACCATTATTACACTAGCAAAATTTAAAGTATTTTTCAATATTAGTTATAAACTTATAGTCAAATCCTCAAACTTTTCTGAATGTGTCTAGAGGTGTTTACACGTTGTTTTTGGCAATTTTAACTCATAAGCACTCTTTGTTTCAACTCCCTATGATGGAAATTTTCAACCAAGTACAAAAGTTAACAGAAAAGTAAAATGAAACCTCATGTGCCTGGTACCTATTAAAAAAAAACTATGAAATTCTCCATATTTTAACTCCATTTACTCTCTCTATAGTACTTTTATTTTGCTTTAATAATTTAAAGCAAACCATAGTAACCTATAAATATCTTAATATCTTAAAATTTGTAGCCTTGTTTCTCCCTATGGCACTAATTTATTGAAGACAAAAGGCCTGTTAGATCCTAAACATTTCACTGGCTGGAACTGTCTTCTTGCTTCTCATGGAACACTGAATTAATTATGTTCAATCTCTCCACTGGGCAATTTTAAGAAAATACTTTAATGATTAACATAGATTCTTTGGTACAGTGATGGAACTAATTATTTAATAGCCTCAAATAATATTTCTCTCAGAATTTTCTACTCTAGGATATTTTACTTTCTCCTTTTCTTCATGTATATACCATAATTACTAATCCTGACATGGATCAAGAAGGAGGAGGCTCTAATGAGACTGACTGAAAACATAATAGAAAAGATCATAGGTCAAAACTACTGGGCAGAAGCCAATAATTAGAATTCTAACAAAGTGACTTACACATAAAATAAATGATCTAGTGACTGATATTATGACTATAAGGATAACAGGTTGAAATAAGCAGTCATGAGAACACTACCAGTGACACTATTTTATTGAGGTGTGCTATTTTTCTGAACCTCCATTCTTTCTTTTTCTTTTCTTTTTTTTTTTTTTTTCTGAGCCTCAATTCTTTCTTCCTTTTTCTTGGAAATTGGACCTAAGGACATTTAACCAATGAGCCACAGCCCCAGGCCTATTTATTTATTTAAATACAAGTTGTCATTAGGTTACTTAGGGCCTTACTAAATTGCTGAGACTGGCTTTGAACTTGCAATCCTCCTGCCTCAGCCTTCCATGTTGCTGGGATTACAGGCATGCCCCACCAGGCCCAACTGAGCCCCCATTTTTAAGTAGTAAATTGAGGGAGTGAATATGATCTATAAAGATCCCTTTCACTTTTATCTTTTGTGAAATCAGATAACTCGAGTTTTTTTAGCCTTGAGAATAAAACTCATTCTGGCAAATAAGCAATAGCAGAGGGAGCAGGCTAGATAAAGAAATGTGACAGCCTAACTATTATAAGGCTTGTGGAGGGTTGGTAGTGGGAAATGCAGGTGGTCTTTCTCAATTCCTGATTTGTTTCTCACGTGATAGATACACCTATGGGAAACCAGTCCCAGGACTTGCAACTGTGAGCATGTGCAGAAAACTATTTCATCATGGTAATTGTTACAAGAAAGAGTTCTGTGACGAATTCAGTCAGCCGGTTAGTATTCAGTGTTCTTTCTTGGTACTATCACCATTTCAGCCAGGAGGGCACTCTATTTTACAAGCTAGAAGGAGAATAATACGACAAACTTGTCCCAAAATATCCCTTATCCCAAACAGGAATTTGTATTCTTAGTCAATAAGAATCATTGAAAAATTAACCTTAGAGATTACAAAGCAGAAATGAATATGAGGTTCCTGAAGGTCAATTAACAATTTAACCCAAAAAAGTTTCCTTGGCATTAGAAAGAAAATAAATTTAGTGACTATGCATCTTAATCAGCTTGACATTTATTGTTTTTGTGTTCTCAGCTCAACAGTGATGGCTGCATCACCCAACAAGTAAAAACCAACTTGATTCAGATTAAAAGTTCGGGCTACGAAATGAAACTCAGAGTGGAAGCCAAGATCAGAGAAGAGGGAACAGGTTTGAGTACTAAATGAGTATGGGAGATAAAATACTAAACATTGATTTATTTCTCATAACAAAATGAGGTTGAGAAAAGTTGACATAGAAAGGAAATTTTAGGACTAAAGTAACTTTCAAGAGTATTCACTCTTTTCTGTATATTTTTCAGACCTGATATTCACTGGAAATGGGACCAGTGAAATCACAAACATTGCCACCAAACTCAAGTTTGTGAAAGTGGACTCACACTTTAGACGAGGAATCCCCTTTTCTGGACAGGTATAGTGTAACTCACAAGTAGGCAAAATTTCCTGTTGATATAAGTCCAGGGCCCAGTGGTGTAACCCATACTTGATTAGTTATTAATTAGTCAATATGACCAAAGTCATGAAACCAAAAACTAGAACTTCCCTTTGTAAATATCACTGATGAAATGTACAAATCTAGAGTAAAGTACTCACCCAGCTAGCACTGGAATTTTCAGTTTCTCACAAGCGACTCCCAGTTTATGGCTGCCAGTGCCTTCTTCGTAACCGTTCTTCTACTTAGAAATAGGTGAATAAACAGTTCAAATTTTAGGTATAGGTATTATTATATCATGCATTTCATAGTTATTATTGTATTGTTTTAATATGTAAGATATATAATTTAAGAATAATAAAGCAAGGCAAATACTGATTTTATTTATATTAAGAATTGATTTCATTGGTTTTATAATTATTTAATTTTCCTCAAAAAGAAATATTTTCATGTGGGTTTCCATAGCTGATTATTTCAGGAGATAATAGTAATGTTACTGACCAATATTTTTGGAATAAATGTGTCAGATATCTTCTAATATATTTTAAGTGGATTACTTTACTTAATCTTCACTGCTACATATGAAGGAGGCACTACTGCTAGCCCCAGTGGGAAGCTGAAGCACAGAGAAATGCTTTGTTCAGGGAGGAGGAGAGTGAGCACAGCCAAGCACTCTAGCCTCCTGCTAAATGAAAAGGGGAAAGCAGCCCTTTTAAGTTGATTCCTATAATTTTGGCACTAGATGTAATTACTAAATTATTAAATATCAAATGTAATCACTAAAAAACCTCTGACTAGTAACATAATTTAAAAAATAAAACCTCCCTGATCTTAAAGGAATACTAAGGAGTTTCAAAAATAAACCAGTTATGGAAGCACCTGAGGAGCCCAAATGGAAGAAAAGCCTCGTAGTAAACTTAGTTACAGCATTAAAGGCATATGTGCACATGAGTTCTGTTCTCTTTGTTTTCCCTATAAATTATCGAATACTTTTTCTTCTTTAGGTGCTTCTGGTGGATGGGAAAGGTATTCCCATTCCCAATAAATTGATCTTCATCTCTGCAAGTGAAGCCAATTATCTTTACAATGCAACTACCAATGAACAGGGTCTTGTAGATTTTTCAATCAATACCACTAACATCTTAACCAACAAACTTTTTATTACGGTAAGTACCACAATAAATAAACCCTCTGAAGACAAAGAGAGAGAAATAACATTAGTAACAATGAAATATTCAGAGCAAACATTGCATTTGAAAGAAATAAGAAGTCCAGACTTCAAGGTGAGATATTTGAGGATAATTGAATTTCATGAAAAATAATTAAGGCATTAGAAAAGGATATTATAGGAGTGACTGATAATTTCATTAGTATTATTTGTAAAATTTTATATACTGTGTAAATAAAAATCTTATTTGATTTGGGTCCTGAATAATATCAGCTGCTTCACTTATTAATGAAATTTATGTTATATATTTTCACATCTACTTAGGTATTTTGTAAAGTGATCATGAATACACACACACCTAGTATATATTATCTAATGATGATGATCAAAAGATTTCTACAGCTAAAAGTTTTCTTGCTTGTTATCATAAACAAAAAGTGGTAAAAGACGACAATTTGTTGATTCTAGCTTAGATAAAGAGTATTTAAATTATTTCTAATTCCAAATATTCCTGCTAATTAAATTTAAAAATATGTGATGATGTTAAATGTTTTCCATGTAATGGATACCTGCTCCTCCTTAGGACCAAAAAGATAAATAAGCAGAGTCCCTACACTTAAAATAGTTGAAATATCCATAAAGTTAACAGACCTGTAAATTATTAGTATAATGTATCTAAGTATAATAGTTTTTAAACAAATAGAAATTTTATTATGGGATCAAATAGATTAGTCTGTAAAATATGTCAAATAAATTTAGGAAAAAAAAATTTATGCACCAAGAAAAGAGCTAAGGAGCAGTGACTTTTTAGGGAATATGGAATTATGTGCTAAACATCTGCAAGGTTTAAAGTTCCAGGAACTACATAGGCCTTAAAAGTTGGAAATCATAATAATGAAAAGAAGTATGAATGCAAATTTTCTGAGGATTATTTATAAGCAATTTTTAGGTCAGTAAGATAATATATTACATTTATATATAATATAATTTCAATAAAGCAATTTACAAAGGATTTCAGTTATCTGATGATTCTCTTTTCTGTTTGGATGATTTATACTTTCCATTTGAATATCATTATTCCTCTAGCTCTGAAAAGTAGAAGAAAAAAGAAAAACAAAATGTCAAAGCAGTGATAAGTCAGCAGAATCAGGACAAAGGAGACAAGTCTGTGGATGACTTCTTTTTAATATCTTCAACATAGGGATACTGACAACTCTGGTATTTAATAGTCAGCAGGGATGAGGGAGACACAGAATAGAAGACACATAGTTTTAACTATTCATTTCGATAAGAAACTAACTAAAGAATTTCAAGATAATTTTGTCTCTTTGCTTTTCTGTTGTATCAGGTCATCCACCAGCAACCTAACACATGTTTTAACTATATATGGATCCAAGAAGAACACCAGGGAGCTCAGCATACTGCAAGTCATGTTTTCTCCTTAAGTGGGAGTTACCTTTACCTGGAGCCTGTGGCTGGTACCCTGCCCTGTGGCCAAACACAGAATATCAAGGCACATTATATACTGGATGGACAAGCCATGGGAAAGCTCAAAGAACTCATTTTATATTACCTGGTAAGAATAAGGCAGTGGAAGGTATTCGGGTCTTATCAGTAGACAGAAGTGATCAATAGGTCCAAGAATGTCACAATAAATTACCTGTGCACCACAAGTAATTCTCATCCATGCTCCCTTGACTCTTACTTTTTATCAGGTTGATTCCCTCCAGCAGACTCAACAAACCAAAGTGGGTCAAGGTCAAAGATGTCAAGTCTCTTTTCTGTTGATTTTTCATTTCAGATCATGGCTAAGGGAAGCATAATCAGATCAGGGACCCATGCTCTGTCTGTGGAGTCAGGAGACAGTGAGTACCCTCAAATCCATCTCCCCATTTGTTCATTAACACATTTATTCTTACCCCTCAGTGACAGTTCACAAATGGAGAAATTATTTTTATTATTCCCTCATAACAAGAAGAAAGACAATAAGAAAAATATAGAAATTCCTTATGATTCTTTGGCATCTTTTTAAATGGTCAATAGACATGTTTGACTGCCTACTGTAGATCAGACACTCTTTTCCCCCCATAGCTTTGTTGAGGTAAAAATGAGGTACAATAAAATGCACATATTTGAAGTATGCAATTTTATCAATTTTGACATGTATGTAACCAATACGATCAATATAAAAAAGCATTTCCATTACTTTTTTTTAATTTGAAATCATGCAGCGTGTACCCTTCATGATTTATTACATTAGAAGTCAATCACCTTAAGATATATAGAAACCCACCCCCACATGTCAACTATTTCAAAATTAAATGACATTTATAAATATCTAGAGGTCAAGTAAGAAAGCACAAGAAAAGTAAATAAAAAGTGCTTTGAACTAAGTGATAATTAAAGCTTAAAATATCAGGATCTTTGTGATGAAAGTATTCAGATGAACATTTATAACAAAGTACTCATATCAAAAAGAAGCCAGAATAACAATAAAATTACTTTCAAATTATGTATTAGGAAGGAAAAAATAAAGAATAAGAACAAAAATATATGAAATAGAAAAGAAATAATACAAATAAAATTTGATAAAAATCTAATCAATAAAAAGAACACAAAAATTAATATCAATGGAAAGGGAGTTATCAAAATAACCCTTATGGATGTTAGAAATATATTAATATAATATTACAATTGTGTGCCAACGTATGTGATAACTTACTTATAACATGGTCTATATTAAAGATGGATCCATGTGCTGCTGAGAATAAAGTGTATTCTGTCATTGATTGGTAAAATATTCTATAATGTCTGTTAAGTCTAAATTATCAATTGTATGTTTTACTTCTATAGCTTCTTTATTTAGTTTTGTTTGGAAGATCTATACAGTGACAGAGGCATGTTAAAATTACCCAATATTATTGTGTTGTGGTCTATTTGATTCTTGAAATTGGGAAGGGTTTGTTTGATGTACGTAGATGCTCCATTGTTTGGGACATAAACATTATGATTATTATGTCTTGTTGATGTATGATTCCCTTAACACAGTATGAAATGGCTTTCTTTGTCCCTTATTAACTTTAGCTTAAAGTCCACTTTATCTGATATGAGGATAGAAACCCCTGCTTGTTTAGGTGATCCAAGTGAGTGATATGTTTTTTTTCCCATCCTTTCACCTTCAATCTATGGATATCTTTGCTTATAAGATGAGTCTCTTGGAGACAGCATATTTTGGGGTCTTGTTTTTTAATCCAATCACCCAGTCTGTGTCTTTTTATTGGTGAGTTTAGGCCATTAACATTCAGAGTTATTATTGAGACATGGTTTGTATCCCTGGTCATTTTGCTTTTTAACTTGACTTGGTTTCTCCTTTGATTGACGTTTCCTTTAGTGTAGTTTCTTCCTTTGCAGATTTTCATTGTTGATTTTCATCTCCTCCTCATGGAATACTTTGTCAAGAATGTTCTGTAGTGTTGGCTTTCTTGCTGTAATTTCTTTTTAACTTTTGTTTATCATGGAAGGTTTTTATTTCATCTTAAAATCTGAAGCTTAATTTTGCTGAATATAGGATTATTGGTTGACATTCATTTTCTCTCCAGAGCTTGGTATATGTTATTCCAGAACCTCCTAGCTTTGAGGGTCTGGGTTGAGAAATCAGCTAGGATCTGAATGGGTTTCTCCCCTATACATAATCTGATATTTTTCTCTCGCAGCCTTTTAAATTATATTCTTATTCTATACGTTAAGCATTTTCATTATAATGTGCCTTGGTGTAGGTCTGTTGTATTTTTGTACATTTGGAGTCCTATAAGCCTCTTATATTTGATTTTCCATTTTATTCTTTAGGTTTGGGAAAATTTCTATTATTATTTTATTGAAAAGATTGTGCATTCTTTTGGTTTGTATCTCCATGCCTTCGTCTATCTGGTAAATCTTAAATTTTGTCTTTTCATGTTATCCCATGGTTCTTGGAAGTTCTGTTCATAAGTTCTTAACATCTTTTCTCCATGGTAAACTCTATTTTCAAGATTACATATTTTGTCTTCATTGTCTGAGGTTCTGTCTTCCAAGTGGTCTAGTCTGTTGGTGATGCTTTCTATTAAATTTTAAATTTGGTTTATTGTTTCCTTCATTTCAAGGATTTCTGCTCATTTTTTTCCCCAGAATCTCCACCTCTTTATTGAGGAGGTACAATTCATGTATTTTCTCTTTCATTTTATTTCTTATACTGTCCTTTACTTATCAAATCAGTTTAACTATGTACATTCTAATCTCCTTCTCTGACATTTCATCCACTGTGATGTTGATGGATTCTGTTACTGGAGTATCTAGGTTTGTTTGGGGTGATTTGTTCCCTTGCTTTTTCACATTGTTTGTGTGTTTACTGCCTCAGATTTATACTGTTAGATGGGTAGAGTTTCTATCCTGTGGACTTAAATGGTGTCTTTGAAGGTTTCCAGTACCTCACTGTTTAGGGGAAGACAAATAATAAGAACCACCAATGCAATCAATTTACAACATTAAACCAAATAGTTCCTACTATGACATCTACAATGTTAATTATCATAATAAACATAAATTATATGATCAGTTACTGCCTACAATAAAAACAGCAAGTTTGCAAAAGGATTTATAATTTCAAATGATGGACAGAGAGAGAACAGAAATGATATAGGATGGGATGATTATGAGGAAGAGAGAGGAAGAAGTAAAAAATTAAAGGAAGAATGAAAGAGACAATAATAGAGATTGGCTGTTAGCAGAAGAAAGGAGAGAATCAAGGAGAAAAAACATATAAATTAAAAATTTTTTAAAATAAAAAATAGAAGAATACAAAACAAAACTATACCAATCAAACACTCTAGTTCACAAAAAAAACTAATCCATGAAAAATGACTAGCTTCAAAAATGCTAGAAATGGGAATGTCCATTTACCATCAAGGTCACAATTAAACAGAGAAAAAGAATTTTTTAAAAATCTTGTGAAAAGTTAAAGAATTCTTTCCGTTGGAGTTCAAAAAGATTCTCAGTTTCTCTTCTCAGCAGTTTTAGGTGGGGGCACCCAGAGTGTGATGTTCCACCCTTTAGATTGCTGGAATGACAGTGGTAATCCCACAGGTAGAATTCCTGGAGGCATAGTTTAGGCTTAGGTGGGATCTAGGCTCTTTGCTGAATGCCAACTGGTCTGGAGATTTTAAATCAGTGCACCTCTAGTGTCCACTACTTGCTGGTCCATGTTGGAAGACTGTATCCCAGGGTTCTCTCCTGGGTTCCACCCATGTGGTCGGGGGATCCAATTCTTGCATTGGTGGTTGTCACCTTCAGATCCCACATTTCCTGGTCTTGGGTTCAGTCTTCAAACACTTGTGCCCCTGCCTTCATAGTTTCCAGCCATTGGAGGGGGAAAGGTAAAGCTGGGTGGATTTTCACAACCAATTGTCCCTGGTGTAAATTTCTCTCCACATTTGATTTTTTTTCTGGTCACTTAAGCACACTCTATGCCATGCAGTGTGTTTATGGGTCTGTATTTGGGACCAAACTCAGATTTGCCAGGAATCAGCCCCCTCAGCTGCTGGTCCCCACACAGGGGCTGCAAAATGGATCCTTCCTTTGTCCTCTGCACGCTGCCTGGAGAGATGGAGGCTTCTTTTCCCACACATGGATATTGTGCAGCAAGTCTTTCAGATTTGCTGGGCAATGTCCTTGATCTCTAAATGCCCCATACCCAGATACGCCTCAGGCCTCCCTAAAAATGTGGGTTCCTTTAACTCCTTTATCCCTCCACCATGCTCAGGAGGGACCACTCTGGCTGGTGTTTCGTGTCTGGCCACTGGTGCTTCAGACTGTGCTGCTGGAGATTTCATCCTTATTTTATTACATCTGACCTCCTGAGTCCTGATCTGCTTTGAATGACCAGTTTTAAATTCCAGAAAAGTCCCCCACTTTTTTTGTTTGCCCAACTTGCTGAGAAAGCTGCCTGTCTGCTTTCTTGGTTTCAATCCATGCAGCAGCCAGGAAAATGACTGCCTCTATTCCACCATCTTGAAAACCCTCAGATACTCTTTTAAGGTAACTAGTTTATTCACTGTAGTTCATCTCTTCTATTGGACACTAAAATAAAAACCTTTTAAAGTCTAAGTACTTCATGAATAAGTTGGGAGAAGGGAACCATGGTTGTTTTCTATTCTAATTCAATCCATGTGAAGGATTAGACCACTGAAGAGAGAACCCATGAACACTGTAGTAATTAAATTTTAACCTAAGGCAAACATTTTGCCAACCTACACCTCACCGCTTAGCTAAATTTAATGACTATTTGAATTTGTTCTGTGTCTAACATTTTCTTTCATTTTTATGATTCCTCTTCCTACCAATTTGGAAAATAAAATCAATTATTATCAAATCAATTATTTATTAGAAAACAATTGTAATTGTATGTTTTAATTGTTATTACTTATGCAATTTCTCTCCATAAAAAATCATTAAAAACCCTCTCTGTAATTAAAGAACAAATTTGTTCACCACTTGTTTGACTCTTTTAATTGATCAATTGGATTGGCTCCCATTGTTATCTTTTTTTTTTTTAATAAAATACGGATATTTTTTATTGCAGAAATGTCATTCAAAGAACTTTAGAAAACATGTTCAATTAATTAGCTAATATGATCGGGTATCTATGAAAACAGTTATAAATCAGTACTCAATATATGCAATCATATGCCCATTTCACAATAATAGTTGCTAGAAGTTTCTGTTTTAACAGGAAATATGAGAGCAAAAAGCAAATTTAGTTCAGGGATTTATTGTAACATATGTAGGAGAAAAATTGTAGAAACTTAAAGCAAAATAAAATAAAGATAAGGATAAAAAACAGATCCAGGTGGGAGTAAGGGATTACAATAGGAAAAAGAAACAATTCTGCACATCTGAAGATAAAGCCTGTCTTATGTGTTAGCAGCAACATTTGCTGTCCTCTTGTTAAGATAATAATTTGCAGAACTATTTAATATATATTATCAATAATACAAAAGCATTGAGTTTCTCCTGTATTTTCTAGCACTATTCTTCTTTTTCTTTTTTAATTGATTTTATTTTTTTAAATACATGACAATGGAGTGCATTACAATTCTTATTAAACATATAGAGGACAATTTTTCATATCTCTGTATATAAAGTATGTTCATGCCAATTCATGTCTTCATACATGTACTTTGGATAATGAGGTCTATCACATTCTACCATCATTGCTAACCCCCTGCCCCCTCCCTTCTTCTCCCAAACCTCTGCCCTATCTAGAGTTCATCGATTCCTCCCATGCTCTCCCTCCTTACCCCATTATGGGTCAGTCACTTTATACCAGAGAAAACATTCAACATTTGTTTTTTGGGGATTGGATAACTTCATTTAGTATTATTTTCTCCAACACCATCCATTTACCTGAAAATGCCATGATTTTATTCTCTTTTATTGCAGAGTAATATTCCATTGTGTATATATGCCACATTTTTTTATCCATTCATCTACTGAAGGGCATCCAAATTGGTTCCACAGTTTAGCTATTGTGAATTATGCTGCTATAAACATTGATGTGGCTGTGTCACTGTAGTATGCTGTTTTTAAGTCCTTTGGGTATAGATGGAAGAGAGGGATAGCTGGGTCAAATGGTGGTTCCATTCCCAGTTTTTCAAGGAATCTCCATATTGCCTTCCATATTGGCTGCACCAATTTGCAGTCCCACCAGCAATGTATGAGGGTACCCTTTTCCCCCCACATCCTTGCCAACATTTATTGTTATTTGTCTTCAAAATAGTTGCCATTCTTACTGGAGTGAGATGATATCTTAGAGTAGTTTTGATTTGCATTTCTCTAATTTTATTGATTTTATTTTTTATTTTGCTAGAGATAATGAACATTTCTTCATATGTTTGTTAATTGATTGTATATCCTCTTCTGAGAAGTGTCTGTTCATATCCTTGGCCCATTTATTGATTGGTTTATTTTGTTTTTGGTTTTTTTTTTTTTTTTTGGTGCTTAACTTTTTGAGTTCTATATAATACCCTAGAAATTAGTGCTCTATCTGATGTATGAGGGGTAAAGATTTGCTCCCAAGATGTAGGCTCTCTATTCACTTCACAGATTGTTTCTTTTGCTGAGAAGAAACTTTTTAGTTTGAGTCCATCCCATTTATTGATTCTTGGTTTTAATTCTTGTGCTATAGGAGTCTTATTAAGGAAGTTGGGGCCTAATCCCACATGATGAAGATTAGGGCCTACTTTTTCTTCTATTTAACACTATTCTGTACAGCATCCAAATTCCTCAAATTTCAGAACTATTTTTGAGTCTGTTTAAAATTCAGAATACAAATTTTAAATAACAAAACCTTTACAAATGTCAGTAACAATGGGTTAATTTCTTTAAATTATTCTTTGCAAAAAAAGATGTCTGTTCTCACTTCTCTTTCTGACCTTATGGCATATCAGTCTACTTTACTTTCTATGTTTAGCTCAAGTGACAGAAGGGCTGAAATTTCACTCCTTTTAGAGTGGTAATTTATTTCTTTTTCAAGATCAGAACTAAAATTTGATCTGTCCAATTGGACAATGATATGAATGGCACGGCACTGCCTAAGAGACATCAGAAACCCCATTTCCTCCCAAATTTAGAGTTTTGCTGTGTAAGCACCTCACAGTAAACATTGTTAAGTTAAAGTAAAGTTTACATAGGGTTGGGGAAAATCCCTATTATATACAGAGTTATACAGTTTTTAACTGAGCTTCACCGATAGCAGGGCTTTAAGACACTTTTTAAAATAATAAATTTTATCTGTATATATTTAAGGTATGCAACATGATGTTATGGAATAATGTAGGTAAAAAATGGTGAGTATAGTGATGCAAATAAATATATTACATTATCTCACCTGGTTGCCCATTTTATTGTGTATATACCAAGGGCAGCTACAACCTACTCAGCAGAAATCCCAAATACAGTATAATTTTATTGACTATAATATTCATGTTGTACATTAGACTTTTCATCCTAATATAATACTTTATAAAATTTCCTGAAGGATATTTTTAAACTCTTATAGTCAAAAGGGAAAAATCAGTTGTAATTTCTCAACAATTATGACATTCTTGTCCTATGATATTTTGAATTTCAACAGTGGCTAGAGACTCTGCTGTTCTATGTGTAGTCTAATTGTATCAAGAATATGTAAATGGAGAACTTGGAAGGACAGGACTTTGAAGACTTATAGCTAGGTGTCTGGGTACAGGATGTGGAGAAGAGGAGGGAAGATATGGAACAAATGACAGATTGTTTTCTGCCCTTTTTTAATATTTATTATTTGGTTGTAGGTGGACACACAATCTTTATTTCATTTTTATGTGGTGCTGAGGATCGAACCCAGTGCCTCATGTGTGCTAGGCGAGCACAGTACACTGAGCCACAACCCTAGCCCCTTCTGTTCTTCTTTTGTGAACCAATATTCCAAACTCTTTGTTATCATTAAACAAATTGTTTGGCTTTTTTTTTTTTTATTCAGATAAATGTGGGTCATAAACTCAAGTCATCATTGAACCATTCAGAAACTAGAAATATTACATCTATCCTTTTTTTCCTCTTAGCTAGTCTTAAATTTTAATGTGCTTTTCAAAGTGTAACTGAGTATCATTTAACACTTCTGGTAGACAAACATTAATAGGACTTGTAAGAGCTTAAAACTGCAATGAAAAGTCAAATATCTACATTTTCTCTTAGGAAGTCTAATGGCCATTAATTTCTTCATATTCTGAGATTTTTAAAAGTCACATATTTGAAAAATACATGTTATCAATTCTAGCACTATATTTAAGTTGAAAATCACCTCTAGTCTGAAGTCTAAATAAAATGGTCTTCATTTATCATGCATATATGGAGCAACTTGAAACTATTAATATTTAGGTTGATTTAGGCATCAGGTGGAAAATCAGATGAAGAAAGATGTAAGTGAAAGGAATTTTGTTAATTTAGTCTACAATTGAAGTCATGAGGGAGACATCAGCCTATTAATATCACCAAATAACTACAACAATATTTAAAGAGATTAAGCCACTGAATGCATAGACACAGTTCTGAACTGGGTGAAACCAAGCAACAGTTGGTCTAAACCACCACCATGTTTCCCACTCTCTCCATGCTCCAGTGAAAGGCAGTTTTTTCCTGTCCCTCTCTGTGGAATTGGATATCGCTCCCATTGCACGAGTGTTCCTTTTTACCATTTTACCAGATGGAGAAGTTATTGGAGATTCTGAGAATTTTGAGATTGAAAATTGCTTAGCCAACAAGGTAAGTGATTCAATATAAAATGATAAGAACACAAATAAATGATACTATCATCAATTTTACCCCAAAGAAAACTGGGCCAGAAGAGTGAAGTGAGTTGTTCAGTGGTTCCCAATAAGTTAATGGCAGAGTCAAAACTTCAGGCTTCAACTATAGCACTTTTTAAATTACTACCACATACAATATAATTCATTTTTGTATCAGCTCTATGCTGACTCCATTATATGCATATATAAGGTTAAGACTCAGAAGTTCCAAACAGCTGTAGGACAAATAAAAATAACTAGAGACACCTTTCATATACCAGAAGCATTGATGGGCTTCTAAAATTCAAACAAGCTATCTATCTTTGTGATGTCAAATTTAATGTCTTGGGACAAGACTGATATATTGAATAAACATTTTCTTCACAATAGCTAAGCTATGGAACCAACCTAGGTGTCCTTAAACAGATATATTGATAAAGAAAATGTGATGTGTATGTATTTACATATATATGTGTGTAAACACACACACAATAGAATATTACTTATCCATAAAAAAGAATGAAAATATGGCATTTTCCAGTAAATGAATAAAATTGGAGACTATTAGGCTAAGTGAAGTAAGCCAATCTCAAAGGCTGAATGTTCTCTCCGATATGAAAATGAACACACAGTGGGGGAGAGTGATAGAAGTTCACTGGATTAGACAAAGGGGAATGAAGAAAAGGAAAGGTAGATGGGAATAGGAAAGACAGTGGAATGAATTGGACATAACTTTCCTATGTTCATATATGAATACACGACCAGTGAAACTCCACATCATATACAATCACAAGAATGGGATCCTAATTAGAACAAATTATACTCTATGAATGTAAAATTTGTCAAAATACACTCTACTGTCATGTAACATCTAAAAATAACAACAACAACAAAAACAAAAACAAACCTTTGGCCAAATTTAACTGATGTGGTTATATTTCAAAGGGTTGGCATTTCTCCAAGGACTCCTGTTCCATGAACATTCTAGAGCCTACCTAAATTAAATAAATGTAATTGACAGTAAGGAAAAAAATAATTTTTTTTCAATAAACAATGAAGAAAATATGTGAAAAGAGGTCCTCAACTGACATTCCTGACAAGGTCATATAAAGCTGAATGTAAGGATGACTGAAGAAACGCATGTAAAGACATGATTAAATCAAGAAACTGGCTTTTTTGACCTTTCTTTCAAATTCACAGGTGGATTTGAGCTTCAGCCCTGCACAAACTCTTCCAGCCTCACATGCCCACCTGAGAATCACAGCTTCTCCTCAGTCCCTCTGTGCCATCCGTGCTGTGGACCAAAGTGTGCTGCTCATGAGGCCTGAAGCTGAGCTCTCTGCATCCTCGGTGAGTGCCAGTCAGAGTTCAGGGATCAGCAAGGACCGTGAAAAGTTCTCAGAGCAAGAGAAGCCTCTATTGAAAGTAAAATGTGATAATAAAGGTACTTACCACTTGAGTAGTCCTTGATAGTCTCTCCCTGTCCCACATAGGGGTTGTTCTCACTTACTTTTCCAAATCCCAGAAAATAAGTAATAGCCCCATTTTAAGATGACAAAACTAAGATTTGGAGCAGTTGTGATGTTTGTGCAAGATTACCCAGAAGTAAGTGGCATAACTGAGATGTGATTCTGAAACTCTGCCTGCAAGTTTTGATTCTTCCTATTCTATTCTAAGCTATTACTTTCAGCATGTATTAAAGGAATTTAGTCTCTTCTCAATATTTCTATTCTTCTATTTCTGTAAGGAATCAAATCTAATGTCTTCATTTTAATGTCTTCAATAATCTTCATGAAAGCTACATTTTGTTAAGATTCCTCACTTATGAGACAGTCATGCTCAAAAAGGAAAATGGATTAATGAGTTGCTAAAAGTATTAGATAATATGACTTCTGTCTAAATAAAATAATTTTGGTCTCAGGAATAAATCAGCTTGCTACAAAATTAATATTTGAAAGCATTAAGGAAGTCATGTACCTTCTAACAGATCCATTCATGTCTCCATGTTCCTTGGGATCTGTGAAAATGTTAATAAGTAATTCACAATTATTTTCAATTTTTAAAAAATGTCCTACTGCATCTTTGTTAACAACACTGATTCACTAAAATTTTAATTTTCTGCTTTTTTCTGTAATTATAATAATTCTTGGTATTAACTCCTGACATGTCATGCTTATTTATTTATTATCTTATCATTGTTGTTGGTATTGTTTCAAGCCCACTATGTGCTGGATCTCTTGCAGGAGCAGAGGAAAAAGAAATAAATGTATCACAGTCCTTGTCCTTACAGAACTGTCATTATTGAGGGGTAATACCTAAAAGACTATATGTGACTCAGAAAAATGGTTAATACCATTTGGAAGAAATACTGACAAATAAATAGTTTTTCAAAGAACGATTACCAAAGGAAGGGACATTTTTAGAAACTACATCTCCCAAGTTTTAAATAGAAAACTAGGTTATTTATATTTTGAAAATTTTCAGCATAATGTGAAAAAAATTTGTGAGTTCATCATTATCAAAAAGTTATGGTAGACCAGTGTAACTCCACATTATGTTCAGGCACAAGAATGGGATTCTAATTAGAATAATTTATACTCTATGTATGTATGATATGTCAAAATACATTCTACTGTCATGTATATCTTAAAAAAACAAATTTTTTAAAGTTATACTGAATTTTATGGCTTTAACTACCTCATGAATCAACATTTAAAAGGACTGATTAATATGCCTGGAGGGGAATTATTGCTATTTTTCTATGTTGGGAGGTAAATCGGTAATATTAAAGTTTATTTTGTGTTTGTTCTAGTTTCTGCTTAATATATATGAATTTTTAAAAAATATTTATTTTTTTAGTTGTATTTGAACACAATACCTTTATTTTATTTATTTTTTGTGGTGCTGAGGATCAAACCCAGGGCCCAGCTCATGCTAGGCAAACGTTCTACAACTGAGCCACAATCCTAGTCCCTAATATATATGAATTTTAAACCTGTGAAGTAACTATACCAAATATACTTGTCCTATTTTTATTCATCCAAATTAATGTCCTTCAGCATGAAGCACATAACCAAAGTTCTTCTCTACCTTAGTATTTTAATAGTTCAAAATACTTCCTCATTAAAAAAATAACTATCACACTGAAGAGCAATTATATTTCTCTTCTTAATTATAAGAGTTAACCTGGAAAAGGGATTTTTTTTCTCTGAGTGTTTTCTTTGGAAACACACCTAATTTTTTTACACTTCCTATTGATGGTAGTCTATTCTAAGCTATTATTTTCAGCATGTATTAAGGGAATTTAGTCTCTTCTCAATATTTATATTTACCCTGTTTAGTCATATAAATTTAGTGGTTGTTTTGGTTGCATACAAAGTTTTGAGTGTTATGGAGGTGAGAAGGTATCATAAACATAAATGGAGATTTCAGCTTTTTAAGTTATAGAAATATTGAAGCTTACTTTCTTTGAATAATAACTTAGAAAACATTGGTCTGTCCAATATAGACAATGCATGCTTACTTAAGTGCCTATTTAATTCTTCTACTGGAGAATAAAGACAAACAGGCAAAGAAGTATAAGCTATTAGCTATCTACTGTTGCATAACACTTTTCCCCAAAACTTAGTGAATGAACACAGTAAACTTCTATTATCTCATGCAGTTTCTGTGAGTCAGGAATTTAGAGCAGCTTATCTAGGTGGCTCTGGCTTGTGATCTGTCATACGATTATGATTAACATGTTGATCAGAGCTGCATTCTTGCAAAGATTGACTGAATTTGGGAGATCTGCTTCCAAGACTGGTTTTTCATGTTACTGTCAGGAGGGCTAAGTTTCTCACCTCAAAGACTTCATATTGCCAGAGATTTCCAGCAGGGCAAGTGATCCAAGAGAGCTAAAAAGCTCTTGGCCTAGCCTTGGAAGTTGTATACTATCATTTCCATAATATCTAATACATATCAGCCCTATACTTCATGAGAGAAACACTACAAAGGCAGGAATCACAACAGGCAGAGATTATTATTCAGGGAAATTTTGGAGATGGTCTTCATAGGCTGCCTGCCAACCCCCAGTGATTCATGATCCTCTCACATATAAAAGACACTCAGTCTTCTGTCTGTGGTCCCTAAAATTCTCATTCTAAAATGATAACAGCTCAAAAACTGAATTTCACAATTTAAACCAGATCCAAGTATAGAGTATTCTTCCCAGGTATAATTCCTCAGGTATCTAGCTATGAATATCTTGAACTAAAGTGAAAGCAAGTCATTTGCCTCCACACACCCACCATACAATGGTGGAATGACTGTCATGGAATGATCACTGATGATGCCTTGGAAAAGTGGGGAAACAGGAGGCACTCAGGAGTTGCTGGTCTACAGTAGTTCAAAAATCAAGCCAGGCAGATGCTGGAAGGTCTTCAATTAAGACTATCTTACTCCAGTCCTGGAATAAGTATCCAGGCCTCTAGCTCTGTGCTATGAGGATTTGGTTCTAAATCATTCTTCTTTTTCCATAAAAAAGTAATCTCCGTTTGCAACTGCATAAAAGCCCATCTACCCAATATGGATGATATATGTTCATTTATGTGCCTATGTGGTTCTTCAGTACAAAAACAAAAATGAGTAAACATAAAAGTTTAACGGGGGCAATAACAATTCATACCTGAATTCCATGGGGCATTAACATCATCAAACACAGAGGTAAGTTAGATCTTCTTCCAATAGTTGATCTAAACTCCACACTGAATTTTTGATTAATACTTCTTAATTTAAGATTTTATTTCTCTGAAAGCAATTCCCCAAGCAAGTTTTACTGTTAAAAATCAAGAAAATCTTTAACTTTGTTCTAAGGTACCAATTACCTGAATGTACTTAAGAAAAGTTTGATGATTAATTATCCAATTTCTATCAGTTTATTGAATATGTCAAAAAAAAACAGGTAAGAGTTCTGCCTTTGATTTCCTCCTACTGTTACAGGTCTACAATCTTCTAACTGTGAGGGATCTCACGGATTTTCCCAACAATTTAGACCAGCAGGAGGAAGAGCAAACAAGCTGTGTGCATTCTTTCATCATTCGTGGAGGATCGGTCTATGTTCCCTTATCAAGTCATGATGAAGAAGATGTTTATAATTTCCTCAAGGTAAAGTTCCTACTAATTCACATGCTGTCTTGGGATTTTATATGCTATTAAAACTTTGAATTTATAAATGATTTTAGTAATTTTTTATTTCAGCTCACCACTTCATTTTTCAGCTGAGAAAATGAATTCAATGACAAAATTAAAATATCTTTAATATCACACAATATTTCTGTTAGTAAGTCAGCTATGGCTAGACCCAACCTCTGGCTCTTCATTAGATACTTTTTTATTATATTTGGGTTTTTTTTTAAATATTTTCCTTAGTTGTTGATAGATCTTTTTAAATTTTATTTATTTGTATTTGGTGCTGAGAATCAAACCCAGTGCCTCACACATGCAAGGCAAGTGCGCTACCTCTGAGCCAAAGTCCCAGCCCTATATTTAGTTTTTTTCCCAACTAACCAAAAATAAGTAATAAAGAGTGAAATATTAACAATTCATAAATTATAGTAATTTTACTACAGTGTATTTCCTGAGTTGTGCATATCTCCATGGAATTAAGACTATTGGAATTATGTAGAAAATTTAAAGATAATATTTTATAAATTCTAATCAAGTTTACAAAGGGAGTGATCATTTTTTTCCAGGGTATGGGATTAAAGGTGTTCACCAACTCAAAAATTCGAAAAATATCGTCTTGCTCAGTTACCCACACACCTACAAGAGAAGCTGGAAGAGGATTTCCTGGAGGTAAAATAACAAGTTGCTTTTAATTTTGTAGCATATACAACAATACTACTTTTCTGCAAAGGTAAAATGAGATCAATAATGTAGCCCTATCTCCTTTTCATACACACAGAGAACCATGATTTAGATTAGGTGTTTTTTGTTAAGATCACTTAGCTGGTAATCAGCCTATTCAGAACATATCAGAGGTTTTCTGTAGATTAGTCAGATGCTTCAGGGAACAAAATCAGATGAAATAGAATATTCCAATGTACTATAAGATTGGAAAGACAGGTAGAGAGGAAAGAGAGAGTAATTATCATTATGAAATCAGGAAAATATTAAAAGATGCTCCATCTTTTAAAATAGAAGAAAGGACAAAGGCCTACCAATGAAAAGACATCGTAAACATGACAGAAATACTCATAATTCATGACCTAAAAAAAAGTACTTAAATAAAGCAACATTTTTCTAGATCTCAACTTCCCATTAAAACTACTGTCCTATCCTCAGGTCTGCCTACATACAAAGCCCATTATCTACCCTTTTTCATTCTTCTTTCACATGATTTGAACTATCTTTTCTCCAAAGTATCTTGATGTTTATCTACTAACAAATACTTATATTTTTTAAGCTCAAATTAGGAATCAGAGGTACTTTGTGTAGAATGAGTAAGTAATGTCTATTTTCTAAGGCTCAGATCCTTCATTAATAAGAAATTTGACTAAAACTTCTCATAGCCTTTCAAAATACCCAATAAAATAATTACATACAATTTATCAATACAAATTAAGAATTTGTTTAAATATTATTTTCTGTGTTCCTTGACATTAAGGTTTATATCCATCTATAACAAGGCTTACCATGATAAAAATCATACTATCAGCTCTATTGGAAAGGGCCATGTTTTAGTTGGCCTTTTCACTGTGATTAAAAGGACCTGACCAGAACAATTGTAGAGGAGGAAAAGTTTATTTGAGGGCTCACAGTTCCAGAGGACTTTGTCCATAGAATGGCGACTCCATTCCTCTGGGACTCCTGGTGAGGCAGAACATCATGGTGGAAGAATGTGGCAGAGAGAAGCAGCTCACATGTTGATCAGGTAGCAGAGAGAGAGAGGTCTCCACTTGCCAGATACAAATATATACCCCAAAGACACACCTCCAATTCCCACCTCCTCCAGCCACAGCCTACCACTTCATTACCACTCAATTAATCCCTGTCAGGGGATTAATTACTGATTGGGTTAAGACTCTCACAACCCAATCATTTCTCCTTTGAACCTCTTGCATTATCTCACATGTGAGCTTTTTCTCACCATCCAAACCATAACAGGCCATAGGCTGTCTTTCTCTAAGATTCAGTAATAGCACAAATTTCAGCTTTTCATTAAAGGTAAATAAGATTTTTATCATGTAAGGTATTTTATAAATGATGGAGAATTTAAAGGAAAGGAAAATAATCATAAGAACTACATAGAAAGAATTTCAAGTTGAAACCTTGGAAGTTTGGGGAAAAGGAAATGATCTGGAATCTTTTAAGGAGAGAATTTCAGGTATCTGAGATGTCAGAAAAAAGAACACCTAAAATGTGTGATAGGTACCAAAAAGGGATTGAAATGTGTAGCTATAAATAAGTCAAGTATATAAACAAATGAAGGAACTAAGATAAATGGAATATCTTGTGAATGCTCTTTTTTCTTTCTTTTTTTATTTATTTCTTACATAAATGACAATAGTGGAGTGTATTACATTCATAATTATCCATTCGTGAATGCTCTTGGATAATTAGTTAAAGAACATGAAATCATTCCCATAACTGTTTGGGAAGCCATCCTACCATCTCAAGGTGTTTGATGATATGGACTAGTATAGATAGAGAAGCCCTTAATAGTATCCCTAGGACCTAAGAGAAAGAGGAAGGGAGAAAAACAATAATTGAACCAAACCATGGACAAAAATTATGTTAGACAATAATAGAAATAACTAGTTCCTAAAACAGTAAAATTTTAAAAAATAAGTTATTTATTCTTTATTTTAATAACTGACCTACTTTCTGATTATACTTACAAATATCAGAAACAAAAACGTTTGACTTTATGAAGGTTATGTTTGTAATAGGCAAGCAAGATCATAAACATATTAGTGAGAATATCATATGGCTCATTAGAAGATGATAAATTATATAAGCAAAATTCAAATAAGGAAAGAGATTTGAATTACAGGGAGTTGCAAATTACATAGGGAGGTCAGTGGAGGTCTTACCAAGAGTGAAATTTAATGAAAACCTGAAAAAAGCAAACCACATGACTATCTGGAAGAAGATTATTACAGCCACAGGAAATATTAATAATAAAAAGTAGTTATGGAGTCCTTTATTGAGTAGATTTCCTTAATTCTTGTAGAAACCTCATATGGTAGGCATTCTTATTATCATTCTTCAGATGGGAAAAAAAAACCTGAGGCCCATAAAAGTAAAATAACTCAGTCACTATATCCCAACTAGTAAGATATGGAATGGGGATTCATGTCAGTGAGTCTCACTCCAGATCTCCTGGTCTGAACCTCTACACTATTCTGCCTATCAAAGACTCTCAGGTTAGTATTTTCCTGAAAATTCTAAGCAGAGTAAGGAAACTTGCACGGTTGAAACAAAGTTAATTAAGTGTAAGCAATTGGAGACAGAGATCAGATCAATAAGCAAGGCCACACTGTGTAGGGCTTTTAGGTCAGGGTGAGTATTTGACTTTTTGACTGAAATGTGGGGACTTTCAGATGAAGAGTGATACCACCTAAAATGCTTCTCCAAATAAATACTAAATACTAAATATCTAGTGATACTAAATACTAAATATCTAGTGATACTAAACTAAGAAAATAAAGTTTCAAGTTTTTGTAATTTTTTGCTTGAAGTTATTGAATGTCAAAGAAGTGTTAAAAAGTTAGATTGAGCAGTTCATTTTAAGCCATGAATGGAGTATTCGATTGGAAATATTTTGCAATCAGGAATGAAACAGAACATAAGTGGGTTAGTCCAGAGATCAGCACCTTTTCATGAGGTCATATGGGAAAAACAAGCCGGGGCAGGGGAAGATAATATGTTTGAGACCAGTCACATCCCAAGGAAAAAAAAAATCATATCACCTTAACAGTAGTTTATTAATTGTGGCATGGAGGAAATATAGAACTTTGTTACAGAAACTGAAAATTCAGAGTCAAGTTGACAATATAAATAGAAATAATATATCCATCACTTAAAAAATGGTGCTAAAATAACACGTAATGGTATGGTTTGTCAGCTGCAATAGATGGAGGAATTAGTGGGTCTTTGAAACCTGGGGTAGGAAATGAAAATGAATTCACTTGGGCACATTGTTCATTTATATATTTAAGAATTAAAGATGAGAATAAAGAGAGGAAAAATAAAATATCCATGAGAAAGCAAAGTCAGAGATAGAAAAGGCTACCACTTAAAAAGGACACAGAGAAAAGCTGTATGATATCCATTAAAGAAATTATTACTGATGCTTTCCTCAGGAGCAATGATTAAGGAGAAATTACTGGAAATCAGTTTTTCATAACTTCTAAGTATTCCTTCACAAGGTGTTTCTGAAATATCAGATTGGATACCTAGATAGAGATCCTAACTCAAATTTATTTGTAAGCATGATTTCAGTCATGATATGAGCCAGGCAGCTTTCATGTCTGTTTTTCTGCTCTCTTGCTTTTTTAAGTGATTTCTTTATATGAACTATAGGGCTAAAACTAATTAGTTATGGTTAGAAATAGCTATGATTAGTATCTTGAATTCTTCACATCATTTTTCTATAAACTAAGCAGAATAAAAACCTAATATTCTAGTCTTATTATCCAGAGACCAATGAATTTTCACGCTTCAACATTGGCACACGAGTTTATTGTTGAATTCTGTTCACTCCATTGGTAAATCAAAAATTTTCCAGTATAGCCACCCTTACATCACCTAAATAGCATTTTACAACTTTTGATCAGTCTCTCTGAGGATGAAGCAATACTCTCACCTTAAAAACCAGCCCTTCCTGCATAAGACCCATAAAAACATCTGAGTTATCTTGTCATTCCAGCTACAATTCATATAAAATCATGTCATATATAGGATACACAGAATTAAAACCTTTAACAAATATGTCTCTCTTCTTATTGAATGAAAGATCAACAAATTATTTCCAAAGTTCTACAGCACCTAGGAGAAAATTCAGGAAAACTGAAAATTTTCTCTCCTACATCTCACACATGCACCATGAAATGCATGGATGTTTTCTTTAATTGAACTATTATTTTCTCTCATTTTATTTGCAGCAGGATCATTAGCCATGCCATATATTCCTCAAGCAGCTTCATTTAATATGAGAACTTCAAATAATATGCAAAATCCAGAGCCAGTCCTTGAAACTGTGCGGAGCTATTTCCCTGAGACCTGGATCTGGGAGTTAGCAGTCGTAGAGTATGTAACTTCACATTTCTCCATTTGCTGTAGGGGAGGGACTGTGGGTCCTCCAGCATTTTCAATCCTAAAATAATCATTCTGGAAATTTCTAAATAACTATCTTAACCTCTGACCATTTTAGGATAGACCTAAATTCAGATGCTTTATTTAGGTGGGTTTGTTAATATAATTGTCTCAAGAACTGAGCAATTCTAAAATAATTATACCTGAGTCTGACAGAAAATAACCATGGGAGCCAAAAGTTGTATTCAGGAAGCTTGCCATAAACAGTATGATTAGAACAAGTACATAAATAGACCAAGCTACAATACAATGGTCTATTTGTTGGACCATGTTTTTAAGAATTTTCTTACATAAGAAATGGTACAAGTAAGGAAGTTTTAGAACCAAATTGGATCACATTCAAATATATTTATCAAAAGTACAGCCATGTGTGATATGGCCACAGGTTGATAACAGAAAGAGGTGCCTTTTTGTGCCTTTCATTTTTCCAATTCAGTCCCCAATATGGAATCTAGTACACACACGGCACACACTTGTGCACCCTTGAGTGATTTCTTCCTCCACAGTAGTTTTACACTTATTGATTCTTACTTGAGAAAATATGTTTCATCTGCTTACTTTCTGTTCTTCACATTGTGTCCTTTCAGCTCATCCGGTATGGCTGAAGTAGAAAAAACTGTCCCTGACACCATCACTGAGTGGAAGGCAGGGGCCCTCTGCCTGTCCAATGACACTGGGCTTGGTTTCTCTCCCACTGCCTCTCTCCGAGTCTTCCAGCCCTTCTTTGTGGAGCTCACAATGCCCTACTCTGTGGTCCGTGGAGAGGCCTTCACGCTCAAGGCCACTGTGTTGAACTACCTTCCCAAATGCATCCGGGTAAGGAAAATAAGTGTGAATTGGAAGGGTGGATAGAATGAAAGACTCCTTTGTCCAAAGTTCCCAGCACTAAGTATTCTTTCAGGTAATTATGTGTTGACACTACAAATAAATTGTATGTGGAAGGGCAGGACATGATCTCTGAGAAAATATGACACATATGTTACAGGTGTTTAAACCATGGATCATTAAACTACAATTTTTTAAAACTTTTCTAGAGCTTATGATAAGAATTCTTTGCCACAAATTAGGTTTTGTTCCAGAAAGTTTCTTAATATTGATTCAAAATTCAGTTTTATTAATTCCATGAGTGTCATTCTCTGGGCCCTCATTTTGAGATTTCCACAATACTGTATATAGTTATAATTTATCTTATAACACTTACCTCCTTATAAATTATGCCATCATTTTGTAGTATATTATTTCCTTTGCAATACAATATCCTCAAGTTCAGGAACCTCTTATGTATTGCTCATAGTGTTCCATGTCTTGAACAGAGGAGACATGTATAATTTAGAGGAAGTGGGGGAAGGAAAGAAGAAAGGCAGAATCAGGAAGAATATCATCATGGCAGATAGGAACCTTAGGTTGTTTCCCCAAGGACAGTATATAATCTCTGTTGCTCCCCTCCTGCACTACTGCTGTATCAGCAAATTTCTCTAATTCACCCTAATGTAAATGCCAGATCTTCCTACTAGATAAGCAATTGTGATTTGTGTCGTTGCCATTTTCATGCTTCTTAAAGCATAAACCAACTTAAGTATCATACTTTTCTTTTAAAAATCCAAATGTAAAGCAACATCCCACACTTGGCCCTGATTCCATGTGTTCATTGTCTTTTCATATCCTGTTCATTTTTATCTCTTTGCCTCACTTGTGGATATAGGTTAGTGTGCAGCTGGAAGCTTCACCAACATTCTTAGCTTCCCCAAATGAAAAAGCAGAAGAATCCTATTGCATTTGTGGGAATGAAAGGCAAATCTTGTCTTGGACAGTGACTCCTAAAACTCTGGGTGAGTGACAGTCTCCCCAAAAGGCTCACCAGTCACCAAGGATGGTGGCTATCCAAGCACTCCTTTCACTGTATTAAAATTTTTTGTTGTTGTCCAGGAATATAATTCTATAAAATTAAT
The DNA here is from genome assembly GCF_047511675.1 of Marmota flaviventris. Classification (NCBI taxonomy): domain Eukaryota; kingdom Metazoa; phylum Chordata; class Mammalia; order Rodentia; family Sciuridae; genus Marmota; species Marmota flaviventris. The sequence goes on along the minus strand of NC_092500.1, from coordinate 129,207,243 downwards.
TTCTTCTCTTTTTATTTCTCCCCACAATGACCACTTCTCATCATTCTCATCTAACTTGGTCCCCACAATCACTACCCTTGGGTAACATTTACTCTGCCCATTAGTCTTGGAATTTTTAGTAATATTTCCTTCTCTTGCCAACTGTAAGAATGAAGTGTATCCCTTAAGGGTATTTGAATTACAAGATGGATACTCAATTTTTCTATTATTCTTTTTTTTAGGGAATGTGAATTTCTCTGTGAGCACAGAGGTAATGAAGTCTCTAGAACTATGTGGAAATGAAGTTACTGAGGTTCCAGAGACTGGAAGGAAAGACACGATCATCAAAACTCTGTTGGTGGAGGTAAGTCAGTCTGACCCACTTGATATATTTTTCTGAGCCCCTAACAATTTACAATGTGACCACTCTTGGGACAACAAAGGACAATATCATGCTCACCCAATCCATTCTATAAGACTAATGGAATTTCTCACCTTAAAAGAAATACAGGAGATATTGCCAGCTATTATAAGTAGAGTTTTCCATAAATCATTTGAGAAGTATTCCCTTTTTAAAAAATTTCTACCTCTCTCCTAAGATTTGAAAATTTCTTGTAACTATTATTGATTCACTAGTCTTATCCTCATTTTTCATTTTATCCTCTACCAGCAAACCTGGTTTTTCAGTGTTTTATGGATTTATAACAATTTCATAATAAGTAGGATATTGAACATCATTTCTTATAAATACTACCTTTCAAAGGAAGGAACTTTGTTGTCTTTCTATGACCTGGGGATATGTTTATACCTTTACTTATCCCTTTTCTCTTCATTCAAGCCTGAAGGTATTGAACAAGAGGAGACCTTCAACTCTATGGCCTGTGCTTCAGGTGAGACTCCACCCTTAAAATTACTGTGAGAACAAAGCTACACACAGGTAGAAACTTCAAATTACTGTGTGTATCCATACATATTCTCTCCCTTAATTTTGGAGTTGTTTATAAAAATTAGCATCATACTAATTATTTCTTTATACACATTTAACAGATAAGAACACCGAATCCAAAATAGCAAGTTAATATGGCTCAGATGGTACAGGCAGGACTAATTCTGGGGACTTCATGGTTCATATTTAGCTCTCTTACCTCAATAGACCAGTGGTTATCCATTAAGAAGCCTGGCTATTGAAGCTCAAAGTGTCCCAGGACAAGGTAGAAAGAGAGCCGAATTATGATGAGTTTGAATCAAGTAATAGTCCCTAAAATTGCTGCAGATGAAAAACATGGTATTTTATACTAATCCTACCTAAAAAATTTTTTTTCATTTCAAGGCAAAAAAAGTTACATTTGGTTTTCACTATATTATTAAGAAACAGTTGTAGCTTTAATACAGTATTGCCACCTTAGTGTTAGTTCCATGTCCAGAATACATACAATATTGTATTTGTCAATTGAGGAGTAATTTAATATATATTCATGTTATCTATTTATAGAATCCATTGAAAATTATATAGAATAAGGAAGTGAAATAACTCTATTCTTATGGGTATGTTTTACTAACACAATAATAAATCAGAGAGATGTGGCTCCCCACCATCTCCCAGCCTTCTTTTAGAAATCTACTAAGCACAGCAATGCAAGACATGGTTAAATAAGAAGGGAAAGGAGTCTGAAAGTCACACAGTGTCTAGGGAACTGAACTATTCAAAGTAATCTCATCTTTGAGTCAAATTTTTATTCCTTAGATCCAGAATTCCTCAAGGAGATAAAAATAATACTACTGCTAACTATAATAATAAAGGAAGAGCAATATTAATAACTGTTTACAGTCATTAAAATTTAATATGTTGCAGACACTGTTCTGATGTTTTACATTTATTATTTCACTGACTCATCACAGTTTATCCTGGGTCACATAGCAGGGCCAGTAGCGTATGAAGGCTGTTTATCTCTGAAGCTCCCACTCTAACCATGACCTTATATTGTAATCACAGAGGACCTTCTTTGATATGAGTTGTCTATTTCTAAAGGTACTAAAGTGTCTGAGCTGTTATCCCTGAAGCTTCCACCAAATGTGGTCAAAGAATCTGCCAGAGCCTCTGTCTCAGTTGTAGGTGAGTCACCTTAAGCTTAGGAAACTTGGTTCAAAAGAGTTGCCTGTGCATAATTGTCAAGTTTGTGATTGTTTCAATTTCTATTAGGGTCCTAGAAGGTTCATTATCTGTAAATGTAATTTTCCCTTATCTAAATGATAGAGTATGTGACTCTGAATACAAAAGTCATTTACTGTTTATAGCATTGACTACTTTTGAAGTGAAAGTGCCCTGACTTCAAATCTTTTTATTCCCCAGGTGACATACTGGGTTCCACTATGCAAAATATACAAAATCTCCTCCAGATGCCCTATGGCTGTGGAGAACAAAACATGGTCCTATTTGCTCCTAACATCTATATCTTGAATTATCTGAATGAAACCCAACAGCTAACTCAGGAGATCAAGTCCAAGGCAATTGGTTATCTCATTGGTGGTAAGTGAAAAAGGAAAAAAACTTATCTTGTTATTCCAATGAGACGTTTCCCAATTAGGCTTAAGCTATATTATTAAATATTAACCCATGTTGGTGATTTTTATGGAAATAACAATCTTCCCACTGTGCAATAGGATGTTGTTTCAGTGTCTATAATATCCACCAAACTATGGCAGATCCTGCACACAGGTGATCAGACTATAAGTGGCTCCTAGTGGTTCCTGGATGATCAGCTTACACTTATGGGTGGCTTGCCTCATCCCCTAGGCTTCCTGAACTATCTGAACCTCCATTCCAGGTTACCAGAGACAGATGAACTATAAACACCAAGATGGCTCTTATAGCACCTTTGGGGAACAATATGGCAGAAACCAGGGCAACACTTGGTAAGAAAAGAAAATCAATTCTGAATTCCAATTATGAGTTCAAAGAACACACATATATTATTATCCTATTTAATTCTTATAGAAATCCTATGAATGAGAGTTATTAGCTTCATTTTTATGGAGGAGGAAATTAATATTCAATTTGGATAAATAAATGTCTCAGGCCAAATTCTAATTAATTCTAATTACTCAAAGAACTGAGAACACTTTAAGGTTCATTCTTTTGATATGCAAAATATCAAAACCCTTTTTCTTGTCATAGTACTAAAGGAACATAAGTTTGTGATTTGCCCCTTTTAGTTGTTGCTTAGCATTTGAGAGTGTTCTAAATAGGCTAGAAAAGCAACAGCTGTCACTCATAGAGCATAACTTAACTCCCTAGATGATTTGCTCTCATTCTCATTTGACTGCATAGGCAAACAAGGGGAAGGAACGTGGTCAAAGAGCAGGACAAAATGGTGGGAAGTATTTCTGTAGCAGGACATCAGGGTAACTAGAGCAGAAAAGAAGGTAAAGAAGTCTGTGAAAAGAAATAAATACAGAATGCCCAGAATGTGAAAAAAAAAAAAGGTCTTACCTAGCCCCCAAAGAAACTAGAAGAAATCTGAATCCCTAGAGTTAGCAAAGAAATTCTTTTGGAAGCAAGGACAAGTTGGTGATGGACTTAACAACATATGGCAGTGAACCAAAAAAAAACAACCATGGAATATTCCACATTAAAAAGCCTCTAAACTCTCAGTTATAGCTCATAAATTCTACAGGGGTGCACTGGGAGTGGGGGGGCCCTATGTGTCCCAAACAGAGCATTATGGTGCTGCATGAGAACAGCCTCCACACTCATGCTTTCTCCCCCGAAGGCTCACAGCCTTTGTACTGAAGACATTTGCCCAGGCTCAAGCATACATCTTCATTGATGAAGCACATATTACCCAAGCCCTCACCTGGTTGTCTCAAAAGCAGAAGGACAACGGCTGTTTCAGGAGCTCTGGGTCACTGCTCAACAATGCCATAAAGGTGAATTCTTCCCAGAACTTCTGAACCCTATAATGGATCAATGTAATATTCTCTTAGGGGAGGGGGAGAAGAAGCATAGAGAAATTGCCAAAGATAAAGTCCTAGGTAAAGTGTGAAGGCATCAGAGAAAGAGAACAGTTATCCCTTGGTATCCACAAGGATTGGTTCCAGGACACTATGCAGATACTAAAATAAAAGCTCAAGTCCCTTATATAAAATGGTGTGTCATTTGCTCATAACCTATGCACATCATCCTGTATGCTTTAACTATCTCTAGATTATTTATAATACCTAATACAATGGGAGTTCTGTGCATTTAGATATTATACTGTATTGTTTAAGGAATAATGATTAAAAAATATTTGTACATTTTAAATATAGATGCAATTTTTTACAAAAACATATGAATCCACAATTAGTTGAATCTGTCCATGTAGAACCTTTAGATGCAAAGAATGATTATTTTAATCTTTCTACGAAGGAAGAAATGTACTTTATCATGGTGATATTTCTTTTTATAATAGCAGCAAATACTAAGGAGGGTTTCTATTGAGCAATGGAAAATAATATACAAAACTTGTAGTGGAGTGGGAACCAATCAAAATCAACTTCAATCACCCTCTCAGTCTCCCTCACAAACTCTCTCTCATATTTACAGGGAGGAGTAGAAGATGAAGTCACTCTCTCTGCCTATGTTACTATTGCCCTTCTGGAGATTCCACTCCCAGCCACTGTAGGTACCACCTCAATCCATTCCCTTCTGTGAAAACTGAAGCCTGCTATCTGGAATGGCTTCCTAAGAAAAGCCAAGCCTCAAACTTCCTTTGCTCAATAATGAGGCATTTTCAGATCAATGAGCTCTTTGGTAAATGCTTTTAGGAGAGATTTATACTGTACTTGCCTTGCCCAGTGGTGTCCTTGGACTCTGTACTAAAACTGATCCTTAAGACAAAGCATCTTATTTTCTTCATTAGAATTAACTATAAAGAGATCTAAAAGCTATTTTTCTATTTAAATATGATAGGTATCTGTCTATCTACTTGATTGGCTGAATGCCATCAATGACATCTGACAATATCCAACTTAGAGATTACTTTGTCCTCTGGTTAGCCAAGTTAGACACCACCACCTCTTTTGATTTTTATAGCATCCTGTTGTCCGCAATGCCCTGTTCTGCCTAGAATCAGCCTGGAACAGAGCAAAAGAGGGAGCCCATGGCAGCCATGTCTACACCCGGGCTTTGTTGGCCTATGCTTTTGCCCTAGTGGGAAACCAAAATAGGAGTAGAGAAATATTGCGCTCACTCAATGAGGAAGCTGTTAAAGAAGGTAAGAGTAAATAGCAAAAGTTTCATCTGTTCATTCTTTTCTTGGGTCATATGCTGTGAAACAGAGCAACTTATTATAATCTTTTCTAGGATTATATGTTGTATAGAACATAACATAATAGACAATGACACAGATTAATTACAGGATTCTATTCCCACCCTCCATATTACACAAATTTATATATTTTATTTTGATGTCTACATACTAATAATTGGATGATAAGAGGTAAAACAACATAACAAAAAAGTAAAGGTATCGTAATAACATTTTCAATGTAGTTTTTACTCTAAAATTTGCCAGCAAGATCCTTACAAAAGTCTTCTGACATCAAAAGGTAGGAGTTTTTTTAAATGTTTTTTTAGTTACAGATGGACCTTTATTTTATTTATTTATTTCTATGTGGTGATGAGAATCGAAACCAGTGCCTCACACATGCTAGGCAAATGCTGTACCACTGAGCTACAGCCCCAGACCCAAAAAGGTTGGTTTTATATTTCAATTTATACTCTAATTCTAAGGAAATGTCACAAATGATAAGAATCTCTCTACCACTGTTCTAGCAATCCAACTAAAATAATATTTGAGAGAATGGTAAAGATGCTATATGCTTCTTCCTTCACCAATATTTTCTACAGAATAACCCAAACAGCATGGAAGTATGAGTTGTAGGGGCTTATGGAAAAGAGAAAGCCTTGTTCGCTCTCCGGTATTTAATTTCAACTCCATATGATACAAATGTGCATTCACTTATTATTTAACAAGTAAACAATTATGATTTCCCCCCCCCCCTTTTCTTTTGTCACCCTTAAGACAATTCAGTCCATTGGGAACGGCCTCAGAAACCCAGAGCACCACAAGGACTTTTGTACCAACCCCAGGCTCCCTCTGCTGAGGTGGAGATGACGGCCTATGTGCTCCTCACTCTCCTCACAGTCCAGCCAGCCCCGACCTCAGAGGACCTGACTTCTGCAGTGCCCATTGTAAAGTGGATCACAAAGCAACAGAATTCCCATGGTGGTTTCTCCTCCACCCAGGTCTGTGGTTCACAAAAAGTGTTCTCTGGGTACATCTGGAAATTAGATATGTTGAAAATGTAACAGTTACAAGGAAAAGAGAAGGGAAATAAGTAAATCAAAGAAGAAATATTTAGGGATATTTGTGGGCAGTGAGAATACACAGGAAAGACTTTAGATGTTCCTCCAAAAAAATGTTTTTTGCTAAATCCTAAGTGCTACCAAGGTGGCAACTTAGCATAAAGAGCATTTCTCTCTAAAGCTACAATATGCTCTGTGAATACTTCTATACTGGGGGGAGGGGGCAGATCTCAATTTCTGAATATAGAGAATAGTTCAGGATGATACCAATTTAGATATACTGAGGTTTCTAAGCAGCAGCACTACTGACATTTGGAGCCACATAATTATTGCTGTAGGGGCTGTCTTTGCATTGCACCATGTTTAGTAGTATTCCTTGCCTCTCTTCATTAAATGCCAGTAGCAGCCAACTCCTAGCTGAAACAAAGCAAAACATCCCCCTGTGGAGAATCAATGTTCTAGAATACAGACTATATCTTCACACTTCCACACGAACTCTTCTAAGGTGAACCCTCCCCCAAAAAAATGTGTTTAAAAGGAAAGTGATTAAGTTGAGGCTCATGTTGATCTTTATAGAATGACTAAGAAATTCCACTTAAACTACTCCAAGGAACTGAGCCTCTTTTTCCTGGGAGCTCCCTTCTTATTTCCCAGTTAAGTGGGATTTTTAGGCAGAAGTTCTTGAAAATTTCCTTTTCGGTCTTTTTTTTTTTTCCCTATCTCAATTCTGGAAATAGCTTATGAAAGGTATAAACCTCCAAGAGAGTCTGTTACCTGTCTTCTTTCAATATTTAGGATAAACATAATGAAACTTGTTTTTCAAAGAGATAAGGTGGAGTAAATAAAACAAGCTAGAAAAAGAGGAAATGAATCTTGAAAAAGTAGGGCTTGTCTTGTTCCATTCTTTTTATTCACAACCAATTTCTATCACTCTTCAATCTAAATGGTCATTATGCATCTGGTTAATAGTGGTCACTATTTCTGTTTTACTTCTTAATTTTAGAATTATTTTTTGAAGTAAATGACCAAGAGCAAGAGAATTGTTAATAAGAAAGACCTGAACAAAAAAAAAAAAGGGAGGGGGCAGATCTCAATTTCTGAATATAGAGAGTAGTCCAGGATGATGCCAATTTAGATGAAAATAAATTATGAGATAATTAAAATTAGTAGTATTTTGAGAAAGTGTGGCATGATTTTAATAATACCTGAAAGGCAGCGGAAAGGAAAAACAACTATCCGAGGTATGCTTTGTAGGGGAAAAATTCCTTGTCCCCTTATGGTGGCTAACACAGACTTTTGGGGGAAATTTCAGCTACCAAAAATTGGCTGTGGGGCAATTCTCCACTCATCTCTTCCAGGACACAGTGGTGGCTCTGCATGCCCTATCCAGATATGGAGCAGCTACTTTCACCAAAACTGAGAAAACTGCACAGGTTACCATTCAGAACTCCAGGGCCTTTTCCACAAATTTCCAGGTGGACAACAACAACCCCCTGCTACTACAGCAGATCTCATTGCCAGAGCTGCCTGGGGACTATACCATAACAATAACTGGGGAAAGATGTGTATATCTTCAGGTGAGACCTGGGTTTGCTATGTTGGAGAAAGTTACTTTAAACTCTGGTTTAAATGGAAGCTCTGCTCTTTCTTTTCTGGGCAAGCAAAGGGAAAATCTGGAGACATTAAATGATGAAAGATTGAGAGAACCCAGGAAAAAAAGAAAGAAACTGATGATCTTTGGTATTTCACAGACATCCATGAAATACAATATTCATCCAAAGAAGGAGGATTCCCCATTTTCTCTGAAGGTCCAGACTCTACCTGAAATTTGTGATGGACCCAAAGCCCACACCAGCTTCCAGATCTCACTGAATATTAGGTAGGACCTCTTGACTAAATTACTCAATCCTGACTCCAAACACTACCTAGTACTATCAGTAATTAATAGCCTATTTGGTAGCTGTGTTGTGAAATCAGAATAATAGAGAATTGATACACCTATTACTTTAACATTATGAAGTATTCCTTTTTCTAATAAGTCTTTTTATCTTGAAGTTTCAGTAATACTTTAAAAATAAATCTGGTATTATCTTTCAAATTAAAAATGTGAATTAGTCCAATACTCTAATCAATTCCTACTTTTCACACATAGTTTTGTTCAACTCACTGCTAATGAATAAATTATTTTCCTTGAGGATTTGTGTTTTAAATTAAGTCTTCCTTGCTTCTACTAAATAATTAAATCTTATTTAATTATCTCTCTAATCAAATGAATAAGTAATTAATATTAATACTAAATGCAAAGATAAATTACATTATAAAATATAGAGATCACCCATCAAAAACTACAGGAATCCCAAGAAAACAAAAGCAAATGGTACTCCCATGCTAATGTGTTAATATTATAAAATAAATCATATTTCAGACAACCAACTCAGCTATGAAAAAAAGTATACTGTGTAAGAGAGTGTGTCTGATCTCTGAAATTCTGAAGCCTCTTTGGAGAAATATGATACATTTTGGTTGACTAAAAATATAAAAGTGATGCATAAAAATGAATAGTAGTATAGATGGAGTTTCTAAAAACTGTAGATATGTTTTAAATGAAGATTATCAAGATCCACTTTTAAAGATTCTGGTTTGATTGTCTGAGATGTGAAATTTTAGCAAGCTGTAGATCTGATGTACACTCAGGTTTTCAGCATCAATATCATCCATGTCCAAGGTGCACAGATTTCTGTGGATATTGAGAGAAAACTTCATGGAGATGGACAGGTTTATGGTGAGGCCTGAAGGAGAAATCTGGCTTTCTTTCACATATTTCATCCTAACTCCTTTTTGCTTTGACACTATAGTTACACAGGGAGCCGTCCTGTTTCCAATATGGTGATTGCTGATATAAAAATGATATCTGGTTTTATTCCCCTGAAACCAACAGTAAAAATGGTAGGTATATTTTAAGTCCATTAGAGCTCAGCCAAAATGATGCTATGTAACCCCAAACTAAAATCATAATAACATCAAACCACATCTATATCATCCTGCCTCATAAAGTATTTTCCCCAAATCCAGGCAATCAAACTATTTATTTGGCTCTATGATAATGGAATGGTGTGATACTAAAGAAATATAAGAATGGTTCCCATTCTTAGGCCACTCATGGTCTAGCTGGGAATTTAAACTACACAAGTGCAAAACTATAAAATAACAACTCAAGAAAGACAGAATATAATTCAAGTCCAAAACTGAGTGATAGGAACTAAAAAATTGTATTTTTAGTTATAAAAAAATTGATGTGAACTAAAATCATCTGCTACTTGGATATTGAGGACTATATAGTTTCCTTATTTTCATAAGTTTGATGATTTTTGTCACAGTCAGGACATGATGTTGTTGAATCCTGCCTCCAAAACTTGATATCTCCCATCTTTTTATATCTGTACCTGGTTATTTAATCTAGAAAATGATTTAAATTTTCCTAGTTCTATGATTTAAAGAATCCTAGTTCTTATATCATTCAGATAATAGTTTTCTACTCTTAGAAAACAAATGTGCTAACAGTGCAAGACTAACTTTTCAAGTTCTCTAATTTTCTTTAGCTTGAAAGATCTAGCTACGTGAGCAGGACAGAAGTGAGCAACAATCATGTCCTTATTTATGTGGATCAGGTGAGAGCTCTGACATTCTGGCTAGGATTTCACATCAGTGGGCTTTGTAAGTGGGTCCCTTTACAAGGAAGCCAGTAATATGAAGAAAGCAATAATTAGGAATGCCCTTCCAGAAAGTTTTACTATTCTAAAGAAAATAAAAGAAATATTTTAACTCCAAGACATGTTCTACTCTTTGTAATTATGTTAAATTTCAAGTGTGAAATTAATAGAAAAGTTTATAATGTATTCCTGTTATTTTACAGGCCCCCCCAAAGGAATAAATATGATCACATTGGTTGATCAATGATAATGTTAACATTTGAATATGTCATTATGTAAAAAAAAATGTGGATTGCATGAATATCTTCAAATCTGACTGTGAAGCAAAGGAAATGTTTTATTCAGTCACACAAAAAGAATAGGGTTATATTATAATCACAGATTTTAGAAAGCCATGTCTCTATATCTTGGCAAATATTCACATTGGTCCAGAAAATTAATCTTACACACAGGACTACAAGAGGATATAGGTTGTCTCAGTGGTCTTTGTTCACCATAAAAAATGCCCACAGTTATGGTATAAAACCCATCCTGTCATCCATCAATATTTGCTCATGTAAAAGATACAGGTGAATCAGAGTGAAAGACTATTTAGTGAAAATATGTTTTGTTCAAGGAAGAAAGTAGAAGGCATTCTGTGTCCTTAATTATTCCCATTTTCGTTTTAGGTGACAAATCAGACACTAAGTTTTTCCTTCACGGTTTTGCAAGACATCCCAGTAAGAGACCTGAAGCCAGCGATTGTTAAAGTCTATGACTACTATGAAACAGGCAAGTGAGAGAGAACTGAGACAATTAAACTCTCTCAACCGAAACCAAGAAATTGATCCTATTGTGACAAGTCATCCTATTTTTAATCCACTTAAGTCAATACTGTATCTTTGTTTCTTTCCTCCAAGACATGTACACTGAAGAAACAACCTATAAAACTAATTTATCAGTTAAATTGAATAACAAACATAAGAATTTAAAAAGAAGGATAATACAGGTCACTGTTTTCAAGTAGTTTAGACACAGAGAACATAATACACTTGGAAAGATAAGTTAATGACATATGAGAGTTAACCAGCTAGTAAGATTGAAAAGCTAAAATCATGTTGAAGGTTGATGCTCAATAAGAACAGAGAAAGAAAGATTCAAGCTGGATCCTGAAGAGACAGTAAAAATTTTAGAGTAGAAAGGAGTAAAAAGAGTGTTTTAAACTAGACACATCATTTTTAGAAAAGGATTTAAAGAAACAAGCTCAACAAAGTAAACAGAAGTAGAGGATTCAGAGAAGAGAGAACTTCAAACTGATGCAATGATGGTCATCTTCCTAAAAATTTAAAATTTGAATAGCAGCTGTCTAAACAGGTTTCAATCCCCTCTCCTCTCCAGAGAAAGATAATATAGATATTTTAATTATTCTGTTCAATTTTGGTCGATTTACCTGGAGAGTTTTGATAATTCTTATAGCTTCACTTCACTCCAATAGAAAGGTGAATAAACTTAACATGGTCCCTATTTTTAGATTTTTTTGTTTCTCCATTTCTTTCAGATGAGTTTTCTATTGCTGAGTATATCAGTCCCTGTAGTACAGGTAAGAAGTCACATTTTATGACCATTTTTATATTCTGTAAACCTTGCTTGCTAATATTCCCTTAAATTTTAAATTCTGTAGAATCTGAGATAATTCATATGGCAAGTTCTCACACAAAGAGAAATCTTTGAAGTAAAGCACTTGTTCTGTAGTGGATTCTCCAGTTTCTGAGAAAAAAAATCAATAAGCTTTGTTATTTGTATGACAACTATCCCTAATAGGTAACATTTTGTATCATAGCTACTTGGGTTTCCTTCTTTACAAGGGTTGATGAATTACAACTCTCAAGGCAAATCTAGTCCAACACCTATTTTTGTAAATGATGTTTGATCGGTACATAGCCACACACATTCTCATACTATCGTTATGACTGCCTTAATGCGTTGATTAGTAATGACCAAACCATGTGGCCATATGGCCCACAAAGTCTAAAAATAAAAATATTTACCACCTGGCATATCACAGAAAAAGTTTTATTGTCCCCTACTTTAGTTACTCTGCTGCTACTCTCATCTGAGAGAATGCTCCTCAGGAAACCCTGCAATGTTCTGATGGGTTTTCTTGCTGTTTGCTCTCCATAGATACAAAGCATGAAAATGTTTGAGGACCAGATTCAGGCTGCATATCTTACTGGATTCCCTGTCATATACTTTTATTTAGAAGGAATGGAGTTTGTCTCTATAAAACAAATGCCCAAAATGTGTACTGAATAAATATACATTTCTGGTCAATCATGTATTCATCATTCATTCATCAAATACTAATTGCATGTTCACAGGGAATTTTTAATATATTTTTAAGTAATATGGACACAGATTCATAACATATCTACTTATATTACAAATGTGGACATAAAGTCAAATCAAGAACAATTTAAAATATCTTTATGTTCTGAAAAAAAAACTATTAATTAAGGGAGTGTGCATGTAGTTCAGTATATGCAAGGCCCCAAGTTCAATCCCAGCACCAGAAACACCAGAAAAGTTGTTCATTAATCTAGGAAGCCTTCACTTGGGAAATAAAGGGAAAAGTGGGGTAGGGAGGGGGAGCATGGGAGGAACTCTAGATAGGGCAGAAGGATGGGAAGGGAGTGGGCATGAGGTTAGTAATGATGGTGGAATGTGATGGACATCATTATCGAAAGTACATGTATGAAGACATGAATTGGTGTGAACATACTTTAGATACAGAGATATGAAAAATTGTACTCTATGTGTGTAATAAGAATTGTAATGCATTCCACCGTCATGTATTTAAAAAATAAAATCCATTAAAAATAAACAAATAAAAAATAAATTAGGGGGGCTGGGGTTGTGGCTCAGTGGTAGAGCGCTTGCCTACCATGCGTGAGGCACTGGGTTCAATTCTCAGCACCACATACAAATAAATAAAATAAAGGTCTATCAACAACTAAAAAATATTTAAAATAATAATAATAAATAAATAAATTAGGATTACATAATTTTTTTCTTGAGAGGGAATTCCTAAGCAAAAGCATCAAAAATAGGCTTGAAGAGACACGAAAATGATTGAAGTAATTAGAGAACATTTTGGAAAGAGGCAATAATGTACAGCTGTCAGAGTCTATAGACATAGGAGCCAGACTTCCTGGGATTGAATTCTGACTCTAGCCTGCCTCCCCAACTAAATCACTAGAACAGTTATCTAACCTCTCATTTTAACCTCTCCATTTTCTCATTAAGAAATGAGGATAACATCAGACTTTCTCAAAAAAATATTGTTTATGAAGATGTACTACTGTCTTGAAAAGAGAAATAGCTGAATCAAACAATACCTCATAAAGCTTCTGCTTAAATGAGGTATATTTCAGTTTTGTATGTATTTTGCTAAAGCAAGTTATATGACCAAGCCACGTTTATGTTTGATTATATTATTTTTTGTTTAAAGACCCTTATCTTTTAGAGGTATGTACTGAAATATTTGTGAATCTTATTTCAAAAATGGCAATAGGAGAGATAAAGTGATGGGAACACATAAGTAGGAATACGGGCAGGCAAAATTGTACATGGTTAACAGATATTGGGGCTGGTATTCTAGGTTCATTTTACTGTTATAGTATTATAGGTACATCTGGATACATTATTCTATTTTTATAATCTTATTTCTCTCTAATTTTGAAACTCCACTATAGACAGAAAATTATGAGTAAATAACAATGAAAGTTACAACTATACAGAATTGAACAACAAAAACATTATATATCAAATACCTGGACTATTTAAAATGAACCTTAGAATTGTATTTTATAAAACTAAACTAAATGTATTCAAAATGAAAGATTTTAAAATGGGATCACAGGAAAGTGGGGCAAGATGGCAGCTGAGTAAGAACTTCCATCATCATCTCCCCCTTAGAGACACAGTGGGAATAGGTCTTTGCACACCAGTTTACCTTTACTCTAGCTGAGGAAGCCAGTTGAGAGACTTTTTGTATGTTTTTAGTGTAATAATAAAAAATGATGCATTGAAGAAGGCAAGAAGGAAGGAGTTGCCCAAATCACCCCACTCCCAACTCCAAGCAATAGAGTACAGGGAGATAACTCAGATTCTAGATTTCAAACCTAGAACCAAGCCAAACAAAAGGAAACCCTGAGCTGATCAGAACTGCATGGTCCCTGACCCTAGGCCAGTACCCATACTGAACCTCTGGAACCTTGTTAGCCAGGTGGCCAAGAAACTGCCTCCCATACCCCTTTTTCAACCTCAGGCAGCAGAGCAAAGAAGAAAACTCCTCTCACCTGGGAATGGGGCAGGAAAGTGCGCACAGGACTAGGTGTTGTAAAACTCCGAGATATAGGATGAATTTATAAAGATAGAAACTAAGCACACCTCACCTGCCATTCTGTCTTTCAAGATCAATGCTGAATTAAGACATACTTCACTTGACAGAGAAAGGATAATCATGAAGGCCCTAGTTTCCCCACTCATGCCACAAACCTCTGAGGTATCTACTCATAGAGAACCCTATGGCCTTCACAAGACATAGAGCCCAGCTTGCTGAGCTGAGGAGCTGTGGGGTTACTACACTACTATTGCCCCAAAGAAAAAGTCCAGCCCCTGTGTCCCCTTCCCCACCCAGGCTCTCACTGCACAGTCAGTCTTGAAACCCAGCCCACCCAGGGTACTGAGAAACAATCAGGCAGCTCCCTCCAGCAGCTCTACCAACCCGGCTCTATAAACCAGCCAGGAGTTTTTACTTGCCTTCCCATTGCCAAGCAAGAAATTGTGCTACTCACCCCTGAGAAGCTTGGCCTGCAGAGGCCTCTAGAAATCAATCAAGCAGTTTTGCACACCCTCTTACTGCCCAAATGCAGCTGAGGGCTCTACCCTTGCTCCTTTGACCCTGGGAAACAACCAGGTAACCAATCCTAAGTAACTCAGCCTGTCAAGTCTCATGGGAAGCAGCCAGGTGGCATGATTCACACACATCTGCAGAACATAGCCAGGCAGCCATTCCAGACAGCTCAGTCCACAGAGGTCCAGGGAAACAGAGGAATAGCCCTATTCACTTATCCATGACCCCAGAAAACAAACAGACTTTCCTAAGTAGTAGTCAACAAAGGTCCCCCAGAAAGGTCTTACCTACTACAGGAGTGTGGCCCCCAGAAGCAGTTGGGAAGCTGCTTTTCAGAAGTTCAACCCATGGAGTCCTGAGAAGCCAACACTTTGCCCTGCCCATTTACCCTCAGTCCCACAAAGCAGCTAGGCAGCCCATCCATGTTGGTCCCTATATGCCCCCATGAAGTCACCAGTGCAGGTGTCACACACTGACAGGTGCTCCAAACTGAGCACACTGGCACAGTGCAGCCCCCTGGGACCCTCTGACACTGATAGAACCTTATCCCACTATTGCCATTCACCTGGGTCTTCCAGGTGGCTCCACCCATGTATAATCTCAGAAACCGACAAGCACCCCACACCCACAGCCAGGGACCCCATACCCAGACTTGCCAGAAAACTTGCCTCACCTACGGGAGCTGCATGCCAACTGGTTGTGCAACCCCACCTGCAACCTAGGCCAATAAAATGCATATAAGATATGATAAGAACACAGCATCACCTCCAGGATGTTCTTCTAAAGATACAAATGCCTTCTGGACATTACAGTTTTATGTTTTATAAACACATCAAACTCTTGTTCAAACCTTCTGACTTTTTCTTGCCTATATGAACTATCTTGGTAATAGTGTTATCTATTTTTTAAATTTTTTTTAGTTGTAGGTGGACACAATACCTTTATTTTATTTATGTATTTTTATATGGTGCTGAGAATAAAACCTAGTGCCTCACATGTGCTAGGCAAGTGCTCTACCACTGAGCTACAGCCCCAGTCCCAATAGTTCTATCTTATCAGTTTAATTCACTCTCTTCATCTTCATTCTAAATCCTAATCCATTATCTTCTACCAATGCAAGAACCTTCTTTCTGACTTTCTTGCTTCTTTTCATTCTGTTATAACTTGGATATGTGGTATCCTCCAAAAGCTCATGTGTGAGCCATGCAAGAACATTTAAAGATGAAATGATTAGATTATGAGAGTTGTAACCTTATCAGTGGATTAACCCACTGATATGATTTAACTGGGTGGTAACTATAGGCAGATAGGGTGTGGCTGGAGTAGGTAGGTCACTGGAATGTGCCTTTGGGGTATATATTTTGTCCCTGGTTCTCTCTCTGCTTCCTTGTTGCCACATTCTCAGCTGCTTTCCTATGCATGTCCTTCCACTATGACGTTCTGCAACTGTGGAATCAGTCATCCATGGACTGAGACTTCTGAAACTATGAGCCCCAAATAAACTTTTCCTCCTCTACTTTATTCTTGTCAAGTTGTGGACACAGTGAAAAAAAAAAACAGATAACTAAAACACATTATCTCCTAAATCCATTCACTACATAGCATTCAACATAATGAAATTATGTTTTCTTTAATGTCTATAAGATTACATCACCCTTTTGCTTCACAGCTTTTCTGCAGCTTCTCTTCATACTTGGAATCATATCCAATGTCCTTGCATGACTCAGATCTTCCTACCTCTTCAAACTCATATCCCATCTTCCTTGTTCACTCTCCTCCATTCACACTGGTTTTCTTTCACATCCTTAAATGCACCAAGATTTTTTTGCCCTTTTATCTTTTACAGGTAACAACACATCTATTTGGAAATCTTTTTTTTAAAACCTTGTCTTGACTAGCACTTTTATTTCAGAAATCAGCTCAAAAATCAGTTCCTAAGAAGGTCTTTTTCTGATCTCCAATTGAAGTAGCCTCAACTCCCCTGCTTCTAACATGCAGTCCTTTCCATCATAACATTTGTAATGATTTATCTGTTTATTGAGGAATTTTCTTTACACCTGATTCTCTCACTAGATTTAATCCTGTAGTAGATCAGTAAAGACTGAGTTAGAGATTATTTGGTTTATTACCAAAAAGGAACCTCCATTAAATATTTTTAATCTTTCTTATCCAACTTCCTAGTAATTGTCATTGAAGTTGCTCATTCCCTCTCTGGAACAGTCTCATCTCTACTTCAGTATCACCACACTCTTGGGCTATAGAACTCCAGATTTACATACAATATCCCATACCTTTTTGACCTCTCCATTTGGATATCCAGTAGGCAGCCTACATTTAACATGTCCCAAACAGAGCTCTAACTCTTGAATCTCTCCCCACTAAACTCTCCTCCTCTAACTCTTCCTCACATGAATTTTTATTAACACATTGTCCAAGGGGGCAAAACTGTGACGTATGCAGTCGAGGGGAGAAATAAAGAATGCCCACGAGTTTCTGCCCCTTTTAATGCTTTATTCACTCAAATTACTCAATACAGTTTCACTCTATAGGCTCTTAATCAAGAAAATGACAGTTCTTAATGCTAGGCACTGCAATAGACATAATCAATTCACAGAAAACAATTCTAGATTAATTAATTCACAGCAAACAATTCTAGATTAATTCTAAGCACTGCAAAACACAGTTAACCATGATAGGCTAATGACAGACATTTCCTCTGCAGGCTAAGTTCAAAAGTCTTAATCCTTAGGCTTTATGTCCAGCAGATGCACACTCACTCAGACTGCGGTGACCAGGTCGGAACCAAGGAAGGCTTTTCCTGGTGTGGAGTGGATGACCAGTTGAGGAGAGGGTCATAGGGAGAAGTAGGGCTCTCACCAAGGTCTAGACGAGGCGGTAGAGATTGAGAGTGGTGAGGATCATGCAGAGGCTCTGGAAATGATGACAAGTGATGGGATATCAGGTCCTCATCAGGCTCTCTGAGTGCATCCTTGTTTTGGCTGGCTGAATCCCTGTTCATTTGCTCTATTATTTATACTAAATTTGGGGGCTTTTGATCCCCCTTTCAATCCTTATCAGCTACCACCGGATTTCTCAGTGACATAATTTACCCTGGGGTCAGAAACATCTGGTGGTCTCCACCCTGATCTTCTCACCTTTTCTTCTTATCAGGTGAGGACAACCAGCCAGTGGCTTCACTCTGTTTATCAGGGTGAGGGGAAGTAACTTGTTTGTGGCCATACTAGAGGGCTCTATGGGTATGCCTGGTGAAACTGCTGGTTTCAAACTGGAGTTTTTAAAATGGAGTTGATTAGGCTCAGGCCTAAGGCCATCCTAACACACATTTTATTCAAATTGCTCAAAATCAAATCTTTGAGTCCTGTCTTTCATACCAAAATGCAGTCTACCAGTATGCTTTGTGTGTTATACCTACAAAACATAGTCTAAATACATTTACCTCCATTTTTGTCTTTACCACTGATATATTCCCTGTAATATTATTTTAGCCATCTAATAAATCTTCAAGCTTCTGTTATTTCCCCCTGCAATTAATTTTTTCAATAATTAAAATAATATTTTTAAAACATAAATCTGATCATATCAGCCTTCTGCTTAAAATCTTAGCTTTGGGCTGGGGATGTGGCTCAAGCAGTAGCCCACTCACCTGGCATGCGCGGGGCGCTGGGTTCGATCCTCAGCACCACATAAAAATAAAATAAAGATGTTGTGTCCACCGAAAACTATATATATATATATATATATATATATATATATATATATATATATATATATAAATTCTCTCTCTCTAAAAAAAAATCTTAGCTTCATATTGAATGTCAAAAGAAATTCCAAATTCTTTGTAACTCCTTGTATTGTTCTTAGATTTCTAAAATGTTAGCCTGCTTACCATTTTTAGAATATGCCAGGCTAGTTCTTCATCCTAGATTTACTAGCTCTTATGTTTGCTTGAATGATATTCCCCATTATTTTAAGTTTCCTCTTGTCATTCAGATCTCATCCTAAATACAATTCTCTCAGAAATCACTAACAAAGTCAGTCATTTGCTTTCATGTACTCTAATCTTCAATGGTATTTATCAATATCTTTTGTCTATATACATAAATGTTTGTTATCAGTAAAAATGCAGGCTGCAAGTGACCTGCTACCCCTTCTCTCGTTTTGTTCTACACTCAGTCTTCAATAGTGTGTTCTCAATGAACATATACAGAAATAATTAGTGATAATAATGTTCTACACCTCACCTAATACTTACAAATCCTGTCATTCAGATTCTTTAACCTATCTCTCATTCATCTTCTCATTAATAGAGACTTATTAATGGAGGCTTTGTTTTGTTTTGTTTTTATATTATGCCAATATCTTTTTAGTGACAATGTCTGCCTCTTTTCTGGATAACCACTAATCTGTATTCCACATTGCTGCCTACATAACAGTACTGAAGCACAAAACTGACAACCTCACCTCCCTGTTTTAGGATCTTTTATTGATGGCATTTAGCTTTGCCCCAGGCCCTTGTGTTCTGGCCACTGTCTCCTTCTCTGTTACTATTTCCACTTACTTCCCACTCACATATGTTCTTGATTGTGTGTCATGCATCAATAAATCCAGACTTTATCACATTTCCATGTGTTTTCTCTTCTTCCCATACCATACTCTGAACCATATTTTTCCTTTTGGTTCACACCCACAGATATTATCCCCCAGGAACTTCCTATCCTGTTCGATTTAGGTGTCCCCTGTCCCCTCCCCTAATACTCCACATTTAACTCTTTCAAGGCACTTACTACAGAGTGGTGCTAGCATTTATTTACGCATCTGCCTCTTAACAGATTTTAAGTTCTCATAGGGCTTTCTTTTCTCAGAAATCACAGAGCACCTCATATGTAGGTAATACATAAATTGTGAAATGAGCAAATTGTTTATATAAAGTGGCATTGGATTATGTTTCTGCACAGATGGTTCTGTTTTCATTGCAGATTTATAATTTGTCCAGTTAAAGAAAATTTTCAGATATATTGTTAACAATAATTTTCAGGACTCAACCAATGTAGAATCCATATGGTTCAAAAACTAGGATGTAAAAAATTATACTGATGTCATCCTCTCATTTTTGTCTCTTATTTGCCCAATTCCCATCTCCTTCCCTTTTACATAACTTATGTTTAGTGTTTTAGGTAATCATTCAATTTTTCTCAATTTACACCCAGGCAGACATGGTTATTGATTCTTATCCTCCCCTTAGCATAAAAAGTAACATAAATACACTCTTCTTATTTGTACTTCATAATACATCCTATACATATTTCCTTATTAGTACATAGAAATTTTCATTTTTTAATGACACAGCTTCACAACATTACATTGTATAGATATTCCATAATTCATTAACTAGTTCCCTATTGATGTAAATTTGGGCTGCTTCCAATATTTTACCACTACAAACAACATTGCAAAGAATAACCTTGAATGCATGCACCATTTCATCAGTGTGCAAGCATGTGTAAAGATTGCCTTCCTAGAAATATAATTGCTGAGTCAAATGACTTTTGCAATAGTAGTCTTAATAGATATTTTGATGTATTGATAAATATTGTTGCATATTAATTTTATGTCCAGATAGCATACTGAATTCTCCCATAGTCCTTAGGCATTTCTTTGTTGATTTTCTTGTATTTTATTTTTAAATCAAATAATATGCAAATTATGATAATTTTTGCATTCTGATGATAATTTGCATATGATAATTCTGCCTTTCCTTTTTCTTCTTCTTTTTATTTGTTCTTTTTAGATATACATGACAGTAGAGTGTATTTTGACATATTACATATTCATAGAGTATAACTTATTCTAATTAGGATCCCATTCTTGCGATTATATATGATGTGGAATTTCACTGGTCATGTATTCATATATAAACATAGGAAAGTTATGTTCAATTCATCCTACTGTCTTTTCTATTCCCAACATGCCTCCCTTCCCTTCATTCCCCTTTGTCTAATCCAATGACCTTCTATTCTTCCCTTCCCCACTTATTGTGTGTTAGCATCCACATATCAAAGAGAACATTCAGCCTTTGACTTTTGGGGACTGGCTTATTTCACTTAGCATGATAGTTACTATTTATTTCATGACAGCATGTTAGCTATTATCTATTTCACTTAGCATGATAGTTATTATCTCTTTATTTTGGGGGTTTGTCTGAAACTTCCAGTACAATTTTAAAGACTAATGAAGATAGATATATGTATTACTTCTGACTTATGAAGAATGTTTTCTTATTAACTATTGTTACTTACTTTTAGAAGAAGATAATATACACATATGTACAATTATATATATTAAATACTGTATATAGTTATAGAACTATATCCATTGATTATTATTATATTACTGGTTATTTTGTAACAGCTTGGTCATGTTGTAAAAATGATTAATTCTTTAATGTGATACTGGCTTATGTTTACTAACTTTTCATTTTAAGTATTTATCAACATTCGTAAGAATAGTCTCATTCATATTATCTTTACCAAGTTTGGACATCAATATTATACTCAGTTCATAAAAAAAAAATGTTAAGTTTCTATGTTTTGAAAAAAAGTTCAATATCCTTGCAATTGAAATTGTTTAGTTTGCTGTGAGAAACTGCTCCCTTAGTTGCTCCCTCCCTCCCTGAATGTTATATTTGTTCAAGTTGATATCAATGCTTTGTGTATTGCCAGTATTTTGCAACCACATAAATTCAAAAAGAAAAAACCTCATTTCATTTTGAGGAAGTTATTTGCCTTGAACTTAGTGTGTTATTATTGTTAACAATAATTGTTATAATTGTGTGTGCTCAATAAATGATGTGGATATATAGATGAAAGGAATTAATTCCTAGTCACCTAGGATGAAGATATAGCAATTGTCTTACACAAGGTTGACAAATAATCTAATGAACTCATTACATCATCATGCAAAACTTATTATAAAAATTCAAATAATATATTTGTTAGTGAATTTGTAGTTTAATACACAATTGAATTACTGTACCTATAATGTCAATAAATAAATTTAAATATGGCAAACGTTCTTCATTAGAAAACTACAGTTTCTTAGTAGTTTTTTTAGTTCTACGTGTCTGTCAGTAACTGAACACACAAAAAAGACTGCTTATCAGTTTGCAAATAACACAATGCTGGGAAACACAACTCATCTGTGGACATTGGAATCACATTTGAAAAACTAAGAGAACAGACCAACAGTTGCAAATTCATAATATTTGAATATGTCTAAATAGACATTTTTCAAAAGAAAAATACAAATGACCAATAAGTATATGAAAAATGTTCAATATCACAAGCTTTCACACCCTAAGCAATTTACAGATTCAGGGCAATGCCTATCAAAATTCCAAGGAGGTTGCATAATCAGATAGAAATAATAAGTTCCAATGTTTCATAGCATAGTAGGGTAGCTATAGTTCATAACAATTTATTATATATTGCCGCAGTCTGGGTAGGCACAAAATCACGAGCCACTCAAGCAGGAACAAACTTTATTTTTTGAAACTGCTGCCAATGTTCTGTACGCCCCCGGGAAGATCGTCGATCCACCCACGTGGCGTTCTCCCGGAACCCCCAGAGGAAGTTCCTCCCCTGGAACTCCCTCCTACTGTATTTCCCCAACCAATGGGAACTCTCCAGGAGTCCTGTAGCAGGCTGAGGTAAACAGCAGGAGTCCAATATCCATATGAATGCAAATCTTAACATAATCATATCATCTCAATGGCTAGCTGGCGTCACCTTTCAACCAAAAATGCCATGCATCATATACTTGGCTGACTCTTAGCATCTCCTCCCTTCTGTTTAATTAAGCAACAAGCAATGTGGCTACGGACCGTGCCTGTTAGGTTTGTCCAATTCAACATATGGTTCTTACCCGTCATCGGAAAACTGACCTCTAGGCGTCAGCCTCCTGTCTTAGGTTGATACCACTGCAATTGGATCATACCCGTCACTGACTACCGGTCCAGCATATAGCCATACTTGTGGATAGGCCTATGCACCAGTGGGGGGGGGGGGGGTGAGGTTCTTTGCCTCACCTCTGTTGGCCCCCAAAATTAGACCATCACTAGTAAAAGGGAGGAGGATACAGAAATGCCATGACACCAAGTCAAATGACGGCTCCTAGGAAAAATTGCATCACTGGTGACACATCAGCAAAGATACGCCAGCACTACCATAATTTGCTGCATCAACAGATAGATCACAATGCATACAAGTGATACATAGTCCAGGCAAGTTCTGTAAGCAGTTCAAAGCAGAGGAATCTATCAATATGTCCATATCCTCCCAAAATAAATTGACTCATTGATTGAGCATTACTTCTTGAGTTATTAATCATTGATGTATCAGTTTATACAGTTTGTTGTGATAACTCTCGAAGAAGTTGTAGTTTGGTTTCATCTTTGTCTTCACTGGCACTGGGATGAAAATAGGAATTCTGACAATGATGCTAAAAAAATATGTAACATTTCAACAGGTACTAAGAAAACAATTTTTAGAACAATTTACATTATCCTGAACAGAATTATTAAATATAATGAAAAGAAAAGGTGAAAGTAAACAAACAGATCTGTTAACCTCCTATTTGTTCATATATTAAAACAATCCTCAACAGCTGTTTACCCAAATTAAATTAAACTATTAAAATCACGTGAATAATAAAAAAAAATTCGGATCCATATTCATGAGCGCTCCTCTTATATGATATATGGACATACACACATACAGACATACAACACAAGACAGAAGTGTGCACACATAACATAGAACACATAAGACAATAGTAAAGGCCTTGTAGCTTTACCTAGGTGAAATCTCCATTGCAATGTTTAAAAACTCCACAGTCAAAAAATAAAACTGATCAGAAAAACATTAACCTAGGTCTGTATGAGCTCAAAAATAAAATAGAACTTTATGATGTGGGAAAAAGCAATAATAAAATAGATATTGAAAAAAGCATCCTGGTTAATCACTGTTGCAGATGTAAGAATAGCCAAGCTGGAGTTCTGGATATCAGCTGTTATGGATTTGAGTCAAATTATCTTCCTTTTGGTCTGTACAAATTGTTTTGGATAATCTCTCTGGAATCGAAATCGGCTGCTGTTCTCCCTGTGGAAAAACACAAACAGAACCCCGACTCCAGACAATCACTGGGTCAGGACCTTTCCATTGTCCTGTTAGAATATCCTTCCAAAGTACCTTAGGTTTATGTACATTTTTTGGATACAAATGTCTTTCCGCAGCACTAAGCCCTGATGAATCCAAATTTAAAAAGTTTAGAGTAAAAAGGGTTATTTTAAGTTTATCTTTGGGGGATATATACCCCTTTCCAATTCCCTCCTTTTGTTTTAATAAGTACATTTTAATAGTTTGATGAGCTTTTTCAACTATGCCTTGTCCTTGTGGATTGTATGGAATTCCTGTTATGTGAGTAATGCCAAATGATGAGCAAAATTGTTTAAAAGAGGTAGAAGCATAACCAGGACCATTATCTGTTTTTAACTGTTTTGGAACGCCCACAGTGGCAAAATTTTGTAAGCAATGAGCTATAACATCTTTAGTTTTTTCTCCAGCATGAAGGAAGCCCATCAAAAATCCAGAAGAAGTATCAACTGTAACATGCAAATATTTTAATTTTCCAAATTCTGGCAAGTGTGTGATGTCCATCTGCCAAATATGGTTAGTATCAGTCCTCTAGGATTGACTCCAAGATTAACTTGTGATAAAAATGTCACACAATTTTGACATTGTTTTATTATATGTCGGGCTTGTTCTTTAGTTATTTTAAAACGCTTTTGTAAAGTATTAGCATTGACATGGAACCTTTTATGAAAATTTATAGCTTCTTCTATTGTGGAGAAAATATGTATGTCATGTGTAGATTTATCTGCTAATTCATTGCCCAAACTAAGGGCTCCAGGCAATCCTGTATGTGCCCTGATATGTCCTATAAAGAATGGATCTTTTCTGTCCCAGATTAGACTTTGTATAGTGGAAAACAAAGAGAAAACAGTAGAAGAAGGGGAAATCCTACCAGCATCTTCAAGGGATACTATAGCATTAACTACATATGACTATCAGAAAATAAATTAAATACAGAATCTTTAAACATCATAAAAGCTTGTAATACTGCATTAAGCTCTACCTTTTGAGCTGATTGGGTACTAAAAATATAAAAGTTTGATCAGGGTTAACTGCTGCTGTACCATTATTTGACCCATCAGTGAATATATTTGGAGCATTCATGATAGGGGTTTTTCTTGTCATCTTTGGAAAAACTACAGGATGCTTAGACCAAAAAGACAACAAAGGATTAGATGGTAAGTGATTATCAAATGAAACATTAGACTTACACATGATTATTGCCCAAGTATTTAACTCATTAGCTAACTCATCAATTTGATCCATAGTATATGGAGTAATAATTTTATTGGGAGAAATCCCAAACACTCCCTTTGCCGCTTTTATTCCTTTGAGTATTAATTGTCCTACAGCCTCAGGATATCTAGTAAGAATAGTGTTAGGAGAATAAGATAAATGTATCCATAATAATGGACCTTCTTGCCAAAATACTCCTGTAGGAATATTTTTTGTTGGCAGTACAATAAATAATAAAGGCAAACATATCAATTCTATCCAAATGCATATTTTCCATATATGTTTCAATGATTTTTAATGCCTTTCTTGCTTCAGGCGTCAACATGCGGGGTGAATTTGGATCTGATGGACCTTTTAGAATATCAAATAAAGGTCCCAACTCTCCTGTTGGTATGCCTAGATAAGGCCTTATCCAATTTATGTCTCCCAATAACTTTTGAAAGTCGTTAAGTGATTTGAGTTGATCTACTCGTATTTGAATTTTTGGTGGACAGACCATGGTTGAGGATAATAGAACTCCTAAATAATTAATTGGAAGATTTAATTGTACTTTATCTATTGCTATCTCTAGATTATAATTTTTTAATAAATTTGTAAGTGTGGCATAACATTCTAGCAATGTGTTTTTATCTTTATGTGCCAATAACACATCATCCATATAGTGAAATATTTGTAGTTCAGGATTTTGATTTCTAAGTGGCTGGATTGCTTTGTTAACATAAATTTGACACATAGTTGGACTATTAGCCATCCCTTGAGGGAGTACTTTTCATTCATATCTCTGATCAGGACCTTCATGATTTAGTGCAGGGATAGTAAATGCAAAATGTGGACTATCCTTGGGATGAATTGGAATTGAAAAAAAAAATCTTTAATATCTATAGCTAAAACATACCAGGTTTTTGGTAAAGCAGACAATTGGGGAATCCCTGATTGAGCAGGTCCCATAATAACCATCTCATTATTAATGGCTCTTAAATCTTGCAATAATCTCCATTTACAGGATTTCTTTTTAATGACAAAAATGGGAGTATTATGGGGAGATACGGAAGGTTGTATATGTCCCTCTGCTAATTGTTGTTTGATCAGGTCATGGGCTACTTGTATCTTTTCTTTAGTCGGGGCCACTGAGGAACCCACACTGGTCTTTCTGATTTCCAAGTAATTTTGATTGTTTCAGTGGCCCTTTCTGAAAACCCAATCCATGTCTATTTATTTCTTGATCTATTTGAATTGGTGCTATCATACCTTGTTCTTGTTCTCTTAATCTTTTTTCTTTCCTAAAGCCTTGTCTAGCCCTAGTAGTGGGTGTGTTAGGATTGATGTTATTTGTTAATGTCAAACCTAATTGATCTAGGACATCTCGTCCCCATAAATTTATAGGAAGATGATCCAATACATAGGGCTTCACATCCTTCAGGATCCTTCCAATCTAATACCATTGCACTTCTATGGGGCTTAGTTGCCACTCCTAGTCCTCGAAGCATTTGAGTGGCTTGTTGTAATGGCCAATGTTTTGGTCATTCTTGACAAGATATGATGCTAAGGTCAGCACCTGTGTCCAGTAGCCCATTAAAGTCATGTCCTTGAATATTTAGTTTTAGCATGGGGCGAGAATCTAAATTTAAAGACAGCATAGCCCAATCTACACCTGTGGAGCCTAATCCCTTGGAACCTCTTTCTACAGTACGACTGGAAAATTTATCATGCAGGCTGGGTATTATTAATAACTGTGCTATTCTATCTCCTGGTGAAATTACTGATATACCTCTTGGAGAACTAGCTATAATTTTTATTTCACCCTCATAATCGGGATCAATTACCCCAGGACTTATCATAAGTCCTTTTAGTGTTGAAGAACTGCGTCCCAATAATAAGCCTACTGTTCCTTGGGGAAGAGGTCCTTTTACTCCTTTGGGAATGATTTGAACTCCCATCTCTGGAGTTAGTACTGCTCTGGCAGAGGTGCAGATGTCCAACCCTGTGCTCCCTCTAGCTTGTCTGATGAGGGATTTAATGGATAATGCATCCTGGGCACTACCTTGATGGTGCTGCTGGGTTCCTCCATTGCCCCGTATATTTGTGGTTTTGGGCCCCAGAGCATTGGGCCCTCCAGTCCGTTTTTTGGCAATGGAGCCTGATGCCTTTCTCCACGATATCATGGGTAAACACTTGGTCCTTGTCTGTTTTTTGATAACGGAATACCCTCTATGGTGGTTTGAGAACGGCACTCATTAGCCCAATGTTTCCCTCTACAGCATCGTGGGCAAATACCCGGTATTCTATTCCTTTGATACCTAGCTTTGTTAAACCCTCCTCCTATGGGGCAACTCCTTTTAAAATGTCCTGTTTGATCACAATTATAGCATGTTTTTGGCCTGGCATCTAAAGCCTGTTGTACTGCTGCTAAGACTTGCCCTTGTTCATTAATGTCTCTACATAATTTAATATATGTGTTTAAATCTTCATGTCTCCATGGTCTAATCTCTCTCTGCAGCAACAATTTGCTTGGTCATAAGCCAGTTGTTTTATAAATGGCACTGCCTGTTCTGTATCTCCAAATATTCTGGAAGCTGTTTGAATAAGCCTATCTACAAATTCAGCATAAGGTTTATTAGTTCCTTGTATTACCTTAGATAATTGTCCTTGTAAATCTCCATGCCCCTGTAAAGTTTTCCATGACCTAACCGCATCTACAGCAATTTGTGCGTATACGCCAGGATCATATTCAATTTGTTGTCGTTGACCCTCATAAGGTCCTTTTCCTAATAACATATCTAGATTTCTTTGAGGGTAACCGGCTGCTGCATTTTGCCTAGCTGTCTCCATGCAAAATTCCTCATTGGCAACCTTCCATAACAAATATTGTCCTCCATTTAGCACAGATCGACACATGTTAGCCCAATCTGCTGGCGTCATGTCTAAGTTGGTAATGGATTTGACCATGCTCACAGTGAAGGGTGCTTGTGGCCCATAGGTTGTTACAGCCTCCTTTAATTGCTTCACTGTTTTGAAATCTAAAGCACGGTGAATTTCTTGCCCTCCTGCCTGCTCAAGTACAGGGCATGCTAATCTTTGGGGTCCTGCCTCAGGATTCTGTCCATCAACTACGGGAGTTGAGGGCCGCTCAGCTGTAGATGGAGCTGTTGGTTGAATTACGCCCTCTTTTGATAGAACGGAGTTAGTAGCAGCCTCCTGTTGTAATTCCCCGCCTGATGGTTGTTTTTCCTCTAAGCTTTCTTTCTTCAAATTTTCCTCTGTCTGACTAGCTCGAGAGACCTTCTCTTTTGCTTGACCTAACATGTTTTCTACCATAGTCTGGACCTCTAACAATTTACTTAACAGTTTTTCGGTTTGTTTTTTACTAGTTTCTAATCTACTATAAAGGTAATGCAACCCAATAAGATAGCATAAAACAAAACCGAAACAGAATGAAACAAAAACGGAACAAAGAATAGTTGTATCAATTTTCTCTTTCTCAGGGCCCAACAACTTCAAACCTTGAGCCAACCATTTTTCCCAGTTTGCCTGAGAAAATTCTAGGGATAGGCAGCTTGAAAAAAAAACAAAATAAATCAAAACAAGGACACATTGTTTTTTGAAATGGTCACCCATTTTGTCGCCTTCCCTCAGGGGCGAGCAATTTTACTCACCTCCAAGCTTCAGGCATTCCCCGTACGGGCCACCAAATGCCGCAGTCTGGCTAGGCACAAAATCACGAGCCACTCAAGCAGGAACAAACTTTATTTTTTGAAACTGCCGCCAATGTTCTGTACGCCCCCGGGAAGATCGCCGATCCACCCACGCGGCGTTCTCCCGGAACCCCCAGAGGAAGTTCCTCCCCTGGAACTCCCTCCTACTGTACTTCCCCAACCAATGGGAACTCTCCAGGAGTCCCGTAGCAGGCCAAGGTGAACAGCAGGAGTCCAATATCCATATGAATGCAAATCTTAACATAATCATATCATCTCAATGGCTAGCTGGCATCACCTTTCAACCAAAAATGCCATGCATCATATACTTGGCTGACTCTTAGCAATGTATTTTACAAAATACTACAAAAGGGAAGTTTGATTTCCTAACACAAAGAAATGATAAAATGTTTAAGGAAAGGGAAATACTAATTGCCTGGATCTATCATTACACATTTATATGTGCATACAATTATCACATCATAGCCCATAAATATGTACAATTACTATGTTTTAATTTTTAAAATGATCACCTCTTAATAGAGATATAAAGGGATTCAAATTCTTAGTTGGAAACCATGTTTGAAATGTAGAGTTAGAGGCAACGTGGAGAAGGATGTTGGGTATTTTGCTAATAATAGATTCTGAGGTCTAAAAGAATTAAATTTCAAGACACGTGGAAGGATAGAAAATTGGGTCATATTAGAAAAAGCCTGGAACTATAAAAGAATGAAAGACTGATTAAAAACACCTGGGAGGATGGATGAAGTTAGCAGAGTAAAAACACCTGGATCTTACCAAGAGTAATTGTAAAGAAATAGAAAATCTGAATAGCCCTCTAAGTAATATGGAGATTAAGTAAATAATCAAAAACAACCTAAAAAAGAAAAGTCCAGGATCAGGTGGTCTCCTAGACAGATTCTACCAAACACATAAAGAAGAATAAATGCTAATCTTTCTAAAGTATTTCCTTTAAAAAATGAAGAGGAAGAAACTTCAAACTTTTTAATAATGCCAGCAGCACCCTGAAACCAAAGCCAAACAAAGACATCACAAGAAAAGAAAACTACAGGCCAATATCCCTAATCTATACAGGTGCAAAAGTCCACAACAAAATGCTAGGAAATAGAATCCAACAACAATAACCTGGTTATATTTGTCCCTGGGATACATGAATTGTTTTGCATACACAAATCTAAAAGAAGGACAAAACTTCATAAAAAGGATAAGTGAGGAAAATCACATGATCTTATCTATAGATGCAGATAAAGCACTTCACAAAATTCAACATTCTTTCGCTATAAAAATTCTTTAAAAAGTAGAGATAGAAGATAAGTACACCTCAATATAATAAAGGTTGTATACGAAAAACCCATAACTAATATCATACACAATGGTGAAAAGTTGAAAACTTTCCCTCTAAGATCAGGAGTATTTTTTCCCTAAAAGACGCCCACTCTTACCACTTCTGTCCAACATAGTATTGGCAGTCTTAACCAGAGCAATTAGTCAAGAAAAATAAATAAAAGGCATCCACATCAGAAGGTTAGAAGTATAATTTTCTCTATTTGCAGATGTCATAATTATCTATACATTATATATAATTTTATATATATGACATACATATGTGTATGTATATATCCCCCAACAACTCCATTTTCTAAACTATTAGAATAAGTAAATTCAATAAATCAAAACACAAAATCCCCTGCATTTCTTTTTTTACATATTAATTGTACATATTGTATGTAATAGGATTCAATGTGATATTTTCATATGTGTATATAGCAGCATTGGTCTTGCCCATCCACCCTTCTTCTACATTAGCCCACCTACACTGGAACCCTTCCCAGTCCCTAGTAATCCCTTTTCTTCTCTTCAGGTCATCTTTTTCTTCTTCTTCCTCCTCCTCTTCTTCTGTTTTGGGGTGTGTGAATGTGTGTGTGTGTGTGTGCGCTCGCGCACATTCGTGTATTTGTTTTGTTTTATTCTGCTTTTTGTTTTGTTTTGGTCTTCTTAGTTTCTACATATGAGAGAGAACATTCAATACTAGTTCTTTGTCTGGGTTATTGCATTTAACATGATGTACTCCAATCCCATTCATTTTGCTACAAATTATAGGATTTCATTCCTTAGGCTATGAAATACTCCAGTGGGTTTGTGTGTGTGTGTATGTGTGTGTGTCTGTGTGTGTGTATACATATATATAAAATATATATGTATATATATACTTTTTTCCTTATCTAATCATTTGTTGATGGGCACTTAGGCTGATTCCATATCAGCAATTGTTAATGGTACTACAATAAATATGGGCTATTAAGTACCACTTCGGTATGCTGATTTAATTTCCTTTGAATATATACCCAGGAGTGTGATACCTGGCTCATACAATAATTCTTTTTTTTTATTATTAGTTGTTCAAAACATTACAAAGCTCTTGACATATCATATTTCATACATTTGATTCAAGCGGATTATGAACTCCCATTTTTACCCCGTATACATATTGCAGAATCACATCAGTTACACATCCACTGATTTACATATTGCCATACTAGTGACTGTTGTATTCTGCTGCTTTTCCTATCCTCTACTATCCCCCCTCCCCTCCCCTGCCCTCCCCTCCCATCTTCTCTCTCTACCCCATCTACTGTAATTCATTTCTCTCTCTTCTTTTTTTTTCCCCTTTCCCCTCACTTCCTCTTATATGTAATTTTGTATAACAATGAGGGTCTCCTTCCTTTACCATGCAATTCCCTTCTCTCTCCCTTTCCCTCCCCCCTCTAGTCCCTGTTTAATGGTGATCTTCTTCTCATGCTCTTCGTCCCTGCTCTGTTCTTAGTTGCTCTCCTTATATCAAAGATGACATTTGGCATTTATTTTTTAGGGAATGGCTAGCTTCACTTAGCATAATCTGCTCTAGTGCCATCCATTTCCCTGCAAATGCCATGATTTTGTCATTTTTTAGTGCTGAGTAGTACTCCATTGTGTATAAATGCCACATTTTTTTTTATCCGTTCATCTATTGAAGGGCATCTGGGTTGGTTCCACAGTCTAGCGATTGTGAATTGTGCTGCTATGAACATTGTTGTAGCAGTGTCCCTATAGTACGCTCTTTTAAGGTCTTTAGGGAATAGTCAAAGAAGGGGAATAGCTGGGTCAAATGGTGGTTCCATTCCCAGCTTTCCAAGGAATCTCCATACTGCTTTCCAAATTGGCTGCACCAATTTGCAGTCCCACCAGCAATGTACAAGTGTACACTTTTCCCCACATCCTCGCCAGCACTTGTTGTTGTTTGACTTCATAATGGCTGCCAATCTTACTGGAGTGAGATGGTGTCTTAGGGTGGTTTTGATTTGCATTTCTCTGACTGCTAGAGATGGTGAGCATTTTTTCATGTACTTGTTGATTGATTGTATGTCCTCCTCTGAGAAGTGTCTGTTCAGGTCCTTGGCCCATTTGTTGATTGGGTTATTTGTTATCTTATTGTTTAATTTTTTGAGTTCTTTGTATACTCTGGATATTAGGGCTCTATATGAAGTGTGAGGAGTAAAAAATTGTTCCCAGGATGTAGGCTCCCTATTTACCTCTCTTATTCTTTTTCTTGCTGAGAAAAAACTTTTTTTAGTTTAAGTAAGTCCCATTTGTTGATTGTTGTTATTAAGTCTTGTGCTATGGGTGTCCTATTAAGGAATTTGAAGCCTGATCCCACAATATGTAGATCGGAACCAACTTTTTCTTCTATCAGACACAGAGTCTCTGATCTGATATCAAGCTCCTTGATCCATTTTGAGTTAACTTTTGTGCATGGCGAGAGAAGGGTATTCAGTTTCATTTTGTTGCATATGGATTTCCAGTTTTCCCAGCACCATTTGTTGAAGATGCTATCCTTCCTCCATTGCATGCTTTTAGCCCCTTTATCAAATATAAGATAGTTGTAACTTTGTGGATTGGTCTCTGTCTCCTCTATTCTGTACCATTGGTCCACCTGCCTGTTTTGGTACCAGTACCATGCTGTTTTTGTTACTACTGCTCTGTAGTATAGTTTGAAATCTGGTATCGCTATACCACCTGATTCACACTTCCTGCTTAGAGTTGCTTTTGCTATTCTGGGTCTTTTATTTTTCCATACGAATTTCATGATTGCTTTATCTATTTCTACAAGAAATGCCATTGGGATTTTGATTGGCATTGCATTAAACCTATAGAGAACTTTGGGTAATATCGCCATTTTGATGATGTTAGTTCTGCCTATCCATGAACAGGGTATATTTTTCCATCTTCTAAGATCTTCTTCTATTTCTCTCTTTAGGGTTCTGTAGTTTTCATTGTATAAATCTTTCACCTCTTTTGTTAGGTTGATTCCCAAGTATTTTTTTTTTTTTGAGGATATTGTGAATGGGATGTTTTTCCTCATTTCCATTTCAGAAGTTTTGTTGCTGATATACAGGAATGCCTTTGATTTATGCGTGTTGATTTTATATCCTGCCTCTTTGCTGAATTCATTTATTAGTTCTAGTAGTCTCTTTGTAGACCCTTTTGGGTCTTCTATGTATAGAATCATGTCGTTCACAAATAGTGATAATTTAAGTTCTTCTTTTCCTATTTTTATGCCTTTAATTTCTTTCGTCTGTCTAATTGCTCTGGCCAGTATTTTGAGAACTATATTGAATAGAAGTGGTGATAGAGGGCATCCCTGTATTGTTCCAGATTTTAGAGGGAATGCCTTCAGTTTTTCTCCATTTAGAATGATGCTAGCCTGAGGCTTAGCACATATAGCTTTTACAATGTTGAGGTAAGTTCCTGTTATCCCTAGTTTTTCTAGTGTTTTGAACATAAAGGGATGCTGTACTTTGTCGAATGCTTTTTCTGCGTCTATCGAGATGATCATATGATTCTTATCTTTAAGTCTATTGATGTGGGGAATAACATTTATTGATTTCCATATATTGAACCAGCCTTGCATCCCAGGGATGAATCCTACTTGATCATGGTGTACAATTTTTTTGATATGCTTTTGTGTCCGATTCGCCAGAATTTTATTGAGGATTTTTGCATCTAGATTCATTAGAGATATTGGTCTGTAGTTTTCTTTCTTTGAAGTGTCTTTGTCTGGTTTCGGAATCAGGGTGATGTTGGCCTCATAGAATGAATTTGGAAGAGCTCCCTTTTTTTCTATTTCTGAAATAACTTGAAAAGTATTGATATTAATTCTTCTTTAAAGGTTTTGTAAAACTCCGATGTATATCCATCCGGTCCTGGGCTTTTTTTGCTTGGTAGTCTTTTGATGGCTTCTTCTATTTCATCCATTGATATTGGTCTGTTCAAGTTGTGTGTATCCTCCTGACTCAGTCTGGGCAAATCATATGACTTAAGAAATTTATCAATGTCTTCACTATCTTCTATTTTATTGGAATATAGGGTTTCAAAATAATTTCTAATTGTCTTCTGTATTTCTGTAGCATCTGTTGTGATATTGCCTTTTTCATCCCGTATGTTAGTAATTTGAGTTCTCTCTCTTCTTCTCTTCATTAGCACGGCTAAGGGTCTGTCAATATTATTTATATTTTCAAAGAACCAACTTTTAGTTTTGTCAATTTTTTCAATAGTTTCTTTTGTTTCAATTTCGCTGATTTCCACTCTGATTTTAATTATTTCTTGCCTTCTGCTACATTTGCTGTTGTTTTGCTCTTCCTTTTCTAGGGCTTTGAGATGAAGTGTGGGCTCATTTATTTGTTGGTTTTTTCATTTTTTTTTTTTTTGAGGAATGACCTCCAGGCAATGAATTTCCCTCTTAAAACTGCTTTCATTGTGTCCCATAGATTCCGATATGTTGTACCTGTGTTTTCATTTATCTCTAAGAATTTTTTTATTTCCTCCTTTATGTCTTCTGTAACCCATTGATCATTCAGTAACATATTGTTCATTTTCCATGTGATGTAGGGTTTTTCCTTCCTTCTTTTATCATTGATTTCCAGTTTCATTCCATTATGATCAGATAAAATGCATGGTATTATCTCCACACCTTTATATTTACTGAGGGTTGCCCTATGGCATAATATATGGTCTATTTTTGAGAAGGATCCATGTGCTACTGAGAAAAAAGTATATCCACTTGATGGTGGTTGATATATTCTATATATGTCAGTTAAGTCTAGGTTATTGATTGTGATATTGAGTTCTATAGTTTCTTTATTCAACTTTTGTTTGGAGGATCTGTCCAATGGTGAGAGAGATGTGTTGAAGTCACCCATAATTATTGTGTTGTGGTCTATTTGATTCTTGAACTTGAGGAGAGTTTGTTTTATGAATGTCGCAGCACCATTATTTGGTGCATAAATATTGATAATTGTTATGTCTTGTTGGTGAATGGTTCCTTTTAACAGTATATAATGTCCTTCCTTATCCCTTTTGATTAACTTAGTCTTGAAGTCGATTTTATTCAATATGAGGATGGCCACACCTGCTTGCTTCTGAGTACCGTGTGCATGGTATGATTTTTCCCAGCCTTTCACCTTCAGCCTGTGTATGTCTTTTCCAATCAGATGTGTCTCCTGGAGGCAGCATATTGTTGGATTTTTTTTTAAATCCATGTTACCAGCCTATGCCACCTTATTGGTGAGTTTAAGCCATTAACATTTAGAGTTACTATTGATATATGGTTTGTATTTCCAGCCATGTTTGATTATTTATCTTTTTTTAAAATTTGGTTTGTTTCTCCATGATTAGCTTCCCCCCCCCCCACCCACCTCTCGCTTTACTGAGGTACTTCCCACTGTTGGTTTTGGTTATTGTTTTTCATTTCTTCCTCGTGTAGTGTTTTGCTCAAGATGCTTTGCAATGCTGGTTTTCTGGCTGCAAATTCTTTTAACTTTTGTTTATCATGAAAGGTTTTTATTTCGTTGTCATACCTGAAGCTTAATTTTGCTGGATACAAAATTCTTGGTTGGCATCCATTGTCTTTCAGAGTTTGAAATACGTTGTTCCAGGATCTTCTCGCTTTCAGCATCTGTGATGAAAAATCCACTGTTAACCTTATTGGTTTACCCCTGAATGTAATCTACCTCCTTTCTCTTGTAGCTTTTAATATTTTCTCTTTGTTCTGTATATTGGATATCTTCATAACAATGTGTCTTGGCATTGGTCTACTGTGATTTTGTATGCTCAGTGTCCTGTATGCATCTACAATTTGTACATCTGTTTCCTTTTTTATGTCTTGAAAATTTTCTATAATTATTTCATTCAACAGATTGCTCATTCCCTTGGTTTGAACCTCTATACATTCCTCTATCCCAATGACTCTTAAGTTTGTTTTTTTTTTTATGGTATCCCATATCTCTTGGATGTTTTGCTTGTGATTTCTTACCAGCCTTTCTGAGTTGGCTAGACTCTTTTCAAGATGATATATTTTGTCTTCATTATCTGACGTTCTTGCTTCTACTTGCTCCACTCTGTTAGTGATACTCTCATTTGAGTTTTTAATTTGGTTTATCGTTTCCTTCATTTCTAGGATTATTGATTTTTTTTATAATCTCTATCTCCTGATAAAGATGCTTATTTGCTTCTTTTATCTGTTTATGTAATTCATTTTCAATGTGTTCTTTCATTGTTTGAATTTGCTGTCTCATGTCCTCTTTAAGATTCCATTCCATCTGTCTAAGGTATTCCTTGAGTTCTTTATTTGACCATTTTTCTGATGCCTCTATATCCTCCTGTATATTTAGGCTGTCCTGCATTGTTTGTACTCCTTTTCCTCCTTGCTTTTTCATGCTGCTCATGTTACTTCTTGTTCTGTTTGACTGCTGAGTTACTGTTTACTCCTATAAATTTATTTGGTTTGTGTGTCTCTGGGGGTCTCTCTTTTGTGATGGGAGACTATGACTAGAGATGATGAGTTTTGTTGCATTTTAATGCAGATTCATTCATTTCCTAAACTGTGTACAGATTCTGATGGCATATAGGTTTGCAGTTTGGTCTTGG
Source organism: Marmota flaviventris (assembly GCF_047511675.1). Classification (NCBI taxonomy): domain Eukaryota; kingdom Metazoa; phylum Chordata; class Mammalia; order Rodentia; family Sciuridae; genus Marmota; species Marmota flaviventris. The sequence continues at coordinate 129,170,191 of NC_092500.1, read as the reverse complement.
GACTTATATTTAGGTCGAATGATGTGATGGTATTGAGGTTGGTATCTCTTGGTAACCTTGGAAGGTTGCTCTACTGACGAGGGATATTAACAGGAGAATGGTCTGGAGTATTTGGGGGTAGCTAGGGACTTGGTAGCACTATATAACACCTCAGAACATTTACCTATACATATTTAGTAAATTACATATAAACAGCATCGTGATGCTTGGGAGGAAAGGTATTAGAAGGGGAGGGAAGAAGTCACTAAAGAGAATGAGAGTAAACAGGTAGAATTCAAGGAAAGGGGAATAAGGAAATTGAAAAGACAAAAGAAAAAATAGAAAATAAAAAAAAGAGAAAAATTTTAAAAATAATTTAAAAAATTAAAAAAAAACAAATAATAATAAAAAAAATTTTAAATGCAGTCTTAGAGTTCGATTAACTTCTCTTCCAGTAGGTGGAGCTGTGCCTACCGGGCCAAGCTTCTCTCAATACACACAAACCAATCGCTGTGAAGCAGCTCCTCCTCCCCGACTGGGCGGGTCTCCAATCCTGAGTGCCTAGGGCCTTTTCTTGTGTCTAGTCACTTCCCCACTTTTCCTCCAGCCAGGCCCTTCTCACCGGTGACGCTCACCACAATACTGGCTACATGCCAGGTCTGCTGCTCCCTGGAGCACTATTTTCTTGAACGACTGGGCACACTCTCCCTGCTTGCCATTCCCTAAGACCCTAAGGTTGTGGAGCGAGGGGCTGAGAACCCTCAGCGTATTTTGCCTGCCCTCCAGTAGCCACGCCCCCGGGAGCTGGTGCAAGAGACCTCAGTTGTCAGCGCTGGTGGGAGTGGTAGCTGGGGGTCCCGAGCCGATCCTGATTCCCTCGGTCTGACTATCACACTCACAGGAATGCTGGGAGGGGCCCTTGAGGTTTCCCCGCTGTGTGGAGAGGGAAGGCTAGGGGGTTACACACCTGCCGCCGCCAGTTTCAATGAAGTTATCTCCTCCTCCGCATTCTGGTGACGTCAGGTCTCTGCCATGGTGATATCCCATGCGAATAGCGACAGTTTATTCCCTTTGCCAGGTGTTCGATGCAACGGGTGGGTCCTGACCGGCTCTCCCAAGCCCCGTCTCAACCCTGTGGCCACTGCCTATGAAGGCTCGGTTGGTATTAACCTCCACAGGTTCATGGAGAGCCGACAAGTTGTTTCAGCGGGAGCATTTAGCGCTAAGTCACAGGGGTTTGTCTGCAAGATGCAGGCCAATGGGAGCCTGAATTCACCCGCTCCGGGCTCAGTGTGTGTTCTGAGGGGCACAGACTGCTCGCCTGAGATCCACGTCAGCTCAGCATTGCCTAGTGATCATCATACAATACAAATATTTTCAGCTTTTTAAGGAGCATCCATACTGTTCCCTACACTAGCTAAACTATTATACATTCCCAACAACAGTATATAAGAGTTTGTCTACTGCCCATACTTTCCAGTATTTCTTAATTTTTTGGTATTTTAATAATAGCCATTCTAACTGTGATGATAAATATTATTTCTCATTATAACTTTAATTTGTATTTTCCAGATGGTTAATGATATTGAGCATTTTTTTCATGAATTTATTGGCCATTTGTGCCTTTTCTTTTGAGAAGTGAATATTCAGATCATTTGCCCATAGTAATTGTATTATTTGTTTCATACTGTTAAGCATTTTTAGTTCTACATATATTCTGTACATTAATGTTCCGTCAGATGAATAATTGGCAAATATTTTCTTTCGTTCTTTAAGTTGTCCCTTCACTTAATTGTTTCCTTTATTGTGCAGCAGATGTTTAGTTTGATGTAATCCTATTTGTCAATTTTTGCTTTTGTTTCCTGTGCTTGGGAATCCTACTCAGAAAATCATTGCTTGTGCCAATGTCTTAAACTCTTTTGCTTATGCTTCCTTTTAATGTCAGAATATCCAGTCTTACAATTAGGTTTCTTATTCACTTAGATTTGATTTTTGGACCGGGTGAAAATGGGGTGAAATTTCAATCTTCTTCATGTGGATATTCAATTTTCTTGGCACCATTTTTTAAAGAGGCTTTTATTTCTCCAAGCATGTTCCTGGAACCTGTGTCAACAGTTTTCTATAACTATATTGGTATATTTTTGGTATCTCTATTTTGTTCCATTGGCTCGTGTCTGGTTTTGTGCCAATAACATGTTTGGGTTGTGATAGCTCTACAGTATTTCATAAAAGCATGTACTGATTCCTCCAGCTTTGTTATTGATCTTATTCAATATTTTACTGGAAGTTTTAGTCAGAGTAATTAGACAAGAGAAACAAATGGAAGGCATAAAACAGAGGGAGGAAGTTAAATCATCCCTGTTTGCAGATTATGTGATTCTAAATATAGAAAAACTTAAGGACACCACAACTTAAGTTCTTTTGCTCAAGAACTGCTTTGGCTATTTGGGGTCTTTTGTGCTCCTATATGAACTTCAGGATTGTTTTTTTTTTCTAGTTCCGTGAAGAACATCATTGGTATTTTCATAGCAATTACACTGAATCTATAAATTGCTTTGGGTAGTATGTTAGCTTTTCATTGCTGTGACCAAAATACCAAGTAAGAACAACTTAAATGTGGAGAATTTACATTAGCTCATGGTTTCAGAGTTTAGTCCATGGTAGGCTGACTCTATTGTTGTGGGCTCAAAGGGAGGCAGAAAATCATGGGTGTCCTTGAGGGGCACTGCTCCATTCATGGAAGCCAGGAAGCAGAGAGAAAAAGAGGAAGGAGCCAGAGGGAAGATGAATCCTTTTGAATACAACTCCAGTGACCCACCTTGTCCAGTCATGTCTCATCTGCCTAAAGTTACCACCTTATTAGTCCATTCCAATTTGGATGGACTGATCAGGTTATAGATCACACAATCCAATCACTTTACCTCTGAATATTACTGAAGCTTTGGGGGGAAACCTCATATTCAAACACAAGAGATAATAGAGACATTTTCACAATATTAATTCTTCCAATCCATGAATATAGGACATCATTTCATCTTTGTCTTCAATTTCTTTCATCAGTATGTTGTTTATTTATGTTGTAGAAGAGATCTTTAAATTCCTTGGTTAAGATTATTCCTACATATTTTATTTTTTAAATTTTGTAGCTATTGTGAATGGGATTGTGCGTGGGCTCTCTCTCATCCAGCAAGGAGGTCCATGGAACAGGGTAGAGGAGAGTGCAGCTGCAGAGTCGCTATTCAAGACCTCCAGACACCAGACAGGAAGCAGATCTAATTTTATTGCATAGTTACCATGTCAGGCAGTAGCTAAGCAGATTACAGGCAACCACCAATACAATTTCTTGCCAACTGTCCTTGCAGCAACCAATCAAGAGACGAGCTGCGGAGCAAGTGCAGGGACTGCAACACATGGCCTCACACCCAGGGCTGTGCCTATGGGGTAAGTGGTCTGCTGCTCACACACCTAGCAGGAGGGGAGTGGCCTACCACTCAGACACCCTTAATGTGGCCATGTATGCAGTACTCCGTGCATTTGTCCCCACAGTATTGCTTTCATTATTTCTCTCAATAATTTTGTTATTGATATGCAAAAAAAAACTATTGATTTTTTTCTATTTTTTTATCCTGCTACTTTACTAAACTTCTTCATCAGTTCTAATAGCTTTTTTGGTGGTGTCCTTAAGGTTTCTATATTTAGAATCACATAATCTGCAAACAGGGATGATTTAACTTCCTCCCTCTGTTTTATGCCTTTCATTTCTTTCTCTTGTCTAATTACTCTGACTAAAACTTCCAGTAAAATATTGAATAAAATCACTAAGAATAAACACACATATATTAGAAGAAATGCTGTCTGCTATTCCCCGTTTAGTATTATGTTGGCAAGGAATTTGTATGGCCTTTATTATGCTGAAGTATAATCCTACACCAAATTGGTTCAGGGCTTTTATCTGACGATAGAGATATTGCATTTCATCAAATGCTTTTCTTTATCTATTGAGATGATTGTATGATTCTTATCCTTCATTCTGCTTATGTGATATATTTATCGATTTGTATATGTTGAGTGATCCTTGCTTCTGTAGTATTTAACCAAATACTTTTTGTGTAGTGATGTTGAATTTGATTTACACCTGTATTTAAATGATGAAATTTGCATCTGTGTTGGTCAAGGATATTGATCTTTTGTTGTTGTTGTGTTCTTTTTTGTTGTTGTTGTTCTTGTGTTTGATAACATGGCAATGCTGTCTTCATAGAATGAGATTTGAAGAGTTTCCTTCCTTTCAATTTTATGCCATAGTCTGAGAAGAGCTAGAATTAATTCTTTGAAAGTTTGGTTAAATTCAGCAGTGAAGCCATCTGGTCCTGTGCTTTCTTTGTTAGAAAGCTATTTACTGATTCAGTCTCATTATTTTTATTAGTCTATTCACATTTTTTATGTGATCATGGTTCAATTTTGGTAAGTCATATATGTCTAGAAATTTGTCCATTTCTTCTAGTTTTCTAATTGATTAATATATAGTTATTCAGAATAATTACTGTTTATCCTTAATATTTCTGTGGTATCAAGTGTGATGTTTCCCTTTTCATCTCTAATTTTATTTATTTGGGTCTTCTCTCTTTCATTCTTTTTTATTAGAGTGTTATAGTTATACATAGTATATGGGTTCATTTTGACAAATCATACACAAAGGAATTTGATTTTAATCCCCATTCTTCTCCCCACACTTTTCCTTCCTTCCTCCATCCCTCTATTCTGCTCCCTCTGCTCTACTGGTCTTCCTTTCAGTCCTTTATTTTTTATTAGTACTTTCTACATATACATAGAAGTGAAATTTCCTTTGGTATATTTACATATGCAAATGACATGATTTCATTAAATTCATTCTATATTTCTTCCCCTTTCCCACTCTAATACACTGATATTCCCTAGATATTTATGATATCCGATGCCCACCACACCTTTTTTCCCTTATTTTGCTGTAACTTCGACATATGAGAGAAAACATTCAACTTGATTTTCTGAGTATGGCTTATTTCATTCAGCATGATGTTTTCCATTTCCATTAATTTACTGGCAAATGCCATTACTTCATTCTTCTTCTTTTTTTCTTTAAATATCTTTTTTTTTAATGTGGTGCAGAGGATCGAACCCAGGGCCTCACACATGCAAAGAAAGTGCTCTATCCCTGAGCTACAACCCCAACCCCTATTTCATTCTTTATGGCTGAGTAAAACTCCATTGTGTATATATACCACATTTTCTTGACCCATTCATCTACTGATGTGCGGCATCTAGGCTGATTCCATAATTTGGCTATTGTGAATAATGCTGCTATATACATTGAAGTGTCTGTATCATTATGCTAATTTTTGTTCTTTCGGATAAATACCAAAAAGTGGAATAGCTGGTCATATGGTGGTTTGCATTCCTGGTTTTTAAAGGAATATCCACACTACTTTCCTGGGTGGTCGTACTAATTGCAATTCTACCGACAATGTATCAGTGTACCTTTTTCTTCACATTCTCATCAGCATTTATTATTATTTGTGTTCTTTATAATTGCTATTCTGATTGGAGATGAAATCTTAATGTAGTTTTGATTTGCATTTCCCTGAATGCTTGAGATGTTGAACATTTTTTTCATATATTTCTTGACCATTTATGCTTTTTCTTTTGATAAATGTCTACTTCTTTTTCCCATTGGTTGATTGGGTTATTTGGAGAATTTTTTGGTGTTAGGTTTTTTGAGTTATTTACATATTCTGGATATTAATCTCCTGTCAGAAGAGAAGCTGGAAAATATTTTTCCCCATTCTGTAGGCTCATTCTTCATAGCTTTTAGTCATTTCTTTGATGTGCAGAAGTTTTAAAAATTGATGGAATCCCATTTATTAATCCTTGATTATATTTCTTGAGCTTTTAGGGGTCTTATTGAAGAAATCAGTGCCTGCACTTAAATGATGCAATGTTGACCCTATGTTTTCTTCTAGCAATTGCAAGATTTGTGGTCTAATTTCTAAGCCTCTGATCCTGAGCTGCTGGAATTACAGGTGTGTGCCACCATGACCTGGTGCCAACATATATTTTTGACTCTTTTGTCAATTATCAGATGGCTGAATTATGTGGCTTTGTCTCTGTGTATTCTGTTCTATTCCATTGGTCCTTACATTTATTTTGATGCCAACACATGCTACTTTTGTTACTACAGCTCTGTAGTACAGTTAATTTCAGATCAGGTATTGTGATGCCTCTTGCTTTGTTTTTTTCTTTTCTTTTTTTTTTTTTTTTTTTTTTTGGTACCAGGGATTAAACCCAGGGACACTTAACCACTGAGCCACACCCTCAACCCTCTTTATTTTTTTTATCTTGAGACAGAGTCTCACTAAGTTGCTTAGGGCCTCACTAAGTTTCTGAGGCTTGATTTGAACTTGTGATCCTTCTGCCTCAGCCTCTCAGGCCTCTGGGATTACAGGCATACACCACCATGCCTGACTTTGCTTCACTTTTCTTGCCTAGTATTGCTGTGGCTATTCTGGGTGTCTTATTCTTCCAAATGAATTTAAAGACTGTTTTTACTAGCTAAGGGAAGAATTCCACTGGTATTTTGATGGGGACTGCATTGAATCTGTATATTACTTTTAGTAGTATGGCCATTTTGACAATATTAATTCTGCCTATCCAAGAACATGGAAGGTCTTTACTTCTTCTGAGGTTTTCTTCATTTTTTTTCTTCAGTGTTCTACAGTTTTCATTGTTCAAATCTTTTTACCTCTTTGATTAGATTAAATCCCAGTTGTTTTTTTAGGTTATTGTGAATTGGATGGTTTTCCTGATTTCTTTTTCAGCTAAATCACTATTGGAATATAGAAAGCTATTGATTTATGAATGTTGATCTTCTATCCTGCTACTTTGCTAAATTCATTTTTCAGCTCTAGAAGTCTTCTGATGAAATTTTGTGCTTCTAGATATAGCATTATGTCATCAGCAAACAGAGACAGTTTTACTTATTTGTATCTCTTTAACTTCTTTGTCTTGCAAAATTGCCCTGGCTAGAATTTCAAGAACTATATCAAATAGAAGTAGTGAGAGTAGACATACTTATCCTATTCCTGATTTTAGAGGAAATGCTTTCAGTTTCTCTCTATTCAGAATGATGTTGACTTTGTGTTTGTCATATATAGCCTTTATAATGTTGAAGTAAGTTTCTTCTATTCCTAGTTTCCCCAGTATTTTTAACATGAATGGGTGTAGAATTTTATCAAAGGCCTTTTCTACATCTATTGAGATAATCATGAGATTCTTGTTTTTAATTCTATTAAAGTAGTAAATTTATTGATATACATATGTTGAACCAAACCTTGCATCCCTGGGATGAAGCTCACTTGATCATGACACATTATCTTCTCAGTGTGTTTTTTAATTTGGTTTGCTAATATTTTATTAAGGATTTTTGCATCTATGTTCATCAGAGATATTTTTCTATAGTTTTCGTGATGTGTTTTTGTCTAGTTTTTGGTGTCAAAATTATACTGTCTTCATAGAATGTATTTGGGAGTGTTCTCTCCCTTTCAATTTCATAAATAATTTGAGAAAAACTGGAGTTAGTTCTTCTTTAAAGGTCTAGTAGAATTCAGCTGAGAATCCCTTTGGTCCTGGGCTTTTCTTTGTTGGTAGGCTTTAATTGCTTTTTCAATTTCATTACTTGATATTGGTCTGTTTAGGGTTTTGTTGTTGTTGTTTTTTGTCTTCCTGGTTCCAATTGAACAGATCATATGTGTCTAGAAATTTGTGGTTGTCTTCTAGATTTTCCAGCTTATTTTTTTATTAGTTGTTCATGACAATACAATGATCTTGACATATCATACATTTGAATCAAATGGGGTATGAATTCTTAGTTTTCCAAGTGTACAGGTTGCAGAATCACATTGGTTATACAGATACGTATATACATACAGCAATACTAGTGTCTATTTTATTCTGCTGCCCTTCCTATCCCCCACCCCCTCCCCTCCCCTCCCATCACCTCTCTCTACCCAATGTAATGTGACACAGGAGTTGGACACAGCATGACAAAGTTTATCTCAGAAGTCTCTTTTGGCTGTGTTCACAGGAGGGTGGGAGAGACAGGGAGACAGCTGAAGTTGCTGTGTTATTCAAGTCTGCCTCATTACTCCCCTATGGGTGGGCGGCAGCAGAACCTAGGTATTCCTCCCATTATTAACTCGTATCTTAGTGCAGCACAGGGGTACAGGCAGTGGGAACTGCATGGACCCTTGCTTTCAGCTGTGGCATGGTGCAAATCCAAACATGACTGGTAATGCTCCTGGTCTCAAAGGGTAAACTTCTCAATCACCTTGGTCTCAAGAGCTACATCCTCTACTTCCTCTCCATGTCACAATACCCTTCACCTAAAGTGGAAGGCAGCCAGGAGAATTGCAACACAGTCATTCTGTTGAGCCAAGTTTGGTTCATGAGCCAACTACTGCTGAGATAGTACAATGGAATGACTGTGGAGTCCCAGAAATGGGAATATCCAGGAGTTTCTGACCCCTAGAATATCCGGTGGACTCAATAGCTCACTTCTCAATATCCCTGAGGATTCACGTGTGAGGGTTCATTGGGGATGGATATGAGATGTTTTTTCAAAGTAAGGCTACCATGAATATTCCAGCCTACTTATCTAGGTGCCATTATATAAAGAAAACAATTCCATTCACATTAGCACCAAAAAATAAAATACTTAGCATCAAACTTAACCAAGAAAGTTAAAGACTTGTGTCTGAAGACTACAAAATATCAATGATAGAATTTGGAAAGACTTCCTATGCTAGTGAATTGGAAGAATTTTTATTGTTAAAATGCCCATATTACCCAGAGTGATTTGTAAATTCAATGCAATCTCTATCAAAATCACAATGGCATTAGTTACAGAGAGAAAAACACAATTCTGCAATTCACAACCACCAAAAAAAATGCACACAGAACAATATTGAGAGAGAAGAACAGAACCAAAAGGTTTATATTTCCTAAATTCAAAATATAGTACAAAGTCACATTCATCAAAATAGTATGGTACTGGCATACAGATAAATGTATAGGTCAACAAGACAGACTAGTTTGTTTTATTTTTAATAATATCACCAGTACCTAATGAAGAACCCGGTTCATTATAGTCTTTTAAATAGGACTGACTGACTAAATAATTTGGTTAATCAATCTCTTTTCTTTAACTTCAGAATGTTATATCCAACTTCTTAATAGCTTCACTGGAATTCTCAAAAGAACCTCAAATTCAGTGTATCTAAGATTCCTCCTACTACTTTCCCTATATCTTTCATTAGCAAGACTATCCATGCACTTGTCCTAGTGAGAAACCCAGAGTTATCCTCGACTTATGATATCTAACATGGAAAATAAAGGCCCATACCTATATACCTATTTTATAAAGTTTCAGAAGCATTAAGTGAAATAACCCAGGCAAAGTGCTTATCAGGATGCCTGGAACACAATATTTTCAAGTATTAGATTTTTTGTCAATTCTAAGATACATATCTTTTCACATCTCTGAAATCAGGATGTGTTTTTCAATCAGAAAGTGATAATTTAATTAGATGTGACTTTCTCCTTTAAATAGCATATTTTATAACCATGTCCTTTTATTTATGGTGTCTAGGATGTTATAAAATGCAATAAAATGATTTCTCTGTCCAATATACTGATTAATATTAAAGTATTAATTAAGTCATAGAAAATGTGCTTCAAATTCATACTTTCTTGCCTCTATCCACAGTTCTAACTACTTTTGGACCCTTGTTTTCTCTCAGATGAACATTGAAATTGTCCCCTGAATTATCTCCCTTCCTCCTGCATTGCCTTTCTCCAATGTATGTGCCACATTCCTGCCAGAGTGATTATGTTTCTTCCATGCATAAATTTACTACATTGCCTAAACAACTGTCTGCATAACTAAATCCAGATTCTTCATCATGGTATAAGGGCTCCAGTTCTCTCTCTAGTTTTATTCCTAAGCCCCAGTGTATCTGAAGTCCTGTCTTTAGTTGCAGATTATCTAACACCTCATGTTATTTTAAAATCATGTGTTTTAGTCTCACTGATATCCCTCTAGAATGTTTTGCATCTGTTTGGAAGTTAGCTAGTAATCCGGGGAGCAATAAATAACAGAAAAGCAACCAAGAGTTGCTTGAACAAATAGGACAGTCCATAGGTTAATAGTCCAAGGTTGATGCAATAGCCCAGTGATGGTCAGGACCTAGACAGTTTCAATCTTTTGAATTTGCTTAGCAAGCAAACCTTCATTCTCATGCTTGTTGCTTCAGCATTGCAACACAGTGATTGAAATTTCAAGCAGCATATCTACTTCTCATGCAGGAAGAATAAGAAAGAATACTCAGGGGTATGCCCACTGAAATTCTCATCTTTAACTAAGCAAACATAAAGCCTCTTCCCATGAACCCCATGCAGCAGTTTTCTACTTGAATCTGATTGGCCATAATATATTAAAGAGTCACCCCTAGTTTATAGGTGGCTTGGTAGAAGGATGTTGTTTGATCTCTGTTTGCTATAATCTGCTAGGCAAATGTCTTCTCATTTCTTGAGACTCAACTATATATAGATACAGATAGATATATAGCCTGCTCATCATTACACGAACATTAATATAGAACCTAGTGCATAATACAATGAAAGAAATTCTTCCCTTGTGGAATTACATCCTCTTATTTACCTTGTGAGTCATTATTTCTATACCTACTAATTTACCTTAGAGACTCTCCTCAAAGACCAAATATTGACCAATATCAATTGACCAATATCAATTTGGTCAACATCAACTGACTTAAAAATTACCCAATATCAATTTTTGTCAATCTAATATTATAATAATATTATTGTACTTCAATAATATTATTATTCATTGAAGCATAATTAGATTAACAAAAATTGATAACTTCAGTATGTGATTTATTAGTTATGATACACATAATATAGTGTAACTATCAAAATGTTTCTAACTGTAGATATTTAAACAGACATGAGAAGTTATCTCAAATGTATATTTTAATGAAAAATGTGAAGCAAAATGTATAGTAAAATACCAGTTTAAAAAAGGATGAATCCAAAAGAAGAAAAAGTTAACAAATAAATTACCTCACACTACATCTCAAAGCCCTAGAAAAAGAAGAAATAGGCAGCAAAATCAGTAAAAGGCAAGAAATAATTAAAACTAGAGCTGAAATCAATGAAACCAGGCAAAGACAAATCAAAGAAAGAAAAGCTCAGCCAATATCTCTAATGAATATAGATGTAAAAATTCTCAATAAAATTCTGACAAATTGAATACAAAAATATTCCAAAAAGATTGTGCACCATGATCAAGTGGGATTCATCCCAGGGATCCAAGGATGTTTCAACATACGGAAATCAATAAGTGTAATTCATCACATCAACAGACTTAAAGATAAGAATCAAATAATCATCTCAATAGACAAAGAAAAAGAATTTGACAAAATACAGCACCCCTTTATGTTCAAATCACTAGAAAAACTAGGGATAACAGGAACATATCTCAACATTGTAAAGGCTATCTATGTTAAGCCTCAGGCCAACATCATTCTAAATGGAGAAAAAAGAAAGGCATTCCCTCTAAAAACTGGAACAAGACAGGGATGCCCTCTTTCACCACTTATATTCAATATAGTTCTTGAAACGTTTGCCAGAGCAATTAGGCAGATGAAAGAAATTAAAGGGATTTGTATAGGAAAAGAAGAACTTAATTAGCACTATTTGCTAACAATATGATTCTATACTTAGAAGACCCAAAAAATTCCACCAGAAAACTTAAAGAACTAGTAAATAAATTCAGCAAAGTAGTAGGATATAAAATCAACCCCCATAAATCAAAGGCATTTTTGTGTGTCAGTGACAAACCCCCTCTGAAAGGGAAACAAGGAAAACTGCACCATTTATAATATCCTCCAAAAAAAAAAAAAAATACTTGAGAATCAACCTAACAAAAGAGGTGAAAGATCTATACAATGAAAACTACAGAACACTAAAGATAGAAATCAAAGAAGACCTTAGAAGATGGAAAGATCTATCTTGCTCTTGGATAGACAGAATTAATATTATCAAAATGACCATACTACCAAACGCACTATACAGATTTAATGCAATTCCAATCAAAATCCCAATGGCATTCCTCATAGAAATAGAAAGGCAATCATGAAATTCATCTGGAAAAATAAGAGACCAAGAATAGCTAAAGCAATCCTTAGCAGGAAGAGTGAAGCAGGTGGGATTGCTACACCAGACCTTAAACTATACTACAGAGCAATAGTAACAAAAACAGCATGGTATTGGCACCAAAACAGACTGGTAGAACAATGGTACAGAATAGAGGACACAGACACTAACCCACAAAAATTACAATTTTCTTATATTAGACAAAGGTGCCAAAAACATGCACTGGAGAAAAGATAGCATCTTCAACAAATGGTGCTGGGAAAACAGCAACAAAATGACATTAAACCCCTATCTCTCTCCATGCACAATTAACTCAAAATGGATCAAGGACCTAGGAATTAAACCAGAGACTCTGCATCTAATAGAAGAAAAAGTAGGACCTAATCTTCATCATGTGGGATTAGACCCCAACTTCCTTAGTAAGACTCCTATAGTGCAAGAATTAAAACCAAGAATCAATAAATGGAATGGATTCAAACTAAAAAGTTTCTTCTCAGCAAAAGAAACAATCTTTGAGGTGAATAGAGAGTCTATATCCTGGGAGCAAATTTTAACCCCTCACAGTCAGATAGAGCACTAATCTCTAGAGTATATAAAGAACTCAAAAATCTTAGCACCCAAAAAACAAATAATCCAATCAATAAATGGGCCAACTACCTGAACAGACACTTCTCAGAAGAGGATATACAATCAATCAACAAATATATGAAAAAATGCTCATCATACCTAGCAATTAGAGAAATGTAAATCAAAACTACTCTAAGGTATCATCTCACTCCAGTCAGAATGGCAGCTATTATGCATACAAACAATAATAAGTGTTGGCAAGGATGTGGGGGAAAAAGGTACACTCATACGTTGCTGGTGGGATTGCAAATTGGTACAGCCAATGTGGAAAGCATTGGATTTCTTGGAAATTGGGAATGGTGTTGAGAAAGATAATTGATGGTATTGAAAAAGATAATGCTAAGTAAAGTTAGCCAGTCCCCAAAAAACAACAAATGCCGAAAATATTCTCTGATATAAGGAGGCTGACTCATAGTGGGGAAGGGAGGGGGAGAATGGGGGGAATAGATGAATTCTAGATAGGGAAGAGGGATGGGAGGGAAAAGGAGGGGGCGGGGATTGGCAAGGATGGTGGAATGTGATAGGTCATTCTCCAAAGTACATACATGTATGAAGACACGAATTGGGTGTCAAAATACTTTATATACAGAGACTATGAAAAAATTGTGGTATATATGTGTAATAAGAATTATAAAAAAAATAAAAATAAATGACTGTGAAATGCATTATAATTCTTATTACACATATATACCACAATTTTTTCATATCTCTGTATATTGATTTATATTGATATAAAAAATAAATGACTGTGAAATGCATTATATCAATTAAAAAAAAAGATAAATCCTAAAATTCATATGGAATCTCATGGAACCCCCAAATTGCCAACTTTGCTCCTCTTTGAAAAAAGTCAATAGTCACCACTGTTTTGTCCTTCTTTGAAACAAGAAAGACAAAGTTGGAAGACTCATAGTCCTGACTTCAAAATATCTTACAAAGGTATTTACAAAAACAGGGTGATATTGGAATAAACATAGACAAATAAATGAATGGAATAAAATAGCCCAGAAATATAACCTCATATATATGGCCAAATAATCTTTAATAGGGTGCCAAGATCACTAAATAGGACAGATTCATCAAGAAAAGGAGTTAGGAAAATTGGATATTCATATGTTCAACAATGAAGTTTCATCTTTCATACACAGAAATTAAGTCAAAATAAATTAAAGATGTAAAGTTGAGACCTATAAAGCTATTAAACTATAAAACTTCTAGAAGAAAAAAGTGGAAAGTTTCATGATATTAGAGTTGTGAGTGACTTCTAGAATATGACATCAAAAGCATAGGCAATAAAAGCAAAAATCAACAAATAGTATTTCATCAACTGTAAAACTTTTAGATATCAAGAGAGAAAAGATAATTTATGGAATGGGAGAAAATATTTGCAAATCATATACATGATAAAGGGTTAATGTCCTTAGTGTATAAAGAATTCATACAACTCAGCAACAAATCAGTTAGGCTTATTTCATAAATGGGCAAAGGACTTCAAAAAACATTTCCTCAAAGATGATGTATAAATAGCTAATAAGCATGTGATAAGTTATTTATCATTACTATTTATTTGAGAAATTAAAATCAAAACCACAATGACATACCACATTTTCTTCAGGATGCCCACTATAAAAATTAAAATTTAAAATAAAAAGTGTCAGTGAAGATGCAGTGCTGGAAATCCTAGCTATTGAAAAATTTCAAAATCCTCACATATTGCATTTAGATAAGTAGCCTGGAATCTTCACAGTAGCCTTACTTTGGAAAGCATCTCACATCCATCTCCAGTGAACAGTCTCTAACAGTGCTTTGTATTTCAGCAATATTTGTGATGAATTTATATAATAGAAGATCACCCAAAAAAATATCTACCAAAAGACTTGTAGAGATGATAAACAAATTCATTATAGTAGCAAGACATAAGATCAACATCAAAAAATCAACAACTTCCCTATACAATAACAAATGTGATGAAAGAGAAATCAGGAAAACATTCACAGTAGCCTCAAAAGAAAAAAATTAAACCTGGGAATAAATCTAACAAAGGAGGAGGAATACCTCTACAATGAAAATTATAGAACATTAATGAAAGGAATTGAATATGACATTACAAGATAGAAAGACTTCCCATGTTCATGGACATGCAAAATTAAATGGTTAAAATAACCAGATTACCCTATTGATCTACAGATTCAATGGATGATCCATCAAAATTCTAATAACTCTCTTCATAGAACTAGAAAAAATAATTGTAAATTCATATGGAGGAATAAAAGTCAATCCTGAGCAATAAGAACAAGGGTGGAAGCATCATGGTACCAGACTTCAATGTATACTACAGAGCTCTAGTAATGAAAACAACAAGATACTAGCATGAAAATAAAAAGAAGAGAAGACACAGAGACAAACCCATACAGATATGTTCATCTCATTTCTTACCAAGATGCTGAAAACATAAGATGGATAAACGATAGTCTTCTTAACAGATGAATGGATAATCATTTGTAGAAGAATGAAACTAGGCCCCTATCTATCATTCTACACAAAAGTTAACTCAAAGTGGACAAAAGACCTAGGAATTAGATTGGAAACTGTGTAACTGATAGAAGAAAATAGGGGAATTCTCCAACATACAGGTCTAGGCACAACTTCCTTAATAAGACAACTAAAATGCAAGAAGTTAAACAAAGAATCAATAAATGGGATGGCAACAAATTAAAAGGTTCTGCACAACAAACAAGAGCATGAAGAGAGAGCCTATAGAATGAGAGAAAATCTACCAGTTATTTTTCTGATAGAGAATTCATATCTAAAATACATATAAAGAACTAAAAACTCTCATCACAAAAAAAGATGCCCAATCAGTAAATGGGCAAATAAACTAAACAGACAAAGAAAAATAAAAATGGCCAACAAACATATGAAAATAATGTTCAACATCATTAGCAATCAGGAAAACAAATTGAAAACTACACTGAGATTTCATCTCACACCAGTCCGAATGGCAACTATCAAGTTATAAATAAAAATAAGTGCTGATGAAGATGTGGGGAGAACAGAATACTTAAGCATTGTTGGTAGGTCTACAAATTAGTGCAATCCCTGTGGAAATCTAGATGGAGTTTCCTCAAAAAACTAGGAATGGAGCCATCATCTGACCCAGCTATTTATTCCTTGGTATTTATCAAAAAAACTGAAATCAGCATACAATAGTGACATATGCATTTCAATGTTTACAGCAATGCAATTCACAATATCAAAGTTATGGAACCAGCCTGGGTATAGGTCAACAGACAAGTGGATTTTAAAAATGTGGTACATCTACCCAATTTAGTTCTGTTCAGAGATAAAGAAAAATGCAATGATGTCATATGTAGGTAAATGAATAGAACTGAAAAACATGCTATGTGAAATAAGCCCAACTCAGAAAGTCAGGGGTTGGAAGTTTTTCCTCATAGGTGGAAGCTAGAGAGAAAAAATGAATTTAAAAAGGGAGGGAAATCTTATAAAAATAGAAGGGAGATAAGCAGGGGGACAGGTAGATGATCAAGGGAGAGGGAAGAAAGGAGGAAATGTAGAAAATTGGGGATTAAAATAGACCCAATTATGGTATGTGCATGTGTGGTTATACTGCAACTAGCCCCACTTTGATGTTTAATTATAATGTGCCAATGGAAAAAAATACAAACAGGGAAATAAATAAAAGGAATTCTAGAAGAGTAGAGGATGAGAAAATAAGGTGAGAACAAGGAAGTGAAGTTAACAGCTGAGTATACCCACGACAAGCCTTTTATAAAGAATTTGATATCCTAGATTTACTACTCATAGACTGTAGGAAAAGATATACTTAACTATGTAGCTTTGTATTTTTCCTTTCATATTATAATGCTCTCTTGAATTAATTGCTCTAACATTTTCAGCAAAGTCTAATGCATTTGTACAAGGTTATATGTTGATGACATACAGACTAAATGAACAGAGGAGTAAAAGAAATTATGACTGCTTCTATGAAAGGATAAACAGAATCTCAGGCAGAAGCTTCAGGCAGTGATCAGCAGAAACTGTAGACCACTGTATTCCAAGTTAGAGACAAGAATAGAGGGAAGCGGCATCTAATAGTGAAGGTAAAATTCCACATTTGGAGCTGTCTGATGCTTTCACAGACATCATCCTTGTCTAAGCTGTTGATGGGAGTTAACCTGTTGGAGGATCTGGAGTTCCAGTATTCTGAATCACTATGTGGGGTAGATCCATAATCATAAATCAGATGGGCAGCTGGAAAGTTATATATTCTTCTGCAAAAAAAAAAAATTAAGGGGTCTACAACAGGGCTCACCTGGTTTATAAAAAAAAAAAATGAGCCATAGAAAAAACAGCAGAAAAACTTGAATTTTCCTCTCAAAAATCCCTGTGTCACGTGAGGAGCTGCTTGACAGAATACATTTTGTCCTAAATTTGAAATCTAAAGTTGTTATTTCTCTAAAACAATTTCAGTAGAATACCATTTTATATAAAATTTAAATGAATTACAGTAAAATTTTCTTAACTAATCTTCATTTAAAAGATACCCTAGGGCTGGGGTTGTGGCTCAGTGGTAGAGCGCTCGCCTAGCATGCACAAGGCATTGGGTTCCATCCTCAGCACCACATAAATGTAAAATGGGGATATTATGTCCATCTAAAACCGAAAAATAAATATTAAAAAAAGATACAACAGATAAAATAATTTTCTCTATTCCAGAAAATAAAATCAGTAAAATATCAAATGCTTGTAGCTAATTATAATCTCTGCTATCCCTACATACTTTTGCTAACATTTGTATTATACGCTTATTCAGAAAACTGTGGTTTATTCTCAAATCTATTATGCTAGTTATATTATTACAATGATATATTGTAATACATAGTAATACACTGCATGAACTGATAAAATATAAACAAAAAATTAATTTTTATATAAAAACTAAATTGAAAGATTATAGAAGGACTTAATGGAAAAGAATCACCTAAAAATGTCATTGAAACCATTCTACAATATATATATTTCAAAATGGCATGTTATATATAATAAATAATACAATTTTGTCAATTAAAAATAAAGTGATCAATTAGAGTTTTCAAAAAGATGTCATTATGAACTCATAAATTTAAACATATGGAATTTTTATAAATACAATGCATTTCTTTATTAAACTCAAGGTGCCCCATCTTTTGCCAATATAAACCCTTTAAAATTGGCAACTGAGTCCCTTTGACATTACTCTAGTAGTCTTTGATAGTGTTCTTTCTATTTGGTATGATAAGATGCTAATCTTGCATTTTCTGCAAAAATTTTAAAATGTCATTGAATTAGGCATAGAGTAAATAACTATAAATTTTAAGGGAAAGTGTAAATCCAGGAAGATTCTTCACTCCAATTCTTCACAAGCAAGGGAGAAACTGGAGTTAGAAATATATTCAATGTATTAAAGATGTACATTAGGAAAAAACATAGTATCTCAGATTAAATAAGGCCATTTAAAATCCATTATAAAATGGTGTCATATTGACAAATTCCTAGAGACATAGGATATGCCCAAATTGAACCATAATGATATAGAAAACTTCAACAGATCAATTTCAAATAATGAAATTGAAGGAGGCATCAAAAGCCTTCCAATAAAGACAAGCCCAGGACTGGATGGATTTTTAGCCAAGCTCTACCAGACTTTTAAAGAAGAAATAATTCCAATCCTCCTCAAATTATTTCATAAAATACAAAAGGAGCAAACTCTGCCAAACTCACTCTATGAAGTCAGTATTACCCTGATACTAAAACTAGACAAAGACACATCAAGAAAAGGAAACTTCAGAACAATATCCTTGATGAACATAGATGCAAAAATTCTTAATAAAACATTATCAAACTGCATACAAAAATATATTAAAGATAGTGCATCATGTTCAAGTAGACTTTAATCCCAAGGATGAAAGGTTGGTTCAACATGATAAAAATCCATAAATGTAATTCACCACTTAACTAGACTTAAGGTCAAGAATCACATGATTATAATCACTCAATAGATGCAGAAAGAGCATTTGACAAAGCAGAGCACCCACTCATATTTAAAATATTAGAAAAACTAGGGATAGAAAGAACTTATCTCAATATTGTAAAAAGGTTATATGTAACAAATTCAAGGCCAAAATTATTCTGAATGGAGAAAAACTGAAAGCATTCCCTCTAAAAACAGGAATAAGACAATGCTGCTCATTTTCACCACTCCTATTCAACACAGTCCTTGAAAATCGAATAAGAGCAATCTGGCAAGACAAGAAAATTAAAGAGATATGAATAGGAAAAGAAGAGCTCAAATTATCTTTGTTTATTGATGACATGATTCTATATACAAAGACCCAAAAAAAACTCCACCAGAAGAGCTCTCAAATGAATTCAGCAAAGAAGCAGGATACAAGATCAACACTTATAAATCAATAGTGTTCCTTTACTCCAATGATGAATCCAATGATGAATCTGCTGAACAAATGGTGCTGGGAAAACTGGAAATCCATATGCAACAAAATGAAACTGAATCCCTTTCTCTCGCCATGCACAAAAGTGAATTCAAAATGGATCAAGGAGCTTGATATCAAATCAGAGACGCGCCGTCTGATAGAAGAAAAAGTTGGCTACGATCTACAGTCAGTGGGGTCGGGCTCCAAATTCCTCAATAGGACACCCATAGCACAAAAGTTAATAACTAGAATCAACAAATGGGACTTACTCAAACTAAAAAGTTTTTTCTCAGCAAAAGATACAATAAGAGAGGTAAATAGGGAGCCTACACCCTGGGAACAAATCTTTACTCCTCACACTTCAGATAGAGCCCTAATATCCAGAGTATACAAAGAACTCAAAAAATTAGACAATAAGAGAACAAACAACCCAATCAACAAATGGGCCAAGGACCTGAACAGACACTTCTCAGAGGAGGACATACAGTCAATCAACAAGTACATGAAAAAATGCTCAACATCTCTAGCTGTCAGAGAAATGCAAATCAAAACCACCCTAAGATACCATCTCACTCCAGTAAGATTGGCAGCCATTATGAAGTCAAACAACAACAAGTGCTGGCGAGGATGTGGGGAAAAGGGTACACTTGTACATTGCTGGTGGGACTGCAGATTGGTGCAGCCAATTTGGAAAGCAGTATGGAGATTTCTTGGAAAGCTGGGAATGGAGCCACCATTTGACCCAGCTATTCCCCTTCTTGGTCTATTCCCTAAAGACCTAAAAAGAGCATGCTACAGGGACACTGCTACATCGATGTTCATAGCAGCACAGTTCACAATAGCAAGACTGTGGAACCAACCTAGATGCCCTTCAATAGACGAATGGATAAAAAAAAATGTGGCATTTATACACAATGGAGTATTACTCTGCATTAAAAAATGACAAAATCATAGAATTTACAGGGAAATGGATGGCATTAGAGCAGATTATGCTAAGTGAAGCTAGCCAATCCCTAAAAAACAAATGCCAAATGTCTTCTTTGATATAAGGAGAGTAACTAAGATCAGAGTAGGGACGAAGAGCAGGAGAAGAAGATTAACATTTAACAGGGATGAGAGGTGGGAGGGAAAGGGAGAGAGAAGGGAAATTGCATGGAAATGGAAGGAGACCCTCAGGGTTATACAGTGGAGGGGGTAGAGAGAGAGGAGGGGAGGGGAGGGGAGAGGTGGGGAGGGGGGATGGTGGAGGATGGGAAAGGCAGCGGAGCACAACAGACACTAGTATGGCAATGTGTAAATCAATGGATGTGTAACTGATGTGATTCTGCAATCTGTGTATGGGGTGAAGGTGGGAGTTCATAACCCACTTGAATCAAAGTGTGGAATATGATATGTCAAGAAATTTGTAATGTTTTGAACAACCAACAATAAAAAATTTAAAAAAAAAAGAAATTAGGAAAATTATCCCATTCACAATAGCCTCAAAAAAATATTTGGGAATCACTCTAACAAAAAAGGTGAAAGACCTCTACAATGAAAATTATAGAACAATAAAGAAAGAAATTGAAGAAGACCTTAGAAGATGGAAAGACTCCCCATGTTCTTATATAGGCAGAATTAATATGGTCAAAATGGCCATACTACCAAAAGTGCTATATAGATTGAATGCAGTTCCCATCCAAATTCCAATGACATTCTTCATATAACTAGAAAAAGTAGGTATCAAATTTGTTTGTAAAAAAAGAGGACAAGAATGGCCAAAGCAATCCTTAGTGAGAAACATGAAGCAGAAAGCATCACAATACTAGACCTCAAATTATACTACACAGCTATAGTAAAAAACAGCATGGTACTTGCACCAAACTGCATGAAGACCAATGGAATAGAAGCACAAAGACAAACCCACATAAGTACAGTTATCTGACACTAGACAAAGCTACGAAAAAACATACATTTGAGGAGGAAAATAATACCCTTTTTAACAAATGGTGCTGAGAAAACTGAAAATCCATATATAGAATGAAATTTAAGCCCTCTCACCTTGCACAAAAGTCAACTCAAAGTGGATCAAAGACCTAGGAATTAGACCCGAAACCCTGAAAATGCTAGAAGAAAATGTAGGCCCAACACTCCAACACATTGGCTCAGGAGTTGATTTCTTTTGCAAGCCTCCGAAAGCACAAGAAATGAAAATCAAAAATCAGTAAGCAGGATGGCATCAAATTAAAAAGTATCTTCACAGCAAAGAAAACAATGTATAAAGAGAAAGCCAACAGAATGGGAGAAAATCTTTGCCACTTCCTATTCAGAACATTAATATCCAAGATATACAAAGAACTAAAAAAACTTAACACCAAAAAAAATAAAACCAAATAACCCGAAGTTAACAGATAATTCTCAAAAGAAAAAATACAGTCAACAAATACATGAAAAAATGTTCAACATCTCTGGCAATTAGAAAAATGCAAATTAAAACTACATTGAGATTTAATCTCTATAGTCAGAATGGTAATTATCAAGAATACAAATAATAATAATGTTGGCAAGGATGTGGGGGCAAATGGTATATTCATACATTGTTGGTGGGAGTGCAAATTAGTACAACCACTCTGGAAAGCAGTATGGAGATTCCTCAAAATAACTAGGAATGGAACCACCATATGATCCAGGTATCCCACTCCTTGGAATCTATCCAAAAGAATTAAAGTCAGCATTCTACAGAGTTGCAGCCACATCAATGCATATAGCATCTCAATTCCCAATAGCCAAGCTATGGAAGAGCATGGGTGCCCTTCAACAGATGAATGTATAAAGAAAATATAGTATATATACAAAATGTAATATTACTCTGCCATAAATAAGAATGACTTGTGGGATTTGCTGGTAAATAGATGGTTCTAGAGACTATCATGCTAAGTGAAATAAGCCAGTGCCAAAAATCAAAGGTCAAATGTTTTCTCTAATATGCAAATTCAAAATAAAGGGGGATTAAAAAATAAGAGAAGAAATATAAATGGAGTAGACAAAAGGGAATGAAAGGAAGGGAGGAAGGATGGCTTGAGGGAAAAACAATGGAATGAATCTGACCTAACTTTCCTTTGCACATATATGAATATACCACAGTGAATCTCACCATCATGTACATCCACAAGACACTAAAAAAAAAAAAAACTGGGAGCCGCCCCCTCCCCCTGCGCCGGCATAGTAGAGGGAACTGGGACCAAACACAGAGCAGGCCCAGCGGCCTGCTGAGGGGCAGAGCCGCCCCCCACCCCCCTCGCCTGCCAGGTAGGGGAAGGGTGACCACCGACAGAAAAGGCCCAGTGGCCCAGGGCGGGACAGAGCTTCCAATCACTCCTGCAAGGTAGGCGGGCCTGCGACCCACCGGCAGAAGAGGAGCAGCCGCCTGCTGAGAGGCTGAGCCGCCCCCTCCCCCTGCGCCAGCATAGTAGAGGGAACTGGGACCAAACACAGAGCAGGCCCAGCAGCCTGCTGAGGGGCAGAGCCGCCCCCCACCCCCCTCGCCTGCCAGGTAGGGGAAGGGTGACCACCGACAGAAAAGGCCCAGTGGCCCAGGGCGGGACAGAGCTTCCAATCACTCCTGCAAGGTAGGCGGGCCTGCGACCCACTGGCAGAAGAGGAGCAGCCGCCTGCTGAGAGGCTGAGCCGCCCCCTCCCCCTGCGCTGGCATAGTAGACGGAACTGGGACCAATCACAGAGCAGGCCCAGTGGCCTGCTGAGGGGCAGAGCCGCCCCCCACCCCCCTCGCCTGCCAGGTAGGGGAAGGGTGACCACAGACAGAAAAGGCCCAGTGGCCCACGGCGGGACAGAGCTTCCAATCACTCCTGCAAGGTAGGCGGGCCTGCGACCCACTGGCAGAAGAGGAGCAGCCGCCTGCTGAGAGGCTGAGCCGCCCCCTCCCCCTGCGCCGGCATAGTAGAGGGAACTGGGACCAAACACAGAGCGGGCCCAGCGGCCTGCTGAGGGGCAGAGCCGCCCCCCACCCCCCTCGCCTGCCAGGTAGGGGAAGGGTGACCACCGACAGAAAAGACCCAGTGGCCCACGGCGGGACAGAGCTTCCAATCACTCCTGCAAGGTAGGCGGGCCTGCGACCCACTGGCAGAAGAGGAGCAGCCGCCTGCTGAGAGGCTGAGCCGCCCCCTCCCCCTGCGCCGGCATAGTAGAGGGAACTGGGACCAAACACAGAGCGGGCCCAGCGGCCTGCTGAGGGGCAGAGCCGCCCCCCACCCCCCTCGCCTGCCAGGTAGGGGAAGGGTGACCACCGACAGAAAAGGCCCAGTGGCCCGCGGCGGGACAGAGCTTCCAATCACTCCTGCAAGGTAGGCGGGCCTGCGACCCACCGGCAGAAGAGGAGCAGCGGCCTGCTGAGAGGCAGAGCCGCCCCCTCCCCCCCGCGCCTGCAAGGTAGTCGGAACTGAGACCACCATCAGAACAGGTCAGACCTGCAACTGAGAGACAGAACAGGCCCAGTGGCCTGAGGAAGGGTAGAGCCGCCCCCCCCCACGCCTGCAAAGTAGGCGGACCTGCGACCCACTGGCAGTACAGCCCCAGAGGCCTGCAGAGGGGCAGTGCCGCTGCCTGCGCCTGCAAAGTAGGCAGAACGGCGACCACCGACAGAACAAGCCTAGCGGCCCGCAGAGGGACAGAGCCGCCGCCCGCGCCTGCAAGGACGGCGGACCTGCTACCGACTGGCAGAGCAGGCCCAGCGGCCTGCCGGCGTGGTAGGCACATCGCCCCAATTGGCGGAGGGGCAGAGCCGCTGCCCGTGCCTGCGAGGGAGACTTTGCAACTATACAAGACCAATATAAATATATAGGGGGAAAATTCAATAGCACAACAGTTTCACCAAGAAGAAAGGAACGCGAACAGTATGAAGAGACAAGGAAAGAAAGGACCACAAGCATTGCAGGTCAACTCAACTTTAGAAGAGGTAATAGCTGCAGCTGATGGAATGTCAGATAAAGAATTCAGGATATACATGCTTCAGATGATCTGGAGTCTCAAGGAAGACATCAGACAGCAAAATCAGACAATGAAAGATCACTTCAACAATGAATTACATAAACAAATCCAAGAAGCAAAAGATCAACTATACAGGGAAATAGAGGTTATAAAAAACAAACAAACAGAAATCCTAGAAATGCAGGAAGCAATAAGCCAACTTAAAAACTCAATTGAGAATACTACCAGCAGAGTAGAACACTTAGAAGACAGAACATCAGACAATGAAGATAAAGTATTTCAACTTGAAAAGAACATAGACAGCTCAGCAAGACTGTTAAGAAACCATGAGCAGAACATCCAAGAAATATGGGATAACATCAAGAGACCAAATTTAAGAGTCATTGGGATACAGGAAGGAACAGAGTTTCAAACCAAAGGAATGAGCAATCTATTCAATGAAATAATTCGAGAAAACTTCCCAGACTTGAAGAATGAGACAGAACCCCAAATCCTAGAAGCCTACAGGACGCCGAATGTGCAAAATCATAAGAGACCCACACCTAGACACATTATAATGAAGATGCCCAACATACAGAACAAGGAGAGAATTTTAAAAGCTACAAGAGAAAGGAAGCAGATCACATTTAGGGGTAAGCCAATCAGGATAACAGCTGATCTTTCAACACAGACTCTGAAAGCTAGAAGATCCTGGAATAACATATTTCAAACACTGAAAGAAAATGGGTTCCAACCAAGAATTGTGTTTCCAGCGAAATTAAGCTTCAGGATGGAAGATGAAATTAAAACCTTCCACGATAAACAAAAGTTAAAAGAATTTGCAGCTACAAAACCATCTCTTCAAAACATCCTTGGCAAAACATTACAGGAAGAGGAAATGGAAAATAACAATGAAAACCAACAGTGGGAGGTAGGACACTAAAGGGGGGAAAATAATCAAAGTGGAAAACAAACCATGTTTAGTAACATAAATAAACAAATATGGCTGGAAGAACAACCCATATCTCAATAATAACCCTAAATGTTAATGGCTTAAACTCACCAATCAAGAGACACAGGCTAGTAGAATGGATCACAAAACAAGACCCAACAATATGCTGCCTACAGGAGACGCATTTGATAGGAAAAGACATACATAGGCTGAAGGTGAAAGGTTGGGAAAAATCATATCACTCATATGGACTTCGGAAACAAGCAGGAGTATCCATACTCATATCAAATAAAATAGATTTTAAGCCAAAGTTAATCAAAAGGGATAAAGAGGGACACTACATACTGATCAAGGGAACCATACATCAACAAGACATAACAATCATAAATATATATGCCCCAAACAATGGTGCAGCTATGTTCATCAAACAAACTCTTCTCAAGTTCAAGAGTCTAATAGACCACCATACAATAATCATGGGAGACTTCAACACACCTCTCTCACCACTGGACAGATCTTCCAAACAAAAGTTGAATAAGGAAACCATAGAACTCAATAACACAATTAATAACCTAGACTTAATTGACATATATAGAATATACCACCCAACATCAAACAGTTACACTTTTTTCTCAGCAGCACATGGATCCTTCTCAAAAATAGATCATATATTATGTCACAGGGAAACTCTTAGACAATACAAAGGAGTAGAGATAATACCATGCATCCTATCTGATCATAATGGAATGGAACTGAAAATCAACGATAAAAGAAGGAAGGAAAAAGAATATATCACTTGGAGAATGAACAATAGGTTACTGAATGATCAATGGGTTATAGAAGACATCAAGGAGGAAATTAAAAAATTCTTAGAGATTAATGAAAACACAGACACAACATATCGGAATCTATGGGACACATTGAAAGCAGTTCTAAGAGGAAAATTCATTGCTTGGAGTTCATTCCTTAAAAAAAGAAAAAACCAACAAATAAATGATCTCATACTTCATCTCAAAATCCTAGAAAAAGAAGAGCAAAACAACAGCAAAAGAAGTAGAAGGCAAGAAATAATTAAAATCAGAGCTGAAATCAATGAAATCGAAACAAAAGAAACAATTGAAAAAATTGACAAAACTAAAAGTTGGTTCTTTGAAAAAATAAACAAAATCGACAGACCCTTAGCCATGCTAGCGAAGAGAAGAAGAGAGAGAACTCAAATCACTAACATACGGGATGAAAGAGGCAATATCACAACAGACACTTCAGAAATACAGAAGATAATCAAAAATTATTTTGAATCCTTATACTCCAATAAATTAGAAGATAGTGAAGGCATCGATAAATTTCTTAAGTCATATGATCTGCCCAGATTGAGTCAGGAGGATATAGACAACCTAAACAGACCAATATCAATTGAGGAAATAGAAGAAACCATCAAAGGACTACCAACTAAGAAAAGCCCAGGACCGGATGGGTATACAGCAGAGTTTTACAAAACCTTTAAAGAGGAACTAATACCAATACTTTTCAAGCTACTTCGGGAAATAGAAAAAGAGGGAGAACTTCCAAATTCATTCTACGAGGCCAACATCACCCTGATACCTAAACCAGACAAAGACACTTC
This sequence comes from Marmota flaviventris, assembly GCF_047511675.1. Lineage (NCBI taxonomy): Eukaryota > Metazoa > Chordata > Mammalia > Rodentia > Sciuridae > Marmota > Marmota flaviventris. Next base: position 129,143,289 of record NC_092500.1, on the reverse strand, counting down.
AAAGAAAGAAAACTACAGACCAATATCTCTAATGAACCTAGATGCAAAAATCCTCAATAAAATTCTGGCCACTCGGATACAAAGGCACATCAAAAAAATTGTGCACCATGATCAAGTAGGATTCATCCCTGGGATGCAAGGCTGGTTCAATATAAGGAAATCAATAAATGTTATTCACCACATCAATAGACTTAAAAATAAGAACCATATGATCATCTCGATAGATGCGGAAAAAGCATTCGACAAAGTACAGCATCCCTTTATGTTCAAAACTCTAGAAAAACTAGGGATAACAGGAACATACCTCAATATTGTAAAAGCAATCTATGCTAAGCCTCAGGCTAGCATCATTCTGAATGGAGAAAAATTGAAGGCATTCCCTCTAAAATCTGGAACAAGACAGGGATGCCCTCTCTCACCACTTCTGTTCAACATAGTTCTCGAAACACTGGCCAGAGCAATTAGACAGACGAAAGAAATTAAAGGCATCAAAATAGGAAAAGAAGAACTTAAATTATCACTATTTGCAGATGACATGATTCTATACCTAGCAGACCCAAAAGGGTCTACAAAGAAACTATTAGAGCTAATAAATGAATTCAGCAAAGTGGCAGGATATAAAATCAACACGCATAAATCAAAGGCATTCCTGTATATCAGCGACAAATCCTCTGAAATGGAAATGAGGACAACCACTCCATTCACAATATCTTCAAAAAAAATAAAATACTTGGGAATCAACCTAACAAAAGAGGTGAAAGACTTATACAATGAAAACTACAGAACCCTAAAGAGAGAAATAGAAGAAGATCTTAGAAGATGGAAAAATATACCCTGTTCATGGATAGGCAGAACTAACATCATCAAAATGGCGATATTACCAAAAGTTCTCTATAGGTTTAATGCAATGCCAATCAAAATCCCAACGGCATTTCTTGTAGAAATAGAGAAAGCAATCATGAAATTCATATGGAAAAATAAAAGACCCAGAATAGCAAAAACAATGCTAAGCAGGAAGTGTGAATCAGGCGGTATAGCGATACCAGACTTCAAACTATATTACAGAGCAATAGTAACAAAAACAGCATGGTACTGGTACCAAAACAGGCGGGTGGACCAATGGTACAGAATAGAGGACACAGAAACCAATCCACAAAACTACAACTATCTTATATTTGATAAAGGGTCTAAAAGCATGCAATGGAGGAAGGATAGCATCTTCAACAAATGGTGCTGGGAAAACTGGAAATCCATATGCAACAAAATGAAACTGAATCCCTTTCTCTCGCCATGCACAAAAGTGAATTCAAAATGGATCAAGGAGCTTGATATCAAATCAGAGACGCGCCGTCTGATAGAAGAAAAAGTTGGCTACGATCTACAGTCGGTGGGGTCGGGCTCCAAATTCCTCAATAGGACACCCATAGCACAAAAGTTAATAACTAGAATCAACAAATGGGACTTACTCAAACTAAAAAGTTTTTTCTCAGCAAAAGATACAATAAGAGAGGTAAATAGAGAGCCTACATCCTGGGAACAAATCTTTACTCCTCACACTTCAGATAGAGCCCTAATATCCAGAGTATACAAAGAGCTCAAAAAATTAGACAATAAGAGAACAAACAACCCAATCAACAAATGGGCCAAGGACCTGAACAGACACTTCTCAGAGGAGGACATACAGTCAATCAACAAGTACATGAAAAAATGCTCACCATCTCTAGCAGTCAGAGAAATGCAAATCAAAACCACCCTAAGATACCATCTCACTCCAGTTAGATTGGCAGCCATTATGAAGTCAAACAACAACAAGTGCTGGCGAGGATGTGGGGAAAAGGGTACACTTGTACATTGCTGGTGGGACTGCAAATTGGTGCAGCCAATTTGGAAAGCAGTATGGAGATTTCTTGGAAAGCTGGGAATGGAGCCACCATTTGACCCAGCTATTCCCCTTCTTGGTCTATTCCCTAAAGACCTAAAAAGAGCATGCTACAGGGACACTGCTACATCGATGTTCATAGCAGCACAATTCACAATAGCTAGACTGTGGAACCAACCTAGATGCCCTTCAATGGATGAATGGATAAAAAAAATGTGGCATTTATACACAATGGAGTATTACTCTGCATTAAAAAATGACAAAATCATAGAATTTACAGGGAAATGGATGGCATTAGAGCAGATTATGCTAAGTGAAGCTAGCCAATCCCTAAAAAACAAATGTCAAATGTCTTCTTTGATATAAGGAGAGTAGCTAAGAACAGAGTAGGGTCGAAGAACATGAGAAGAAGATTAACATTAAACAGGGATGAGAGGTGGGAGGGAAAGGGAGAGAGAAGGGAAAATGCATGGAAATGGAAGGAGACCCTCAGAGGTATACAAAAGTACATACAAGAGGAAGTGAGGGGAAGGGGAAAAATAATACAAGGGGGACAAACGAATGTCAGTAAAGGGGGCAGAGAGAGAAGAGGGGAGGGGAGGGGAGGGGAGGGGAGGGGGGATAGTAGAGGATAGGAAAGACAGCAGAATACAACAGACACTAGTATGGCAATATGTAAATCAATGGATGTGTAACTGATGTGATTCTGCAATCTGTATATGGGGTAAAAATGGGAGCTCATAACCCACTTGAATCAAATTGTGAAATATGATATATCAAGAACTATGTAATGTTTTGAACAGCCAACAATAAAAAAAATAATAATAAAATTAAAAAAAAAAACTGTAAGTAAATAGCTGAAAAATGAGCAGAGTTGAAGAAAGGGAACAAGGGAAGGGAGGAGAAGAGGGATGGAGAAAATACTGAGGACAGAATTAGAACAAATTTATTCCATGCTTTATAATCATGTCAAAATGAATCCCTATTGTTATGTATAATTTAAGAGAGCCAATAAAAAAGAAACTAAAAACAATATCATAAAATAATTCAAAAGAAATTTTCCAGTTATTTCTTCTAATAAAAACGAACATTTTTGCTTTTTAATACAAATAAAATGTATTAGCATGAAGTGAGTTACATTGTGATGAATAATTAATGTCATTATTTTTGATTACTGCCAAAAGCAGAGTTAGATATACACATTACATAGCATGTCTTTTTTATATTTTGTTACTTATAACATCTGATTTTTCCTAATATACGCTGCATTATTTCCAATTAAATAATGAGTCGAGCTCAGATGACCATTAGCATCTTTAGCAATATTTTTAATTGAAAAAAGGTTACAAATTTGAAACTTGTATTAAAAAAAATAATATATACACATGACATGACAGCACATCTAAAAACTTTTAAACATATGTATGCTCTTTGACTTTGCAAAAATCTATAAATTATGAGAGCTATGCCATTTAAAACTTAAGAACTATGTTTTTGTCTGTACCATTACTCTATTGCTTATGTTTCCTGTTTCAATGAATACAATAAACTCTTCTTAGAAAAGTAAGACACTTGAAAGCCTTCCATGCAAGTTCCTTATTATTTTAAAATTATATTGGCTGATAAAAGCATTTCCACTACAGAACTGGAGAGATCTGGGAAAGTACAAGATGCACTTTGGGGTAGAACACCCAAATCATTATTACATTATGCCTCATGGCAAAATTAGCAGGCCAGCAAAATTTCAATAGTATCTTTATACGATGTATTTCATAATTTCTTAAAAAAGTTTTTACAATATTACTATAAACTATCAGCATTGTTGTAGCTGTTATTACTATCAGTATCATCACAACATCTAAGTAAAACTTGGCAAACAATTTTGTTCCCTTCCTTCCCCCAAATTTTTTTCTGTTCTGGTACTGGGGCTCAAACCCAGAGCCTTGTGAGTACTGAGCAAATGCTCAACCATTGAGCTACATTCCCAGCCCTCTTTATTCTCAAAATCTAACTCTACTGTCTGCGCCTAGATTAAATAGAATCCTCTAAAATGAGAGTTCTGACACTGGAAAGTTCCACAGTAAACAAAAGAGCCACAGTGAGCACAGGGGATTCATTTGGTTAATAGTCATGAACCAACCCTGTGTGCATGCACACAGACGCATTTCTTATTTGCTAAAGGAAAAATTAATCCTGCAGCATTTCCCCTAAATTGCTTCATATTCAAAAGTAAACTGCAGACAGTTGAAGATAAGAGTTTCTACACAAACATTTAACAGGAAAAAATACAAGAGAACATTTTTATATGCTATGTGTACAGAAGGACTTCCTAATCAGAAAATAAACCTCCTAAACAAGATAAAGGGCAAGCAACAAACAGAACTCCTAAAAGTAACAATGATCTTAAGCATCATAATCACAAACTTAATTATATATAATCATAAAAACTTTAAAAGACAAGTTGTGGAGAAATACATACTCTTAAGAATTGATGGTAAGAAGGTAAATTCACAAAGTCATTTTAAGAAAGGTGACATGACAGCACATCTAAAAATTTTTAAACATATGTATACTCTTTGACTTTGCAAGTTCCACAGCACAGATGAATCAAAATACCTCTATCCATTCAAAAGTATGTATATACAGGATAGTCATTGGATTTTATCAGTTGTATAAACTTCCAGTTCCCTTGTATCACAATGTAGACTCCAGTAACACCAATCCTCTTAAAAAACCAAAGAGCAAATAGAATTTTAATTGAAAGGATAAAACACTTACTAATATTCTGAAGATTTGCGAAACTATGGCAAGCATATTGTTAAGAGAAAAACAATTTGAGAATTTATTATAATTTTGACTTTGTACATGAAAATATTATTCTTATTAAAAGTTAAGGGGGAAAATTGTTAGAGGAAAACAATGTTAATGAGATAAACAAATGAGAACACTCTGATCTTTGAGATCATCTCTGTTGATACATTTTGCTTCCCTAACTCCAGGTTTTGTCCAAGATAATATGCAAAAATAAAGCCAGTACACTCTATGATAACTTAATATAGTTATGTCACCAACTGAATAATCTGATTTTGAAGGTAGTTAATATGCAACCAGCTGAAATGTCCTTGTCATCACTAACAGGAAATAGATGAATCATAAATGTTCTATTTTCTCAGGCAAAGTAGACTAAGTGTATGCTGGTATGATTAGATAAGTCACATTCAATCCCTAGCAAGCACATTGTGATCCAAGGAGAAAATATTTTTCTTATCTATTTTTATGAAGGCCCATCTACCTCCTAATTTTTCTCAATGCCCCAATATTCCTCCTTTGTTCTTTTTTTAATTTTTTTTTTAGTTGTAGGTGGACACAATACCTTTATTTTATTATTTGTATGTGGTGCTTAGGATTGAACTCAGGGCCTCACATGTCCTAGGCAAGTGCTCTATCACTGAACCACCACCCCAGCCCTCCTCCTTTGTTCTTAATGCCATGTGTTTTTCTGTACTTTGCTCCACTACTTTCTTTTCCTTAAAAATTTCCCCTTTCTTTTCTCTTCTTGTTTTGTTTGCCTCAGCTTTCTAGCAGTAAATATTTGCTTAGTTTTCAAAAGCTGTGCAGAACTTGTCCAAGTCAGATGCACTATTTTCTGTCAAAGACTTGCTACTCTAATAGCCTAAAGCATTTTTTTTCCTAGAATGGCTGTTGGATGCTAGTCCTACAGCAAATCCCACAGCAGATATGAAATGACCTCTTTCTCAGTCATTATAATGCAAAATAAAAATCTATACTAGTATACTAAGGTTTACAACTTTAAAGCTCTGCTACATACACCACTTTATATAAACTACTCCCACAGAGTTGATGACACAGATATTATGACCACAAAATTTACTGACAAGGAAACTGAAGCTCAGAACCATTAACTAATCCAAAACTACACAGTTCAGTCAAAGCTACAACTCAGGTGTTCTGGTAACTGACTGGTTCAGTCATTTTTATTTTTTTTCCTTCCAAATTTTTCCCTTTGGTGAAAGGGAACTTTCATAAAACTTTTCTTTTTACAAATATACAGAAAGTGGAGTCCCTCCTCCCAAAGATAATTTCTCCATATACATTCTTTTTTAAAAACTTTTTATTAACATATATTAACTTACATATTAAAGGGTTTGAGGTGGTATTTCCATACACACATATAAGTGTGCATTGATCAAATCCAACCTTCCTTCTGACACCCACCCCCACACATGCACACTTTCAAGTCTCTAGTGATCACTATTCTATTTCCAGGTTGAATATTTTTAGCTTTCTTATTGAGAGGAAAATCTTTCATACTTGTCTTTGTGTGTCTGGCTTATTTCACTTAACACAGAGTCCTCCAGTTCCATACATTTTGCTCCAAATGACAGGATTTCATTCTTTATAGCAGAATAATACTCCACTGTATACACATTCTCTAATACATCTGTTCATTGCATCCTCAGAGGCCTCATTCTGGGATTATCCCTTTTTATTATACATGGTTCCGTTGCCTACTTTTCATCTGCTCCTCCCACTCCGCATTTGTAGAAGCAACATTTTTTTTAAACTTGTTCAAGTATCTCTCCTTCTAAATATATCTTCCTTTCAGCCTGCATCTCTAATAAATACTGCCCTATTGTTTTTCTCCCCTTCACATAAGCCAAAGCCTGTTTCTCAGTTTCACATTCCTTAGGAAGCTACAATCAAACATCTGCTCTATAGAGACACTGAAATAACTGGATCACATTGTTTTTGTCTCTAACTCCAGCAGAAAAATTATCAATACATAATTTGATTTCACAGTGGCATTTGAAGGAATAACCAAGAATTTAGCAATAATAATTTATATCATCTTGGCAACTTATGAGTCATCAAATCAATGCTATTAATCCCTCCTATTTGAAGTAGTTAATCTTACAAGTAAGTGTTCAGTTATTTCTAGCTTCTTAAAGACAGTTTAAATTCTGTTATTTTTAAATAAATACTCTAAAAAATTATACAATTGTTCATAATTTTTAATTTAGTATTCTATTAATAATGATGTGTTGACATAGTCACAATTACTCTGACCTAGTAAAAAAAATCTTCGGTTGATTATTATTTTGTTAAAATGATCCCCTTTGTAGGAACTCAGAAATCCCACTCTCCTGTGTTTCTCCCCAAACTGACCCATTTGTTTCATTTGCATGTTTCTACACATCACAATAACAAAACTTATGTTCATCAGTTTTCTGTTGCTATGACAAAATACCTGAGGTAGATAAACTTAAGAAGGAAAGGTTTATTTCAGTTCATGGTTTCAAAGGTTTCAGCCTCTGGTTGCTTGGCCTCATTGCTTTGGGCCTGAGGTAAGGCAGAACTTTGCAGTAGGGAGCACATGATGGAGAAAATCTGCTCACTTCCATGGTGTCTTACTGTTCTGCCTTTCTGGACACATGATTTCCATTTTATGGTCAAATGCTAAACTCCTTATGCATGTTAATATCCCACAAGCACTTTCTAAAACTATGCTCTTTACTAATCCCCAGGCCTCTGTCATTCCTTCTGTTCTTCCCAATTTGTTTCCTCTGTTTTACCCACTAAGTTAAAAGCAACATCCTTTACTCAGTAAGCAGCTGGAAATTTAAAAGGCACATTTTTTGTTCCCTTGAAGATTATATAAATTTGCAATATTTTGCAATATTTTTCCAAATCTATCATGAATTACCCTGGTTCCAAATGCCATCAGCTCTCACCAATATAATCACACCAATTCCCAGCTGGTCTCCCTGCCTCCCACAGCACCTCCTCCAGTCAGTCTCCCAAATTTCAGGAAGAGCCATCTCTCCAGAAAACAAATCTGAAGTCAATCCACTGATTACTCCCCAAAAACCTTAACATTGCTAATTTTTTCCTGATTTGAAGCCAGCTTTCTTGACCACACTTCTAAGTATACTAAATAGCTCTCATCTCACGGAAAGCGCCTTAATTGTTGCCACCTCCTGAGCATTTGAACACATCATTTCCTAAGCTTAGAATTCTCTCTTCATCTCCTTCATCTCACAAACGCCACTCATACTTCAGAACACAATTTACATTTTTATCTCCCCTAAATTTCCTTTCCAAGGCCCCAAGTTTGGGTTGTATGCCCCTTTATATTTGGCCATTCTATCTCTAGGATCTTGCATGGTATCTAGCTCTAATAAGATAAATAAGTGCTTACAAAATAACCAAATAGCCACATCAATGAATGGATGGGTGGATGAATTAATAAAATTGTTGTATATAACTTAAAAATAGGTCTGTCATACTTAGAAGACAGGAAATTCAAATGTAGATGTTAGGAGTAGAGATCTTTGTTAGTTACAGTGGGTTGAAACTTGTTATTAAGGTCCTGTTACTTCTCCTCTTTTCATTTTCTTAATAAATGAAACCCCATTTTCTGTTATCATTCTTCCAGTGCCTGGATTTTCATTTGTGACCTAGTAAGATCACTAAGGTCAAAACCTACTATCTTGTTCTAATATTGTTTCCACAGAGGACCACTGAGCTCTGAAACAGCTTCAGCATTGAAGGAAGGCGTTATCAGATGGAGGCACACTGACTTAAAGTGAACTATTTTTTTTTAGTAATGAGTTATTGGCTTTTATTTTATTTATGATAAATGTCTGCCCTGTGTTTTATTGCTCTCTCTTGAATACTGCCAGATTCTAAGAGTCTTACAAAGTTGTCAATTGCAGAAACTGCCCTTTCCCAGGAGACTTACTATAAAATCAGTGCTATGAGTTCTAAATTTTCTCTCAACAAAGCTATAAAAGTTACATTAAAATTAGGGGTACTGAATTCCATTTTCAAAAGCATCATGGATTATTTATTCCCAGTCATTCTACAATGTCTTTATTTGTTTAAGTTTGAATGCAATAGTTCTAAAACGCCATTTATTATTTTTATTGGTTGTTCAAAACATTACAAAGCTCTTGACATATCATATTTCATACATTTGATTCAAGTGGGTTATGAACTCCCATTTTTACCCCGTATACAGATTGCAGAATCACATCGGTTTAAAGTGAACTATTTTGAGCCTTCCCAGTGTTACTTAAACGGCAAAACTTCCTTGCCAACAATTCATACAAGACACACAAGAAGAGTTGTAAAAGGCACTATGGAAGGTGGTGGGGACAGAGAGAGAAGTAGTTGAAAAGCTGATTAGCTGCTTTACTGTAAAAGCTAGAGAAAGTGAGCATTAACGGGAATATGGTTTTATCCCTCCAAGAATTCTATTTAGCCTGCCAGGGATTAACCTTGACTGAAATTAGACCATCAATGACCCTTTCAGAGAACGTTCAGAGACCTCAACTTTGTTTAGAGAACTTTATGCTGTGCAAACAGGAAGTTTGCACAGAGAGCAGCATAAAGCCCCATTGCTTTGCCGTGTTTAGGACCAGATCGATTGGAGGGAGTAGGGTCCAAGACAGAGTTTGTTCTCCTCTGGGCCTTTCTCCCTGCAGCATGAGGAAGAGCAAACTTCTTCAACTAAGTCTGGTTCTCCTCTTCCTGATCCTCCTGCCCACAGATGCCTCCATCTCTGGAAAACCGTGAGTTCCTCAGACAGCATGACAATGGAACTTAAATAATTTTTCCTTTATTTCAGATTCTCCTTTATTTCATTCATCTTTCCTCTGAAACTGTCACCATTATCATCTCTAAGTTTCCTTCCAACCATGAGATTTTGTAAATTTGGTGTATTTATTTTTCACTTAAGTCTTAGTCATCTTTCTCTAACTCACTGGATCTCTAAATCTCTAACCTCCCCCAACGACATGCAAAGCTTAAGGAACATCAGAAATTGATACTTTTAAAATAACTCAATTTTCAGTTACTCTTGTTCCTATGGATCTAATGAGGACATGCTATTTTTTTTTCTTCTTTCCCTTTCTTAATTTCCTATCTTCTACATCATAAAATAAGGACAAAACTTTCCCTAACCAGACCTGACCATGGAGCATTGTCCTGGACTATAAAAACTCTCTAGGGTGCACTGGTATTCCCAATGACCAGGGAGGCTGATGCCAGCAGACCACAAATTCTAGGCCCACCTTGGGAACTTAGTGAGATCCTGTTTCAAAATAAAAATTAAAGGGGCTGGGGTCGTCATGGCTCAGTGGTAGAGTGCTTGCCTAGTATGTCTGAGGCACTGGGTTTGATCTCAGCACCACATGAAAATTAATAAATAAAATAAAGGTATTGAGTCCATCTACAACTGAAAAAATAAACAAATAAATAAATAAAATAAAAATTGAAAAGCACTGGATGTGTTCAATAGGCCCTGGGCAAAACAAAACAAACAAAAAAAAAAAACCCCTCTAGGGTTCCAAATAAACGAACAGGTGAAATACAGGTATCAATGTTGCAAAAGTAAAGGACTCTTCCTGACAGAATCAGAGCACATGGTAATGTAGTCTTTGTTTCACCAAAAGTGAAAAAAGAATTAAAGGAAATACCACCTGACCGATGATGAGAAACTATTCTTAGTAATACAGTACTGGGTGATTTGGGTCATAATACAGAGTTGCAGGAAGTAATGGCAATGACATGATTTTTTTTTTAATCTGACATTTACTTACTTTTCTGGGACCAATTCTTTATATCTACATAAACCAAAGTAGTAACCAAAGTATGTCAGCCCTTATTTATTTCTTAAAATAAGAAATATCTTAAGATAGATATATAAATTCACTTGAAGGAAAAAGTTCATCATTCTCACTGAATATGTGCTTCCAAAGAATTTTAATTTTATGTCTAAGATGTATAAATCATAATTTGTAAGATATTTATTTTATTTTTATCATTCATACACTAGAACTTTTGAAAATAATTCAATCAGAAGAACAAATTTAGTACTTACAAGTTTACAGTGGCATTATATTTAAAAGTTAAAATTAAATTTCTATACCCACATAAAATATTGTATAAATATATGTATATACATTTGCATACATATTTGTAAAATGTAAGAGTGATGTATAAAAAATTTTAAAGCATAAAAATCTTAGAATAAACTTCTGTGTGGATAAGTGGCCTGAAAATTAAAGTTCAAGAATAAGAATGAAAAGGAAAGATGTTAAATTTTTGATCATAAAAAAAAAATTCTTACTTTTAAGTAAATGATATTGGGTATATTATCTCTATAATATTTAAGGTTCTATGGGAAACTTGTGAATGTAATGTAAATATTAATTGAAATAGCAAAATAATATGCTTCGCTATCATTTAAAATTGTGATAAAAATAATCTTCTCCTCCTTTGTGGGTTAGTATCCACATATCGGAGAGAACATTCTGCCTTGGGTTTTTTGGGACTGACTTATTTCACTTATCATGATATTCTCCAGTTCCAAACATTTACAGGCAAACTAGACAAAGAGGAATTAAGGGAAGGGAGGGTGGCTGGGAATAGGAAAGACAATATGAATGAGACATAACTTTCCTATCCTCATATATGAATACATAACCAACGTAATGCCACATCATGTACAACCACAATACTGGGATCCTAATTAGAACAAGTTATACTTATTCTATATGTATAATATTTCAAAATATATTCTACTGTCATGTAAAAAAATTTAAATAAATATAAAAATAAAATTGTGATGAAAATAGATGCTTACTTGAAAGTATTTAAGAGGTTGCACAATGTCTAAAAATTATTTTAGGAGTTCTATATGAAAAACTGTTTAAAAACCACAGAATCAACCTTACATTATATTTATGGGTATTGAGAAATTTTCTGTCCTGTTCATAAATTACTAAGATCTACATTCATCACTAGAGGACCATTTTTGGATGGAGCCATCCTCTAGTCATGAGTTGAAAAGCAAATATTTAAAATTAAAAAGACTGTGGCTAGGTAAAGTACCAAGATTTCATAAGCTGCTTACCACAACTAAGATTTTAATGACTCACTTTCTTTGAGCCTCAGTTTCCATATTTATAATGTGAAAGCAAATACTTGCCATGTAATTTTCAGAGTTGTTGAATCCACACTTACACACGTTTCACAAAAGTACTATGCTTTGAATGGTTTTTCTGGTGCTCAAATGCCTGAGAGCTTGCTTGCCTTTTATAGCGATCCTAAAGTATAACAGATTTACAACATAAGTAAATATAACTAACATTTTTATTCAGATTTCAGATGTGTACATTTTTGTGTTTCCTAAAGTGAGGTCCTTATAAAGTTTAATCTGCTTGAGGCCCACCTCAAATAAAATATTCACTGCCATGGTGTATAATGGAGAGGGGAAATAATTCTTATGCATGCCGTTCAACAACAGTTTCATACTCATGAATACGTTCTTCTTAGTATAAAACTAATGATGATAACAACAATCCTGAAGGAACATAGTGCTGTTGATAGCAATGTCTCCCTTCTTTCATTCTCTTCTAACTGGACTTCCCCATTCCCAGACAATATATGGTGCTGGTCCCCTCCCTGCTCCACAGTGGGACCTCTGAGAAGGCCTGTGTACTTCTGAGCAACCTGAATGAAACAGTGACTGTAAGTGTCTCCTTGGAGGCTCTAAGGGAAAACAGGAGCCTTTTCACTGACCTGGTGGCACAGAAGGACTTATTCCACTGCATCTCCTTCACTGTGAGTATGTCTGTTCAAATATACTCAGTTCTATTGGTCAGGGTCTGGGGATCTAATATTGTCAAGAAAAGGCTTTGGGAGGCTAGTAAGAACTTCAGGAAGGACTCTAAAGGAGAAACTAAGTGTAGGAATTACAGAGCAGTGCATAAATTTCCAACCATAAGAGACAAATATTTATAGGCATGTTGAAAATTAATTTAATGGTCAAGGAAAAATTATATTAACCAGGGAAAGAAGTATGCTCTAGACAAAGGAAAAAAAATGTGACTTCTTAAAATTAAAATGGAGAAAACATTTACAAAACAAACCAGGTCATGGTTCAACACAAGCCACCAGTAGTGGACTTAACAGGAAAACATCACACTTTTTCTAATAATAAAAATTGTAAGCCAGGCATAGTGGTGCAGTCCTATAATCCCAGTGACTCAGGTGGTGGGGGATTGAGGCAGGAGAATTGCAAATTCAAGGCCAGCCTCAGCAACTTAGCAAGACCCCCAGCAACTTATCAAGGCCCTATCTGAAAAAAATAAAATAAAAAGGGCTGGGAATGTCACTCAGTGATAAATTACCCCTGGGTTCAATCCCCAGTTACTCTCTCCCACCAAAAAAAAAAAAAAAAAAAAAAAAAACCTCTAAAATTACCCTAAGCAAATACCCAATATCTCTTTAGAGTCAACTACATAAGGATACTTGCAACCTCGTGCCAATGAAATATCATCATGCTTTATTTTCACAACATTAAGACATGCTTCTACCATGCCATTTTAGCATAAAGCATCAACTTTGTAAAGCTTAGTGTATAAATGAATCAAAATTGTTTGGTCTGAGCTCTATGAAGATATGATTCTCAGTTATAACTTTTCTTAATAATCTACTTTTTGAAAACCTTGTGTTATGTCTTTCCATTTGGAAAAAAAGTAGAAGCACTTCCTGTCTATGCCAACTTTCCCAGATGGGAATGAGGGAATGAAATTAAGTGAAAAGGGAAAGATCTTCAGACAGGAGTGGAACAGGGTATGGAGAAGACTTGAGAGGCTGAATGGGTTCCCAGGATCTCGTCTGTATTTCAGGTTCCACAGTCTTCATCCAGTGAGGAGGTAATGTTCCTTACTGTCCAAGTGAAAGGATCAACTCAAGAATTCAGGAGGCGGAACACAGTGGTGGTTAAAAACCAAGAGAGTCTGGTCTTTGTCCAAACAGATAAACCTATCTACAAACCAGGACAGACAGGTATGAAGAGATTTACAGTCAAGACAGCATCAAAAAGGAAAGATCTTCCTCCCCTGCCTAGTACCCCAAATCCCTAAAATCCTGGTGCCTTAATAGCTTGTCTTACACTAAGCTATGGGCCCAGTCCAGGGTTTGGGAAGCTCACGGAAAATACTTTCGTTTCAGTGAAGTTTCGCATTGTCTCATTGGATGAAAACTTTCACCCCCTGAATGAGTTGGTGAGTCTCCTGCTAATATTTATGTATAGTCACTATTATTTGTATAAACTGGATGGGAACCTCTTTTTTGTGTTGAAATGATAACCAGGGAAAGAAAGAATCTGATATCACTAATTTCTGATGTTAGAATAGCACAAGATCCTCATGGAAAACATTATCCCAGGTCATGAGTACACAGTATATGTCTTGGTCTGATAATCAGTTGTCAAATACTTAAACTTACTCTTTAGATTCCAGCTAGGAAAATTAGAAAAAATTATTAAACAACGGATGCAGAAAAACTGTCAAAAAGCCTAAGTTCAAATTGACTTCTCAGAGATTTAACGTTTTTCTAAACACATTTACCAAAATCTCTGTGAAGGAATATGAAGGTAATCAATGTGTTCCTCAGTATTGAAGCTTCAGAATTTGTGATAGGAAATAACTCTTTCTATTATAGTGTAGATATCAAACCAGATTCTTCATTTTTCTCTCTCAAATTGACAACTTCACATTTTGTCATCTCAAAAAAATAATTCTTCTCTTCTAGCTCCTAAGACAAAAGATGATGAAATAATCCTTGCTTCTCTTTCTCACATCCACTTCCCCTTCACCAGGAAATCATTGGCTTAAAATACATCCAGACTACTTCTCACTACCTGAATTGTAACAACCAGGCCAACCAGCTGTAAACAAGTTCATTGCAATTACTTTGAAACTCACCTCCCAAGCTCTACCTTCACTCTTATATACAAAATCAAATACCACATCCATCATTCTATCAGCTTTATACTTATTTGTTCTTTCTTCTTGGCACTTATATCTATATTACATATGTATATGAATGATATATATAAAAGGTCTTTTTTATCCATCCATAATAAGCTTACTTTATTGAAATGTAAGCTTCATAAGAATAGATATATTGTTCTTTTATGCTTTGCTATATTCTCAGCATCTAGAATAATACAAACACAAGAGTAAATACATAATAAATATTAGTTTCAAAAAATGAATACTCAGTCATGTTATCCCATTTGGCTTTCTAAGTTTTACCTCTTTTTTAAATTTACAATATTTCTATGATTTCTTATTTATAGAAGCCTAGTCTTATTTTATATGCCCTTAAATATTTTTTAAAAATATCTTTTATAGTTGTAGATGGATACAATATCTTTATTTATTTATTTTTATGTGGTGCTGAGGATTGAACCTAGTGCCTCACACACGCAGGGCAGGTGCTCTACCATTCAGCTACCGCCCCACCCCCCACTTAAATCTCCCTAAGGATAAAAAATTGAATTACATGAAAAGAAAACATTGATTAAGAGAACTATTTCCATTTCTTCGAGCTCTTAAAATTACCTAAGAATTCTGTTAGCCATATTAATAATTAGACTTAAACATGATTAGATAAGTATCTAAAAATTAATTAAGATATCATAAGTGTGTCTTCCTCAAGCATAGCAAAGCAATGTTTTTTACTCTGCCATTGTATGATGCAATTTCCTTTGGGATCCTCCAGATAAATTATTGGCCAGGTTGTAGCAATTCATTCTGAATGCTATTCACACTTAAGTAATGTTAGTAAATTCCATTCCTAATGAATGGCAATACACATATATATTTGTTGATGGTCTAGTATTTAACATCAATTATTAATTGATTAAGATGGATTAATTAAAAGTTTTATAAAATTTAACCTGGAGTCATTCTATGATTTATTATAGAGTGTGCTATTCTTCATTTACATGGAATTACTCCATAGAAATGAGAATAGGGAATATTTGGGAACTATTATCAACTTCTTTCTTTTCTTTTTGTATTTCAGATACCACTACTATATATTAAGGTAAGTAGCATGAAATATTCCATTATTAGAAGGAAAAAATAAATTCAGAGAAAATATTCTTATCGGACAGGTTCTTACAATATCTCAGAAATTTGTCATTAAGGGAGATGCCTCCAAATTCACACAAGGCTACATGGTTATAACTCATCTCCCATCCAAACCCCTCACTACTACCCCATTTTTCCTCTTTGTGAAAAATGAATATAAGGTAGATTTATAGATTCCTTTGATTATCTCTAATGTTCTAAGCAATTTTGTAAATGATAACTAATGTATCCACAGGATCCCAAAGGAAATCGCATTATACAATGGCAGAATCTCAAGCTAGAGAGTGGTCTCAAACAACTGTCCTTTCCCCTCTCATCAGAGCCCCTTCAGGGCATCTACAGTGTTGTGGTACAGAAGGAATCAAGTGGAACAATAGAACACCCCTTTGCTGTGGAGGAATTTGGTATGGATCATGGAAAGTCATGGAACATTTTTCTTCATATTTAAACTTTTAGGGACTAAAATTTAAACTTATTTATAGTCCTTCCACTTCCCATGGGTGAAACTGGGCTTGGAGTAGAACTAATGACATCCAAGGACTCCAATGATCTTTGAATAACTCTTCATATAGCTTGGTTAATTTTGCAGTACAGTTTAATATCCAAAATAAAACATCTTTATTTTTGTAGAAGCATTCATAATTCACTAAGGTTCAGGGATCTGTCATAGTCCCTCAACCAAAATCTTCATTTGAGAGTAAAATAGATAACAGATGTATTAGAGAATAAAGCTACCTTTTTCAAAGCCCCAAAGTATCACTAGAGAATTGTTACTGAGAATCTGAAAATATTAATGCCCCAAGAGTTAACAATCTTCAACCTCCTTTTTTACCAATTAACAGTGCTTCCCAAGTTTGAAGTGCAAGTAACAATGCCAAAGATAATCACTATCATGGAAGAAGAGGTGAACGTGTCAGTGTGTGGCCTGTGAGTTGATTTTTTTAATCTTTTAAGGGAAATTATTCAAAGGAGATTCACCACTTGAGATATTTTGGCTTGTTTCTCTATCAGTAGCCTCAACACAAATACTTTCAGTACTCTGGAAGCATCCCCATCTCTAGAATGTTCTCTTGTTGTTTTTCTACTCTTCCTATTTCCTTTCATGTCTTTTTCAGAATTACTGTAACTATCATGGGGTGGAGAACTGTTTCCAGAGAGGCTATTCTGCTAGGAATGACTGAAAGTGGCACGCACCCACACATGAGTGTGTGCACACACACAGAATAGTGTTGAAGCGTAGTGACTTTACCTTAACCAGAAATAACAAAACATCTATGTGGGAAATAATCACTACATGGTTATAAAGAAAATTCTATCATCAAGATCATTTACCTGCCCTAGAAAGCACAGTGAGAAAACAAGACTAGATTCAGAATATATAGAGATAATCATGTAACCAAAATCTCATCTAGTTCAGCAGTCTACCTAAAGCATGTCACATATCTTTCTGTAGCCATTTTTACTAAGATAACTGAACACAATAGCTCAGCATAGTTCTTCCCAACCTTAAAAATTCATGTTTCCAAGGTCTTAGATCCCCATCAATGGTAGCCCCACAGTAGCACAAAAAAAAAAAAAAAAATAGGCTAAGTGAAGAGATAGGTCCTAAAACCTAAAGAGTACTCATGTATGGCACCTACTATTCAACTGGGCCCCTCTGCCTGTGCTATTTAAAGGTAATGGTCACCAAGTGCCCAATCCCATTAACTTATGAGCTAATTCTCTTGCAAATAGCAATATAGAAAATACTCTAAATAGGGAAGGAAAAAATGCCCAGAAAAACACAGCAATCACCTATCATATATTTATGCCCAATCCCATTTTTATAAAAGCAAATAAAATGCAATATAAACATAGGTTTATACTGAGGAAACATCATCATACTAATAGTTTAGATTCCTATGTAATTTTCAGGTGCTCAATACTTCTATTTGATTTTATTTTCTTTGTTTTGTTTTTATTGGTATTGCTTTTTCTCTTAAGAGTATTTTTAGCTCTTGGAGGAGAAAGGAGAGGGAACATGGGGGTAAGAAACATGGTGGAATGAGAAGGACATCATTACCCTAGGTACATGGATGACTACACAAATGGTGCAACTCTACACCATGTACAACCAAAGAATTGAAAAGTCGTGCTCCATTTGTGTACAATGAAATGAAATGTATATAACTAATTAGAAAAAAAAGTTTATATAAAAAAGCAAATATGAACTGGTCAACATAAAAAAAGTTTAAGTTTAGCTTTTTAATAATGAAGACATTATTAACATGGTATTGAAATGATAAAGTCAAAAAAGACAATGAAAGAATAATATAGTGAATTTCAGCATATTCCACTGGAGATTTTCTAAAAGAGAAGAGTAAATGCTCAGTTTGCTTGCCCTCAACAGGTTTTGAGCCCTTCAGAAGCAGAGGGAAGTACAGAGGGTGAATATACTGTAGCTAATAGAAGTTTCAGGTAAGAAATAGAGGTGTTCTGTGTCTGCTGTGACTCATTTGCAATGTTCTCATGGCAGATACACATATGGGAAGCCTGTCCCAGGACATGTGACTATGAGCATTTGCAGAAAGTATAATAATCCTTCTAACTGTTTTGGTGAAGAGTCAGAAGCTTTCTGTGAGAAATTCAGCCAGAAGGTAGGTTGAAAACACTGCCTCTTAGGGGACTAACAATAAAGGCATATTGATAAGCAGTGAATAACAGCATGATGTTAACTTGGGAAGAACAATCTAGAAGAGAATTCCATGCTAGATATTATAATTTTCTCTAAATCAATGACTTAGCACAATAGGAATTATCTTTTGTAATTGCCCACTTGAATGCTCTAGAATGTAGGAGTCCTCCAAACTCTTTGGGCATTTACTTCTATGAAAGGAGGAAAAAAACATACATCTTTTTAATTACCTTTGCCGAACAGGTTCTGCTCTCTTTCTATAAGCAAGAACCTGTCACATCTAGATCCCAGGGAGGTAGGAAAGTCTTCAGATGGGCAGCCAATTCCCAGCCACGACTGTCAACTATGAGAGGAGAACCCAAACTGTGGTGAAGAGTTAGCTTTATACCATAGTAAGATTATCCCCAAATTTTTAAAACATTCTATCTCATTGTCTCTAGAGAATTTCAGATACCAAAGAATATATGTAAGAATTTAAGATATTTTTATATTATGTATAAGGTTATAGATAAGATGTCATTGTGAAATACAATAATTAGTTCCTAGATAGTATATATGTTGTACTTATCATAGAAAATGCCTAGATTAAGTTATCTCAAAAAATCCATTAACTGAGCACTGATCTGTCCAGTACAGTTATACATGTTTTTGTATTTTATTTTCTCTGCTCTTAGCTCAACAGCCATGGCTGCTTCTTCCAACAAGTAAAAGCCAGTATCTTCCACCTGAAGAAGACAGGGTATGAAATGCAACTGCAGGTGGAGGCCAAGATCCAAGAAGAAGGAACTGGTTTGTGTACCATGTGGATATGGAAGAATGACAATGAGCATTTATTCATTTCCTTAGCCAAATAATGAATTAAGGGAAGGGTAGTATAAGAAGTTCAGGGACATCATCCTTCAATAAATCATTTTTTTTCCAGGTGTGGAAGTAACAGGAAGAGGGTCCAGTGAAATCACAAACACCATAACCAAGCTCTCATTTGTGACAGTGGACTCACATGTTAGACAAGGGATCCCCTTCTTTGGACAGGTGGAGTATTTTGCAGTTCACTAGTCAAACCACATATGGTTTCTGATCTAGTTATACTTAATTTGTTATCAATCAACCACAGTAGGAAATATAACCAAAAGCAAACAACCACATAAAAATACATCTATTCATCTTAAATTTATATACAAAAATCTATAAAATCATTCTAAAATTCTATCAAAATTTAAAGTTTTTTTCTCTCTCTTTTGGAACAGAAATGTAGGATGTCACTTGGTCTCCTTTTCTTGGTTTGTCAAGCAATCTCAAATTTTTAGTCTACTTTCTCACAAGAATCTAGAAATTCAGGATGACCCATTACATTATCCTGCTAACACTAACTTTGTATAGAAATGGATGAGCACCTACTGGTGCTTATATTTTTTGTTTGGAAGTATCCAAGATTCTTTTATTCCTAGTATTTCACTTGTAAATATATTTACATTAATTTTCTATTAAAAGTATATTTTAAAAATATTAAACAGGAATAAAGTTCTATTTAAGGTTCCCAGATTTTAAAAGTATAAATTTTCTCACAAATCAAAAAAAATTATTTTTACTTTTAAAAAATTATACTTTTAAAAATGTTTACTTGTGTTTAAAAAATATATCATTTTCAAATACATTTATTTGAAAATAAAGAATTGGAATTTTGTGCCTATTCTTATGTTTGTACATGCAACTGATATTTCATTGACAAACTTAAGATTTTGTTAATCAATTATAAATACTGACCCAAGTCAGTGTATTTTGCTTGTTGCAACCAAAAGTAGCTTATAATTAAAAAAGGATTTTGAATGTTCCCACCACAAAGAAATAATAATTGTCTGGGGTGATAGATATGCTGATTACCCTGATTTGATCATTACACATTGTAACATGTAATGAAATGTCATATTGTGCCCCATAAATATTTACAATTACTATGTCAATTAAAAATAAAAACTTTTGAAGTACTTCATTGTGAAAAACAAAGTCACCTTGTGGAAAATATGAACTGTGCTACACTTCTCCTGTACTACTCAGGAGAAGGTAATTTGGCTTTACCTCACTAATACTTTGTGCATCACTTCACTTTTATATTTTTAATATGGGAAGTGCATCATAAAATCTGCCTACTTTCCAAAAGATGGAAAAATCTAGGTTGAGAAGAAGATACCATATATAAACTACCTGGAAAAGCACACAGGATAGTGTATTAGCCATTTCTCGGTTATGTACTTATGATACTTTATGACACTAATTGTAAAAGCTAATAATCTACCTGAAAATAAGTGTTCAAGTCTCAAATAAATTTGACTCCTGGATTAAAATTTTCTATTACTATGTTATTCTGGTGCCCTGTAACTATCCAAGAGTTATAAAAATTCTCAGTGTTTCTAAAATACCCAGAATACATTCTTCAGATCATCCCTATTATTCTTGTCACTTTCTATTCCTTCACTCTGCCTTAGTTTTCTTTGTAGAATTGATTACTACTAAATAAGTGTATATTATTTTTGAATGTATTTAACGTATGTCTCTTTTACTTGACCGTAAGCTCTGTGGTGAAAGAACTCTTTCTTGCTCACTGCTATATCCTCAATACCTGAAAACTATAGGAGGCAACATATAGGAGGCATTCAAAAATTATTTGTGATGAAATGAATATGTTTGCTGTTTTTAATCTTCAGGTGCGCCTTGTGGATGGGAAAGGCATCCCTATGCCAAATAAAATCATCTTCATCACAGCAAATGAAGCTAACTATCACTCAAATGCTACCACTAATGAGGAAGGCCTGGTGCAGTTCTCCATCAACACCACCAACATTATAGATACCTCTCTTAGTATCATGGTAAGTTTGGAAATAAGTTACCAATGACATGAAGTGTCCTTGAAAAAAAGTTGCAACCTAAAAGAGATGAAATTTACAAATTGTGTTTAATCATATAAAAAGAAACAAATTAGAAATTAGAAACCAATTTAAGGTCAACTTTTAAAAATTTTGTGAAAAAAATTAATATATTGTTGTGGTTAAAAGTGTGGGTTTTCTGCCTGCTTTTACTCCCTCTATCCCAACCAACACAAACAAAATCTGGTGAGGCTACATTAATATCAGCCAATAGAATTGAAGGCAAGGAATATTATGCACGATAAGAAGACTCATTGCAAAATGTCTGGATCATTTCACCTGGAAAATACAAACATTCTAAATTTATATTCACCTAATTATATGGCTTCGACATGTATAAAGCAAATACTGACAGAAACTGAAAGAGAAATGGGAAAATCCACAATCATAGAGAAAGTCCATGATGCATGTATCCAATAAAGGGTGGAAAAAATGGGAAAACTTCAGAAAAGTGACAGAATATGTGAACAAAATAATTAATAAATATAAGTAACTGATTCCATGAATGTCAAATAATTCCCAAAGTCATATTTTTTGAATTTATATAGAAAATTTTCTAAAATTTACTATATTCTGGTCCTTAAAACAAGAAACAGTAATTTCTGGATTTAAAAAATCATATCAAAGATGTTTTCTGACCATCAAGGAATTAGAACTGTAAATTGTTAACAAAAAGATAAATATAAAATTCCCAAATGTTTTGGTATTAAATAATTATATTCACTATAATCTATATGGAGGAAAAGAAATTACTATGTAAATTTAAAATGTTTTAACCAAAAGATAATAGTTTGTCTATAGCTTGAAAAAATATTTTCTATACATAAAATTGTGCCATTTGAAAAAGAAAAGTGTGGGTTCTACTTTAGCAACATTTGTGGAATGTAAAATGGTACAGCTACTATGCCAAATAGTGTGACAATTCCTCAAAAAAATTAAAAAGTAGAAATTACATATAATAATATAATATATATATATATTACCATAAATACTAGTGTGTGTGTGTATATATATATATATGTATGTATATATAATATATATATATATATATATATATATATATATATATATATATACATGTGTGTGTGTGAGTGTATTGGTGATGACCCTATTCCACACTTGGGTTACAATAAATAATAATAATCTATTATACATTTCGAAAATATGTAAGAAAGGATTTCTAATTTTCCACCATAAAAAACATGAAAAACATTTGGATAGATATGTTTAACCTGATCTAAATGTTACAATATATATATATATATATATATATATATATATATATATATATATATATCTCAAAACATCACATGGTGCCCCATAAATATGCACAATTATTTCATGTTTATGTATGAGCTAAATTTTTTTAATTAAACTTAGTCAAAGAGTTGAGAGTAGGCTTTCAAAAGAGATATTTGCACACCCATTTTTAAATTCTTTTTTATTGATTTTTTTAAATAAATGACAGCAGAATGCATTACAATTCTTATTACACACATACAGCACTATTTTTCATATCTCTGATTGTATATAAAGTATGTTGATACCAATTTGTGTCTTCATACATGTACATGGGATAATGATGTCTATCACATTCCACCATCCTTGCTAATCCCCTGTCCCCTCCCTATCCCTCCCACCCCTCTGCCCTATCTAGAATTCATCTATTCTTCCCATGCTCCCCTCCATCCTACCCCACTATGAGTCAGTCTCCTTATATCAAAGAAAACATTAGCATTTGTTTTGGGGGATTGGCTAACTTCACTTAGCATTATCTTCTCCAACACCATCCATTTACCTGCAAATGCCATGATTTTATTCTCTTTTATTACTGAGTAAAATTTCACTGTGCACACTCATTGTTTATAGTAGGGATTCACCATGGCCCAGGAGTAGAAACTACCCAAATATTCATCAACCTATGAATGAATAATTTTTTTAAAATGCAGTATATATATCCAACAAAAGATTTTTCAATCTTAAAAATTCTATCACATGCTACAATATCAGTAAACTTTGAGGACATTATGCTAAATAAAAATAAGATGGTCACAAAAAAAGACAAATACTACATGATTCTACTTCCATGGTCTCTAATATAGTCAACGTCATAAAAACAGAAAATAGAATGAATAGTGGTTGCCAGGGGCTGGACAGAGAGAGAAATGGCTAGTTGCTGTTTAGTGGATGTAGAGGTTTAGTTTTGTTAACTTGAAAAATTCTGAAGATACTTTGCACAATAGATATACTTAACACTACTAAACTGTACACTAAAACGTGATTAAAATGATAATTTTATGTTGTGATTTTAACCACAATTTTTTCTTAAAGTGTGGGTTCTAAAGTGAAAATCAAATAAACTGGATATAAATACTGACTCAACCCTACATTAAGGGAAATAACTGGACAAACATTTATGTTTTATTCCTTCAGCTGTACAATAGGTAAAATATGATCTAGTTCTTAGGGTGGCTGTGAGATTAAATGACCTAGTGCACCTTAAAGTACTTAGTGATGCTCCCTTTAACTGTTACATACTTTTACTCTATAAATGCCCTAACATAATTAGCATTTAGTTTCAGAAATACACCCTCGATAAATTGTCTTACTTTGCTTTTGTCCTGCTATTTTCCCAGGTGGTCTATTTCTATCCATTTAACTTGTTTTATATAGCATGCAGTCTATTCATTAATAGATGTAAATGTGGTTACACAATAAATGTTGCACAGTCATAGTGATAAAACCCTCTGCCTTTTAGAAGGTTTCATGTTGGTGTACAAAGAAAGGATAAAGAGTATATTTTACTGATTCAGCTTTAAATGGATCATATAAAAATTGCTAACAACTAAAACTTGAATATTTGCTCATTTATCAAGTCAGAAGTATCCTGAATGCTTTCTACGTGCCACTGTACTAGTTCTGACAAAATATTTTAAAATTTTCCCTCTTTTGATGCTCTCATATATTATCACTAGAAAATATCATAGAGATATATTATGAACAAAGCATTTTGCTGGCATAAAGATTCATTCATGCTACTTGGGACCTTGAGGAAGCTTGGAAAGAGCCAAGGAGCAAGATCTGCAGGAAGAGAAGTTGAAAATACAACTGAAATTGAGCTATGAAGCATAAGAATCCAGAACCACTAGAAGCATTAAAAATAATCAACTTAAGATAGTCCTGGAAAGACAGGCTTCCACTAATTCACCAACTCTTTAAATAATCCTTTTTATGACTATAATGCACCAATTTTAAAACTTGGAAACTGGGTGCAGGGTGCACACCTGTAGTCCCAGCGGCTCAGGAGCTTGAGACAGGAGGATCACAAATTCAAAGCCAGGCTCAGCAACTTATCGAGGCTCTGCGCAACTCAGTGAGACCCTGTCTCTAAATAAAACACAAAATCAGGCTGGGGATTTGGCTCAGTGGTTGAGTCCCTTGGGTTTAATCCCTGGTAGCAAAAGAATAAAAACAATAATTTTAAAAAGTATTAAAAGTGTGGAAAGAAAAAAATAAAATAAATGAATAATGCTTTTTGCAAAAAGTTTTTTCAGGCCCCAAAGGTTGCAATATTTCCTTTATTCGTAATACTCACTTAAACCCCATCATAAAAGAAGCAACTGCTTTATAAAGCACAACTCTTCAATTTCTAGAGAATATTTACCCTCTTCAATCAGTTTTCACAGCCCAGTGCATCTACCTGCATAGTAAAGTATCCAAATTTCAAGCAAGCTATTCAGAGCAAAGAATGCTTCCTTTTATGCGCTTCAGATATACAAATACCAAACCCAGGATGCTCTGTAATGTAAAAGCATAAACCATGCCTGCATTTGATACAAATCTTTCTTATCTCTTACTGTAGAGCAAAACATTTCTAACTACTGGTTAAGGTACAAGAGTAAACTTACAAAGTTCTGTGAGAACATTGGTCCTTGATACATAATCTATAAAATAACATTGTTTTTTATTCATTAGGTCAAACACAAGGATCACAGCCCCTGCTATAACCACCAGTGGCTCTCAGAGGAAAATGAGAATGCATATCACACTGCTAATGTTGTATTCTCCCTGAGCAAAAGCTTTATCCACCTTGAACCTATTCCTGGTAAACTGCCATGTGGCCAATCTCAGACAGTCCAGGCACATTATCTTCTAAATGAACAGGTCCTACAGGAGCTGAAGCAGCTCGTCTTCTATTATCTGGTAAGAAGGGAGGTCCCTGCATTGACTCGTCTATACAAGGAGCTCTCTGTGGGGCAAGTAATTATATAGCTCTTTCAACACCACTATTTTGACTTCTTATCCATGTTCATTTTGAAAGTTTGACTTTTCTTGTGGCAAATTATTGAGAGCAGGGGCTAAATAAAGCAAGCATCTGGCATGGAAGTCAAGACTGGAGGAAAATCTCTTTGGGGCAAACTAAATTTCCTTTTTTATTTTCTTTTTGCAGATAATGGCAAAGGGAGGCATTGTCCGAACTGGGACTCATGTCCTGCCTGTGGAGCAGGGAGACAGTACGTATTTCCAAAATGTCCATATTTCTGCCCTATTCTGACCCATTTAACCTTACACTACAGAAATATTTTCAAATACAGATAATTTCCATCTAATCTCTGTAAAAAGAGGAAGTTAAAGGAAGGAAAGCAATATTTCTTATTTTCTCCCTTTATAATATATTTGTTTTCTTTTTCTTCCAGTGTATTCTGTTTAATTATTTAAACTATTGATGTTATTGTGCATACCATATACTTAACTGCAAATATTTATGGATCTCTTCTCAAAATGAGAGACATTTTAGCATTGCATAAAGAACGGGGAGGAGGACAGGAAAGTTCTGGGAGTCCTTCTATATTCCAGGTCTTGTTCGAAATCATTGATATCTTAATAAGTATCTTATTTCTCCTTTGAAGGTAGTTATGATTTTCAAATTTTAAATTGAGTACTTCCATGGTTGAATGGGCCTCTCCCCATAAACAAATATGGAACAATATAAATCTTTGAGGTTTTCTCCTATTCTAAGGAATCTAAGCAATGAGTTACTGGAAAACTATAAATGAACTACTCTTTTGACATCTCTGAACCAACACAAAGCACCAACTTAGGAATGTTTAATGCAACCTCTAAATAATCTACAGAGGCATTAAAAAAAACTTCCAAAGGAACATAGTCTTCCTCTGATAAAAGGACGAAATATTTGCTTCACAGAAGGGGAGAGAAGATATGAGCATAAATACAATGTGCTAAACTCTTAGCATAATTTAAGTTTCTAATTCCCTTTAATCTGGACCTCCTAGTGTGAGGTCTAGATCAAATGGTACCAAAGTTAGATGTATCCACACCTTTAGTTCAGAGTCTTATGTAGGTGAGCTAAAGCTAAAATTGGTGAGAAATCAACATGTGATTTATGTAGGAGAGGAAGGTTTTCAAAAGTTAGGATTCTTATTAACATGTACTGTTTATTATATCTACTCACAGAAGCAGTTATTAACCAGACCAAGCTCCTAAAATGGCTGTGTGACACAATGATTTTATTTCAGCTTTGGGGAGATGTATAACACATGACTGATCCTCTCATTCTCTCTGTTCCAGTGAAAGGCCATTTTTCCGTGACCTTCCTTGTGGAGTCAGACTTGGCTCCAATTGCTCGATTGCTAATCTATGCCATTTTACCTGATGGGGAAATGGTTGGAGATTCTGCAAAATATGAGATTGAAAATTGTCTGGCAAACAAGGTGGGTGCTTCATACCATAAAATTTCAACATTCAAAATTGATAGTTACTATAATTATGAATTACTTCATAAGTGTGAGCATTGAAGCCAAAGGGTTTAAATGAATTCCCCAGAGACAACCAGCAAAGTAACAACAGAATCACAATAAGAAGCCATGTCAGTTGACAAAGTCTGCAAAATTCTATATATACCATTGTCTTTAACATTTCACAGCTCAAAGTACCTTGCTCCCTTCTTCTATGAAGAAATGTTGGGAAGTATGCAACCAAGTTTTTAAAACCACAAATATCCAAAACAAAAAAACAGGAGCACTTAGATTTGTTTGCATTCCACCCTAAATTAATAAGCACCTCATTGTGTATGAAAGAATAAAAAATGACACCTCAAAATTAGTAGTTTATAAATCATAAGTCATTTCAATGCCTCTACTGAATCTTGAGATTCAAAGTAAAGTACAGAAGACAAAAAGCCTTAGTACTTATAAAATACCAGTCACCAGGAAGGCAAACAAAGTAGTTATGCATTAAATTGAAGAACACTCAGGAAATGCAAGTGAACCCATGGTTAATCTGGAAATTTGCTTTTCTGACATCTGCACCAAATTCACAGGTGGATTTGAGCTTCAGACCAGTACAAACTCTTCCAGCCTCACATGCCCAGCTGCGAGTCACAGCTTCTCCTCAGTCCCTCTGTGCTCTCCGAGCCGTGGACCAAAGTGTGCTGCTCATGAGGCCCGAGGCTGAGCTCTCTGCATCATCGGTGAGTTCCTGACAGCCTCACAGATCACGAAGGACTGTGCAATGGGCTTAGATCAGGAAGAAATGCTTGAGTCGGACAGGATCTATTAAAATTATATCTATCTATAAGTTAATAATTTTGAGCTCTTTCATGTGTGCTTTCTTTAGAGAGAAAGATAATTGTACATAATTTCTCATGTTCTCTTTCTCTCTCTCTGTACACACACACATACAAAACTAGCTTCTGCAGCTGAAAAGAATTAATAAAAATTTGTTGCACCATGTACTGAACCAAATAAAAGAATTTTTAAAAACATAAAATATGATAAAAATTAACCAAAAATGGACTTATGGTTCAGATATAGTAAAGTTCTTGCTCTACGTCACATGGCAATACAAACCCAAATATGATTGTATAAGACCATCTATATATGAAATGCTGAGAGAATACAGGGCAGGTTGCAAAAAGAAAGGGACACATACACAAATAAAGAAAGTAACTCTGAGGAATCAGAAAAGTTATTTGTAAATTATATTTATTAATGTAGAAGAGTCCATGTACTATACAAAGCCTCTGAATTCCCTCAGCTTCGTGAAACCAATAATAGTTTTAACATTTTGAAAATCCTAATGAAAGTGATACATTTTCCTGCACTAAGACTGCACAGATTAGATGAAACTTCAGATTTATGTTTCTATAATTAAATCTGTTGAAATTATGACTATCTCAAGCTGATGACTATCTCAATAATTTCTAAAAAATCATATATAGTCTCTGATGATTAAAAATTACCAAAAGTGAACTGCTAAATGACACTGATAAGTAAAATATTTTTAAATACAGTGTTAATAAAAGAAATAGCAAAATGGTATGATATTTCACTTAACTACTTAATAGCATGCACAGGTTGCTGCTCATATCTTCAAATTTTCAATATGAGACAAACTGGAAAAACAACTTACTGAAGTTTTTTTCTATCAAAATTTTACAAAGGAAAATTTTATATTTCTAATTCCCTAAATAGAAACTTATGAGGATATATTTCTTACTTTTTTGGTTCTTCTAAGTGGGATTTTAGTTGAAGCTATTAGGTATTTTTA
Source organism: Marmota flaviventris (assembly GCF_047511675.1). Taxonomy (NCBI): domain Eukaryota; kingdom Metazoa; phylum Chordata; class Mammalia; order Rodentia; family Sciuridae; genus Marmota; species Marmota flaviventris. The sequence continues at coordinate 129,114,270 of NC_092500.1, read as the reverse complement.
AAGGAAGAATTAAAAGTATATTGCAATAGTGGGAACATAAGTATATATGGAAAAATTAATGTTTTATGTTTGCATAACAATTTTAAGTTCTCAAAGGTTTTTTAAATTGTACAACTCTTTTTTAATTTTTTTTTTTAGTTGTCAATGGACCTTTATTTATTTGTTTATATGTGGTGCTGAGAATCAAACCAGTGCCTCACACATGCTAGGCAAGTTCTGAGCGATCCCAACCCAAACTGTAACAACTCTTTATTATTAAATTATTAATAATAACACAGAAGCTTTCAAGTATTAGTAGGATGCTAGTTCTTCTCAATCCGTGATTAGTATTTTATTAATGAAATACTGTGCTCCTACTACCAAGAAGTCATTCATTTAACACATATTTAATACCTACTGTGTTCAAGACACTACGTTAAATGCTGCGAGTCTGGTAGTGAACTACCAGAAAGATTTAAAAAATAGGTCTGGCCAGATACAGTGTCCACCACCTGTAACTCCAGCAGCTCAGGAGGCTGAAGCAGGAGGATCACAAGTTCAAATATAGACTCAGCAATTTGGCAAAGCCCTAACCAACTTAGCAAGACCCTGTCTCAAAATAAAAAACAATAAAAAGGGCCTGGGGTTGTGGCTCAGTGGTTAAGTGCCCTTGAGTTCAATCTACAGTACAAATATATATATATATATATATATATATATATATATATATATATATATATATATATATATACATATATATGTGTGTGTGTGTGTATTTGTGTGTATATACATATATATATATATTTATATATCTGGTGGGATTTACATTTTCATAGATGAGACCGACAATACATGCTTTGGAGAGAAATAAAAGCAGGAAGGGGCAAGGAGAATGTTAAGAGAGTTGCCTTTGAGAAACTGTCTAAGTTCATCACACCACATACTTTGCCCATCTATTCAATTTCAAACTTCTATAAATTTCATGCCATGCACCTATCAGCACTTTTATGTCTGTCTTACTTCTACCCTTCAAATGAATCTGAAAGTGTGGTTTTCAGTATTTTGCAGATTTATGTCTGGTGTGAATCTGGAGCATTTTGCTTCTATGAATAATACCTTAGAAAATATTATCCTGTCTTATATAGAAGATGCATACAATACCTAGTCATATGCCTGTTTAGAGTGTGTGTGTGCCTGTTTAGTGTGTGTAAGTATACTAATGTTCCTTCTACAAATATGACCATTAAAAGATTAATATTAAGCTACTTGTTCTGTTAAATACTGAGTGGTAATTATTCTTTTTCTTTTCTGCTTGCTCTAAAAATAGTAAGTTAGCCCCCATGTTCTTTGCATTTACACAGGTTTATAAGCTTTTACCAGTGAAGGACCTCACAGGCTTCCCTGAAAGTTTGAATGAGGCTGAAGATCATGGAGACTGTGTCAATCGTGATAATGTCTATATTAATGGAATCCTGTATTCCCCAGTGTCAAATACAAATGAAAAAGATATGTATAGCTTCCTAAAGGTAAATTTCTGATGTTGCAGAGAATCCTTAAGGTTCTTAAAATATCACATATAGAGAAATTATTTACTTTAATGCCTTTTATCATGGTTGAGGTTAATGGAACAGAGGAATCAAATGACTTCCTCCAAAGTCAATAACAACAGTAGCTCTGCTAAAAGCAACAGAACCAGGACTGGAACTTCTGGACTCTTAATCAAGTTTCCTTTTTTATTAAAGTTCATTGCTTTGGATTTTTAAAATTTTTTAGATGTATATGGACACAATTAATTTGTTTTATTTATTTTTATGTGGTGTTGAGGATTGAACCCAGTGCCTCACATATGCAAGGCAAACACTCTATCACTGAGCCACAACCCAGCTCATGCTTTGTGATATTTATAAATTTCCTTTATATAAAATAATTACTGTTTTAGACAAAATGAAATTGTAACTATACTAATATTCCTTCTACAAATATAACCATTAAAAGTTTAATATTAAGCTACTTATACTATCTGTTGAATTCAAAATATATGTGTGTGTTATGTACTAATCAGGTGATCATTTTCTTTATAGGATATGGGCTTAAGAGTATTCACAAACTCAAAGATTCATAAACCAAAAGTATGTACACAGACTATAGAGTATCAAGCGAGATTTTCAACATATGACGGTAAAAAATTAAAATTATTTACTGCCTAAAGTGTTAAATCCAATAAAAGTATTGTTTCTAAGACAATATGTGATAAACATTAACAAAAAAAAAAAAGAAAAAAGAACTTGTGATTCAGATATACTATAGTTTTTGCCTAAGGTTACATAACAACACAAGCCCAAATGAGATTATCTCAAGTCTCCCACAAATGCAAATCTGGAAGGAACACAAGGAAGACTATGTAAAATGCTATAAGACAGGTATAGATATGTAAAATAAAGGCAGGGTTAGCTCTGATTAAGGAAATCTTTCATGAAGAATCTGCTTCTGATAAATGAAGATGTATGGGGTTGAAAGGGAAGAGAAAGTTTCCAGGCATAAGATCAGTGTAAACAGAAATAGAAATGCTCACAAGACTATATTCTCATCAGTCAAGTAAAGAAGCTCTTCGGCTTTCCCAAAACATCAGCCAGTGTTCATGTGGAAACACACATTCATCAATGTGTGTAAGCTATTTCTTTGGTGAATCAGTAATAGTGATCAAGGATTTATTTGTAGTCTTATATTGTAAAATTATAGTTGAAGATAAGTTTAGGACATAAAAAAGAAAGTCAAAAATACTTTGACTTTCAAAAATACCAAATCAATTTCTTTTGTGGAATTTAAAGATTGTATTATTTATAAATTATATAATCCTTACCAGTAAGATTTATACTAAACTTGTGTAAGTACAACTTATGCAAATTTTCTGCAAAGAAAAAATGGCTGTTAGCCAGGTATGGTGGTTCATACCTGTAATACCAGCATCTGGGGAGGCTGAGGCAGAAAGATCATGAGTTCAAAGACAGCCTCAGCAACTTAGCTAGGCATTGTCTTAAAGTAAAATAAATAAAAACAGCTGGGGATGTGGCTTAGTGGTTATGTGCCCACAGTACAAAAGCAAAAAAACAAACAAACAAAAAAAAAAACCCTGGCTACTAAATATTTACTTGTACTTGTACCTAACTCTGACCTGCTTACATACAATGAAATAAAAAGCCTTTTTATCCTGACGCTTTCATCCTTATCAACTGTTTCTCAAAACTCTATATCTACTACAATTTTTCTTTGCTCCACAGAGGAACACACCAATGGCAGTTTGGCCTCCTGGCCGCCTCCTGTGCCATAGGTCTCCACTTAGCACAATGGGTAGTAGTCTCATAGGACTCCACAGAGTCTTTCTGCTCCAGGAACAATTCAAGGCTTTCTACCAAGGTCACTGTGATCTCTGTGATTCTCGTCCTCTAGCTCAATTTATTCTAATACTTCATAATTGACTAAAATATCACCTCAAACAAATTTCCCCTAACTATGAAAGTGTCTCCTCCCGGTTCCGCTTTATTTTATGACCCTATTTATTCAGTAGCACTTATTACAATCTCTCAGAAGCTTTACCTTTACATTTATTGTCTTTTCTCTCACCACCATAGCACCAGTTGCACTTTACAGAAGCCAAATTCAGGAGATAGATGCGCCAGTATCTCACAAAGAGACTGTAAGAAAGTACTTCCCTGAGACATGGATCTGGGACTTAGTGGTGGTAGAGTAAGTAACTTCCTTTATCTGTAAATGCAACAATATAGATTCCTTACAATTTTTACTTCTGGGCTAATTCCTCTTTTTATTGTAAATATTTTAAATGTACAACATGATGCTTTGATATATATATATATATATATATATATATATATATATATATATATATAGTGAAATTATTATGACAGTCAAGTAAATTAACACATCATTTCTTGTTGTTGGCTTGGGGGTGGGGGTAAGAGAATCTAAAATCTATTCTCTTGGCAAATTTCCAGTATATAATATATTGCCTTTAACCATGGTCTTCATGCTGCCAATTAGATTTCTAAATTTATTCTTCCTACATAACTGTGATGTTGTACCCATTCACTTGTCTCTCCTTACCCACCCCTGCATTATTCACCATTCTATTGTCTATTTCTATGTATTCAACTCTTTTAAATTCTCCGTACAGGTGTTGTTGTGTCTTACTTCATTTAGCATCATGACCTCAAGGTTCATCCAGATTGTCACAAGTGGCAGGCAGTATGACCCTTTCCTTAAGGCTGAAAAATACTTCATTTTATATATGTACCACAATTTCTTTATCCATTCATTCATCAACAGACATTCTGGTTGTTTCCAAATCTCAGTTATTATGAATAACACTGTAATAAACATAGGGGCACATGTATCTCTATGAGGTGATGATTTCAATTCCTTTGAGTAGATACCTTGAAGAAGAATTTCAAAATCATATAGTTGGGGTGTTGTGTGTGTGTAATCTCCACACTGCTTTGCATAATGACTGTACTAACTTACAGTTCCTCTAATAGTACACAAAGATTCCCTTCCTTTACATCCTCCCCAACTTTTTAATCTCTTATCTTTTTGATAAGTCATCCTAACAGGTGTGAGATGATAATAGATGTGAGGTGATAATAGGTGTGAGGTGATAACTTCTTGTGGTTTTGATATGTTTTCCCCTGGTATTTAGTAATGTTAAGAACTTTTTCTTAGATCTCTAAACTATTCTTATGTCTTCTTTGAAAAAAAAAAGTCTATCTAATAACTTGCCAACTTTCTGATACAATTATTGGGGTTTTGCTTTTGAGCTCTGTGAGTCCTTTATACATTTTCAATATTAATCCCTTATCATATATACGGTTCACGCTTATTTTCTTAATCCATGGGCTGATTTTTCACTTTGTTAACTCTTTCCTTTGCTGTGAAAGGCTTTCTAGTTTACATAATCCCATTTGTCTATTTTTGCCTCTCTTGGCTGTGCTCTTGGTGTCATATTCAAAAAATCACTGCCCAGACCAATGCCAAGATTTTCTCTATGTTTTTACATGAATTTTATAGTTTCAGATCTTTAATCAATTTTGACATGATTTTTGTGTATGGTCTGATAAAGACCCAATTGCACTCTTCTGCATGCACACTCTCTCCAGTTTTTCCAGTATCATTTATTAAAGAGACTTTCCTTTTCCATTGTTTCTTCTTAGGGGCCTATTGAAAATTAGTTAATCATATATGCTTGAGTTTATTTCTGTGCTATTGTGTTTCATTATTCTATACATCTTATTTCATGCCAGAATCATACTATTATTATTATGACTTTGTAATATAGCTTGAAATCAGGAAGTGTGATTCCTCCAACTTTTTCTTTTTTTAATACACAATATGTTTACATATTTATGAAATATAGTACAATGATTTGATATATGTATACAATGTGTGATGATCAAACCATGATAGTATTTACACCTTCTAAGATAAATTTATCCTTTCTATGTGTTGGCAAACTTTCGACTCTTCTAATTTTTTTGAAACCCATCAATTACTGTTGTAGACTGCAGTTATCTTATTGTGCTGTAGAATACTAGAACTAACTCCTTAGGTAGAGGTTAGAAAATGGGCACTAATAATCTCTACCCACCACCATTTCTAATCTCTAGTAACCATTATTTTACTCTTTTTTTCCTATAAAATCAACTTTTTATATTTCACCACTTGAGTGAGATCATTTTATGCCTGGCTTATTTCACCAAACACACCCAGGTTACCACAAAAAACTTTCTTTTTTATTTAATATTTGTGTGTGTGTGTCTCACTTTTTCTACTTTAAAATTGCTTTTTGCTGTTCAGGATCTTTTGCAGTTGCATACAAATCTTAGAATTACTTTTCTACTTCTATGAAAAAATGCAATTGTAATTTTGATAAAGATTATAGTGAACCTATATATCCCTTGGTTAGAAGTGTCCCTGGATAGGTCTCTCCAAGTGGGCAGTGGAACCTCCACCCAGCCAGGGTAGGTTCTTGACTTACAGCGCTAAAAACAATTTCAGGACATGTCAAAAGCAATATACATGCAAAGATTTATTAAAAGACTGCACTTATTTCTGGACAGCCAAGTTTCTGCTAGAAATCCTAATAGTCTTATTGAGAGTCCCTTCTATATAACAAATGAAATTTTCTTGTTCCTTTCAAAAATATTTTTATCCAAATTTTGTCAATTTTATAATGTGTATCAGTGTGGGTCTCTGGATTCATTTTATTTGGTGTTCTCCAGATTTCTTGTATCCAGTTTTCTATTTACTTCTTTTTTAAAATTGATTTTATTTTTTAAATACACAACAGCGGAATGCATTACAGTTCTTATTACACATATAGAGTACAATTTTTCATATCTTTGTATATAGAGTATGTTCATGCCAATTCATGCCTTTATACATGTACTTTGTTTTTTTCTTTTTTGCATTACAATTCTTATTACACATATATACCACAATTTTTCATATCTCTGTTTATATATAAAGTGTGTTGACACCCAATTCGAGTCTTCATATATGTACTTTGGATAATGATGTCGATCACATTCCACCATCCTTGCCAATCCCCTGCCCCCTCCCTTTCCCTCCCACCCCCTTCCCTATCTAGAATTCATCTAAGCCTCCCATGCTCCCCCCTACCCACCCACCCCACTATGAGTCAGCCTCCTTATATCAGAGAAAACATTCAACATTTGTTTTGGGGGGATTGGCTAACTTCACTTAGCATTATCTTCTCCAACACCATCCATTCAAATGCCATGATTTTATTCTCTTTTAATACTGAGTAAAATTCCATTGTGTATATATGCCACACTTTTTTATCCATTCATTTACTAAAGGGCATCTAGGTTGGTTCCACAATGTAGCTATTGTGAATTTTGCTGCTGTAAACATTGATGTGGCTATGTCCCTTCGTATGCTGTTTTTAAGTCCTTTTGGTATAGTCTGGGGAGAGGGATAGCTGGGTCAAATGGTGGTTCCATTCCCATATTTCCAAGGAATCTCCATACTGCTTTCCATATTGGCTGTACCAATTTGTAGTCCCACCAGCAGTGTATGAGTATACCTTTTTCCCCACATCCTCGACAACACTTATTGCTTTTTGTATGCATAATAGCTGCCATTCTGACTGGGGTAGTTTTGATTTGCATTTCTCTGATTGCTAGAGATGATGAGCATTTTTTCATATATTTGTTGAACTTTCTATCACTTTCTCATTTCTTCTCTTGAGATTCCAGTAATATATACATTATTCTTCTTGATGGTGTCCCACAGCTCCCTTAAGCTATCTTTTCATTCTTTCTTTTTGCTCCTCAGATGAAATGATTTCACAAGACCTGACTTCAAGTTTGCTTGAAGTCCTTTTTTTTATTTGATGCAGTCTGATGTTGAAGCCCTCTAATTAATTTTAAGTTCAATTATTGTATTCTTCAGATCTATGATTTCTACTTAGTAGTTTTTATATTTTTCTTTGTTGGAATTCTTACTTTGTTCATGCATTTGTCTTCCAATCTCAATTAATAGCTTTATGACTATTCTTTAGAATTCTCTGTTGAGTGTATCATCTGCCTCCATTTCATTAAGGTCACTTTCTGGAGATTCATCTTTTTCTTTTGTTTGAAATTTTTCCTGTTTCTTCCTTTTCACTGACCCTCTATATTGGTTTCTCTGTATTAGGAAAAGCAACCATACCTCACTTTTGTTAAAGTGGTCTCATGTAGCAGAAGGACCTCACTAATAAGCCCAACCAGATATTCTAGGTGCCTCTTAAACGTTTGTATTTATCCATATTGTCTTATTCTTAGTGGACCCAAGGAGATTAAAGTATAACAAAGTCTGTCAATGTCTTGAGATTAGCAAGACAGAAGCTAATTTCTTGAACTGCAGCAGAAAAAGTTAGCATATTAGGTAGATACTTTAATTACATTGATCCTCAAGGAGAAGCTGGGAGTTAGAATATATCTTTCATTCACTCTGTTCAAAGCTGGGAAGAGGATCTGTGACAAATGCTTCCATTCTTATTCATACTACACATACATTCAACTTAATGCTTTGTTCTTTATTTTTTGCTCCCTGAGACAGGCAAGTTAGCTGGACACTTAGCTTTATCTTGGGAGCCAGCCAATCAGAAGAGTTATTGGAAGGAACCACATACTCATTCATGTTCCTAGAGACAGACTGACTGCCTGATCCTTCGGCTACTAAATGCAGGCTAACTGAAGGCCTGATCCACAGAGAGCATCTGGGATAGTTGAGGCATTAAGTATGTAGTCTAGCCTTCTCCAGGGAAAAGCTGGGTGCTGAAAAGTTTTTACCTGTTCACTCTGCACTGAGCCCTAGGAGAGAGCTGCTGAAAGTGCTCATGTACCCCATTTAAAACCACCTTTTTGTTCTCTGTGGTTTCAGAGTACTTGAGAATGAAAGTACCATCCAATCTTAGAATCATCTAGAGGTAGATGATTTAGGAGCCAGACACTTGGATAGGAGCTGTAAAAGTTGGGGTGCTTGATGTGTTGACCAATTTCTTCCAGGAAGAAGCTGGAGACCCAGTTTTATCACTGAAGCAAGCCAGGAGTGGAAGGCATGGGAAGTGCCCACACTCTAATTCTGTACTCCAGAAGTCTACTGTTTACCTGTCCCTTCTCTCCCAAACAAGGCCAATTAGAAACCCAACCCTCAGTAATAAGCATGTAGATAGACCCATTTCAGGGAGAAGTAGGAACTTTTAGCTAACTTTTCAAAATCCAAGTAGGAACTTTTAGCTAACTTTTCAAAATCCAACCACTTTTAAGCTTATTGCTGTTTTCAGGAGAGGTTTAACATACTATGTTATAAAGTATCACTAGTATAATTAAATCAAAACTAAGAAATTTTACAAAAATTTAATTCAAGGATTTACAGAAAAAAGAGGAATGGTTCTAAATATAACCAAGCATTGAGCGGATTAACAATTATGAGATCCTTTATTGGTCAGCAATCTTAGGTTAAGTACAAAATCAGGCCAAATAGGCACAGTAATAGCAGAAATAAAAAATGATAAATCTGCCCATGCTGAACCTGCATTTTATAGAAAAAAAAATTAACGATACTTTCCAATTACTTATTTAATCTATAATTATATTGTCTATAAAAAGTATACTACAATGATATATCTATAGGAGGTTCTGATAGAGACAAGCCTTGAAAAAACAGGGTTGGAAGAAAAGCCTTATATTTTTCAATGCGTGGTCTGAATTATGCTCTTCGTTATTTGTATTTCTATTAAATGCATTCAAATCATGATAACAGAATCATTTTATAAGACCTCTCTTCCTTGAAGAATTTATTTCACTTATTTCCTGTTCTTCACATTACCTTCCTCCCAGCTCATCGGGTGTAGCTGAAGTAGGAGGAACTGTCCCTGACACCATCACTGAGTGGAAGGCAGGGGCCCTCTGCCTGTCCAATGACACTGGGCTTGGTCTCTCTCCCACTGCCTCTCTCCGAGTCTTCCAGCCCTTCTTTGTGGAGCTCACAATGCCCTACTCTGTGGTCCGTGGAGAGGCCTTCACACTCAAGGCCACTGTGTTGAACTACCTTCCCAAATGCATCCGGGTAAGGATGTCTTTTCTAAATTGAATATAAGGCAACAGTCAAGTAAATTAAAAATTGCATTTCTAGGAATACTGACAAACTCTTTTATATAAGATGTGATCAACAGAAAGTGAATACCATCAGAGAGATATTCATATCTTATATATATTATAATTGCTATTATCTCTAAGTACTGAATTGCAAAAACAAGTTTCTAACCCTTATTATAACCCTTTAAAGTTAGATAGTTTGGGCAATGATTTTGAGGTGGGCTGAAGTGTAGCTCAGTGGTCAAGTACTTGCTACCATGTACAAAGTTCTGAATTCTATTTCCAACACTTGGGGGGGGATGGGGATTTCTGACATAGACAACAAATATCAATGTTCTTCCTGCTCATGTCAGATTTTCTAAGATTCACCTTCTACATTCCTTCATAGTTAACTTATTGATTATGCTCAACCTCATTTTAAAAGTTGTTTGTGAGCACATTACCTGTGCTGAAACCATAACTATTTATAGACTTGTAAACTCTGCTGGGAGAGCTTAGAAAAATGACCAATCTTCCAGGTCACAGAAACAGAGCTCACACAGGCAAAGAGCCAGCATTACCTTGCCTCACCTTTGGTCCCACCGTCTGGAAGAAGAGGCTCCCCTAGAATACTAAGATCAACCAACATTACTAAGATTAAGTTGACTCAAGTTCTAAAGTTACTCAGTGCTCACTGATAAAATCTTTAAGCCTAAGTACCCCAACACCTAACCATTCCCTCAATATCCTTTATTTCAATACCATTATCCTTCTGGTCTCCTACTTATAAACTTTTTGCCTGTTGTGTGGTTTCAGGTCCGCATACAGCTGGAAACCTCCCCCACATTCCTAGCTGTCCCAGTGGAAAAGGAACAAGGGTCTCATTGCATCTGTGGGGATGGGCGGCACACTGTGTCCTGGGAAGTAACTCCAAAGTCATTAGGTGAGGAACAAACTCCTGGAGTTTCTAATTCTCTACTCAAGGATTGTGTGTCTCAGGGTTACTTCCCTCAAGCCAAGACATCCAGAAGGTAGGAGGTCTGTAATTCGAGGATTCCTAGAAGGATACCCTCACTTCCTCACCTCCATCTCCACCTTATATTCTCAGTATCAGAGGCCTCTAGGTTATGTTGCTTTATTTCTGCTCTTATGTTTTTATGAAACATAAGCCTACAGAGCATTAAACATTTATAAATCTTGAAATCAGAAGCACAGAGGAAAGGAAAGATGGTTCTTATCTCTACTGCTTTTTTGTTTTTGCTTTTTTAGGAAATGTGAATTTCACTGTGAGTGCAGAAGCACTGGAGTCTCAGGAGCTCTGTGGGAGTGAAGTGGCTATGGTCCCTAAATATGGAAAGAAAGACACAATCATCAAGCTACTGTTGGTTGAAGTAAGTGAACCTGTCAATTTGATAAGTCATACAAAAACAGCACCGAATCAGGTTAGGGAAGAAGAGATGGATAATATATAGTCCATAATAACATTCATACTACACATATTTGGATATAATTAATAATTATAATAATAATATATGATAGTTTCTTAAAATTTTTCTTCTCTATTCCTATCCACCTATCATCCCCATCTCAGTCTCTGTCTCATGTATGTGTGTCTGTCTGTCTGTCTAATCTGTCTCTCTCTCATGACATGTTTTCTGTATTTTTCCCTCATGCTGTCATCTATCAACATGTCTCCTTCATAATGCTTATATTTAACTTGATAATATAATGCAGTTCAAGTCCTTCTCTTTAGTATTCAAAATTCTGTTGTTTATCAGTACACATGCCCTGAGAGTCAGTTTATGATTATCTCTAACTTATTTTTCTTTTCCCTAAAGCCTGAAGGACTAGAGAAGGAAGTAACATTCAACTCACTCCTTTGTCCCTCAGGTAAGAGTCAACTATTTTGATTAAAATAGCACTAAATACAGCTTGTATAATGTTTGAAGTCCAAAGAATTTTTGTATATTTTGTCCCTTTCACTGTGAGGTAAGACCTGATAACGTTTCTAATTCTGTAACTTTCCTAAGTGCAAAGATTAATGCTTGCATAGTCTTTAACCTGATACTGAGATATATATAAAGATTGCTGGCATAACTTTAGATCTGCTTCTCCATCAGGGGGCAGCACTCCACCTGATCCCAGCTTTATTTCAAACTCTGCATGTGTGAGTCTTTTATTTTCTAATCCTCCATAGCCCTTTGCTGCAACCACAAGTTTGGCCTTGCTGATTATGGCACATTGCCTTTATTTTGCTGAAGTATATTCCTGCTGTACTTAATCTGTTGAGAGTTTTTTCATGAAAGGATGTTGAATTTTGTCAAAGCTTTTACTTCATCCAATGAAATGATCATGTGTTTGTTCTCCCTTTTATTAAAGTGATATGTAACATTTATTGATTTGTTTTTGTTAAAATATACTTGGAGATAAATCACACTTGATCATGGCAAATGATACTGTTAATGAGTTGTTGAATTCAATTTGCTAGTAGATTTTTGAGGATTGTTACATCTATGTTCATAAAAGATACTAGCTTATAATTTTCTTTTCTTGTAATACCTCTGTCTGGCATGGGTAGTGCTGTCGCATAAAAAGCTTTTGGAACAGAAACACATACATGGCACCAAGATCCATATGCTTTTCACCATGAGTTCTTTTTTTTTTTTTTTTTTTTTTAATTTCTGCCTGACTCATGTGGTCCAGCTGTAATATTATCCCCTGGATTCCCAGGGAGGTGAAGCCAGAGTGGGCTCCCTGGAAAGCATCTTGGAATGCTAAGGGAGCTGGATAACTGCCTCTGATTCTTTTCCTCCTGTAGAAACCCCATGGACCCAGGGAAAACTTCTCCTCTAGTATTGTATCTACCTGGAGGAGAGAGTTGATGTGGTTAAAGTGAGATAATTCTTCTTATCCTTCTAATTTGGTTTTAATTCAACTCTGTGGACCACACAGTTTTCTCAGACTTATTTCCAAGTATCAGAGGTTTCAAAAAGATGTACTTGTTTCCAGATATCTGCTAGTTCAACTTTCTGTGGAAAAGGTGGACATATGCTATAGTCTTAGTTTTAATGGAACTAAAGAAATCCCTTCTTTAGTTTACATTTATACTTCCAACAGTATACATTTCCATAATGTATACTTAATCATTAATTACCACCTTTTTGCAAAAAAAAAAAGTTGTATTAAAAATATTTTGTTGTGGTTTTAAATTATATTTCCCTAATCACAAGTGAACATAAGCTTATTTTTGCATGTTTATAAATTGCCTTTATATCACTTGACCATTTATGTTTTGAATATTTTAATTTTTTAGCCTTACTTGCATGACACTGGATTTTTTTATTAGTTGACTATATTGCATATATTTTCATTTATGTGGCTATTTTTAAAATTTTTCTTATGATATCTTATTTCTTATATACACCTTAAATATTATGAATAAGAGAAGATATATACCACACTTCTCTAATTTTCTTCTTCTTGTACTTCACCAAGATTAAAAACAGCATTAGATGTATGTTCATCACTAGCAATTATTTAATTTTAAATGAGTCAAAATGTTGTCCTTCTCTTGGTTATTTTTCTTTTCAGTTTGCTAATGATGTTTGTTGTCTCACAAAAGTTTCAATATTAACTTTATGATAAGGGATGCAATATGAAAGCAAATACTACACTTCTCTCATTTTCATCTTCACATAATCCACCAACATTTAAACAGATACATATGTCCATCTTTAGTAATTATTTTATTTTCAAGAAGTCAAATGCTATTCATCTTCATCTCCTCATACCCATTTTTAGGTCTTCATAAAAATACTATATTCATTAAGGTGAAAATTGAAGAAAGAATATAAGATTATTGTAGAATTTGAGTGCTTTGGGGGAATTTTCCTTTGCTTATGTATATATACAGGTTTTGTTGGGGGATTTTTTTCCTTATACAATGCATTATTGATTAAGGAGGGTGAAGGCAGCCAAAAAAAAATAGATGATCTTATCATAGCCATAGGATGAACGCAACTGAACCACAACATTACAAGGGTCTTATCAATCTGTTTTAAAATGAAACTCTACATACAGGGGAAAAAAATGTGTTCAGGGATGAAATTCAGAATATCTTAGAATCCCAATAGCCATGTATAAGATGTTAAAGAAAACTGTTCTGCAAAAAAGAAGACCAACTTTTCAGGAATAATTAAGTAAGTCATAGTTTTAACTGAGGGATCATAAAATACATATATTGCATCTTCAGAAACATATATTGCAGAAATAGTTTCCCTATGACTGATTTGTTTCTTCCCTTAGGCGCTGAGGTATCTGAACAATTATCCCTGAAGTTGCCACCAAATGTAGTAGAGGAATCTGCCCGAGCCTCTGTCTCAGTATTGGGTGAGTTTCCAGTCCCTAAGTGAACTTGGATATTAACAGCTTCTACTATATTTCTTTTCCATAAATATTTATTTAAATTAACAGATATAATTTTAATGTTTTCCCTCTTTGGGTTTGTTTATTGCTTCCGATCATATTTCTATCTATGAAATACACCTTCCTAAAAATCCTAATTATTTTCAAGCACAGCTAATTACTGTTTTCCTTTTAATACTTCAGATAGACTATAATCTCTAAACTTTATGACTTCCCTCTCTCCCATTTCATAGGAGATATATTGGGCTCTGCAATGCAAAACACACAGAATCTCCTCCAGATGCCTTATGGTTGTGGAGAACAGAATATGGTTCTCTTTGCTCCTAACATCTATGTTCTGGATTATCTAAATGAAACACAGCAGCTGACTCCAGAGATCAAATCCAAAGCCATTGGCTATCTCAACACTGGTGAGTTACTGAATGAGTGAGTAGAAAGCTGACAATATTATTTCAATTTATTTCCCAGTACACTTGAATTACTTATCAATACTATGTATTATACATCAGTTTATCCTACCATGATTGCTACTATGGTATGAATACTCTGATGGTTAATTTCACAAAAACTATCCAATCTCCAGTAAAATTTTCAGCACTCAAAACCTTCTAAAGTATGACAGAAATATTCAGCAAAAGGCACAAGAGAGGCCAAAGCATTTTAATAATGTCTCTAGCCTGTGAATACACATTTATCTGTCATATTGTTTCACTAACCTTCCATTCCAGGTTACCAAAGACAGTTAAACTACAAGCACCAAGATGGCTCTTATAGCACCTTTGGGGAGAAATATGGCAGGAACCAGGGCAACACCTGGTAAGTGAAGAGCAATTTTATGAGCTCTCATTTCTGCACCAAATTTTTTCATATATTACCACATTTGTATTCACAGAAACCCTAGACATATACTAGCTAGATAAATACAGAAAAATTAGCAAAGTAACAAGCCAAAAATCTGATGTTTAAATACAATGTGTTAGACTTGTTCCCCAAATTTACCCTGTTGATAATATACATAGTGTTTGTTTCTAAATTGGCTCCCATAACCATGAGTTTTTAAATGACATTGTCAGTGAACATATTACTTCCAGATAAACCACGTTAACTCAATTTTTATTGTTTTCTTAGATCATGCTTATCTTGACTGAGAAAAATATCACTAAAAGGAGAAAAGAATTAAGGAGACTGTGATATGAGACATTATCCTTTAAATCCCTTAGGCAAAAACCAGTTAAAAGTTATTACATAAAAAAGCTGATTATAGAAGATTCTTTCAGGTATAGAAGAAATCTCTGAAGAAAAGAGAGATCTAAAACCCTTCCTCCTGAAGTAACTAAGAAAAATAAGTAAGTTAGAAATGCTTAGACTTCCTGTGGCAAATACCAGACCTATAGGAAATATGAGACCTACAGATACTAGGAGACTAAAGGAGAGAGGAATTCTAAGTACACAAAAATTCCTGTTATGTTACTCTTCTATGTAGAGAAGTGTCATAGGAAGCCTATTGTTGGTATGTGGTTATAAAATCCTTCTGACAATATAATATCATCATCACTTGCTCCCCCACAGGCTCACAGCCTTTGTACTGAAGACTTTTGCCCAGGCTCGAAAATATATCTTCATTGATGAAACACACATTACCCAAGCCCTCACCTGGCTCTCCCAGAAGCAGAAGGACAATGGCTGCTTCAGGAGCTCTGGGTCACTGCTCAACAATGCCATAAAGGTGAATCATTCCAGGGCTAGTTTTGATGTGTCCATTAGGATATCTATAAGGGTGAAGAAAAGAAGTGACAATGTAGAAATTCCTGACAGAAGTCATCCAAGGAAAATAAAACCTGGATAACACTAAGAAAGAGGGAATGGAACTTAGAATTTTTGTGATACTTTAGGTCATTGGGGATGGATATGAATAAAAATAAATTCCATGACACAGCTCAATAGAACAAGCTGTTCAATGAGATTCTGAAAAGCTAAATTATTCAAGTCTTTTCCTTTTCCATATTCACAGGGAGGAGTAGAAGATGAAGTCACCCTCTCGGCCTATATCACCATAGCCCTTCTGGAGATTCCACTCCCAGTCACTGTAGGTACCACCTCATTTCCCTGGTAAAGAGTAGTTCTGCATGCAACAAAACCACTTACCTGCTCTCTGAAACACTAACCTACTGAAACCCAACTGTCAGCCTTTCATCTAAGCAGTGTCAATGACTTCCAGACCAACAGAGAATTTGGCCAATCTATTAAGACAGACTTGTACTTTCCCAGTCATGCCTCTGGGCTATATCCCCCTTTAGGATTTTTCTCCGGAGAATCCTAAAGATATGGTCTATGTTTCTGGGCTTGCATAGGTAAGAATAGCACCCTGGTACAGTCATACATGCCTGTAATCCCAGCTACTTAGGAGTGGAGGCAGGAGGATCATAAGTTTCAGGACAGGCTAGGCAAATCAGCAAGACCCTATCTCAAAACAAAACAATTTTTAAGTCTTGGGGCTGCAGTTCAGTGGTCAAACACCCCTGAGTTCAATCCTCAGTACCACAAAAAATGTATATGTGTATATGTGTGTATATGAGAATGGCAGAGCAAAATCTATTCTTTCAATATCCATTAGAATGAGGAACAGATGAACAAATGTATTCAAAAACTTCTTTATCTCCTGTGTCATAAACTGTGTGATAACCTGGGAATGCTAGCACCCCTCTTCACATAGTTTAGTTTTACTTTTTGTTCTCCTATCACAGCATCCTGTTGTCCGCAATGCCTTGTTTTGCCTGGATTCAGCCTGGAAGTCGGCAAAGGAAGGAGCCCATGGCACCCATGTCTACACCAAGGCACTTTTGGCCTATGCATTTGCCCTGGCAGGTAACCAGGACAAGAGGAAAGAAGTACTGAACTCACTTGATGAGGAAGCTGTAAAAGAAGGTGAGAGAACACCTTATATCTTTCTCTCATCCCACATTCTCTGTATCAAGAACTACATTACAAAACTTCCCTACTCCTACCTCTTATGATCCTTATCCCCCTCTTCTTTTATATACACTATATATAAATATAAATATATATATATATATATATATATATATATATATATACACATATATGTATTCCACATCATATTTACATATATTCCACATCATATTTTTATAAGATTCAGGATACCTTAATAAAATCAGACATCAAAATATAAGAGATGATAGATTTAGTAGTGAGAAGTTTGGCCTCTGGAGACTAGCTTCAAAGTAACTTATGTATGTGATCATGGGCAAGTCAGCAACTTGTCTGTTTCAGTTCCTTCATCAGTAGAATGAGGCTAATAATATAATTTATCTCATAAGATTGTTGTAGTAAATAAATGAATACGTGGAAAACACTAGTAGAATATATGGCCAAGAGAATTCTATAAAAGTACTAGCTATTATTACAAAGCTATCAGTTCCTTATACCCAACCCTTACACAATGCCATCATATCATCTTAAACATAAGGAAAGATTCATGGAATTGCCCCATGAACAAATTCTGATATTTTAATCTGATTTCACAATACCAATAATGTTGACCAATCTATTCATGTTCACAAAATTCTTCTACATATACTGTGGTCTATATGAGGTATTAATGAAATAGAAAATAAAATGCAGATATTAAAATGGCCAATAAAGTGTATTCTACCTTTGTCTTTTAGCAGTGTACTTTAATATTTGGTAAATGTTTCAGATATACCAAGAAAGCATAAAGAATATTTAGAAACACCCATATAACTCCCTCCCAGTGTAAGAAATAAAGTATTACCAATGCAGAAAAAAAAAGTCCCTATGTTACCACTTCTACTATCAGAGGTTGTCATTATCCTGAATTTTTCATTACAATTTTCATGTATTTTTTTATATTTCTGCTACATATTCCTAAGTAATATTATAATTTTCACATTTCACACCTTTAGATATGCAGTATTACATTTAAGTAGCTCATTTGTTCATCTTTTATTTTTTAAGTTCAACATTATACTAATGTCAATCTCCACACATGTCCCTGTAACTTTAGTTCATTACTTTTCACTGCGGTACAATATATTATAATATAATATATAATTAGGTTATAATTTATATGTTGAGTTTCTCCTCATGAATCCTTTGTTACCTTTTGCTATTACAAACAACACTACAGTGAATATTCAAGTGTTTATCTCATTGTACATGTGTTTCCCAAAATTATACTTTGATCATAAGCTAAACACACTTTCTCCATTTCTGAATATTGCCAAATTGCTCCAAAGGAGCAGTCAACATCCCATAGTAGTGAACATCAGCTCCCACAGCTCCCAATGTTTCACACCCATGTGGTATTTCATGTACTAGTACAATTTTTAGTATTTTAAGGATTAATTTTTTTTCTTTTTAAATCTAATGAGTGTGAACTGTATTATTTCATGTGATCTGTGATACCCACAAGAAACCTCTAAGGACAGGCCTGAGAAAAATCTTGACATATTCTAGATATGGTTTAAACAACATCAGAAATAGGAAATAGCCGCAACCAGTGAGAGAACTTGCTCGGCCATCCCAACTGTAGTAACTATTTCAAAGTACAGATGGCAATAGGTTCTGACTCTGGCAACATTAGCTGCCTTAACTTGGTTGAAATATACCAAGTTCATATTTTCATTGAGGGGAACGTGTCTCTATGAGGTTTGAAATATTACAATCAGAAAGAAACCCTCTCTTCAGCTCCAATTTGGATACTTTCATCTTAAAATAAATATGAATATTTAGTCACTTATGAGTATCTATTTCTCCCACCCAGATAATACTATCCACTGGACACGGCCTCAGAAACCCAAGGCACCACAGGGACTTTTGTACCAACCCCAGGCTCCCTCTGCTGAGGTGGAGATGACGGCCTACGTTCTCCTCACTCTCCTAACAGTCCAGCTGGCCCCGACCTCAAAGGACCTGACTTCTGCAGTGCCCATTGTAAAGTGGATCACAAAGCAACAGAATTCCCATGGTGGTTTCTCCTCCACCCAGGTTGGTTATTTGCCAGAATCTTCAATTAACCTTCAAGTAGAAAAAGACAAACACAAGAGAAAAAAAATGAAAATGAAAATACCTTGAAAGATTGTCAGCATATAGGGATAATTATATAAGTCAAAGATGACTAAAAAGAAAATGCATAGAATTCTGGCACCCTGTCCCTGTGCTATCACAGTCTCCTGTTTTCAAAACTCTGCCTCCCTAAAGTAGTGGAGTGGCATCAGCAGAACAAGGGGGAAGTCTCTTACCAACTCTTCTCCAGTTTTAGGAATCCCTTCACAACTGTTCATGGGAACTCTAAATACAATAATCTTGCCTTGAGAATCTCCATTCTCAGGTCCTTTGACACATTTCATGGCCCCCATCTGCCTCTTAGTACACATTCATTCTTAGAAGCATAAGGAATTGTTTTTACCCATCCAACTTCCTAAGTCTAACTATATAACCATGTATCTAAACATGAAGATGAGATAACATCTCAAAACAAGGAAGCCATATATCTGGATGGGGCTAGGCTTTTTTTTTAATAATAATACCCACCTTCCAAGAACTACCAAGGGGTCCTATAAGAACTACCTTCATCCCTTCCAAGGGCAGTGCCCTCAATGACTTAAGGACCTCCCACTAGGCCTCACCTCTTAAAAGATTCCACCACCTCTCAATTTCACCACTCTGAGGACCAGACACTCAACACGTGATCCCAAAAGGACAAACCATTTCCAAACCATTGCAATATCTAAGTGGGTTCTCCCACTCCTCTTTCAGGACACAGTGGTGTCTCTCCATGCTTTGTCCAAATATGGAGCAGCTACTTTTACTAGGACTGGGAAAGCTGCACAGGTCACCATCCAGTCTTCAGGGACATTTTCCTCAAAATTCCAAGTGGACAACAACAACCGCCTGTTACTACAGCAGGTCTCCTTACCAACAGTGCCTGGGGAATACGGTGCAAGAGTGACGGGAGAAGGATGTGTCTACCTCCAGGTGAGACTCTCAGGGTAAAGGAGGACAAGGGTTTACACAGTATCTGTTATCACCCAAAAACCCTAGCTCAGCAAACCATGGAGGCAAATCAGAACTGAGGAAGATGACGGGAATTCTGATAAGAGGGAAAAAGAGATTTTGTCTTTAATATTCCACAGACATCCTTGAAATACAATATTCTCCCAGACAAGGAAGACTTCCCATTTGCTTTAGAGGTACTGACTCTTCCCCAAACTTGTGATGGACCCAAAAGCCACACCACCTTCCAGATCTCAATGAATATCAGGTAAGATTTTTTGACTATATCACCTAATTCTAGGAGTAACAACCAGTCTTCTTACCCAGACTCCTCATCAAGCTAAACATTGTGACAGTAAGTGCTCACACTGCATTTATTTAAAAGGTAATATATTCTTTTATGTTGATGCAATAGAATTTCTTGGTGATGAAGTTTAAATTGTCCATCCCCTGCCTCTAGGACCTATTATTGTCTAATGTTACTTAAAAGTTAATGTTTCTCCTCAATAAAAAAAAAGAATATCACATTACCTATGACCTGAATTCCTTCAATCTAATGAAATCCTGAAATCCTGTTGTACTTGATATAGTTATGGCAAAGAAAGAATTCTTGCAAAGCTTGAATAGGAGAAAAGAGTGAATCTTTGGTTGTAATTCCAACGGGCAATAAATAAATCTCAAGTTACATACAATACAATCAATTTGGGAGGGAAATATATTTATACACATTTAAATAGCTACCGGCCTCACAAAAAAAGTATCTGTCTGTAAGAATATTATAATTTGGCTGGGAAAAGATTAAGATAAGTGTATGTAATAAACATCTGGCATAGATTAGAGGCCCCCAGTCAAAGAATCACTTGTGGTGCTTTCTTAAAACACAGATCCTCAGAATCCACACATTTGAAATTCTGATTCAATCAGTTCTGAAGTAGGGCTGGTCTCTATAGCTATAACATGTCCTATTAAAAATTCTTATGCACTACCACTTTTCTAACCATTGGGATGGCATACTTGGGAGGATTTAATGTGTACCTTGTAGAGTACTTAATATGACATAGAAAAACGGGAATATTTAATAACATAGAAAACCCTAATCCCTTCTTTGCTGGGTTCTCAGATACACTGGGAGTCGTCCTGCCTCCAACATGGTCATTGCTGATGTAAAGATGGTTTCTGGCTTCATCCCCCTGAAGCCAACAGTGAAAATGGTAGGTTTATTATAAGCCCAGGATACTCTGTTCTATTTAATGTTTTATGTATCCCTACACTAAGAAAATACTGTTATTAAAACAATATTAAATCAACCTCTATCAATGATTTATATTATCTCCAGACTCACAATTAACAATTTCGCATGTTTGTATGAGTTCCCACCAAGTGCAGAGTATTCTGTCAGAAGTCATGATGGCTAAGGTAAAAAATATCATAGGTTCCTGCTTGCACAGAGCTTAGAATCTTAATGCACATGAACATGAACCCAAGAAAAAACATGAAAATGACTGACATCAACTATCATAAGTATTACAGAAGTTAAGAGAAGAGATTGCTCTAAGTCAAATAAAACAAAAAATTTCCATCACAATATGAAATAGGAGTAATTCCCAAGTTTAGGCTATTTAGTTCCTTTCAGATAAATCAATTTTACCATGGGTCATGTGCCATAATACTATTAAACTCTTCAGCCAAATTACCTTTAATTTTTATTTTTCCTACATGTTTTTACTGACAAAAAGCATTTGAAGGAATTGGGAATAAGAATTTTCACCCCTCTGGATCCTCTAGGGGTTTCATTTATTTTATTAATATTGTGTTTTTTAATTTTCTTCAGCTTGAAAGACTGAACCATGTGAACCGGACTGAAGTCAGCAATAATCATGTCTTGATTTACCTGGATAAGGTGAGAGCCCTGCCAGTGTAGCTGAAAAAAATATAGATAAAAATCCTTCTAAAGATGTTGTCTTGGAAGTAAGTTCATGCGTTTTGTAGACATCCCTTCTAAACTAGAAATCTGAGAACTCCGATGAATGTTTTTCTTCTCTTTTATTTAAACCTGGGATTATGAGTAGAAGTAGCTTATTCTAATATTTGGATATAAATATTTCTTGAACCCTATAAGCAAGGGATTGTCTAAAAAATGTTTTCATTATGTCCACAAGTTATTTTGAAGATACTGGATAATGTAAGGAAGTAACCAATTGCAATTAGTCAATTATTATATCAGCATCCCCATCAACAATATAAAAGGGGAAAACACTGTCAATCTCAGCTAGACTTGGATCATAAAATAATAAAAACCAATAATAATAAAGATAATGATAATCAGTTCACCAATGATAATCAGTTCACCAATAAACCAATGTGATTTTATAGATAGGTATGGCAACATAGTTTATGCATGCCTATATTGATAGGAATCACACTTTGCAAAATCATTATTAAAAACAAAAGCAAAAACAAACTTGAACAAACCAGCAGTGGTATGTCATTTACATACCTCTTCTACACAAGTACTTCCAAAAAATGGAAAAGCAAAACTATACCAAATCTTTGAATAGTTTTTTTTAAAAAAAAAGGACATAGCCAGTTAACCAACAAAAAGCATATAGTATTTCCCCCATGCACAGAGCCACATGATGGCACTGATGGAAGTTATATAAATTGTGTTCATTATTTAAGAAATGTTTTGGCAAATATCCCTTCTAGTCTAAAGACTTTTGTACAATTTAAGGATCTTGTAGTATGCAGTTAGTTGATAAAGGGTTTTTTCCCCCCAAAAAAAGCAGATGAATGCTTATTCATCCAAGGAGAAAAGAAAGCTTCCTGGAAAGTCCATTTAACTCTCTTTTGCTTTATAGGTGTCAAATCAGACACTGAGCTTGTCCTTCACGGTTCTGCAAGATATTCCAGTAAGAGATCTGAAACCAGCCATAGTGAAAGTCTATGATTACTATGAGACAGGTAAGTGTGGACAACTTTCACATAGAAATTAAAATTCCTCATCGGAAACATAGGTTTAAAAATGTATAGGGGTGATTTATTACATTAAATTCTCTTTATCACTTCATTTTGTCTCCAAGTTTGATTTTCCCTTTTTTGTCTTTGATACATACAAAATAGAAGGTAGTAAGTAGTGCATCAAGTGAATGACATTGACATTTCTGATACAATTAAGTTCTTCCAACAGCAAAGATTCTTTCACTGACTTCATATAATGTTTGTTTTTTTCAGATGAGTTTGCAATTGCTGAGTACAGTGCTCCTTGCAGCAAAGGTAAATGATTCATACTCCTTCAAAATGAAGTCAGAATTTTTCTGGTTTGTCTCCCAAATCTCTTCCTTCATAAAATTCTGGCTAAATATTCTTCATAGGTATTATATTGCTCATACTGTGTATTGTTGCAGAAAAACATGCATTTGAGAAGAACCAAGGACTCTGTCAAATCTCAGATGGCACAGAAGGCTGCTTACAGGATAATTATATATAATAGAGTTCATTTCCTACTAATTGGATTTCCTTAGGCACTATGATGCTCAAATTTAAGGAAAGGAATGTTTTCTTTTCACTGAAATCTAAGTTTATCTTAATTTCCTTTTCTTTCCACTATCACAGATCATGGAAATGTCTGAGAACTACATGAACAAAAAGTACTTTGCTATATAGTCTCTGTTCACAGGACTTCACAGAAAAGAAACTCTTCTTGCATCTTCAAAGATTTGATAAATAAACATTTTTCTTATCAATTTCTAGCATTACTTCCTCATTAATTCAATAATCATTTCTCCCATTTACATGATTCCAAATAGAAACCTGAGACAAAAATTAACAGCAATCAATGGCTGAGTGAGTTCAGAATATGATAAAACTTAGCAATGTTGGTCTGAGTAAGCTTCACATAGGAGAAAGAAAAAAGTGTTGGATTATATATGAGGAGAATTCATTGTGTGTTTGGTTATAGAAATGCCTGAAGGGAAAAAAAAAAAAAAGAAATGCCTGAAGGAAAAAACAATGAGTGTATTTTTATGAGAAAATAAAAAGACAGACTTGACTAAAGGAGACTTTTTACAATAAAGGGAAGTAAGTAAAATACAAAATTGGGTGGGTTATATTGGAAAGCAGCATAACAAATCAGATCCTGAGCTACGTGGGGGTTACGTGTCCTAAGTTAGACAGGAATCTGCCAACTGCTAAGGGTGACCAGCTTTGGGTATCAGATTCAGTAATGGACAACAGACTAAAAATGTTGAAGTGATACATGTATAAGCAAGTTTTCTCAGAAAAGAGAATATATATGTTATGGTACAAAGTCAAATAGGAGTGTTATATTAGGCCTTCTTCTGGAAATTGGAGTCAGTATTAAAGCATAGATACAAAGTGTTCGGCTACAAAGATGTTTAGATACAAAAATCAGAGCTCCCAAAATCCAAAATCTCATGTTTTTTTAAGATATCTTATTTCTTTTGCAGTCAATACTAAAATCATCTATTATATGAAATTAGAAGCAGAAGCTTCCAGTAATTTTACAGAAAGAGTGAAAAAGAAGGTAAGAAGGGAGATTCAGAGCATGATACTTTCTAGGGGCAGTCCTAAAATCCAAGCTTTCATTTGGCACTAAACTGAAAATATTGAGTTTGGCAGAAGGTGTAGGTAATATTCCCTAAGAACTTCAAAGAACTCTGAAGTTCAAGCAATATTTAGTTCTGTTACCAGACTGAGCCAAAATAAAAAAGTAGAATTTATCTCATTCCACTGGTGATTCCTTTATATAGTTTCTTTATATGGTTGTAGTAGGCAGTAAGCCCTATACCCTCATTCCTTATAATGAATATATTACACTACAGGGCAAAAGAAATTTTGCAGTTGGATCTTAAACAGGGAAAATGTTGGGTATTATCCAAGAGAATCCAGTGCAATCACATGAGCCATTAGAAGATAGAGAGATTCACTAATTGGAAAGTCAGAGAGATTTGACTCACAAAAAAGACTGGACATGTTGTTGACTTAAGGATAAAAGGAAATATATGTCAAAAAAGCAGTGACCTCAGTTCTTAAACAGCAAGAAACTAAGTTCTACCAACAACCAAAGAGATTAAAAGATAACTACAGGCAGCTAGAAGCTCGAAACCATAGCCCAAGTAGACCCTAGTAAAGTGAATATTTTACTAAACCCTAGTAAAGTGAATTCAGTCACATTGTGTCAAACCTCTATGTTGGATAAGTGCTTGCTGTTTTAAGCACATAATTTTTTAAAAATTATTCTAATTTGTTATATATGACATCAGAATGCATTACAAGTCATATTATACATATAGAGCACAATTTTTCATATCTCTGATTGTATACAAAGTATAGTCACACCATTCATTGTGGGGACAAGTGCATGGAGTACTGCATACATGGCATACATTAAGGACATCTGAGTTGCAGGCCACTCCCCTCGTGCTAGGCATGTGAGTGGCAGGCCACCTGTAGACACAGCCGTGGGCGTGAGCTGCGTGTTGCAGTCCCTGTGCTTCCCTATGGCCCACTCTTCCATTGGTCACTGCAAGGACAGCTGGCCAGAAATTGTATTGGTGGCTGCCTGTAATCTGCTTAGTTACGCCTGAGTATATATACATGGTAACTGCGCAGTAAAATCAGACCTGCTTCCTGCTTGGTCTCCAGAGGTCTTAATTAGTGACTCCGCAGCCACACTCTCCTCCACCCTGTTCCGTGAACCTCCTTGCTGGACGCCTGAGAGCTCACACAATTCATATCTTCATACGTGTACTTAGGGTAATGATGTCCATCTCATTCCACCATCTTTCCTACCCCCATGCCCCCTCCCTTCCCCTCTCACCCCTTTGCCCTATCTAGAGTTCTTCTAATCCTCCCATGCTCCCAACCTCACTATGAATTAGCTGCCTTATATTAAAAAAAAAAAAAATTCGGCATTTGGTTTTGGGGGATTGACTAATTTCACTTAGCATTATCTTCTCCAACTCCATTTACCTGCAAATGCCATGATTTTATTCTCTTTTAATGCTGAATAATATTCCATTGTGTATATATACCACATTTTCTTTATCCATTCATCTACTGAACAGCATCTAGGTTAGTTCCACAGTTAAGCTTTTGTGAATTGTGCTGCCTTAAACATTGATATGGCTGTGTCCCTGTAGTATGCTGTTTTTAAATCTTTTGGGTATAGACCAAGGAGTGGGATAGCTGGGTCAAACGGTGGTTCCATTCCCAGTTTTCCAAAGAATCTCCATACTGCTTTCCATATTGGCTGCACCATTTTGCAGTCCAACCAAGCAATGTGTGAGTGGACATTCCCCCCATATCCTCACCAACACTTATTGTTGTATGTATACTTAATAGGTGCCATTCTGACTGGAGTGAACATTTGACAAAATACAGCACCCCTTCATGTACAAAACACTAGAAAAACTAGGGATAACAGGAATAAATCTCAACAGTGTCAAAGCTATCTATGCTATCTATGCTAAGCTCCAGACCAACATCATTCTAAATGGAGAAAAATTGAAGGCATTCCCTCTAAAAATTGTAACAAGGCAGGGATGCCCTCTTTCACCACTTCTACTTAACGTAGTTCTTGAAACAGTGGCCAGAGCAATTAGACAGACAAAATGAAATTAAAGGGATACATACAGGAAAAGAAAAACTCAAATTGGCACTATTTGCCAATGAAACGATTTTTACCAAGAAGACCCAAAAAATTCCACCAGAAAACTTCTAGAACTAGTAAATGAATTCAGCAAAGTAGCAGGATATAAAATCAACACCCGTAAGTCAAAGGTATTTCTGTATATCAGTGACAAATCCTCTGAAAAGGAAACAAGGAAAACTATCACATTTACAATAGCCTCAAAAAAAATAAAATAAAATACTTGGGAATCAACTTAACAAAAGAGATGAAAGACCTCTATAATGAAAACTACAGAAGGCTAAAGAAAGAAATTAAAGAAGACCTTAGAAGATGGAAAGATCACCCACTTGAATCAAAGTGTGAAATATGATATGTCAAGAACTATGTAATCTTTTGAACAACCAACAATAAAAATTAAAAAAAAAAAACTTTGTTAGATCACAGTGAAAAAAAAATAAAAATAAAAGAAGATGGAAAGATCTACCTTGTTCTTGGATAGGCAGAATTAATATTGTCAAAATGACCATACTACCAAAAGCACTATACAGATTCCATGCAATTCCAATCAAAATACCAATGGCATTCCTCATAGAAATAGAAAAAGCAATCATGAAATTCATCTGGAAAAATAAGAGACCCAGAATAACTAAAGCAACCCATAGCAGGAAGAGTGAAGCAGACCTTAAACTATATCAGACCTTAAACTATACTACAGAGAAATAGTAACATAAACACCCTGGTATTGGCACCAAAACAGACTGGAAGACCAATGGTACAGAACAGAGGTCACAGAAAATAACCCACATAATTACAGTTATCTTATATTAGACAAAGGTGCCAAAAACATACATTGGAGAAAAGATAGTCTCTTCAACAAATGGTGCTGAGAAAACTGAAAATCCATATGCAACAAAATGAAATTAAACCCCTCTCTCTCTCTCTCTACATGCACAAAACTAAGCTCAAAGTGGATCAAGGACCTAGGAATTAAGCCAGAGACCCTGTGCCTAAAAGAAGAAAAAATAGGCCCAAATCTCCATCATGTCACATTAGGCCCCAACTTCCTTAATAAGACTTCTATAATGCAAGAATTAAAATCAAGAATTAATAAATGGGATGGATTCAAACTAAAAAGCTTCTCAGCAAAAGGAACAATTAGTGAGATGAATAGAAAGCCTACAGCTTGGGAGCAAATTTTTACACCTGCACATCAGATAGAGCACTAATCTCTAGGCTTTATAAATAACTCAAAAAGCTAAACACCAAAAAAATTAATAACCCAATCAATAAATGGGCTAAGAACTAAACAGACACTTCTCAGAAGATGATACACAATCAATCAATAAATATATGAAAAAATGTTCAACATCTCTAGCAATTATAGAAATGCAAATCAAAACTACTCTAAGATTTCACCTCACTTCAGTCAGAATGGCAATCTTTTATCAATAATAGAAAACTGACACAAACATGTTGGCATAAGTACTTCAACCTTTAGAATCAAATCATAAGTCCTGAATTTGGGTTTTCATTTTTGTCTTTTGTTGTTGTTGTTTTATTGTTTTATTTGCCTCTCAAGGTCCAAAAACTCCTTATTCCTGCCCCTAGAATACAGATACAGACTGGATTATTGGTCTATACACTGGATGTTCATTTACTTATTTAAAAAAAAAAAAAGTTTTAGAGAAAAAAGCAAGATGATGGAATAAAAAAGGTTACTTTCCAAACGGCTCGATGGAGTGTGACCAGGCAAGAGGGCAAGGATTTAATACTGAAATCTCAGAATGGCCTGGGACTCAGAAACTTGCACAGAGTAAAACAAAATAAAAATAAAGGAAAGGAAAACCCCATCACTGGCACCGGCAGCTGCAGATGCAGATCCTCTGTGGGGAGGTCTGATAGACTAAGAGAGCCTGCACTTCAAGTGGCACTGAGGCGTGTCTTGAAGCAGAGATGACATTGATCACACACGTCTACAGTTGAACCAGTAGGTGAGCTACTCTTTGTTTTTGTGTGAGAGATATGCTGCACATTTCCCAGTGACCTGCAAGATCAGGGAAAGTTCCATATTTTTCCTTCTCTGCTACAGTGGCCGGTGAGTGTGGGTCCAAACCCAGGTGCCCAGACTTGTGTGATTCCAGCTGGGTCCAAAAACCTGACCTAGCAGAAGTCTGCCATGTGACCCAGAGTGTCATTAGAAAACCAGATGCAATTCAGGCATGGAAAGTGATGCATCCAGTGGAATTCAAGACATTTAGACCTGAGAGATCCTGGATGTCTCTAACATTTGAATCCTGTGGTTTGCAGGACAGCCAGGAATGACCAGGGACTTGTTTGGATGGGGGAGGAGTGAATGTGTGCTTTGGGACTGAGTCCAGATGGCCAAGAGCCCTGGGAAGCAGAGGGGGTCAAAGGACTGGTTCCTCCATCCTGGAGTGGAACCCAGAGGAGACTCAAGGAATACAGATGCCCAGCACAGACTGAAAGCAGCCAGGCTCTGGAAGTGTGCTGTTTTAAAAGCTTCACCAAACATCATTCCACAAAGCACGAGGGGTCTAGCTAGACCCAAAACCCACCTTTAGGAACTCCACCTCTGTGAACCCATTTCACAGAACACTACAGTGACCCCTTGCTGTGAGTGGAGAAGACAAGATCCTCCAACCTGCTCCACCTTGAAATGCTGAGACTTGCAATCTGAAGAACTCCACACAAAGAAGGAACTGACAGCCCCCAACTACTACTCTTGCACACACTACATACCTCAAGAAAAAAAAAAAGGATAGAAAGATAATTAGGAACTGACAACCAACATGTAATATTATAGACAAATTTTCAAACATTGCAACAGAAACAATTCCTTTATCTTCCATTAAGAACCTTTAGTTTTTAACTTTTGCGTGCTGAATGGTCCATGGACATTTGTACATATACATACTCGTCTCACTTCTCTAATTTCCAGCATTTCATTAAGGTAGTTATTGACTCTGTCTTTTGAGAACTATTGACTCTGGCTTTTGATTAGTATCCCTTGGTTTTGCTTTATATTGTTGTTGTTATTGCTGTCTTATATTGTATTTCACCTATTTCCCTTGATTCTTTTCCTCTCTTTTCTTTTGTAAACGCCAAATTTTATTATTCTTTCACTATTCCTTTTATTCTTTTCTACTACTTTCTGACATCATCCTTTATCAATTATTACATCCTACATCTCCTCTGCATTCTCCCTCTTCACCTTTTTGAAATAGAAACCACTTTTTTTTTTAATTTTTTATTGTTGGCTGTTCAAAACATTACATAGTTCTTGATATATCATATTTCACAATTTGATTCAAGTGGGTTATGAGCTCCCATTTTTACCCCATATACAGATTGCAGAATCACATCCGTTGCACATCCATTGATTTACATATTGCCATACTAGTGTCTGTTGTATTCTGCTGCCTTTCCTATCCTCTACTATCCCCCCTCCCCTCCCCTCCCCTCCCCTCTTCTCTCTCTGCCCCCTCTACTGACATTCGTTTGTCCCCCTTGTATTATTTTTCCCCTTCCCCTCACTTCCTCTTGTATGTACTTTTGTATAACTCTGAGGGTCTCCTTCCATTTCCATGCATTTTCCCTTCTCTCTCCCTTTCCCTCCCACCTCTCATCCCTGTTTAATGTTAATCTTCTTCTCATGCTCTTCGACCCTACTCTGTTCTTAGTTACTCTCCTTATATCAAAGAAGACATTTGGCATTTGTTTTTTAGGGATTGGCTAGCTTCACTTAGTATAATCTGCTCTAATGCCATCCATTTCCCTGTAAATTCTATGATTTTGTCATTTTTTAATGCAGAGTAATACTCCATTGTGTATAAATGCCACATTTTTTTTATCCATTCATCCATTGAAGGGCATCTAGGTTGGTTCCACAGTCTAGCTATTGTGAATTGTGCTGCTATGAACATCGATGTAGCAGTGTCCCTGTAGCATGCTCTTTTTAGGTCTTTAGGGAATAGACCGAGAAGGGGAATAGCTGGGTCAAATGGTGGCTCCATTACCAGCTTTCCAAGAAATCTCCATACTGCTTTCCAAATTGGCTGCACCAATTTGCAGTCCCACCAGCAATGTACAAGTGTACCCTTTTCCCCACATCCTCGCCAGCACTTGTTGTTGTTTGACTTCATAATGGCTGCCATAGAAACCACTTTTGTGAACATAGTATCTCTACATTTGGCAATTGCTTACCATACCATTTCTATATATAGTACCAATTAACACTGTAGATGTCTAAATAGGAACTAAGTATTTAGTTGAATGTTGAATATTGATTTCATTGAGTATTGCTATTATTTGTCTCCTCCTAAAATGTGAGGTACTAGAAATCTTCAGAAACACAATAAATTTATAGGGTAGAAGCTCTGCAATCTCAGATTCTACTGATAAATGGGTAGACATACAAACATGAAAAGGCAAGGGAACAAACCATCATAAACAAATCAAAATAACTCATTAACAGAACCCAATGATATCACAGAAAAGAAATATCATAGAAGGAAATGAGAAAGTTCATAATTAAATTGATTTATGAAGTAAAAGATGATGTAAGATGTGAAATCAGAGAGGAAATCCTAAGAAGTGAAAGACTACTTCAATAAGGATACAGAAATCCTGAAGAAGAATCAAATTTCTTAAAATGAAGGAATCAATAAACCAAATTAAAAATTCAACGGAAAGCATCACCAGCAGACTACAACACTTGGAAGACAGTTTCAGGCAATGAAGACAAATAAATAATCTTGAAAACAAAGTTTATCATGAAGAAAAGATGTTAAGTAACATGAACAGAACCTTCAAGAAATATAGTATAACACAAAAAAGACCAAATTTAAGATTTTTTCAGGATAGATGAAGGCTCAGAGATACAAACCAAAGGAATGCCCAACTTTTTCAATGAAATAATATCAGAAAATTTCCCAAACCTAAATAATGAAATGGAAAATCAAATACAGGTGGCTTTCAGGACCCCAAATATACAAAATTACAATAGACCCACACCAAAGGCACATTATTATAAAAATGTCCAATATTCAGAATAAGGATAAAAATTAAAAGGCTGCTTGAGAAAAACAACAGGTTACAACTAAAGAGAAACCAATCCAGATCTCAGCTGATTTCTTAATGCAGGCCCTCAAAGATATGAGGTCTTGGAATAATGCATAACAAGTGCTGAAAGAAAATGGATGTTGACCATAAACACTATATCTGCCAAAATTAAGCTTCATATTTTATGATGAAAAAAAAACTTTCCATGATAAAAGTTAAAAGGAATTTACAACTAGAAAACCTGCATTACAAAACAGTCAATAAAACATTTTATGAAGAAACGAAAATGAAAACCAACAAAGGGAGGAACTACTCTAGAAGAATAGACAATCAAAGGAGAAAGTAACTCTAAATAAAACCCAGAAATAAATCAAAATGGCAGAGAATAAAATTATTTCTAAATAAAAACAATGAATGCAAATGGCCTAAACATATCAATCAAAAAACATTGAACAGCAGACTGGATTAAAAAACAAGACCCAACAATATGCTATCTCCAAGAAATTTACCTCATAGGCAAAGATCCACAGACAAAAGGTAAAGGAATGGGGGAAAAAAGTATCATTCCCAAACATCTCATAAACAAGCAAGGGTTTCTATCCTCAGATCAGATAAAGTGGACTTCAATCCAAAGTTAATCAGAAGACAGCAAGGTCATTTCATACTACTTAAGAGAATTATACATCAAAAAAAAACATAGCAAACATAAATATTTATGTCCCAAACAATGAAGTATCTACGCACATGAAACAAACTCTTCTCAATTTCAAGTAAAAAAAGAACACAATACAATAATACTGTGTGACTTTAACATGCCTCTATAATTACTGGATAGATTATCCCAACAAAAACTAAACAAAAAGCTATAGAAGTAAAAAATACAATAAATAACTTAGACTTAACAGACATATAGAGAATATTTCATCCAATGATTGAATATATTTTCTTTTTTTTAATTTTATTTATTAATTTTAGTTGTTGATGGAACTTTGTTTTTTATTATATATGGTGCTGAGAATCAAACCCAGTGCCTCACACATTCAAGGCAAGCACTTTACCACTGAGCCACAACCCCAGCCCTGAATATACTTTCTTCTCAGCAGCACATGGAACATTTTCTAAAATAGCAATACTTAGCAAATACCAAAAAAAAAAAATACAGATAATACCTTGCATTCTATCAGATCATAATGAAATGAAATTAGAAATCAACAATGAAATAAAAAATAAAAGCTACTCTAGAGATGGGTTTGTGGCTCAGTGGTAGAGCACTTGCCTCACATATGTGAGACACTGGGTTCAATTTTCAGCACCACATATAAATAAATGAATAAAATATAGGTCCATCAACAACTAAGAAAATATTTTTTTAAAAAAGCTATTCTAACACCTGGAGACTTAATAATACAATACTAAATGATCAATGGATAGCAGAAGAATTGAGATATGAAGTTAAAAAATATTTAGAGGTAAATGAGAATAGCAACACAACATATCAAAATCACTATACGGGTGGTTCTAGGAGGAAAGTTCATAGCACTGAGCTCATTCACTGCAACAAAAGAAAATCACCAGATAAATACTTTACATTACATTTCAACGTCCTGGAAAATGAAGATAAAATCAACACTAAAAGCAGAAGATAGGAAATAATTAAAACCAGAGCCAAAATTAAAACAAAATTTTTTAAAAAATCAATGTAACAAAAAGTAGATTCTTTGAAAAAAATCAATGAAATTGATAAACCCTAACCCATGCTAAACAAGATAAAGAGGGGAAAAAATCAAATTTCTAAAATTCACAAGGAAAAATGAAATATTAACATGGACTCCACTCAAATACAGAGGAAAATCAGAAACTACTTTGAAAACTTATACTCCAAAGAAGACATCAAAAAATTTCTAGAGACACATGACCTACCCAAATTGAACCAGAAGTACATAGAAAATTTAAACAGATCAATTTCAAGCAATGAAATTAAGGATGCCATCAGAAGCCTACAAACAAAGATATCCCAGGACCAGATGGATTCTCAGGCAAGTTCTACCACACCTTCAAAGAACAACTGACACCAATTCTCCTCAAATTATTACATGAAATAGAAAAGGAACCCTTCCAAACTCATCCTATGAAGCTAGTTATCACACCCTGACATCAAAACCATACAAAGACACATCAAGAAAAGAAAACTTCAGACCAATATCCCTGATGAACATACAGGCAAAAGTTCTTGATAAAATACTGGAAAATCACATACAAAAATATATTAAAAAGACAGTGGACCAGGATCTAGTGGGATTGATCTCAGGGATACAAGGTTGTTTCAACATATGGAAATCAATAAATGTAATTCACCACATTAATAGACATAAAGACAAGCATCACATAATTATCTCAATAGATGCAGAAAAAGCATTTGACAAAATATGACATCCCTTCATGTTCAAAACACTAGAAAAATTAAGGATAGCAGGAACATATTCAACATTGCAAAAGCTACATATGGTAAACCCAAGACCAACATCATTCTAAATGGAGAAAAACTGAAAGCACTACCTCTAAAAACTGAAACAAGACAGGGATGCTGTCTTTCACACTCTACTCAAGATAGTCTAGAAAAAAACTAGCCAGAGCAATTAGACAGAAGAAAGAAAATAAAGGGATATAAACAGGGAAAAAACTACTCAAACTATCTCTATTTGATGATGATGTAATTTCATATTTAGAAGACCCAAAAAAAACCCATCAGAAAACTTCTAGAACTCATAAGCAAATTCATCAAAGTATCAGGATATAAAACCAACAATCATAAATAAATTGTTTTCCTATACAGAGGAACACAGAGATGAATCAACTAGAAGAAAAATTAGTGAAAGTATCCCATTCACAATAGCCTCAAAAAGAAAAAAGAAAGAAAATATCTAGAATCAATCTAACAAAGGAAGTGAAAGACAACTACAATGAAAACTACAGAACTCTAAAAAAGAAACTGAAAACGACCTTAGAAGATAGAAAGATCTCTCATGGTCTTGGATAGGCAGAATTAATATTGTCAAAATGTCCATATTACCAAAACTGTTGTACAGATTTAATGCAATTCCTATTAAAATCCCAATGAAATTCTTCATATAAAATAGAAAAAGCAGTCATGAAATTCACTTGAAATATAAGAGACCCAGAATAGCTAAAGCAATCCTTACCAAGAAAAGTAAAGCAGGAAGCTTCACAATACCAGACCTTAAATTATACTACAGAGCTATAGTAACAAAAACAGAATGGTATTAGCACCAAAACAAACATGTAAGCCAATGGGACAGAATAGAAGACACAGAGACAAACCCATGTAAATACAGCTATCTCATACTAGGCAAAGGTGCCATAAACATACATTGGAGAAAAGAGAGCCTCTTCAACAAATAGTGCTGGGAAAACTGGAAATCCATATTAACAAAATGAAATTAAACCCCTGTCTCTCACCATGCACAAAACTCAACTCAAAGTGGTTCAAGGACCTAGAGACTCTGTGCCTACTAAAGAAAATGTAGTCCCACTCTCCATCATGTCAGTTTAGAAGCCGAATTCCTCAACAAGATTCCTAAAGCACAAGAAGTAAAATCAAGAATCAATAAATAGGATGGTATCAAACTAAAAAGCTTCTTCACAGCAAAGGAAACAATCAAGAAAGTGAAGAGAAAGGCTACAGAATGAGAGAAGA
The DNA here is from genome assembly GCF_047511675.1 of Marmota flaviventris. Taxonomy (NCBI): domain Eukaryota; kingdom Metazoa; phylum Chordata; class Mammalia; order Rodentia; family Sciuridae; genus Marmota; species Marmota flaviventris. Next base: position 129,078,728 of record NC_092500.1, on the reverse strand, counting down.
TCTTTGCCACCTATACCTCAGATACAGCATTAATGTCCAGTATATATAAAAACTCAAAAAATTCACACCAAAAATAAATAAATAAATGAACAACCCAAACAACAAATGGGCAAAGGAACTAAACAGATACTACACAGGAGAAATATGATCAGTCAACAAATATATGAAAAAAATGTTCAACGTCACTAGCTATTAGAGAAACGCAAATTAAAACTATACTTGAGATTTCATCTCACTCCAGTAAGAATGGCAACAATTAAGAATACAAGTAACAATAAATTTTGGTGACAGTGTGGATACACTCATACATTGTTGGTAGGACTGCAAATTTGTGCAAACACTCTGGAAAACAGTATGGAGTTTCCTCAGAAAACTTGGAAGGAAACTACCCACTTGACCCACTTATCCCACTCCTCCATATATACTCAAATAACTAAACAATAGCATACTACAGTGATGCAACACATCTATATTTATAGCAGATCAACTCACAACAGCCAACCTATGGAACCAATCTAGGTGCCCTTCAACAGATGAATGGATAAAGAAAATATGGTATATATACACAAGCGAATATTAATCAACCATAAAAAAATGACTTCTGCTGGAAATGGATGGATTTTGAGACTATCATGCTTAGGGAAATAAGGCAATCCCAAAGGTCGAATTTTTTGTGATATGTGGATGCTAACACACAACAAGAGTTTAGAAGAAGAACAGAAATTCAGGAGATTAGACAAAAGAGAATGAAGGGAAGAAAGAAGGGACAGGTATAGGAAAGACAGCAGCATAATTCTGGCATATCTTTCCCATGTACATATATAAATACACCACAGTTAATTTCTACATCCTGTACAACCCCAAGGTTGAGATCCTAATTAGAGTAAGATGTACTCCATACTTGTATAAATAATTCAAAACATGTCTACTGTCATATAACTAAAAAGAACAAATATTAAAAATTAAAGAAAAATGTTTTATAAATAGCCTACTAACTAAATGAAAGCAGAAAAAGAAAAAAATATTTGAAAAAAATGATTTAAAACTTCCCAAACTTGATGACAGATGTGTCAATGCATCCAACAAGTCATAAGTGGGAAAAACTTAAGGAGATCCACATAATAAACAATAGTTAAGTTACCAAAAGACAAAACAGAGAATTATGAAAGTATAAAGAAGAGATTTTTCACATGTAAGCATCCCTCAATATAATATACAGCTGGTTTATCATCAGGAGATTATGGAAGCCAAAGATGTTAGAATTACATACCAAAGCCACTGGGGAAAAAAGTCAAACAAGAATTCTATGTTCAGTAAACTCTCTCAAGAGTAAAATAAAAATTAAGACATTTCCGGATAAATAAAAGTTGAAGTAGTCTTACCAAAACTGAAGTTTTCCAGCCTTGCGACAGACCCCAGCAGCTCATCTTCAGTTTCTTCTTTCTGGGTTCTTGGCTAGGAATTTGAGGAAGTCCAGCCCCCTAAAAATCAAAACGTAGCCAAGTAACAAAATAACTTGGAGCTAGTCTAGGGGTTTATATAGCATGTATTTTGCTGCGATTGGTCTACACTTATGCTAATTAGGTTTTGGAAACCTACTAACGCTATTGGTCCAAGTTTATGCTAATTAGGGCTTGGAGAAACAACAGGCTATTGGTCAGCCCTGAATCCCATTTGGTTTGCCCTACTTCCATTTTCTCCCTGCTTCTGGATGAGGGAGATTGAAGTCATTGAATTGTGCATGCTCAATGGTGTGTCTGGAGCTGCAGCCTGCACAGAATGTGCTTTCGCAGTAGGCATCTTCATTGGGTGCAAGCTGGGCTGTCATGGGGTGACAGATCTGCTTGCCCTGGCTCACATAGGCACTAGCCCCACCACCATGCCTCAGACCTGCCACGCCTGCATGGCAGGTTCCTCTGGCCATGGACTATGCTTGCCACTCATGCTGCAGTCCACCTGAGCAGCCACTCTGATGCTCAGCTGCTCCACTGCTCCCCGGAGGATACCAGTATTCTGCCCTATAAGAAGTGCTAAAAGGAGTCCTTCAGGCTGAAATGAAAGGGTACTTCAAATAGTAATATTTTTTTATTTTTTATTAATTTTTTTTAAATGACAGCAGAATGCATTTCAATTCTTATTACACATGTTCAGCACAATTTTTCATCTCTGGTTGTATATAAAGTATGTTCACATCAATTCGTGTCTTCATACCTTCAAATAGTAATTTGAAGCCATATGAATAAGTAAAATTACACAGAAAACTGTAAAGGCCAATATTATTTTAGTTTTGGTTTATAATCATTTTCCTTCCTGTATTATTTGAAGGGAAAATGTAAAAATGAAAATCATAAATCTATGTTAATGGGTACATAATGTATAAAAATAATAGAATACAAAATACAATAAATGATTCAAAACATAATAATATAAAGGTAAGGAGATTTACAAAAGCAGTGTCTTTATACTAATGAAACTAAGTTTATATTATCCAACTCGGAAGTTTAGCACCATGCATGCCCCTCCTGGGCATGCTGCCCACCTGCCTATGCCCAGGCATGCTCTGGGAACCCGGCTCTCACACACACACTTCAGACCTCTGTCACTCACCAGATCTCCACAAAAGAGCACATGGGCTTTATTTTGGTTAAATTAACTAGCATAATGCATCCAGATAAGAAATGTGAAGAAGCACCTGATACAGATCCTAATCCTATGGACAAATCTATTTTTTCTAACCTAATTCTTGAGTATGCTCCAATGACTAATATTACAAGCAATATCATGAAAAGAGCGTCATCATTCCTGATGGTGCGGTTTTGAAAGACTTCATGTCTTATGAAACTCTTTTTTTTTTTTTCCTGATTTGATTCTACTAACTTCTATTTATATGCATCCAAGAGCTGGCTGTTCAAGATCATGTGAGGCTGCTCAGTACTGGTCCTCAGGGTTCACAGTTTAACAGGCAACCATAGATGCTGCCATCATACAGTTTAAGACCAGTGTTTCTCTTTAGTAGGAGCTGGAGTCAATGAAAACTGTGATTATGAGAGAAATTATTGTTGCAGAAATAGATACCTTTCCTCAGAGAAGTAGTTTTAATATACCTAGTTATAGCATTTTCACCTTTTGGATATTTTTGGCAATTAATATTGTAGCAGAAAAAAAAAGTGGTAACTGCTAGATGAACCAACAGCTGGAATGAATCCTTGTTCTTATCATATTATTTAGAATCTTTTAAAATACAGAGAAGCCAATCAGGTGACAGTGTTTAATATTCACTTCATGGATGAAGCTGACATCCTTCTAATAGGAAAACTGTCATATCACAAGTAATATTGTGATGTATTGGTTCTTCAAATTTTTTTGAAAGTAAATGCAGGAGCAGCTAGCACATGGTCATGCACATAGATGGATTTTTGTGCCTTATGATCTCTTTCTTCAGGGGTTAAACAACATATACCTGGAGCTACTTTACTACAACAGAATGAACAACAGCTGGTATATTGCTTGCCTTTGAAAGACATGGACAAATTTTCAGGTTTGTTTCCTGCTCTAGACATTCATTCAAATTTGGGTGTTACTCCTTACGATGTTTCTAGACAACTTTGGAAGATATATTTTGAAAACTAGAAGATGAAGCAGAAATTGATCAAACAGATTACAGTGTATTTACACAATTTATAACACAATTACAATAATTTCACTAAAACTACCCTCCAGAGGAAGAAATGAATTTGAATTTTTTGATTACAATGGAACAGAGCTTACTTTTTCCAAAACCAAAGCTTCCCTAATGAGCACCATGAGGCTTTGGAAATAGCAGGTGTCTATATTAGCAAAGCTTCATTTCCTTACCTTGAAACACGACACTAAATCAGTGTTGTTCCTACTTTCTTTTTTTCTTTTTCTTTTTCCTGCAGTTCAGATTTTTTTTTTTAATTTTTTATTGTGGGTTGTTCAAAACATTACAAATTTCTTGACATATCATATTCCACACTTTGATTCAAGTGGGTTATGAACTCCCACCTTCACCCCATACACAGATTGCAGAATCACATCAGTTACACATCCATTGATTTACAAATTGCCATACTAGTGTCTGTTGTGCTCCACTGCCTTTCCCATCCTCCACCCTCCCCCCTCCCCACCTCTCCCCTCCCCTCCCCTCCTCTCTCTCTACCTCCTCCACTGTATAACCCTGAGGGTCTCCTTCCATTACCATGCAGTTCAGATTTTTATGTTTTTGGTACATCACTCTTAAAAATGTTGTGGTTCCCATCATAAAATGGCCTCCAATTATAAAACATTATTGTTTAATTTTCATTGCATTTATAGAAGCATAGATTCATGTTAAGAACAATCAAAGAAAACCTTACTTACTTCAGTTGGCATAAATGCTCTCTATGTATTCTTTAATATTTTTTAACTGACAAGAAAGTCTTAAAGTAAACACAAGAGATTTAAGCATGTTAAATTTTAGTATGAAGAACATTTGATAAAGTAAATTATAATTAATTTAAATGATATTATATATAGTATATATTTAAATGTATTTATATTAATTTAAATTTATATATATTATATAAAATTTTAAATATATATTCAAATATTATTAAATATTAAATATATAAAAATGTATATAATATATAAACTTAAATTATACTATATATTTATATGTATATAAATATATTATCTCATTAAACTTTTAGACTTTAACAGTTGTTTTTCACTTACAAAACAAATATATTTATTCAACTTCATTCACAGTTCATAATTAAATTTTTGATGTCCAAAACTGTAAAAATTGTACTGGCAGGATATATGTCCAATTGCAAGTGTTATGAATGATCAAGAAATTCAGTTATTTGATTGTTTTCTTATACTTTATAAATTGCACAATTAGTGTTTAGTGGTACAAAGGGGAGAAATTTGATCCTAAATAATTATGATGCAGCAAATATATTTGACATGCATATAAAAGTAATCCAGAAATTGTTCTATCAGTTTTTTGCTATGTGATGCAGAGAGTAAAAATTGGGTGAAATAGCCTTTTATTTTCTAAAGTAGGGAAGTATCAAGGAAGACCCACAACTAATAGAAAATCTGTAAGATTTCTTGCTACTTTATCATTTCCTGAGCCTATGAAAATGACACAAAATTTCATTGTGGATAGACTAAAGAATGCATTTTTCATACCCCTTCCCTCCTGACCCTCAAAAAACATGGGAATTTGTCATTCTTATTTCTCATTCATTTACATTTGTTTGATAGTATTTATAATGAAGATTATTGTTTTAGAAAAAGCTAACCAAGAGCTGCTATTTTAAACTACAAAAGAGATTTTGGATACTACCAACAATTTACAACAATTTTGCTACAACTAAAAATTGAGTGACACGATGCATCAATCAATGATACTACCAGGCATCACATGGATGTGAGGGCCACAGAGTGACGGTACAACATCAGTGCAATCCCTTTTTTTTCCTTCAACCTTACTACTCATAACCGGGCAAAACTCATGGTGGGTGACCAATAACCATAATTAAAACTGAAGAAATGAATTATTAAATGATAATATTTAACTGAATATTATCTTTTCCTATTCCTTGGCTGTATAACCTTAGTATGTTTCAGAAATAATGACAGCACACACAGTTTTAAAAGAATTAAAATTAATGAAAAATGTCTGGCAGTGCTCAACCTCCAAGCGCTCAGAGGTTGAGTGCTCACCTAGCATGCATAAGGCACTGGGTTAGATTCTCAGCACCACATAAAAATAAAAATAAAGGTATTGTCTCCACCTTCAACGAAAAAATTAATGTTTTTAAAAAAAAATGTTGTGGTTCCCACCAAATTTTTCCAAACTTATATTTTCTAAAACCTGGAGATAAACTTCATAAATACAAAACAAGACTGGTTCTTCAAAATTCTACTGATTCCAGTATCAGTGATCTTATTAATTTTTTCACACATCTCAACAGAACAGTGACAATGTTTCATGACAGTGACTGTGTATCTGCTGCGCCCTCTAGCGCAGACTTAAATGTGGTACATTCAGAAATGACTTTTTCAGCTGTTTTAAATAGCACTATGGTTTATTTTTTACCTGTATTGATGAACATCATTTATAACTCTTATCTCTCTCATTTAAATGTGACTGAAACCATCCATATCTGGAGTATCCTAATATTTCAACAAATTACTGACATCGTGTTTAAAACTGAGCTGTATTTTCAAGCAACTGTGCTTGGCATTATTTACTGCAATTCTACCTTATATTGCTGTGAAAAATGCAGTGACAGGCTGGGGTTGTGGCTCAATGATAGAGCGCTCGCCTAGCAAGTACAAGGCACTCGATTCAATCCTCAGTACCACATAAAGATAAATAAATAAAATGAAGGTATTGTGTCCAACTAAATATATGTGTGTGTGTGTGTGTGTGTGTGTATAAACACGTATATGTATATGTATGTGTGTGTAAAATGCAGTGAATCATAAGATCAAAGCTTATACTCAAACTTTCAGGTCTTTTACCATCCATATACTGAATTGGACAAGCTATTGTTAATACCCCTGATTTGTTTATTGTTCTTATTTTGATGCTAAGAAGTTTGTTTGCATTGCACTATGGATTATATTGTTATGCTGTAAAATTCCTTGTTGTGGCTTTTTGCCCTATTGGTTATGTTCCATCAGTCATTCTGTTCACTTATATTACTTCATTCACCTTTTAGAAAACTTGAAATACCAAAGAAATTTGTTACTTATCTATTCTGTGACAGCATTGGCTTGTATTATAATCACTAAAATAACTTTCTCTATGCGATACACAGATACAGCCATTTTTCATCATACCTTTTGCATAGCCATTCCAGTCTATACAGTTCTAGTTTCACTGATTTCTTTTTTTTTTTTTTTTTTGGTGGGGATGCAGGGGGTACTGGGGATTGAACTCAGAGGCACTTGGCCACTGAGCCACACCTCCAGTCCTATTTTGTATAAAATAAAAAAATTTTATTTAGAAACAAGGTCTCACTGAGTTGCTTAGCACTTCACTTTTGCTGAGGCTGGTTTTGAACTCGTGATCCTCCTGCCTCAGCCTCCCAAGCTGCTGGGATTACTAAAGGCATGTGCCACTGTGCCCAGCTTGACTGATTTCCTTCATAAAGGTTTCTGGGAAGAATATACAAAAAAAAATGACAATGTACACAATCCATAGGATAAGCTTTTAGGGACTGATATAACACCTTACCTGCAGTAGGTATTGTGGATTTTCCTCTTACAGTACTATGAGAAAAAGCACAGGGGCAAATCAATAGAAAAGATCCCTTTCTCAGGACCTTTTCAATAAAGTTCAAAACCAAGAATTTTCCAGAACCACCAAATAATATGGATGAAGATGAAAATATCAAAGCTGAAAGACTAAAGATCAAAGAGCTAATGAGTTGCCAGTATTGTGAGGAGAAACCAATCATCATGATTTGCATAAAGAGTATAACGACAAGAAAGATTTTTTTTTAATCTAAGAAAAGTAAAGAAACTGTCAACTAAATACATCTCTTTCTGTGTGGGAGAAAAAAAAGAGGAAGAACTCTTTGGGCTGTTGGATCCAAATGATGCAGGCAAAAAAAAAAAAGCCCAATTATTAATATTCCTATTGGTAATAGTTAGCCAACTCAGGCCAGGTGTTTCTAAGAGATCATACTTCAGAAACAACTGAAGATGATGACTTGATTAAGTGTATAGGTTACTATCCTCAGATAAACCCACTATGGTCAGATATACAATGTTTTGAAATTTATGGATCTATGAAAGAATGAATGCAAGTGACATGAAAGTAATAAGTCAAATAACAAATGCATTTGATTAAAAGAACTTCAGAAAACTATAAAGAAACTACCTGCAGGAATAAAGCAAAAGTTATGTTTTGCAATAAGTATGCTGTGGAATCCTTATATTATTTTACTAGATGAACCATTTACAGGTATAGATCCTAAAGCAAAATAGCACATGTGATAAACAACCTGAACTGCATTTAAAAACAAAAAAGCAGGGCTGCAAGTCCAACCACTCATTACATAGAGGAGACAGAGGCTGGTGGTGATCAAGTGGTTCATATGATTTCTGAGTAGTTAAGATGCATTGGGACAGTGCAACATCTAAAGAGTAAATTTGCTAAGAAAACTGGTTGTCCAGATGGAGAAGTATGACATTAGACTCTTATCTCACCCTGCACAAAAATCAACTCAAAATGTATCAAAGACCTAGAAATTAGACCAGAAACTCATTCCAGCATATAGGCACAGACAAAAACTTTGTCAATAGGACCCTAAAGCTTAGGAAATAATGCCAAGAGTTAATAAATGCAATGGCATCAAATTAAAAACTTCTGCACAACAAAAGAAACAATTAGGTATGTGAAGAGCAAATCTACAGAATGGGAGAAAATCCTTGTGAGCTACTCTTCTGACAGAGGATTAATATCTAGACTATATAAAGAACTCAAAAAATTTGTCACCAAAAAAATTCAAATAACCCAGTTAATAAATAGACAAATGAATTAAACAGACACTTCTCAAAGGAGAAACACAAATAACCAACAAATATATGAAAAAATGTTCAACATCAATAGCAGTTATGCAAATCAAAACTACACTGAGTTTTCATCTTGCACCACTCAGAATGGCAGTCATCAAGAATAAAAATAATAAGCCAGGCACAGTAATGCACACGTGTAATTCCAGCAACTCAGGAGGCCGAGGCAAGAAGATTGCAAGTTCAAGACCAGCCTCAGCAACTTAGTTAGCGAGACCCTAGGTAACTTAGAGAAAAATGAAATTATGTAACTTGCAGGAAAATGGATAAAACTTGAGAGCACTATGTTAAGTGAAATAAGACAAACTCAGAAAATTAAGTGTCATCTGTTTTCTCTCATATGCAGAAGCTAGAGAGGAAAAAGAAAAAGAAAGGTGACTGCGGATCTCATGAAAATCAAAGGAGGATTAGTAGAGAAAAGGGACCAAGGAGTGGGAGGCAGGCAGGGAGGGGGCATTCTGGGGAGTGATATTGGCCAATTAAATTATCTTGTTATATTATGTGCATGTATGACTATGTAACAACAAATCCCATTACTATGTACAAGTGTAATTCAACAACAATCAAAAAAATGTGGGGAAAAAACAATTTTTTTTTTAGTTTTTATTTATTTCTTTATTAATATAGAAAAGGAGCCCAAGGCAGCTGGACCAGTAGTACACAGCACCAGGAGTTAATACTATTCTGGTGAAAGGGTTGGCTTTACGAAAGTGAAGGAGCAGATAGGAGCTGCCCTGCTTCTGGGGCCAGGCCCAGCCTACTGCCCAGACCTCAGAGCAGCACATGGAATGAGCCCCTGGGAGAGAGCTGACAGGTTCTTTGCTGGATGAGCTGGAGACCATGGGGACAGATGGTAGGGACAGAGGGTCAGGCAGTAAGAACCATCCTGTGGATGATAAGGTCAGGGACCTGCTGGCTTGAGGCTCCCTAGTGGATCATGAGCAGGGGCTCTGAGTGGTCCTCAGCTCTGGGGGCAGGTAGAAATGCTGTGAAAAGTGGTGGGCATGGCGAATCCAGACGTGGCCCTGGAGTGAAGGGTTTTTTTCCCTCTCTCCACCAGGAGCCACCTTTGCTCTATACTACACATGGGGCTTCACGCCCAAGGCACAAAGGGAGACTCAGAAGTCTCTCATAGGGAGGAAGATGGGGCAAGGAAGGAAGTACTTGAGTGTCCCTAGTTTAGGCAGCCAGGACAGGCACAGGGCAAGACAGCAGCATGTCTGCATAATGGGGCTAGAATATGGGATAAGGATAGGCTTGAAGTCAGTCGGTGACCAGCCCCTTGGTGTCTGCCATGAATCTGCAGTATGCAGATTCTTCACTCTGCCAGAACTATTATCACTCAGGGCCGTGTCACCATGTCCTGCCCTGGTCTCTTTCCTCATCTGCCATTGAGGGCTTTGGATATGACTTCTGAGGTCCTGGAAGTGAACAAAGCTTCAGGACCTGCTCTTGGTGGTGAAGTGGGACCTGATCCCAACCAGAACCTGGATGGAATTCACATGGGATAGGAGTGAGGAGGTGATGGAGAGGGAAGATGTTCTTGCATGGAACCTACCCCCATAAACACTCCAGAGCTAGGAAAGGCTGTTGGGAGATCTCCTCTACTCAGAGGAATGAAAGGCCACATAGAGAGGCAACGTGGATGGGTGCAATTCCTTTACAACTTTCATCTGGGTGACACTTGGCATGGAGAGACTGGAGTGGCACTGGGCAACCCTTCATATTCTTCCCCAGAGCAGGGGAGCTCAAGGCCTCTTGTGGCTTCTGCCTCCAGCCCTCAGCATGGGATCAGAAGTGCTCTTTTTCACGGTGGTCCTATCCTGGGGACAGCCTAAGACTCTGCCTGGCTGGCACATGTTAGTTGGTGAGGAAAGAACAGAGAGGTGACTAAGCAGACAGGGAGGTGAGAGCAACTCTCTGGCTTTCTCCTCTTCCTCTAGCAAGAGCAGCTCAATCCACTGAGTCACAGATCTCTTCCACTACAGCATTAAAGATGTGCTGCTGGTCAGCATAGACATGATGCGATGCACCCTCAATCTCCATGTCTCGGACATAGGAATCCGGCCGCTGCATCTTCACTTTTTTTCCTGTGCTAGTACCTATCCAGGTGTTGGCCCCATAGATCATGGTGATGGGTACATCTTTTTGAATTAAGTGAATTCGCTCCAACATGGGGCACCGGGCCCAGCCAAAGGACTCCATCATGGCTTTGAATGCTGTTTCACCACTGGGATCCTGTGCATTGCAGTGGTAGATATACTCTGATGTAGCATCATCTTCAAAGAAGTCTGCAAATTTACGCTTGAAGTCTGGCCGAAATTGCTGTACCACGCCAGGCTCCCAGGACCCAGCTACTCGAAGAACAGCCAGGGGATTGGAACGCCCCAGGACAGAAGCCACAGCCTTGACCCAGGTGGGAGGTGCACGGATCTCACTGGGGTCAGTTGGCCAGAGGGGAAAGCCCCAAAGGTCCACCAGGATAAGGTGTTTAACTCTTTCAGGGTACTTGATAGAGTAAGAGGTGGCCAGGAATCCTCCCAAACTGTGCCCTAGGAGGATCATGCTGGGGATCCCCATGGTCTCCCTCCATGTCTCTATTGAGGTCACAAACTCATCCTCGGCCCCCTCCAGATCTCTTGTGAATGCTGGCCTTGAGCTTCGCCCAAAGCCAAGCAGATCAAAGGTGTGCAGTGTGCGGCGGACACTCAGTGAATCCATGTTGAGGATCCAGAGGCCCACACCGCCCCCAAAGCCATGCACCATCACCAGGGGGGTGCGGTCCTTTTGCTCAGGGCTCACAGTCACCGTCCAGATCTTGTTCTGGTTTGGGAGAGACACATATCGGGCCAGGAACTTGTTCTGGAGACACTGGAGGATCTTGGCTTCCACATTCTTCAGCTGAGACATAGAAGTGGGACGCTAAGTAGGCAGCCAGCTACTCAGCCAGCCTTGAGGCCTGAAAAAGGAAAGGCAGGAAGGTGTCTAAAATTGTTCCTCAGCCACAGACAGTCCCAGGATCATGGCCCAAAGAGAAAGAGCAAAAGAGAAGAGACAGGATTAACTCACTGCTGCTCCAGATCCAAAAAACAATTTTTAAAAATGAGCAAACTCATAGAGACAAAGTGATTAGCCAGGTGAGGTGACTCACATCTACAATCCCAGATAAAGCGAAAGAGAATTTGAAACAGTGGTTCACAATAGAGAAAATATAAACACAGAAAAACCACTTATTTTTCTTAGTAATCAGAAACATACAAATTAAAACAACATCATTAGTATCCATGACATCAGGCAAAATTTGGCAAGACTACAGTAAAAAGAATACTCTTGTACTTTCCTAGGAGGGATTATATACCTTAAAGGGCAATTTGGTAGTATACACATATACTATCAAATACACATATCCTGGATTTATCACTTCTGATATCTACCATAAAGAGAGATAAGCAAAGAATGATCATAAGAATGATCATCTGTGTATTAAGAATTGTAATGCAAAAAAAAGTACACATATAAAGGCATAAATTGGCGTAAATATATTTTATATACAGAGATATGAAAAATTGTGCTCTATATGTGTAATAAGAATTGTAATGCATTCCACTGCTGTTGTGAATTTTTGAAAAAATAAAATCAATAAAAGATATTAAAAAATAACAAATATATACAAAAAAATTATAATTAAAAGCCTTAGGAGTATCACATGATTTTAAGAGTATGACATAGGGATACTTTATAGCAGAGAAAAAATTTATTTATTCATAACTAAATAAAAATAAATGTGATTGAATTTAAAAAAAAAAAGAATGATCATTACAGCAATACTTTTTTAATAGAAAAAAAATTGAAAATCTATGTATTTATTTATTTATTTATTTTTGGCAGCACTGGGGATTAAATCCAGGGGCACTCTAACTCTGAGTTATATCCCCACTCCTTTTTTTTTTTTTTTTTTGAGATAGGGTCTCAGTAAACAGTCTAGAACTTACAATCTTCCTGCCTCAACTTCCAAAGTTGCTGGGAATACAGGCATTTGCCACAGAACCCAGTGAAATCACAGTTAAGATATTAAAGTGGCTAAATAAATGGAATACATTGTGTAATGTTATACTCTACAGTAAATAAAATTGACTCTCTACATATATCAACAAGGACACATGAACCATACAATTGAGATTTAAAAATAATAAATTTCACACTAATAAAAGCATAATGACATCATTTGTATGGAAAAACACAAAACTGTTTTAATCTTTCCTTGGTGTGTGTATATATATATGCATATATATGTAAATATAAAATTATGATGCTTTTAAAAATTTGAATATCTTTCTGGGGAATGTAGAGGACACCAGGATAAAGTTCAGTCAAAAAGGACTTTCGCATTACCTGAAATTATCTATTTTTTAGGTGTGCTAGTTAGTTCTTGTGTGTTCTTAAAAGAATGTGGAAAAAAAAAACTTTCTGGAAAGACACTTTCTTGTGTGTTTTTAAAAGAATGTGAAAAAAAAACTTTCTGGAAAGACACACTAGTAAATAATAATGGTCACCTCTAGAAAGAGAAACTGGAGAACAAGGTGTGGTCAATGGAAATTTTTCAATGTTTTTCTGTCTAATCTTCTGCATGTTTATCCATTGTGTATTCATGTTAGTTTTGTCCATTTTTTTTTAATGTTGAGTTCACCACTTCAGCAACACTTAGGGGCTCAGATGTTGCTATTATCACACATGTGAAATGTGATTATGAATTTAACTTGATTCTTTATGAAACATTTCTTTCATTAGATAAAATTCTTTATCTCTATGCATAAAGGGCAAATTTTACCAGGCAAGGTCAAAGAAACAAAGAATCACCCAGTAGAAAGCTTATGTGATCCTTTAAGGCAAAAGGTGAACACAACTAATTTATTTTCATTTCAAATATTCAGTGAGTTAATTTGCTTAATTTGTCTTACAAGTCAGGGGAAAAAATAGTTTAAAAAATAAAGTCTGGACTTGGATTTAATTTGGTTTGTTTTATTCTTCTATAACTGACCCTGTGCTGCGGACAGTCTTATAAGATGTCACTCATGTGTTCTTAAAAAAATGATAGATACATTAAAATTCTCATAGGAAGAAATTTTGCAAGGAAAGGGCTTGAATTCTTTTGGTATAGCAATAAAGACATAAGACTTTAATTTTCAGACACTAACTTTTACCATATATTTTATTTCTTAAACATTTTTAGAAATCAATAAAATTTCCTAAATTATTGAATTCACTTTTACTAAATGAGTTATAACTTAAAAGAGTTATGACTAATTTACTAAATGAGTTATGACTTGAGAAATATTTATTATGTTTTTTATTTAGTGTATTCTGGTTAGTTTTTAAATAAAAACTAACAACAAGGGTTAATGAGATGATAGCCTAGTTCATGACCAACAGAAACTGGTCATGTTGAATAACTAAAGTTCCCGCCCTTGAAGGTGGTTGACATTTAACTAGGCAAAATGTCCCTCAGAAGTTAGTACTTGGCTAAAATGCAGTTAAATGTATCCTTGTGTAATTTATTTGGCTAGTGTTCAAATACAAGATTGGAATTTGTGGTATGCAAGAAAGCAAATAGTTAATTAGGCCACTGTTAATTTTTATGGAAAAAGAACACTTTATAAAATTGATTTTATGGCATCAAATCCAATAGTCCTTACTTTGTCTCCAATCTCTAAAACCAATGCTTTCTTTTTCAAGTCAGTCAATCCTACATTTATATAACAATTATTTATTTATTAAGCAACTACAATATGGCCCAGTAGGAAATAAAACAGACCAGGCTGATATTCTAGATAGAAGAGAAAGATTAAAAACAAAAGGAAATTAAATTACATATGAAAAGGGATTGGTGCTCTAGGAAATAAGGGGAGAAAGATAGGAAATGAGGATGAGGGCTAGTGATAGCTTTAAATAGGGATGCAGGACCTCTATGAGAAGTCGAAGCTTAAGTAGGGAATTACAAGAGATGGAAATTATTCTGCATTTCCTGTCTCTGGCTCTACCATCCTTCTTATTATTTATCTCTCCTTCTTTCTTCCACTTTTTCCCTTCCTCTTAACTAGAGAATCTGTGTGATAAAATAAGTGTTCTAAAGCTGTAGAGTCTTCATCAAAATTATAGTGGTCTCCTTTTTGTGAAAATAATATATCTGTTTTCTGGAGATATCAGTATATTGCAGACTTGTAATCATTCCCCTTATCAGCCTTTGAGGATTGTAGCAATTATTATAATGGAAATATTATTATGGGGCAGGGGGAGGCAAACACTTCTTGCTTCCCTTGAGTCTACAAGGTAATCCTACAATCAAGATACACATATCATTATCTTCTCTAACTCCAATGCAGGTAAACTGATGGCTCAAAAAAGGAAATACAAAAAATCTTACAGTGTTACAATTTTTAAATACCTTTATAACTCTCAAAATTTTCATGCTTGTTTTCCTTTTAACTTTTAGTATACCACATTGTCCTGAATTTTTTCTTCTATTATTCTGGCTTCTTCTACATTTTTTAAAATATTTTTTTTTCTTAAGAATCCTATTCTAGGGGCTGGGATTGTGGCTCGGTGGTAGAGCGCTTGCCTCAAACGTGTGAGGCACTGGGTTCGATCCTCAGCACCACATAAAAATAAATCAATAAAATAAAGGTATTTGTCAATCTACAACTTAAAATATATTTAAAAAGAATCCTATTCTAAGTCCTGTTCTTGTTCTATGTATTCTATGTGGGGAATTTTATCCATCCCATAAGATAAAATCCTCCCAATATAAAGATTATTACCAGATTGGTTATCTCCAGCAATGATCTCTTTCCTGAGTTTTAGCCTGTCAGGTCCTACTCAGTGAAACATCCACAGGCATATCATGTTCAAACAATACTCATGATTTCAGACACACACCCAAAAACCTCCTTGCTGTCCCTCCTATCAACAACAACAAAAAATCATCACAATATACCCAACCAAGTAAAATAAAGATCTAGAAATTATTCTTAATTTCTTTTGTCCCTTTCCATCCTAAACGTCCAATAATTCACCATGTAACATTGACTTTTCTTCTTCCAGGAAAACATGTAACATATCTAAATAATTACACAAGCCTTCAATGGAAGTCTCACTGCTTTTAGTCATTCACTCAAACTACCAAACCTGATTACTTTCCTTCATTGCTTAAGTCTTCCCACAATATGCTCTAAGTTCCTTGCCACAGATTTTTTTATTTTTAAGCTTTGTTCTAATTCAACATGAACTGTATCTATGGTCTTCATCACTGTCCTGTAAAATTCAAAACATTGACCACATTGTTCATTGATATGTTCCAAAAGTATAATGCAGTGTATCAATCTTAGTCTTGCCTAATAAATATTTGATGAGTGAATAGAAGAACAAATATAATTATTATAATAGCATAATTTGGAGATTAAAAAAAACAATTTCAGGAGTTGGTGAGACCTCTCTAATGATTGGTTGGAGTTTTCGTAGGCAAAGCAATGAGATATAGAAATTTTATTTTCTCTTCCATCCTTGTGGCTCCCACCCTGCATCCCTTCCCCACCACTATCTTTGTTTTCATTAGCTTTCACTTACTATTTCTCTTCCTCGGGAATTTTTTTTTTTTTTTTTGAGGAAAGTGGCTGGGGAGTTCCTCATAATATTTTTTATTTTGATGTTTGATTGGAACATCAAGATGATGCAACATTCTAGAGCAAGGTGCTCAGGACTTGCTGCGCCCAAGGAATGGATACAGGAAAAAGCTCTATTTATTCTTTGTGATTTGATGCACAGATGAAAAGCTTAACACACAATAACAGAAGATGGCAATTAATAATCACGCCCTAGTCTTCCAGCGTTTCTGTAAGCAGATGACATCTTCAGTTTTCTAGCTCTTGTAGCTTTTAACCTTGCAACATCAACGAGACATATGTCCAGGATTAGTTAAAAAGACTGTCAAATTCCTTTTCTCCTAATTCATCCATTTTCACTGTACTTGGTCCCAAATTTATTTGAATGATTTCTTTCAGGATTCTCTGCTATTGCTCACTGGGGTGCTGTGCATTGTCCCCATGTTTTGTAGGCTGGTTAGGAGAGGGAGCTTGGGAAGGGTGTGCCACCATGGGGAGGTTGTGAGTCACAGGGATGCCTCCAGGGATGATCCCTTCCATGGCTGCAGGAAGTCCTCCCAGAGCCATGCCTACTATGCCCTGCTGATACCTGTATGTGGCACCATTGAGCTCAGGATGAATTGCTTGCTGGTTTATTACTGACCAAGGAGCTGATGTGACAAAGAATTCCTTGTTGACGCAATTTCTTAAAGCTTTCTGGGATGCGACCTGTGATTGCTCTGCAGATCTCCGTGGCAGCTATTCCTCTCATCTCTAGTAATGCTTGTTCACTATACCGGGCCTTGTGGGAAGTACAGATGAGATTTTGTGCATCTTTCAAAGGACCCTGAACAAAGCTCATGCGATCAGGGCTGCCTCTCAGATCTTGCCCTCCATGAGGGCCTAGGCCAGGCAACGGTGGGCTGCATTAACAAGGAATGCCGCTTGCCTCATCTGCTTTATAGTAAAGTCATTGATAAGGTGGCTGTGTGTTCCTTGAGATTGCAATGCAAGGAGACATAGTCCCTCTGATACAACAAGTCGTGCAGGGTGTAGATCTTCTGCCTGCCCGGGGACCACTCTATCCCATCCTGCAAGAAAGGATCATAAAATATAATGCTGAATCCAAAGGCCTTGGGCTTGATCAGCAACAGCCTACCCCTGCGACTGAAGCTGATGAGGCCCAGGGTCTCCTCAGGGATTCAAGCTGTTCTTGAGGCCACCTCATGGGTCTGTTGCACACTCTGTAACCGTGTGCCTTCCTGCAGTGCCCCTCAGGAATGTTTTTATAGGATCTCTGCAAAAATGAAAAGCCCACTTGATCTTGAAGGAAAATGCTAATGCACTTCCAGCCAGTACATTAACATACTGAGGAATTAAGATGTGTCCCAAATCTTAATCAGTTCAGCCCCAGAAACAATCACCTTTAGCTGCACAAAATCTCTTCAGCTTGTTTGTACACAATAATGTCAGAAGAGTTTAGTGGGCACTGCTCTAATGAAGGAGCTGCAGACACAGCAACATGTAACAGGAAACAGTTTATTAGTCTGCCCATTATCCACAACCAGCCCCCTTTACTATTTATGTAAAGAGCCATAAAAATAGCCACTTAAATAACTATTTTGTCAGGGAAGGAGAAGGTGAACATGCCTACATGGTGAATGCTACCAGTTTCTAGTGGGTAGAAGCAGATACTGCTAAACATCTTACAATCAATGGACAAAAGCACCACAGGGAAGATTTACCTAGTCCAATAGTGCTGAGGTTGAGAAAGCCTGCTCCAAGCCAAATGAAGTAAATTCTACCTATAATATGGATTTCCATTCCCTGCAGCCTTTACCACCACCAACAGCAGCTACTCTGGTACCACTCCTGAGCCTGTTAGGATTTATCTTGGATTATCATGAGGCCACCAGTGAGATCAATGACCCTTACAGGAAATTCTTGCTGAATTCTACACTCTGTTTGGAGGCCTTGGGTGGATCTTCCTGTTTCCACAGAACACTGTCTTAAATAAATCCCTCTAGATTTGAGAGATTTCTGGGACCAGATAGACTGTGAGGAGGAAGACCCCGCATTCCCTGTTCTCTTGCACTTTCTCCCAACACCATGGGGAAAGGTAGACATGCTCTGCCATGTCTTATCCTAATTCTTCTTGCACTCCTGCCTACAGTTGACTCTGTCCATAGAAAACTGTAAGTACTACCCAAGGCCCTTCTATATCATCCCCTCTTTGTTGAATCATCACCATTCCATTGCCATTTCACCCCTAAAATCTCTATCTATACCCTTTTTTTCTTTTAACTGACAAATAAGCATTGTATTATGTGTAGGGTAAAATTTGATGTTTTGATACACGTGGACAGTGTGGAATGATTAACTACAGGCAATAAACATAGTTATCACCTCACTTAGTTATTATTTTTTGTGGTAAGACATTTAAAATTTACTCTTTTAAACAATTTTGAAATATATGGTATATTATAATTAACTCTAGTCACTCTTTGTGCAATAGATATCCCAAACATATTCATCCTCAATTTTGTAAGCGTGGACCAACATTTCCCCATTCCCTATCTCCTCACCCAGACTCTGGTAACCACCATTCTACTTTCTCCATCCATGTTCCTGAATGTCCCTTCCAAATTTAATATTATATGAGTCTACATAGTCCTTTTCCCAACTCTTATTAGTTACTGTGACTAAAGTTAGATATTATTTGATTTAGGAAGACTACTTTCTCATAGTCTGTTACTGAGACCTAAACTTCCAGTGTTCAAGAGCTATTCTTTGTGTTGAAGTCATCTAAACACAATAATTTTAAAACCAAATATTTAAATTGTTGACACTCATGATTGAATTATATGTTAAGACTAGAGCTGCAACTTGAGGCAGGTAAGACTTTGGGCAGGTCAGACTTCATTGAGCCTGTCTCTGTGTCCATGAAATGACACTATCATGTATATGTGCTGTTGTTAGGATCAAAGTGCCTTGAAAAATATGAGGTCCCAATACAGCTTATTATTGGTGTCAAAAATAAACAAATTATCAAGAATTTTGCTGTCACATTAATTTTCTCTTTGCTATAATCAGAAAAACAAGAATATTTGACTTTAAAGCAGGCAAAAAAAGAAAATAATCTGGTGATATTTAGCAAACTTCAGAGATAGCAGTGATGTGCTGAATTATGGACAACTTGGGGACAAAACCTCTCAGATACTAGGAAGGGGTTGGAGAATAACCACTGAAGAAAAACTCACCATTTCTCGGTTGTGAATTGGGTTAATGATAAAACTCTGAACTGAACATTTAATGTTATAAATCTAGGAATGAGGAGAATCTGAAAATAAAAAGGGCATTGGGTTATTTTTCAAGAATTAAATATGGCAATTGAGAATAATCTTCTTGGAATGTTTTAATGCAGAAAATAATTATTCCTTTCATATTTTACTTTTTAAAAAATTAAATTTAGAAAAAATGAAGCTCAGGAATTTGAGTGCTAAAGGTTTAGTAAGGGAAGCACATAAAACTATCACGTCATTAGAACCTACCTTGAGTGGGATATCACTAAGCTGAATTATTGCCAGTACCAAGAAAGAAATAGGACAATTTTCTTGTCACTAGTCATAATATTGTGCTGTCAACCTACCTTCTCAGGGGAAGAACAAAGTATGGTAATACTTATGATGGGAAACCACAGTCATGGACAATGAAATATGTCCTCGACTGACCTGAATGCCTTCCTTTCCAGGTAGTAAATGGTGCTGGTCTCCTCCCATGTCCATACCTGAAATCTCCTTTACTAGGAATACAAACTACCTATCCCAGTTTTATTTTCTTTAACCGTACGTCCATATTCCTAATGGAGAAGCACGGAGATTAGTTTTCAGTATCAGAGAATTATTCTAGAAAGACATCAGTAGTTTTCAAAGAAAAACCTAGAGAGAATATTTACCCTGATGAAAGAACAAAATATAGATTTTTCTACCCAAAAATGGGAGAGAGGGCATACTTAAGTTTATGCTAATATTCTATTTAATTCTCACATATTCCTATGATTCAGAGAAAGTATGCGTTACTTTCTAAATAAGAATAGTTTCGGGCTGCGGATGTGGCTCAAGCGGTAGCGCGCTCGCCTGGCGTGCGTGCGGCCCAGGTTCGATCCTCAGCACCACATACAAACAAAGATGTTGTGTCCGCCGAGAACTAAAAAATAAATATTTAAAAAAAAAAAGAATAGTTTCTATTAAGAAGGTTCAAACTGAAATAATACCAGAACAAATAAGGCCTTTAAGTTTCACATGTAATTGACACCCTGAGTAAACTTCTAGTTTTTTTCTTTGGGCAACCCATCCTCAAGACGTATTCTTATCATCATTAGTGTATTATGTTTTTTCCTCTTCCATGGTTTTCAGGGTTGGATTTACTTTTTAATTAAGGTGATATTTAATCTACAAAGTTGATCATGTTTCCATTGCTACTACTGAGCCACAAGAAATTTGGTTTCTATTTATTACAATTCTTTATGACTTACTATCCTCTACCTTTTACTTGGGTAATAATTCATGGAACCCCCACCTACCTTCCTGTGATGTAGAAGGAGGACAGGTGAAGAATAAATGCTAAGGCCTCTAGAGGGAGACATGATGAAGGCTCTCATGACCTTTTGTGTTCTCAGCTACCAAGAACCTTTTTTTTTTTCTCCTTATTTTTTAAATGTCTTGTTAGTTCTAATTAGCTATACGTGACAATAGAAAGTTCCTTGATTCATTGTATACAAATGGAGCAGAATTTTTCACTTCTTGGTTTGTATTTGAAGTAAAGTCACCTTTTGAAGAGGAAGCATTCCACTCTATTCAAATAAAAGGACCAACCCATGAATTCAGAAAAAGCCCACAGTGTTGGTAAAGAGCACAGAAAGCACTTGTTTTTGTCCAGTCATTCAAGCCCATGTATGAGCCAGGACAGTCAGGTATGAAGCTCCGTGTGGGCCAACTCCAGAAATGAGGAGATGTGCTCCTTAGCATGTTACTCAAAAGGCCTGGATTTCTGGATCTCACTAGGACATTTTCTCTCTATTAGATAAGTTTTGAATTGTCTGTGTGGTTAGAACTTTGCACCCAGTGCATGCATTGGTGAGTCTTTTATATTGTGTGTCAATGGTTTGAGTAGCAGTATGGAGCAAGGAAAAGTTGACTATATGGGATTTTTACTTCAACTAACCTGAAATCAACAGCAGTAACCCAGGGAACCAGATTGCTATAGAGGCAATACCAAAAAATAAATTTATTTCTTCTACATTTTTTAGTCAGATATCAAGCAATATTAATCATTTAGAAAAATCTATAACAAAACAGTGAGGGACATATTCACATAATAAAAGACATGTTTGGCCTCTGACATGATTTCAGGTTTTTTTTTTTTTTTTTTTTTTTTTCTGTACTGGGAATTGGACCCAGGGCCTCCCACATGCTAAGGTAAGTGCTCTATCACTGAACCATAATCTCAGCCCATCGCCTCTTTGATATTATTTAATAACATAAATCCTCAAAAACTTTGTACCTCTTTTTATAGTTCCACTTAAACTTGTATAAAACTGTATTAGACTAGTTGTTTCTTCATTAAAATGAATATATTGTGGAGACATGTTATTGCTATATCTCTTACTCCAAAGACTCAGAAATGCACTAAAAGTCAGTGTTTTAAATCAAATTACACCTGAGAGAGCTTCTTTTTTGTTATTTATTTATTTTAATTTTAACTTGTTATATATTACAGCAGAATGCATTACAATTCATATTACACATACAGACCACAATTTTTCTTATCTCAGGTAGTACACAAAGTAGAGTCACATCCTTCGTGTCTTCATACATGTACTTAGGGTAATGATGACCGTTGCATTCCACCATCTTTCCAATCCCTATGCTCTCTCTCTTCCTCTCACTCCCATTTTCCCCTTTGCCCTATCTAGAGTTCATTTAATCCTCCCATCCCCCGAACCCGCAGCATATTATGGATCACCATCCTTAAATCAGAGAAAACATTCGGAATTTGTTTTTTTGGAATTCGCCAACTTCACTTAGCATTATATTCTCCAGCTCCATCCATTTACCTGCAAATGCCATGATTTTATTCTCTTTTAATGCTAAATAATATTCCACTGTATGCATATACCAAATTTTCTTTATCCCTTCATCTATTGAAGGGCATCTAGGTTGGTTCCACAGTTTAGCTATTGTAAATTGTGCTGCTATAAACATTGATGTGGCTGTGTCCCTGTAGTATGCTGTTTTTAAGTTCTTTGGGTAGAGACCGAGGAGAGGGATAGCTGGGTCAAATGGTGGTTCCATTCCCAGTTTTCCAAGGAATCGCCATACTGCTTTCCATATTGGCTGCATCAATTTGCAGTCCCACCAGCAACGTATGACTGTGCCTTTTTCCCCACATCCTCGCCAACACTTATTGTTGTTTGTATTCTTAATAGCTGCCATTCTGACTGGAGTTAGATGAAATCTTAGAGTAGTTTTGATTTGCATTTCTCTAATTGCTACAGAAGACGAATATTTTTTCATATATTTGTTGATAAAAGCAGTCATGAAATTCATGTGGAAAAATAAGAGACTCAGAATAGCTAAAGCAATTCTTAGCAAGAAGAGTGAAGCAAGTGGCATCACTATACCAGACCTTAAACTATACTACAGAGAAATAGTAACAAAAACAGAATGGTACTGAAACCCAAATAGCTTGTAGGCCAATGGTACAGGATAGAGGACACAGAGACTAACTCACATAATTACAGTTATCTTATATTAGACAAAGATGCCAAAAACGTACATTGGAGAAAAGATAGCCTCTTCAACAAATGATGCTGGGAAAACTAGAAAGCCATATGCAACAAAATGAAATTAAACCCTTATCTCTCACCATGCACAAAACTCAACTCAAAGTGGATCAAGGACCTAGGAATTAAACCAGATACACTGCATCTATTAGAAGAAAAAGTAGACCCAAATCTCCATCATGTCAGTTAGGCATCAACTTCCTTAATGAGACTCCTTTAGTGTAAGAATTAAAATCAAGAATCAATAAATGGGATGGATTCAAACTAAAAAGTTTCTTCTCAACAAATGAAACAATCTGTGAGGTGAAGAGAGAGCCTACATCTTGGGAGCAAATCTTTACCCCTCACACATCAGATAGAGCACTAATCTCTAGGGTATATAAAGAACTCAAAAAAGCTAAGCACCAAAAAAACAAATAACCCAATCAACAAATGGGCCAAGGACCTGCACAGATACTTCTCAGAAGATGATATACAATCAATCAACAAATATATGAAAAAATGTTCATCATCACTAGCAATAGAGAAATGCAAATCAAAACCACTCTAAGATTTCATCTCACGCCAGTCAGAATGGCAGCTATTATACATACACAAAACAATAAGTGTTGGCGAGGATGTGGGGGAAAAGGTACACTCATAACACTGCTGGTGGGACTGTACAGCCATTATGGAAAACAGTATGGAGATTTATTGGAAAACTGGGAATGGAACCACCATTTGACCCAACTATCCCTCTCCTCAGTCTCTACCCAAAGAATTTAAAAACAGCATACTACAGGGACACAGCCACATCAATGTTTACAGTAGCACAATTCACAATAGCTAAACTGTGGAACCAACCTAGATGCCCTTCAATAGATGAATGGATAAAAAAATGTGGCATATATATACACAATGGAATATTATTCAGCATTAAAAGAGAATAAAATCATGGCTTTTGCAGGTAAATGGATGGAGTTAGAGAAGACAACGTTAAGTGAAGTTAGCCAATCCCAAAAAAACAAATGCCTAAGGTTTTCTCTGATATAAGGAGGCTGATTCATAGTGGAATAGGGAGCAAGAGCATGGGAGGAATAGATGGACTCCAGATAGGGCAGAGGGGTTGGAGGGAAAGAGAGGGGGCATGGGTTATAAATGATGGTGGAAAGTCATGATCATTATTATACAAAATACATGTATGAAGACACGAATTGGTGTAAATATACTTTGTATATAATCAGAGATATGAAAATTTGTGCTCTATATGTATAATAAGAATTGTAATACATTCTGCTGTCATATATAAATTTTAAAAAAATAGAAAAAAAAAATAAAGGTGCATTTATAAAACAATTGGCCTTAGGAAATAGACATTACACATAATCATTTATGTATTTGATTTGTTTGTTTATCAAGGTACCAGAATATCTGAAAAATTGTCCCTGAAGCTCCCACCAAAAGTAGTGAAAGATAGGGCTGGGGTTATGACTCAGTGGTAGAGCACTCATCTAGCTAGCATGAGGCAGTGGGTTTGATCCTCGGCACCACATAGAAAATTTAAAAAAATAAAAAAAGGTATTGTGTCCACCTATAACTAAAAAATAAAATTTTAAATAAAAAAAGTAGTGAAAGATTCAGCCAGAGCCTATTTCTCTGCTTTGGGTGACTCATTCAGCTCCTGGAGGACTTGGAACAATGGCCACTGCTACAACCCATTGGCCTGCCACATCTATTTTGTTTGTTTCTAAGTAGAACTTTTTAATTCCATTTCACCTCTTTAATGCTTTTCTAATATCTCTGTGTCCTTAGTATACACTTAGGTTTCAAAATATTTGACCCTACATTCAAATTAAAATTCCTTTACATAGCTGGGCACTATGGTGCATGCCTGTAATCCCAGCAGCTCAGGAGGCTGAGGCAGAAGGTTTGAGAGTTCAAAGCCGGCCTCAGCAAAGTATCAAGGCACTTAGCAACTCAGTGAGACCCTGTCTCTAAACAAAAATATTTTTAAAAGGGATAAGGATGTATTTCAATGGTTGAGCACCCCTGGGTTCAATTCTCAGTACCAAAAAAAAAAAAATCTTCACATGAACTATATTTTAGAAGTGACTCTAAGTAAATTGCTGTTTTGTTCTTAAAGATAATAGTTGTTCTGATGTCTTGTCTCTCATTTTCAGGTGACATTAGGTTTTGCCATAAAAAAATACACAAAATCTTCTCCAGATGCCCTATGATTGTGTAGAATAGAACGTGATCCTTTTTGCTCCTAACATGTATGTACTGAAATATCTCAATGAAACCCAACAGCTGACCCAGGAGATCAAATCTAAAGCCATAGGTTATCTCAGTGTTGGTAAGTAAGAGACAGAAAGTTTACTTTGCTGTTATAAATGTTCTTTCCACAAATAAAATTACTTTTCAGTGGGAAAGACCTCTCAGTAGCATGGTGATGACTCTTTTGGAGGGTCTTGCATGCAGAAGCAGCCGGGGTACATCAGTGGCTCTGTCTGGCTTCTCAATCATCAACCTGTACATACAGGGATCCGTCTTATTCTGATGTATCATTGATACTTCATTAAACATCTAAAAACCTTCTGTTCCAGGTTATCAGAAATAGCTAAAGGGGCTGGGGATGTGGCTCAAGCGGTAGCGCGCTTGCCTGGCATGCGTGTGGCCCGGGTTCGATCCTCAGCACCACATACAAACAAAGATGTTGTGTCCGCCGAAAACTAAAAAATAAATATTAAAAATTCTCTCTCTCTCTCTCTCTCTCTCTTTAAAAAAAAATAGTTAAAATACAAACATCAAGATGGCTCCTACAGCACCTTTGGAGATCAAAATGGCAAGAATCAAGGCAATATTTGGTTAAAAAAAAAAAAAAGGCGTTGTGTGCCAGACTTTCTACAACCTTTGTTCTTCAAGGCAACCCTGTAATCTAGATATTAAGAACCTCATTTTATAGAAGCAGAAACTGATATCTAGGACTATTAAATAAATGTCCCTAGGTTACATAATAATTTGCATAACTAAGATTACTTCAAGGTTTATCTGCATTGACTCCCAAATTTTTTTTCAAAGATTCTTCATAAATAAAAATTTTAGGTACTTAAAGTTATTTTCCCCAGAATCCAGAGGTGCTAGAAACTAAGACTAGAAAATATATATACCTCTCTCTCTATATATATATAGATAGATAGATAGAGATATATAGATATAGATATATACAGATATATATTGATATATTAATATGTAATTTTATATTTTTTATATATTTTATATATTTTTATATATAATCTATTATTTCCTTGAATTTAATAACACAATATTCTTCTGAGATAAAACACACAAACAATAGATAATAAATGAAAATGAGATTAGTAGAAGAGGGAAAGGGGAAGAATTTAGTATTTTGAGACAAAAACACAGACACGAGGTTAGTAGATATAACAAGTGTCCAAACAGATGAACTTTCTCATCTGTAAAAGAAAATCAGTAAAAGGGAGAAACCCTACCATGAGAGCACAAGTGTCTTAGTCAATTACCAGAGTAATAAAGAAGAAACCTAAATCCCCGAAGCAATGAGAAAGTAAACCAGAAAAGCACTTGAAACCACTTGGTAGTAAATTAATGGTAGGTACATCCCAAAGGCTTTGGAGTATCAGAGGGCAATCCCCCAATTCTAAGTACTCAGAATTCCTCATACTGACTCAGAAGTGTTGAGAGGACCCTCATGAAGCCTGGGCATATGAATATGCTCCAAGAAAACAAATATCTTTATCACCCCATTTTTGGTCTTTCATCAGGCTTACAGTTTTTGTGCTCAAGACTCTTGCCCAAGCTTAAGACTTCATCTTTATCAATGAAATGCACATTACCCAAGCCCTCACCTGGGCTTGGTGAGAACAATGGCTGTTTCAAGAGCTCTGGATCACTATTCAACAATGCTATGAAGGTGATTTCTTCTGTGAGCTAGTCACAAACACAATGATTCACTAACCCTTGATAATTTTTCTAAGAATGAAGATACATAAGAAGAAGGGAGAAAAGAATTCCAAAATAAAAAGACTGAAAAATATGCAAGGACAACAGGTAGGAAAATAAATCCACATACTATTGAAGAGAAAGAAATGGAACCTAGGTTGATAATATACTTTATACAATGAGGATGTAGTTAAGAAGAACTTCCAAAGAATCATAGAAGTGTAAAGATTGGCCATGAGAAGACAAAAACATCTTAAAGTGTTTCCTAAAGTGGAATTAATCTCTTTCTCTGTTTTATATTTACAGAGTGGTATAAAAGATGAAGTCACCCTCTCTGCCTATATCACCACTGCCCTTCTGGAGATTTCACTCCCAGTCACTGTATGTACAATATTACTTCTCCATCTTCCCAGACTACTATGAAATCTTTTGACCTGTGGCTACACCACTCCTCCACATGCCAAATAACTTTCTGCATTTTCTAAATTCCATCAGGAAGGGGCACTTGGGTTGGGGATTGTATCTCAGTGGTAGAGTGTCTTGCCTAGCAATGCATGAGGTTTAATTCCTAGCATCAAAAAGAAAGAAAAGAAAAAAGGATCTGTCCAATAAAAATGTGCATGTGTTCCAAAACTAACCCAAAACAAATGTCCTCTAACTCTGTTCTTATCAGCTTATATTTTAAAAAAAATAATTTTTTAAAAGGAGTGATTTCCAGCATACTATGGGGATACAGATACATGAATATTCATAGCAGTGCACCTCATAATAGCCAAGTTATAAAACCATCCCAAGTGCCTTTCAATAGATTAATGGATAAAGAAAATATGGTATATACAGCCAAAAAGAAAGATGAAATTTTGGCATTTTCTGATAAATGAATGGAAATGAGGAGCATCATGCTAAGTGAAATAAGCCAGACTCAGCAAATGAGAAGTCAAATGTTTTCTCTCCTATGTGAAAGCTAGAGCAAAGTCAGAGGGAAAAGGAAGAGGGACAGATATCACAAGGATAGAGGGAATACCAGTGAAGTAGAAGAAGGAGAGTGAGGAGGGGATAAGATGAATCAGAAAGGGGAGGAAATGTGGGATGAATTTGACAAAATTACACTGTGTACATGTACAGGTATACCACCGTGAATTTCACCTTTATGTATATCAATAAAGCACCAACTGAAAATAAATAGATAAATAGAAGGAAGATCAGTAGAAAAAGATGAAGAAAAGGAGGGTGAAGAGGAGGAGAGAGAAGTACTAAGGAATGAAATGGAGCAAATTAAAGTTCATACATGTATGATTTATCAAAATAAATCCCACTATTACATGTCACTACAATGTACTAATATAAGCACTTAAAAAAAAAAAAAGGCTGGAGTTGTGGCTCAGTGGTAGACAGCTTGCCTAGCATGCATGAGACACTGGGTTCGATCCCCAGCATCACATAAAAAAACTAAATAAACAAACAAACAAAAAGGAATGATTTCTTGTGGGAACAGTGGTATGTACCTATAATCCCAGTGACTCAGGAGGCTGAGACAGGAGGACCACAAGTTTGAAGCCAGCCTCAGCAATATAGCAAGAACCTAAGCAACTTAGTGAGACCATGTCTCAAAATAAAAAATAAAAAAGGGCTGAGGATATAGCTAAGTAGTAAAGCACCCTTGAGTTCAATCCCCAGTACCAAAAAAAGGACTGATTTCTAAAATGGTGGTTAAAGAGAGACTGCATGGATGGAGATAGATGATAGATGATAGATAAGTAGAGAGATTGATTGATTGATTGATTGATTGACTGATTGATTTGAAAAGCACTGGTATCACCTTCCTATAATCTCTTTTATTTCAGTACCTGCTCTTTTCACATAACTCAGAATAACATTGTTCTCCCTTCACAGCACTCTGTTGTCCGCAATGACTGATCTGCCTGAAGTCAGCCTGGGCACTAACAGAGGAAGGGTCCCGTGGCAGCCATGTCTACACCAAGGCACTGCTGGCCTATGCATTTGCCTTGGCAGGTAACTATGACAAGAGCAAAGAAATACTGAACTCATTTGAGGACACTGTGAAAGAAGGTGAAAATATATGTTGTGATATTTCTCCCCACCCACTTCCCTGGATGGAAAAGGACAAGAATATTGACTCCTGAAAAACAATCTTCCATTTTGATCTACTACTCTTTGAAAAGCTGAGATTTCTATGCAAGCTTATGCACTAGGAAATAAATGCTCCTTTTATACCCAAGCCTTCCCTGAAATCTTATTATACAGAGAACAAAAATCAATAAAAGTAAAATCACAAGAGAGTTCAGGTATTTCAATCTCCCTTAACAGAAACAAATGTGGTTGACATGTTTACTTTTATTATATGATACATGAATACCTATCAGAATCAGTAAAAACTACTAAGAGCCATAGGAAAAGAACTATCATCCATAATGACAGCTTTCATATGTTACTATTTCTATTACAACTCTGAAATCAACTGATAGGTTTTTTTAATATTTATTTTTTAGTTTTAGGTGGATACAATATCTTTATTTTATTTTTATGTGGTGCTGAGGATTGAACCTAGTGCCTCATGCATGCTAAGCGAGCACTCTACCAGTGAGCTACAACGCCAGCCCCCAATTGATAGATTTTATATTTCA
Source organism: Marmota flaviventris (assembly GCF_047511675.1). Lineage (NCBI taxonomy): Eukaryota > Metazoa > Chordata > Mammalia > Rodentia > Sciuridae > Marmota > Marmota flaviventris. The sequence goes on along the minus strand of NC_092500.1, from coordinate 129,049,044 downwards.
CTTAAACTAAACACTAACATTCAACCTTATCTAACTCTCTTATCATGGGCCTACAATGAGATCTGTTTCCACTTTCTGTCCTAGGCCTGAATTGTATCTTTTCATTGCAATTAGACAAAAAATGTCAGAACAACAAAAGTCAGAGGTCAATCAATAGGATTTCCCCCATCAAATACAATGCTAACAGCATTTGATCATTTACTTGCATTTCTTCTTTTCCCTTACTCCCACCAGGATGTGTTGCCTTGCCAAAGGCCCCAAAGCAATGGGCCAACCAACTGTGGACCAAAACCACACAACTGTGAACCAAAATAAACAGTTAATCTTTTGAAGTTGATTATCCCAAGTATTTTTCCACAATATCAGAAAGCTGATTAACACATCTTCCCTCACTGTAGTCTGATTTGGGGAAAAGGCATATTCAAATCTTGAGTAGTACTGGTCATAGTCTACCATTCCCACATGCCTCAGTGGCTCTACATGATTACAGTAGATCCCTGTCATAAACTCACCCAGGGTCTCTGAGATGTCTTTCCTGCTTCCTTCCTCTGCCCTATTTTCTCTTTTCTCTGATCCCACATCCATTTTTCTTTCTGCAAACAAATCTCTCTTTTTGCATATAGGCTCCTCTGAAATCTGAAATCTCAAAAGAAGAGACAACTTTCCCCGTCCCCATAGTGAAGTCGTACAGGGAAGTAGTGAAGGGTGCAGACTCTGGAGCCAAAATGCCCAGGTTCATTTCTTGCCTCCTGAATCACTTGGAGCTTGGAGAGATTGCATACTTTTTCAAAGCCTCTTTTTTTTTTTTTAATTAAAAATTTGATTACATAACACCAACAAAATGCTAAGAACGGTGCCTAGCAGATGGTAGACATTTAGTGTTACTGGGTTTTTGTGTTTGTTTTTTTTTTTTAATAAGAGTTAAGTGAAACTTTATCTCTTTCTTTTTTTTTTTCTACAGTTTCTTGTACCTTCAGAAACCTTGCTTCTATAACTTTCTTATCCCTTTCCCACTAGACTAGACTTTGTCGCACATGGAATTGATAACCCAAAGTCATACAAATTGTCAGTAGCATAAAAATGTGATATAGGATCCAACTTGACCTTTCTATCAATGACTATTTACTTGTCACTATATCATTTATTGAATAACACAGTGTTTCTGAACTATTTTGAAATGCTGCCTACATCATGTATTAAGTTCCTTGATGTATGATTTATTGCTTTCTAATATGTTCCATTTATTAGCATGCTTATTCATGTATTAAATTATCCTATTTAAGTTATTATTACTTTACAGTATATTTAACACCAATAGAACTATCCAATACTTTTCTTTATTAGAATTTTCTTAAAATTATTTTTGCTCATTAATTTTTCTATGTGTATTTAATTAATTACACAAGGTTAAATGTTAAAATATATTGCTATATTTTGGATCTGAAATGCCCCCCAAAAGGTCTATGTATTCAAGGCTTAGTCCCCAACATGGGAGATGGTGGGGCCTAGTGGGTGGTATTCCACCCATTGGAGGTGTCTCTTTAAAAGAGGTAGTGGGCCCTTCTTCTCCCACTCTTTTTCACTTCACAGCCACGAGGTGAGCATTCTGTTTTACAACACACTGCTGCCATGATATGTTCCCTCACCACAGTCCCAAAGCAAATGTGATCTGTTTCCACTTTCTGTCCTAGGCGTGAATTGTATCTTTTCATTGCAATTAGACAAAAAAATGTCAGAACAACAAAAGTCAGAGGTCAATCAATACAGGCCAATTGAACATGGACTAAAACCTATAAAATTGTGAGCCAAAATCAACCCTTCCTCTTTATAAACTGGTTATCTCAGGAATTTGTTGCAGTAACAGAAAGCTGATTAACACATGATGATGGTATTTATCTATATTAGTATCAAAAGTGAGCTTAGATTAGTTGAGAATGATTTATTAAAGGTCTTTTTTAAAAGTCTGCATTTTATCCTATAAGTAATTGGAAGTCAATGGAATTTTTTAAAAACTTGACAGTGGCATATTGAGATTTGTTTGGGGATAGTAACAAGTAGAAAAAGTAAGTTATAGTGGGGGAAACAGGTGGAAAGGACAATAGTTTTATTTCTCATGAAAATTTTGGCTGGAAAATGGGTTATAAGCATATCCTACTTTTTAAAACTGTTTTTTTTTTTCTATTTTTCATTTAGGGAAAGTCAAAGTGCTTTACTCCAATATAACAAGTTCTAGACCAAAATGAAAGTCTGCTAACAGATTTTGATGATTTGGAGCTACTATAGATAACAGGTTCATCTTCCTATGTAATTTTTTCTGAAATCCATTAAAAAAAACATAATTAACAGTAGGCAACAAGTCAGTAATTACACATTTTGATTTGATAAAGAATGGAGACTACTAAAAAAGGTAAGATGTGAGCTGGGGTTGTGGCTTAGCAGTAGAGCGCTTGCCTGGCATGTGTGAGGCCCTGGGTTCAATCCTCAGCAACATATAAAAATAAATATATAACATAAAGGTATTGTGTCCAACTACAACTAAAAAATAAATATTGTTTTTTTTTTAAAGTAAGATGTTGACTAGTGGGATTTCAGATAACATATGAAAAAAGAGATACATATAACATATTCTAGATTCATTCCTCAGATATTTTGCATTATTATTTTTTTTAAAATTTTTAATATGTACCCCCTACCTTTATCCCTGTTCTGATAGCAGCTCTGACACTTTTCTTAATGTGCAATAATGAAAGGCAACCACATGGTGGCAGCAAAGGTTAAAAATTATTAGTATTGCTACTTAATTAAAAATCTTTAAATAAGTTTAGCAAAAAGGAGAAGAATAAAATAATTATGGAAAACTAAAATGACAAAATCACAAAATAAGGAAGCTAGCATACTATTCTTGATATTTAAGAATAATCCTCTTGACTTGCTCCACTTTCCAATCCCACTAGGGCAGCAATCCCACTTTCCAGAGCAGACCCACAGGGACAGAAATATCACCTTTCACATCCATTAGAACAATGGTCCTGTCCCATACCCATGCTGAGTAGAGGTCAGCACCCCAGGGCTCCAGGGAGCCCCATAACCATGACTATGGGCAGAGATTATCCAGACTGTTGAAATTGAAGCAATGACCTTTTGAAGCCAGGCCTTGTGTCTCTTCTTAGAAGGACTCTAATCCAGGCCAGTCATGGGGGTGCTCACCTGTATCCCAGTGGCTCAGGAGGCTGAGGCAGGAGGATTGAGAGTTCAAAGACAGACTCAGCAAAAGCGAGGTACTAAGCAACTCAGTGAGACCCTGTCTCTAAATAAAATATTTAAAAAAGGGCTGGGGATGTGGCTCAGTGGTTGAGTGCCCCTGGGTTCAATCCCCACTATCCAAAACAAAAAGGACATTTATCCCATTCATGGGGGATCCATCCTCATGACCTAAGTACTTCCCAAAGGCCCCACCTCCAAATAGCACCACACTGGGAATTGGGTTTTAACATGTAAATTTTGAGAGGTTACAAACATTCAACACATAGCAGTCTGATTAATATAAGGAACAGCAGAATCAAGCCAGTGCAGTGGTGCCTACCTGTAATCCCAGACACTCAGGAGTTTGAAGCAGGAGGATCACAATTTCAAGGCCAGACTGGGAAATTTAGTAAGACCCTGTATGAAATTTAAAAGGGTGAGAGTGTAGCTCAGTGTTATAATATCCAAGTACTTGGGGAAAAAACAAAAGCAGAGTCAAATAGCCATCAGAATAGTCTGACCTCCAGACCTATGGCATTGGGAATTTCATCACAGTTCTCTAAGATGTAAAATAAATAGGAATACCACTAACTTCTTACTTGATCAAGATAGACATGGTATAGGTCAAGTGAACAAAAGTCTAGGCTATATGATAAAAACAGGATCATGGCACTTCAAACAATCCCCAGACTTGATCTAGATCCAGAACCCATTGAATGAATAGGAAGTTGGGTCCTCTTGAGTTAAGACCTTGAAATGGTACCAAATACTTATACAGTTAATCCTTCTCCCAGCTGTCTAAAAAAGCACCTAAGACCTTTGACCAAGGTAACTATTTGTTGAAGAAAAGGAAATAATTAGAGCTTGGGGGACTATTAAACATTAGTCTGAGAGCACACTAATTCCAGAAGACCCAAAACATCTACAGTCCATCAGTCAGAATATGGGCAAATGGAAGTCAAGTGAGAAATTTCAGTCTAGTTCTAACTCCCAGTATACCCAATGAGTCCTGAACCCATCTTATGGTTATTTCCTGTTACCTAGGCCACAATTAAAATAGACACACATGGATGGAATTGGCTCCCTAACTTGTAGAGTGAAAGCTGTTATGCTGGTAAAGACCAAATGAAGCTGCTAGAACTGCATTTACCCAAGAAAATAGTAAACCAAAAGCAATACCATATTCCTAAAGGGATTGTGGAGATTAATATGACCACCAATGAGTTGAAGGATTCAGGGGTGGTCATTCCCACCACATTACCATCAACTTGTCTGTTGACCCTGTTTAGAAGAAAGATAGATCTTAGAGAATGACAGTGGATTATCACATGCTTAATTGGGTAACTGCTGTATCAGACATGGTTTTATTACTTGAGCAAATTAACATATACTCACTTTCCATACTTGTTAGTAAAAACCACCAAAAGCAGTTTGCTTTCATTTGGCAAGACCATGAATATACTGGTCTAACTCAGTGACATTTCTACTGTCCAGATCTGTGTTATAATTTGGCTCACTGTGATTTCATTTTTTTTTTTCGTGTGTGTGTGTGTGTATGTGTTTGTGGGTGTGTGTGTGTGTTTATGGTGGTGGTACTGGAGATGGAATCTAGGGGCACTCTAACCCTGAGCTATATCCCCAGGCTTTTTATTTTGAGACAGGATATCACAAAGCTGCCCAAGCTGGCCTCAAACTTGCAATCCTCCTGCCTCAGCCTCCCAAGTAGCTAGGATTGCAGGTATGCATGAGCCACCATGCCCTACATGTTCATAGGAATCTTGTCCCTCTTTCCCTTTTCCCTTTTCCAAGATATTACACTGGTTCATTACATTGATGACATTATGCTTATTAGACTTGGGGAGCAAAAAGTAGCAACTACTGTAGACATAATGGCAAGATAGTTGCATGTCAAAGAGTGAAAAATTAATCCAACAAAAATTTGAAGAACTATCCAAGCAAAATTTCTAGGAGTCCAGTGGTATGGGGTTATGTTGAAATATTTCTCCTAAAGTGTTTTAGTCCATTTGAGCTAGTGTAAAAAATTACTAGAAATTGGGTGTCAAAAACAAGATCTAGGTGCTGATAGATTCAGGGTCTGGTAAGAGCCCCCTCCCTAGTTTATCAGACGGTCATCTTTTGCTATGTTCCACATGGTAGAAAGAACAAGGGAGCTCTCCAGTGTCCCTTTTCTAAGGACCTAGTCCCATTGGTGAGGTAATGACTTAATCACTACCCAAAGTTCTAACCTACAAATACCATCACTTTGGGAGATGGGATTTAATGTGTGAAATTTGAAAGGAAATAAATATTCAGTCTATAGTATAAGATGAGGGATAAGTTCCAGGATTTGGTTGTGGCCCCTTTCACAACCAAACAGAAGACACAATATCAGGGGATCCCTTTGGATTTGAGAGACAACATAATCTATAATTTGTTATATTAGCCCATTTGCTGAAGGACCAAAAAAACTGCTAGTTTAAAAAGAAGGCTCTGTATCAGGCCCAAGATGCTCTGCTACTTGGGCTATACAATCCAGTAGATCCAATGGTGTTTGACATGTCAGTGTTCAATAGGGATGCTGTTTGGAGCCTTTAGTTAAGTAATTTGCAGAGCCAGCCCTTAGAATGTTGGAGCAAATCTCTGCCATCCTCCATGGATAACTGCTCTCTCATCAAGAAACAGCTGTTGGCCATAAACAGTTTTAGCAGAGACTAAACACTTAACCATGAGCCATCAAGTTACCATGCTACCTGAGCAGCCCATCATATACTGGGTGTTATCCCATTCACTAAACCATTAAGTTGGATGTGTACAGCAAGACTCCAATGTCCAAGGAAAATAATATGTATTTGATAAAGTCCAAGCAGACCTCAAAGACATAAGTAAGTTTCATGAAGAAGCGTCCCAAATACCCACAGTGCCCACTCTTGCTACACTCTGGTCTTTCTCTATCTCTCGTTCTCAGCTTGTACTGAGTAAAGCAGATTGGCCTCCCCAATGTGGGTGTGCATTATCCAGTCCAATGAGGGCCTGAACAGAAGGAAAAAAGGCACAGAAAACAGATCGAGATCTCTCTCTCTCTCCCTCTCTCTCTCTCTCTCTCTCTCTCATCTCCCAACCCCACAACTGATTGATCTGAGACATCAATCTTCTCATGCCCTCAGACCATTGACCCTTGGTTCTCAGGTCTTCAGACTCAGACTGAAACTAGCTTTGATAGGTTTTCAACTTGCAGATGAAGGTCATGGGATAGCTCAGCCTCCATAGTTGCACAAGTCAATTCCTTATACTAAATTAACAGGTAGATGATAGATAGATAGATAGATAGATAGATAGATAGATAGATAGATAGATAGATAGATCCTATTGCCGCAGTCTGGCTGCAGCAAACTAACGGGGGGGGGGGGGGGGGGGGGGGCGGTGACGAGCAACTTGTGTACATTGATACACCAGGAGTGGGAGCCGTTTATTGTAGGACAGGAAGGGTATATATACATTACACACAGCTTATCTTAATTAACATAAACTAGATACAGCAGTCAACCAATAAGGAATCTCCACACTTAATGGCTCGCTGGCGTTACTTCACAAACCACTCCCTCTGGCAAAATGCCAGGCGCCATCCTGACTTGTTTACAGACCCTAATATCCTATTGGTTCTGTTTCTCTGGATAAATGCTGAGATCTAGATTTTATTCAGAATTCAGTGTACTTAAAGGACCTATTTGGAACAATTGGGAAAATTTATGTATGAACTATAAGATAATAGTATTGATTTCAAATGGTTTTCTTAGGTGTAGTAACAGTGTTTAGAGAATATCTCTGCTATGGAAATTTTATACAAATGCATTTGGAGACCAGGAAGGTGATTTGTGCAACCTCCTTTCAGATAGTTTGGTAAGAGAGAAGAATGGAGGCAGGGAGAGAGGAAAGAAAAGAAGAAGCAGCAGTTGTGACAATACATTACCAATAGGTGAATTTAGAAAAGGTGGTACCAAAGTTCATTGCACTCATCTTGAACTTATCTGTGGGTTTGAAGGTTTTCTAAATAAATAACTAAGTACTTTAGTCAAATATTGAGTACCTATTAAGTACCAACTGCTTGAGAAGAAAATATATAAAACAATCCCTGACAACTCTGTAAGATGGGTATTATTATTCCCATTTACATATTCACTCAAATATTTGAGAAATTTCTTTGAGGTAAACATTATATCTGTGGCTGGGAAATAAAGCAGTGATAAAACAGATAAGATAGTTCTTCATAAGACTTATATTCTAGTAAATAAAATGGGGGCAGGAGTTGGAGCTCAGTGGAAGAGCACTTGCCTAGTATGTGAGAGGAACTGGGTTCAATTCTCAGCACCACATATAAATAAATAAATAGTCCTTCAACAACTAAAACAAAATTAAAATTTTTAAAAATAAATAAAATAAAATGGGCTATGAAGAAATAAACCACTCAAAGAAAAACATCAGAAAAATGGCTGATTAATAATAGAAATCAATGGCCTTTACATATATAAACAAAACAATTGCAAATGTAACTTTTTAGTTACCCTATTGACAACAGGAGTAACAACAAGTTTTTAAAAAGATGTCTCCAAAAATCCTTTAAGAATTGCAAAATCTATATTTTAAAAATTCTTTAAAACACTACAGAAGAACACAAAATGTAATTTTAATTAAAAAAAAAGAAATAGCAAGTCCTGGGCTATTAAAAAATCAACAAAGAAAGGTTAGTTCTACCAACTTGATTCTAAAATATGCATAGAGCCAGGCACAGTGCTGCATGCCTGTAATTCCAGTGACTCGGGACCTGAATCAGGAGGACTGCAAGTTCAAAGCCAGACTCAGAACATAGCAAGGCCCCAAGCAATTTAATGAAACCCTGTCTCAAAATAAAAAAATAAAAAAGGACATGGATGTGGTTCAGTGGGTTCAATCCCTGATATAAATAAATAAATAAATAAATCACACATAGAAAAATTGATAAGCAAAAAGAATTTTTAAGAAAACTCTAATAAAGAAAAGTATTGGATGGTTCTATTGGTGTTAAAATATATTATGAAGTAATAATAATTTAAATAGGATAGTTTGATACATGAATAAGCATGTTAATCAATGAAACATATTAGAAAGCAATAAATCAGCTCACATACATTAAGGAACTTAATATATGATGTAGGCAGCATTTCAAATTAGTTCAGAAAAACTGTGTTATTCAATAAATGATATAGTGACAATAGTCATTGATAGAAAGGTCTAATTGGATACTGTATCACATTTTTTATAATAAAATAAATTCCAAAAGAAATATTTAAGCAAAAAATTATTAAAATCATCCATGTATTAAAGAAAAATATGGGAGATTTGTTTTTGTGTAATCTTGTAATGAAGACAGAATGATTCTGAATTATATAAAATCCAGACTTACAAAAGAAAAGATGACAATTTGATAGGTAAAATCAAAAATTTCTCAAAAGAAAAAAAAAATTCTACCATATACAAGTTAAGAAAAAAAAAGATAAACTAAATTTTCAGCTTATATTACACTCAAATGACTAATTTATTTAGCATATGAAAATTTTTTCTCATATAATTATTAATAAAAAATCAATCATCCATTTTTTTTTAAAAAAAAAAGGGTAAAGGCCAGTCACTGACATACCACAGAAAAGGAAATACACATTGCTCTTCAGCAGGTAAAAGATACTATCATTCTTAATATGAGAAATGCAAATTAAAACCACATGAGAAACGATGTTTTACTTCTCTGATTAGCAAAAATCAAACATAACAAAAAAGTGTGTTTGTGAAGGTGGAGAGAAAATGAAACTTTCATATGTTGCTGGTGGGAGTATAATCCATTGATTTATATATAGCCATTTGGTAATATCTCCAAAATTTCAAAATGCACAAAATTAGCCAGGCACAGTGGCACAGGCCTGTAATCCCAGCAGCTTGGGAGGCTGAGGCAGGAGGATCCCGAGTTCAAAGCCAGCCTCAGCAAAAGTGAGGTACTAAGCACTTCAATGAGACCGTATCTCTAAATAAAATACAAAATAGGGATGGGGATGTGGTTCAGTAGTCAACCGACCCTTAGTTCAATCCCCGGAACCAAAAAAAAAAAAAGCACAAAATTACATATTCAAAAAAAGAGTCATTGCAGAACTTTTTAAAAAGACAAAAAGGAGAAAATGAACTAAATTTCCATGAATAGGAGACTATCTAAAAAAATTGCCAAATCCACAATATAGAATTCTATCAAGTACATTAAAAAAACGAGACAGCCAGGCCTGGTGGCACATGCCATTGGTCCTGGCTACAAGGAGTCTGTGGTAGGAAGATCATTAGAGCCCTGGAGCTTAATATCAGCCTTAGCAACATAGTAATACCCTGTCTCAAAAACAAACACAAAACAAAAAATGAGGCAGTTTTAATGAATATGGAAACAGAAAGAATCAAGATATATTGTTAATTGGAGGAGAAGGTAAGTTCAGAACAGTGTGTCCACTATATTATAAATTGAATTAAATGTGAGTATATGCACTTATATCTGTACAGGTTTATATATAAACAGATTGTATCTGGAAAAGCACACAAAAAGCCAATGTTTTTTACCAGGAATGAAATTGGGTAGTTTGAGGGTCAGGGGATAGAGACCCTTTTTTTCACTGATATGTCCTTTTGTTACATGAAACGTCTGAGGCTAGTGCCAATGTAACATGGTACACTGTTTCGTAGTAAAATGTTTTAATAAGTAGAAAAGAACACTTTAAAATAATGATAAAGGGGCTAGGGATGTGGCTCAGTTGCACAGTGCTTGCCTAGCACACGTGAGGTCCTGAGTTCCATTCCCAACACTGCAAAAAAGAAAAGAAAAGAAAAATGATAAAAAGTATAGTATAGTAAACACATAAACCAGTAACATAATAATTGATTATAATTAGCAAGCATTATGTACTATACATAATAGTGTTGCTATACTTTCATATGACTGGCAGTACAATAGCTCTGTTTACAGCAGCATCAAGACAAAAATAAATAACACATTCTGGAAAAAATTGACAAAACGAAAAGTTGGTTCTTTGAAAAAAATAAATAAAATTGACAGACCCTTAGCCACACTAACGAAGAGAAGGAGAGAGAGAACTCAAATTACCAGCATACGTGATGAAAAAGGAAATATCACAACAGACACTACAGAAATACAGAGGATAATTAGAAATTATTTTGAAATCTTATACTCCAATAAAATAGAAGACATTGAAGGCATCGACAAATTTCTTAAGTCATACAATTTGTTCAGATTGAGACAGGAAGATATACACAATTTAAACAGACCAATATCAAGTGAGGAAATAGAAGAAGCCATAGCTTACCAACCAGGCTGGGGATGTGGCTCAAGCGGTAGCATGCTCGCCTCGCATGCGTGCAGCCCGGGTTCGATCCTCAGCACCACATACAAACAAAGATGTGTGTCCGCCGAAAAACTGAAAATTAAATATTAAAAAAAAAAAAAGCTTACCAACCAAGAAAATCCCAGGACTGGATGGTTACACAGCCAAGTTCTATAAGACCTTTAAAGAAGAACTAATACCAATACTCTTCAATTTATTTCACAAAATAGAAAAAGAGGCAGTAATTCCAAACTCATTCTATAAGGCCAATATCACCCTGATCCCAAAACCAGGCAAAGACAAATCAAAGACAGAAAACTTCAGACCAATATTTCTAATAAACATAGATACAAAAATTCTCAATAAAATTCTGGCAAATTGAATGCAAAAACATATCAAAAAGATTGTGCACCATGATCAAGTGGGATTCATCCCAGGGATGCAAGGTTGGTTCAACATACAGAAATCAATAAATGTAATTCATCACATCAATAGACTTAAAGATAAGAATCATATGATCATCTCAATAGACGCAAAAAAAGCATTTGACAAAATACAGCACCCCTTTATATTCAAAACACTAGAAAAACTAGGGATAACAGGAGCATATCTCAACATCATAAAGGCTATCTATGCTGAGCCTCAGGCCAATATCATCCTAAACGAAGAAAAATGAAGGCATTCCCTCTAATACTTGGATCAAGACAGGGATATCCTCTTTCATCACTTCTATTCAACATAGTTCTTGAAACACTGGCCACAGCAATTAGAGAGATGAAAGAAATCAAAGGGATATGTATAGGAAAAGAAGAACTTAAATTAGCACTATTTGCTGACAATATGATTCTATACCTAGAAGACCCAAAAGAACTCCACCAATTGCAATTCCCATTCAAAATCCCAACGACATTCCTCATAGAAATAGAAAAAGCAATCATGAAATTCATCTGGAAAAATAAGAGACCCAGAATATCTAAAGCAATTCATAGCAGGAAGAGTGACGCAGGTGGCATCACTATACCAGAACTTAAACTATACTACAGAGCAACAGTAACAAAAACACCCTGGTATTGGCACCAAAACAGACTGTAGACCAATGGTACAGAATAGAGGACACAGACACTAACCCACAAATTTACAATTATCTTATATTAGACAAAGGTGCCAAAAACATGCACTGGAGAAAAGATAGCATTTTCAACAAATGGTGCTGGGAAAACTGAAAATCCATATGCAACAAAATGAAATTAAACCCAAATCTCTCAGCATGCACAAAACTCAACTCAAAATGGATCAAGGACCTAGGAATTAAACCAGAAATTAAACTTTTTCATCTAATAGAAGAAAAAGTAGGCCCTAATCTTCATCATGTGGGATTAGGTTCCAACTTCCTTAATAAAACTCCTATAGCACAAGAATTAAAACCAAGAATCAATAAATGGGATGAAATCAAACTAAAAAGTTTTTTCTCAGCAAAAGAAACAATCTGTGAGGTGAACAGAGAGCCTACATCCTGGGAGCAAATCTTTACCCCTCACATATCAGATAGAGCACTAATCTCTAGGGTATATAAAGAATTCAAAAAGCTAAGCACCAAAAAAAACAAATAACCCAATCAACAAATGGGCCAAGGACCTGAACAGACACTTCTCAGAAGATGATATACAATCAATCAACAAATATATGAAAAAATGCTCATCATCTCTAGCAATCAGAGAAATGCAAATCAAAACTACTCTAAGATATCATCTCACTCTAGTCAGAATGGCAGCTATTATGAAGACAAACAACAATAAGTGTTGGCGAGGATGTGGGGGAAAAGGTACATTGATACATTGCTGATGGGACTGCAAATTGGTGCAGCCAATATGGAAAGCAGTACAGAGATTCCTTGGAAATCTGGGAATGGAACCACTATTTGACTCAGCTATCCCTCTCCTCGGACTATAGCCAAAGGACTTAAAAACAGCATACTGAGGGTCACAGCCACATCAATGTTTATAGCAGAACAATTCACAATAGCTAAACTATGGAGCCAACCTAGATGCCCTTCAGTGGATGAATGGATAAAAAAAAAGTGTGGCATATATACACAATGGAATATTACTCAGCATTAAAAGAGAATAAAATCATGGCATTTGCAGGTAAATGGATGGTGTTGGAGAAGATAATGCTAAGTAAGCCAATCACAAAAAAACAAATGCCAAATGTTTTCTCTGATATAAGGAGGCTGACTCATAGTGGGGTAGGGTCGGGGAACATGGGACAAATAGATGAATAGATGGGGAAGAGGGAAAAGGAGGAGGCAGGGAATTAGCAAGGATGGTGGAATGTGATGGACATCATTATCCAAAGTACATATATGAAGACTTGAATTGGTGTCAACCTACTTTATATACAGAGATATGAAAAATTGTGGTATATATGTGTAATAAGAATTATAATGCAAAAAAACAAGTACATGTATAAAGATGTGAATTTGCGTGAACATACTTTATACAAAGATATGAAAAATTGTGCTGTATATGTGTAACAAGAATTATAATACATTCCAGTGTTGTGTGTTTAAAAAAATAAAATCAATAAAAATAAGTAAATGAGTAACACATTCTACTACAGCTTATCGTTAGGATGGCTATGGTGTCACTAGGCAATAAGAATGTGCCATTATAATATTATGGAACAACCATAGTATATTTGGTCCCTCGATGAACAAAATGCCATTATGCAAGACATGACTGTCTTTTTATCCCAGAAAAGTACCCCCCAAAAGTGACTTCTTTTGAAGCATACTCACCAATCCTCTACTCCTTCTTGTCACTGTCCCCCTCAAACCTGTTCCCTCCTTCACAATGATTCAGGACTCTGTCCCAAAATTCTGTCATGTTTTCTACTCCTATATTCATATCAGGAAAAAATTATTTAAGCATTAAACTGTAAAACAAAATAATGACAAGAAATATAAACTTATTAGAAAATTTTTGGAAAACTATATGTAGAATCCAAAGTACAGGATTCCAGATGGAAAACCAGAATCTACAATGGGAGGAAAAATAAGAGATTTGACTTGACTGAAATTTAAAATGGGGGGCTGGGGATGTGGCTCAAGCAGTAATGCGCTTGCCTGGCATGTGCAGGGCGCTGGGTTCGATCCTCTGCACCACATAAAAGTAAAATAAAGTTGTTGTGTCCACCAAAAACCAAAAAATAAATATTAAAAAAAATTCTCTCTCTCTCTCTTTAAAAAACATTTTTTTAAATGTGGGGGCTAAGGTTGTGGCTCAGTGGTAGAGTACTTGCCTAGCATGTGTGAGGCACTGGGTTTGATTCTCAGCACCACATATGAATTGATAAATAAATTAAGTCCCATCAACAACTGAAAAAAAACATTTTTTTAATTCAAAATGGGCCAAGTGCTGTGGTACACACTTGTAATCCCAGAGGCTTGGGAGGCTGAGGCAGGAAGATTACGGAATTCAAGGCCAGCTTCAGCAACTTAGCAAAGCCCTAAGCAACTCATTCTCACCACAAAATAATGATAAATATGTGAAGTAATACATGTGAATTAGCTCAATCAGTCATTGCACAATGCATTTATATTTATTTCAAAACAATATGCTATTGAAGACAAATGTGTTTTAGAATTTATGAACATTCAGAGATGGTTGGGAAGGGTAGCTGTGCAGATTATTAGTAGCTGTTCTCTCTTCTAACAAACTTTTGTTAGTGTCATACATAATTGAAAACAATAGGCTATTGAATAATTGTAATATTGTCCTGATTTTTTAAATTCATTACATATAGGTTGATTTTGAAAAAAAAATGTTGTTCACAAAATATATGCAATTTTTGTTAACTTTTAAGTATACAGTTTTTTGAAACTTTAAATGCATAAATGGGAAGAAAAATTCCTCTATAATGTTTAAAAAAACAATTAATAGAAAGAAAATGTTTACAATATGTGTGACTGAAAACAGGTCATTATCACTAATATACAAAGAGCATCTATAGGTGGATGAGAAAAAGAAAGAAAAACCTGACCAAACATATGACCAAAGGATATAAATATACAACTCAGAGAAAGTATCAATAAATGATTAACCCGAGAATATGCTTAAAGCCAATGGTACTTAAAGAAATACAAATTATAAAAAGATATATCATTTCTCTTCTACCACAGGAATAATAATAATAATAAGCCAAAATATAAAACATAGAGATGATGTGGAGCTAAGAAGGGAGAAGCAGTATCCTTGTACATTGCTAGTGGGAGTAAAATTGCTTCAACCTTTTTGAAAGTAGTCTAGTAGCATCTATTATAATTTTTAACTTACCAGACACTTTGGCCCATGATTGGCAATTTTAGACATCTATTGTGGAGAAACGGGACATAGGTACAAAAATGTTCAGTGTGGTCTTTTAGCACATGTCCTACACTGCCATTCCCAAAGCTTTTCCTATCCAACATGTCCTTCCCTTCAGGATGCCTACTAATTGGGTTTCTTTTCTATTTTTAACTCCTTCAGTTTCTTATGCATTTTTCCTTTCTCTGAAAACTCCCAGTAAAAATCCCAACTCTTCATCATTTCTATCATCTGACTTGTCTGTTACTACAACTAGTCTGATACGAGCTGCTGCCAAAAATCATGCAATAATGCAGACTGAAATCACTAAAAAATGTGTGACCTCCCGCCTGACCTCAGCTCAGTGCTGCTCAGCAGTGCAATCTCCATGTAGATGTTTCTTTTTCCTGCGTGATTATTCCAAAATTCTGCTATTAACCCCCAAACCTATCATTCTTAGCACATGACCTTGTCTCATTTCACTGAGAAAATGAAGTTTACCAAGCAAAAACAGTCTACATTTCTTCCCTATCACTTACAAACATATCAGAACCTTCACCCATTCTTCCTCCACCCACGGGAAAAGGGGCACTCTTTCCACCCAAGATATTTCTTCCAGTTGTATGCTGGGTCTCATGTTGACTCACTGACTCAAGGATCTTGGTCTATGAAATATTCTTTCTCTTGCATGCATTTTTAAACTCTCTTTCAACTGAATTATCCATATCAACTTTTAAATATATGTTATTGTCTCCTATCCATATTTGAAATATAGTGACCCTACATATAACTATTTAGATATTATCTCTTCCTTCCTATCATAACCAAACTTCATTTAAAAGAATCTTCTAAGTGAATTGTTTCTACTTCCTTAACACCTACTCATTAGTTGGCTTACTCAAAGTGTCATCTGTCACCATCACACCAATAAAGAGTAATGAACCACGGCATCCATATTGCCAATTTCATTGAATGCTTTTCTTTCACTACGCTAATTCACAGCTCTTTGACATTTTATACTGATGAGTGATTCTTCCACCTTGAAAATCAGGTTTTCCTGAGCTTTTATCACATCGTATTAATACTCTTTTCTTTATGCTAGAAGTTTTCTCTCCTCCCTTTCATGTATTTTTCCACCTCAATACTATAATGGAAATAATGACTATTATTATCATCAAAGATTTGCTCAGAGAGATCATTACTATCAAGGGAATGATTTGCCTTCTAGATGCTCTAATGTAAAGAATCTGAAATTCTTCCTCCTAAGTGAAAACTCATCTCTACTTTTCAAGGTTGGAGCCAGGAGTAAAAGGTCATCATGATTGTGAGGAACTTGTGGTTCACCTCACCTTTGCCTTGTGAGGGCACAAAGAAATAGACACTTCAAATCATACACTGCTGGAGAGTTTAATTAATGCACCATTTAAAATTATCTAATAAAATTTAAATTGCATATTCCCATGACCCAGTAATTCTCCCTGATATATATACAAAGTAACTTATGAAAAAGATATTTATGTAAAATCTATAGGAAAGACCACAGGACCTAGAACAGCTAAAATAATTTTGAAAAAGAAAACAAAATTGGAGGACGACACTACCTGATCTCGAGACTTATAAAATTACTGTGAGGAAGAAATAAAATAATAGGCATATAAGTAAACAAAACAAAAAAGAAATTAGAAATAGACCCACATGAATATGACCAACTGATTTTCACTAAAGGTACCAAGGGAAGTCAGTGTAGAAGAGGTAGTTAAATGGTACTGAAACAATTGGGCAGCTATAAGAAAAAAGTAGTAATTTCAATTGACACCTCATACCAGATCACAAGTTAAATCAAAACTGATCACAAACCCAAATGCAAAACCTAAAACTACAAAATTTTTAGATTAAAACACAGAAGCAATCTTTATGACCACGGACTAGGCAAATATTTTTTAGATAACAAAATAACAAACTGTAATGCAAAATATAATCAGGAGAAGAAAAAAAAAAGACTATTTGTTTTCCCCCAGAAAGAAACTTTTACACGCAGACAGTTTCTGTGACTAAATGTAAGGGGACAGGGGATTTCCCACAGACCAATCAAGCAATTAATTCTTCAATGGATTCTCAAGTAGATACTAGCTGGGGTTCTCTAACTCAATTTGATTCTGACATGGTGATAGCATCAGAGCCCACAGGTTGAGGGCTCAGTCCCACAGACTGCCCCCAATATCACATGTCAGTTGAAAGCAAACACAGGTTATGCCTGAGCTTCTGATCAACCAGGTTCTCACAACCCCTCCTCACATTCAGTTAATTTGCTGGAGTGCTTCACAGAACTCAGGGAAACCCTTGCTTACATTCACTCATTTATATAAAGGATATTACAAAAGACACAAATGAACTTCCAGATGGGAGAGATGCACAGGGGTAAGGCATATTAGGGAGGGGACGTGGGATTTCCATGCCCTCTTGGGATGTACTATGCTCCAGGAAACCCCACCTGTTCAGCTATCCAGATGCTCCCAGAACTCAGCGGTTTTGAGTTTTTATGGATGCTTCATTAGGTAGGCATGACTGACAAAATTATTGGTCACTGTTGATTAAAAAAACCTTCAGCACCTCTCTCCTTCCTGGAGGTGAGGAGGTGGGGTTTAAAGTCCCAACCCTCTAAAAGTGCCTTGGTCATTTTGGTGAGCATCCCCCAACCTTAAGCTATCTAAGAGCCACTGGGAATTCATTAGCATAGGAAACACACTCATCACTCAGAAGACTCCAAGGAGCTATGTGAAGAAATAGGATAGAAGGTCTAATATGTATTTTACAATATATACTGATAAACTGAACTTCACCAAAATTTTTTAAAAATTCTGTTCTTTGAAACACACTGCTAAGATAATGAAAAGACAAGGCACAGACTGAAGAAAAGGTGTACATTTGCAAAGCACATATCTGATAAGAACTTATAGAGAATATATAAAGAATTTTGAAAGCTTAATAACTAGAAAACAAATGGGCAAAAGAGTTGAATAGATAATTAATCAAAAATATATGGATGGGGGCTGGGGATGTGGCTCAAGCGGTAGCGCGCTCGCCTGGCATGCATGCGGCCCGGGTTCGATCCTCAGCACCACATACAAACAAAGATATTGTGTCCGCCAAATACTAAAAAATAAATATTAAAAAAAAATTCTCTCTCTCTCTCTCTCTCTCTCTCTCTCTCTCTCTCTCTCTTTAAAAAAAAATATATGGATGGGGGCTGGAGTTGTGGCTCAGTGGTAGAGCCCTTGCCTCGCACAGATGAGGCACTGAATTCGATCCTCAGCACCATGTAAAAAATAAATAAATAAATAAGCAAAATAAAGTTACTGTGTCCATCCACAACTAAAAATATTTTTTAAAAAAAGAAATTTTTAAAAAATACATGGATGGCAAATAAGCACATGAAAAGATGCTCAACATCATTATTTTTTTAAGGAAATGGTAATGAAACCCACAGTGAGATATCACTCCATACTTATACCATGGGTAAAATTAAAAAGATTGTCTAAGCTTCTATGGTGTAAAGGAAATGGAATTCTTACACAATGCTAATTGGACTGTAGAATGGTACAATCACTTTGGAAAAGAGTTTGGTATTTTCTTAAACAATAAAATGCACATGTACGAATATGTAACAACAAACCCCACCTTATGCACAACCACAATGTACCAAAATATATATATATGGGGGAAAAAAGGAGGAGGTTAAGACACAGACACCCTGAAGGACCACATGAGGACAGTGGGAGAAGTCTGGCTGACTCCACCCCAGTAAGAGAGGCCGCAGAAGAAATCCATGTGACAAACACCTTGACCTCAAACTTCTAGTCTCCAAAACAGTGAGAAAATAGACTTCTGTTGTTCAAAACACCCAGTCTGGTAACCTTTGTTATGGCAATCCAAGAAAACTAATACAATCTGAGATAGTGGGGCCTGAAGCAAGGTATAGAAAGTCATTATTGTACAATAAACGTATACAATTTAAAAAGAACTCTAACTTCATATCTTTTAGAAATATAGTAAAGTAAAAAAACACCTGCTTAATTTTTTTTTAATGACAATTATCTCATTTTCATGTTTTGGGGATTTTTCTTCTGTTTCTCCCTTCTTTATAAGGCAAGACAGGACCAAGAAATGTCACAAATACCTTGATCCAAGTAAATTAAAAGTTCTGTAATTGAGTGCATTCTCAGTAAAGCAACTAGTCTTGGGCTTTCATTGCATAGATTCATTTTATAAGAAAGAAAAGAGAAGGGGACTTCCATAAGGATAGTTTCCATTTCTCCCCTGAGCTACCAGCTATAGCATGCTACCACTGCACTATGCTGCCATCTTTTTCTTTCTTTTGTGGAGCTTGGAATCAAACCCAAATATCATGCATGTAGGAAAGTACTGTCACTGAGCTATATTGCTCCCCGCCCACCATCGCCAGCCCCTACAGCTTCTGCTATCCTTCTGAAGATGTTTAACAATGCCATAGTAAGTCTGCCCTCTCCTTCCTTGGTTCCTCTGCAAAAACTGAGTGCCTTTTGTATAACAGACACTCTGCTAACCACTGGGGGTAGCCACACAGACTTGTCCTAACTGAGCATGCAGTCCTAACGTACAGTGGGCAAGAGTAAGACAGGAAATTACCAGAGTGCAGATAATTTGTGGGAATGTAAGTGACAGTGTGTGAAAAGCAAAGTTCAGGGAGCATACAACTGTAGCCTAAGAAAGGCTGCCTTGGAGGAACTGGCAGTTTGTTTTTATTGTCCACTGAAAGATGAATGTCTAAATCACGTAGCAGACAACAAAAAATGTCCAGTGAAAATGGAACATGCAAAGGCCCTGTGGTGAGAAGGAGCAAAATGTACTTGAGAAACTGAAGGAAAGCCAATGTGATATGGATTATTGAAACAGTTGGCTGTCAGGACATTTGCATTTAATGTCAAGATAAGATCTGCATTAAAAACAAGCTTAATAATATAAAAATATTGTACTCCATAAGTGTATACAATTATGATCAGTCATTTTTAAATAATATCAACTTATAAAGAAAAAATAGAATAAAATGTACACCTATATTTAATCCAGTTATCCCACCTCTTAGGTTATTTGCCAAAGAGAAAACAAGGTCTATGTCCATACAAAGACTTGTACCCAAATATTCACAATAGCTATAAAACTGTTTTAGTAGACACAACTAAATTTTCATAAATAATTGAACAGTTAATTCAATTATTTAGTAGAAACAACCTAAATTTTCATAAATAATTGAACAGTTAATATGATATGATAAATCCATACAATAGATTATTAGCAATAAAAATCTAAAATATTGATAAATACAAGGATGAATCATAAAATTTGTAAAAAAAAATGAGTACATAGTGAATGTTTCTCTACATACTATACAACTTCAGAATATACAATTTCATATATAGTGACAGAAATTAGAATGGGAATTTCCTAGGAAAATGGAAGAACTAGGGGACAGAAGGAGAAAGAAAAGAAATACAAAACATCACAAGGAACCCATTGTGAGTAATTGACACATTCACTATCTTGATTGTGTTGATGATTTCATGGAGAGATATATATTAAAATTAATAAAATTGTATAGAAAATAAATTATATATAATAAAATGTTCCACTTAACTGTATGTCAAATGTACCTCAACAGAACTGTTTTGGGGTTTTGTGTGTGTGTGTGGGTTTGTTTTTATAGGTGGGAGTGATTATGAAATTGTCACTGTAATCCAGGTGAACCACACAGTGGTTTGGACTAGAGTTAAAAGCGGAGATGGAGAAAAGTGGTAAAATTAAAATGTACTTTCATGGTATACACAAGAAAATTTGCTGATACAGTGAATTTTAAAAAAGAGAAAGAGTCTGGCACTGTGGTGTACTCCTGTCATTCCCAGCAACTCAGAGGCTGATGGAGGAGGATCACAAGTTTGAGGCCAGCCTGAACAACTTAGTGAGACTCTGTTTCCAAAATATCTTTTTTTTTTAATGGTGGGTTTGTAGCTCAGTGCAACAGGCTTCCTGGGAAAGAAAAAGAAGGAAGAAAGAAAGGAGGGAGGGGAAGGACAGAAAGAAAAATGGGCGGGAGAGGGAGGGAGGGAAGAGAAGAGAAAGAGAAGGAAGGGAGGGAGGATGGAGAGGGAGGGAGAGGAGAAAGGGAGAGAAAAAGGATAAAGGAATGAACAGAGTGGGAAGGAAAGGAAGAAAGGAAAGAATCAATCAGTAAACTCTCTAGTTTGTTATCTAAATAACAGAGTAGGACCATTGCTTGAGGTGGAGGAAGAGTTGGGAGTAGGAATATGTAGAGGATATTCATTCCTGCATTTTTGGAAATAGAGAAACAAAGGCAAACTGAATGTCATTGAGAGAATGGATACATCAAATGGATATACTACACAGCAGATAAAAGGATGAATTACAAGCACATAGAGCAACATGGATAGATTTCAAAAACTTAACACTGGTGAAAAAAGAAAACAGTGAGATATATTTAAAATCATTTAATTACATATGAAACAAATGAAGATGAAAACTGTTTCATAAGGAAACAAGCACGCTTAAGGAATCTAACAGCAAAGTGTGCTCCTTTGCAGGAAAGGTGAATGGATGTGGGGATACAGAAAGAAGCGGAAAGATAAACAGACCCTGAGAGACACATATATGGATTAGGAAAGAAGCTGACTTCACAAAATGAGGAGTTTGATTGATTAACTCTAGTGGCTGAACCCAAGGTCCAAAAAACATTTATTAAAGTAAAATAAAATAACAAAAGATGAAAAGGACAAGAGCTTAGGTTCTTGCTATATTAAAAGGATTATCTAATCTTTCCCTACTGAGCCTTAGATATATGAGTAGCCTCCATAGAAGTTTTTTTTCCCTCTCTGGACTTTCTTCATTCCCATTTTGTTACTGCTGTGTTACTGTCTTAATAATGTTTTATTCTAAATATTGCACATTCTAGATATGTTTATTGTATGATGTTCATCAAAGGAATCAACTGTGAAATTTAGATCCTGAGAGAAAATATTCAGTTGCTAGTTTTTACCAAACTTTATTATACCAGGCAAAGTAAAGGAGCTGAGTCAATAACTAAACTTAGCTCCTAAGTAATAAGTCTAAGGAATAAATAAACAACTGTTAATTCTATTGTAACATCCTTAATGAAGACTAAGCAGTGATGAATACAACCTAATCCTCACAACAGCTAAGAAAAGCTTACAAGAAGTCTGAGCTTACCTTACAAAGGAAAGCACATATATCCTGCTTGCTCAGGTGAGAATCTAAAGGCTTAACAATGCCCCTTCATTCATTTAAATGAATGAAACTGTGCAGCCTATAGCAACCAAGCAGTGGCCCAAATGAAATCACTATCATTACATCCTTAACAAAGTTGATGTCATTACGATCATATCCATAAATCAGGGACACCCTTGCTCCAGAACCTAAAGTTAAGAGGTTATAAGCAGCTTGTTTCTACTACTTCTTTCTGTGAGCATGATATCCAGATTAATCTTACCGTTTGCCCTTTTAGAGTCAGCTACTGACCTAGCTAATGGGTAGTTAAGAGAGGATTAGGATATCCTCTTTTTCTTGCCTTTAATACTTCTAACTGATGGGTTAACAAAAACAGCTAGGATATTTTTAAGTTTATTTATTTTATTCATCCATGTATTTATTTAATATTCACTGAATGTAAGCACTATCTTAGGTGTTTGAGATGCAGTGGTAGAAAAAAAAAAGTATAAGGGGCTGGAGTTATAGCTCAGTGGTAGAGTGCCTGCCTCACATGCATGAGGCCCTGTGTTCAATCCTCAGCATCACATAAAAATAAATAAACAAAAATAAAGATATTGTGTCCATCTATAATTAAAAAAAATATTTTTATCAAAAAGTATGAATGATGAAAGAAACAAAACAAATGACAATCTGGTAAAAAATCACAGAATTTTGGCCTATTTAAGTAATGTCTCTTGTATCTTTAAACAGCACCTTTTCTCCTTATGTATGTCCAGACTCCACTATGGAGAAATAATGAAGTTTTCTCATTTTTGCTGCATTAGTGCCTAAAAAAATTTGGAAACCCAACCATATAAACTGCTTCTGTAAACTTTCATCTATGAAAATGCCTTATTAGATTAACAACTGTCATGAAATCAATACACAAATCACATATCAGCTGCATAGAAAAGATAGTCACACCTTGGGTTATTCAACCACATCTATGAATGCTCAGAAAAACCAGACTCAGTCTTTATGTAAGTGTGAAGAGCTGAGAAACACAAAGCTTCTCACCCACTTTCCACTGTGTATTTTCTCACAGTTGGCAAAATTCTTTAGAATATAATTTTATCTGCAAAGGGTCAGCGTAAAGACAAAAAAGATATGCTCAAGAGGAAGTTAACATAGTAACCCATCAAAACATAAAACCTCTCTAGGACATGAGCAATAATACATATTTACAGAGATTTCTTCAGATCAGTTCATAATAAATAAAACACAGAAAAGTTTATGTCTTCTTTGGGTTTTATTTTTAATTGACACATATTAACCATACATATTTGTAGGGTAGAGTGTGATATTTCAATTCATGCATAAAATGTATAATGATCAATTCAGGCTAATAAACATAGCCATCATATCAAACACATAGAAACACTCAAAGTCCTCTCTTCTGGCTGTTTTGAAATCCACAATAAATTATTATTAACCTAGTCAACCTACTGTTTTATGGAACACTAGAAATTACTCCTCAATCTAATGGTTAACTAAACTCTACCACCCTTCTCCCTTCACAGCCTCTGGTACACTATTCAACTTTCTACAAATATGAGATCAACCTTTTTTAGTTTTCACACATGAGAACATAAGGTATTTGTCTTTCTGTGTCTGATTTATTTCTCTTTAACATAATATCCCCCAGGCTCATCCATATTACTACAAATGATAGGATTTCATTCTGTTGATGGCTGAATAATTTTCCACTATGTATGTATACAACATTTCTTGATCCATTCAGCCTTTGATAGAAGACTAGGTATAGCTTTGACAGAGATGGTAGAGGTGGGGAATATGGGAACCAGCGTGAGCAGACAGCGTGAAACTACTAAAAGCAAACTTTTATCTATTTTATAAATTTGCCTAAATATGATCTTTAAGTATTATTATTAACATAATACTTAAATTGTCTCAAAGAGAAACCAGCAGTACAGTATCAATCTCTAGAGGCCACATTAGTCTTTCATCTAATACCATTATGTTAGTAGGCTTTGCATTCACTAAATATATTCCATGGCTGGCCCAGAAGCCCAATGGCCACTCCCCTCTTTTCAAATATACATGACAGATCTGAGATTCAGTACAGTTCTGCCTTGCATCAACGTCTGACCTTCTTACAGATGTACTGCAAAGGAACTTCACAGCTGGAAGCTTGAAGACCATCTTCATTGATGGCACCACACGTCTGTATCCAGCTATTAGAAATAATCCTGTAAGAATTCAGAAAAGTCCATCACTTGTGGCAACATGCACAGTAAGGGAGCTGAAAAGCATGAAAGGATAAAAATTGAGCAAATTCTTTCTCACTCAACTCCCGAAACAATAGAAGAATAAAAATTTTTCAGGGCTGGGGTTGTGGCTCAGCAGTAGAATGCCTGTCTAGCACATTCGAGGTCCTGGGTTCAATCCTCAGCACCACATAAAAATAAATATTTTTAAAATTTTTCATTAGCCTCCCTCTAAAATATCACTTTTAGGGGCCGGGGGTTGTGGCTCACCTATCACATGGAAGAACCTGGGTTCGATCCTCAGCACCACATAAAATAAATAAATAAAATAAAGGTATTGTGTCCAACTACAACTAAAAAAAATAAAAATCACCCTTTTTTCCCCCTTTCCCGCTGTCCACCCACTCTTCATTCCCTTTTTTGGCCCCTATTTTCTTCTCCTTACAGCCTTTCCTCTCCTCTGTACCTGCTATCCTTCATCTATTTATCAAGCCCTGAGTCATGTCATTTTTTTCTTTCCCTCAGCTTCCTCCTCCTTGTTATTTTGTTTCACTCCTTTGAAGCCCTTTACCTTGGCAAGTTTAAAGCTGATCCATCTTCCCACCTCCAGCCAGAATTATTCCTCAGACCCATCCAGTGAAAATTCTCACGGATGAAATCTTTAAGCAAGCTCTAAAGGGGAGATTGAAGATGATGAGGAAAGATGAGAAAGATGCAGCAAATTTAAGAGGTTCTGTTGTCATGGTGAATAATTATTCCTCAGACCTCCCTTATTACCGCTGTGGAGGACTGAAAGTTTTGGTCCACCTTCCACAAAATCCATATGTTTAAGCCCCAGCCCTCAATGGCAAGGCTTGGGAAGGTGGAATCTTTAAGAGGTAATTAGGTTTACGTGAAGTGATGAAGGTAGAGCTCCGGTGGCTTATGTGTCCTTAAAATAAGAGACCTAAGCTCTCTTTGCACCAAATGAAGACACAACAAAAAGGGAGCCCTCTATAAAATGGAAGTGGCACCCATCAGGAACTAAATTTACAAGTACCTTGATCTTGGACTTCCCAGCCTCCAGAATTGTGAGAGATAAATAAATGCCTGTTGTTCAAGCCACTCATGCTAAGGGATTTTTTTTTACCAGCCCAACCTGACTACAACAAGCATCCACCCTAAATAACTCATCCCTCTTTTAATTTCTAATTCTAGAGATCTATTAATTGCAAGGAGGAGCAGCTTCCTACAATTGACCTTTATGTCTATATTATATTCTGATGTGAGAGATAAGATAATGCTACATCTCTACCTTTCATTGCAACTTCCTCCTTGATTAGATAGAACACCTGATAGGTACTGAAAAGAAAGAAACCAAACATTGTTGCAGACACAGTCCTCTTTCTCATCACTGAATGCATAACTTATGATTGATCCTATAGCAATACACTTGTGTTTTCTCACCAAGCTCATTTTCCAAATCCTCATCAATCTTATATATGACAAGAAAAAAACATTCTCAAGAGAACAAGACTAAGGCAAATTTAAATTGGTTACACCACTTATGTGTGTCATGCTCCCCAAAGGAACAGATAAAAGATGCTTTACTCTGTATGGTTTTACAGTTTTTAAAGTTTATATCCTATGGGAATTACCTCTATACATAAAGAATAAATTCAAGAAGATTAATTTTGGTGTAAGAATTGCTGTTAACATAATGAATGATTACACTTTAAATATTTTCTAACGACAGCTTAATCACTCGAATATGAATTGAATTAGTTGATAATTTCTTTAGGAGGAAACAGTGTTTTTTATTAAGAAACCAAGAAAGCAGTAAAATTCCAACTCAATGTAGTGATTATGATACCAGCAGACATCCCATTTTTATGTCATTTTTATTCTACTCCTGGAAAATGATTGCTGAACAATAAGGATTCATGGGCTACACTGAGCCATTTTCCTTTAACTAATTGGACTTTTTATCAGAAAATAAAGACTTCCTATTATAAAGTCAGGAAAGGCATGAAACCTCTTTGCACTCCCAGAAAAGATGCTATAGGAAGTACAAGAAGCTTTTGTGGTATTTCACGTCTAAATAATTTCTATTTTCTCTTCTTTAGGTTTTGGTCCTAAAAATCTAAAATTTTCACTATGTATACAGTCTTGCGTAGTCTGGCCCTTAACAACTATTTACTCACTTACTAAGTTCCAGCCCCATGCACTTTCTTTCTGCTCCTTTAACATGCCAAATGCATTCTTCCTCTAGGGTCTGTGCATAGCTTTTCCCTCTGTCTGCAATACCTTCCCCTAGGTTCTCATATGGCTGTCATTCAGGTCTCAGTCTCAACTCAAATGAGACCTTCCCAGACAGAGGGGGAATGACAACAAATAAAACACAGAAATGGATAAAGCTTTTCTCAGATTTTTCAGTTAGCATCTGAAAAGCTAGGATTAATTGATGCCCACTTACAAACTCCATTCCTGCACTATGTCATTTTCAGTACCCATATAATTCTGAGCCACTTGAGCACTTCTTTTTACTACTTCCTACTGCTGAGGCTATATATTGAAAATTTTTACTGTATCACTTTCACTTGAAAATCTTCCTATTTGGAAGAGCCTTCAACCCAGAGTGCAATTACTTTTCTATGTACTCAGCAAATTTGTGTGTGGGTGCGTGTATGCGTGTATGCATGTGTGTGGCAAAAAAAAAAAAAAAAGCATGAAGATATAAAGGTGTTAACTCAGAAATATTATCCCCCAGAGAGTGTATGAACTAGAGCACTTAAGAGCTGCATCACTATAGTAATATTCATTTTTATTGTAGAAAAAAACTTGCAAGAACTAGAAGTAACAAGCGAGGTAAAGACAGGACTCAAGCAAATTAAATCAGATTCATTTTTTCTTTTCTTTCATTTTTTTGTAGGTTGATATTTTTACCTTATACACACAGACACACACACACACAGACACACATTTTTTGTAGGTAATATTTTAAATTGAAATTAAAATACTATTAAGGCACAAAACAAACTCCTTAAACTGACAAAATTAACATAGTTTATATAAAGCATCTATATTATTCAACTATCAACAATAACTGATAACATACCAAAGCTATTAAATTAGTCATTTTTTATTAACCAACTTAACTTTAGGGATTATAATATAAAATAATATAAATGACCCCAATAAAAATAATTTATATAAATATGCTCATAGATCATAATAATTGGGCATAGACAGAATTTTGTCTAATGTGAAAATATTTAAGCAAAGCAGAGTAATGCAGAATTATTAAAAATAATTTTTAAATAAATATTTCATAATTTTTAAAAATTGCCTGAAATAATTTAGTGTTAGAAAAAAATAGGAATGAGATAATGTCATTATGACTACTTAAAACAAATTTTAAAAAAGAAGAAATAATGTTATGTGATAAAAGCAGAACATAAAATGCAGGATGTTCCAAAACAGTAGAAACCCATGTGTTTTTAAACAGTCTCATATTTTCTAATATCATCACTAAAATTTTCTTCAGACACTTTTTTTTGTAAACAATTTGAGGTAATGAATGTAATTGACTTGAAAAAAAGCACAATACAGAGTACTCATAAAATTTAAAATTGATTGGATCTATTGCTTTAACTTTAGAGGTATTTCACAGGTGTCTGGAGGCTGAAGAACAACATTGAACATATTACTTAAAAGTGTAAAAAGAGTTTTCTTAACAGGCATTTAGCCTCCAGTATATAGCACGTCATTCTCTAGCGGTATTCACCAATGGAATGCCAGTTTGAAAAACTTCTGTCTTAACCAGCCCAGATACACATCTTTTTTAAAAAAATATATATATATTTTCTTTTGGTAACTGTTCAGACCCAAGCATAATACTAGGAACATCACACATATCCTAAAATAGTATATAAACCTTGCCTTAAGATCAAAAGAATAACAATGCTAGGACAAGCGACTCTGAAAATTGGATATGTAAATTTGGTTCTACAGAATATGACAAAAGCTGGAGAAAAAGAAGCCAGAGAATCAAGCAAGAATCCTCAGGAATGTCAAAAGTAAAACTTATCTGTGGATATTAAATCTAACGGAGATATTTACCCTTTCCAATACTGACTTGAACCAAAGGGTCTTAAGAGAAAATAGTCTCATCTTGAAAATGCAGCCAATTTAACTCTGTTCACTTTACCCAACAGTGGACACAGATGCAAGGAATGTAAGGAAAGAAAGGAAGGACAAAATCCCTGTAGGTCCCTTTCTTCCTCTGAATACCTCAGAGAAACAGAAGTATCTCCAACTCCCAGATATTCTGTACCCTATTCTTTTCCCTCCTCATCTCTCATTGTCACACTGTATAATTTAAGTAGCTGTCATATCACAATTTTCTGTGGCAATGTGTTTCATTATGACTCAGTACTCCTGTTTATTGGTATTTGCAATGTTGGGCAAATGTTTCAAGGTCGTTGCTCACTTCTGCTATTGACTGCAGTCAGCTCAGGTCCTCAGATGCAGCTACATTAGAATGAGAGTAGGAGTGCTGCCATGAGGTCCAGAAAACCAGGCTATTATTATCAGAAACCATAAAACAAAGATTTCACATCTAATTAATAGAGCCCAATGCATTCTGCCTTAGATCAGGGAAGACATAAAGGAAACATCGATCACAGAGGTGGAATGATTTGAAGTTTAAATTCTATCAAGAATTTCAGGGCTGGGGATGTGGCTCAAGAGGTAGTGCGCTTGCCTGGCATGCGTGCGGCCCGGGTTCGATCCTCAGCACCACATACAAACAAAGATGTTGTGTCTGCCGAAAACTAAAAAAAATAAATAAATATTAAAATTAAAAAAAAAAGAATTTCAAATCATGGAGTATTCCTTTCATAGAAATTTTTATCTATTTGAAATAAGAATCAAAATTCTTTAATCTTTTCTTAAAATAGGAAGTTATAAAAATTAGGGGCTATATGTTCTACTTAAGTGCTATAGAGAAATTGCCTGTCTGGATTTCTCCAAGGGATGTTAATACAGTTTAATTCGTAATAAAGTGTTCTCTGTGACATGATTCTACTCAAAAAAAGAAAACATGACTATCAAAACAAATAAAAGTCAGCATGAAAAATCAAAAAATCACACTAGGATTTCTAAATCCTAAAAATCAAGCTAGGATTTCTTATTTTCTTCATATTAGGATTGAAGTTGATTGATTTTTGTGCCTGGAACATGAATTCCTTGTATTGCCTTGAGATGCCATAGGACTAACAGATGTTAGGTGGATATGAAGGATTTGAGAGGACTATAGGAAATGGAATCCCAACTGCTGAGTTCTGCAAGATGTTCATGATCATACATGCACACACACGTGTGCACACACTGACACACACACACACATACACACACGCACATACACACACACACACACACACAGTTTCCTTTCTTCCATCCAACTTTTTGGACATTGTTTCCCAGTCTGAAACTTACTGAATTTCAATGAATGAAAAAATATTTTAAAAGAAGACATTTAAGCCCCTGCCATGATCTTTTTACCTCTAGGATCTTTCTTCTTCTTCCACTCCTTCCCAAATTCACTGGCTTTTGTATAGGAACTTGCTACCTTCTTGTTTTTAGATCTTATGTTTCTTTGTTTTTGTTTTTTTTTTTGTTTGTTTGTTTGTTTGGTTTTTTTTGTACCACGGATTGAACTCAGGGGTGCTAACCACTCAGCACCAGCCCCAGCCCTTTTTATTTTTATTTTGAGATGGGATCTTGCTAAATTGCTTAGGGCCTCACTAAGTTTCTGAGGCTGGCTTTGAACTCTACCATCCTCCTGCCTCAGCCTCCAGAGCCACTGGGATTACAGGCAAGCACTACCATGCCCAGATCTTTTTCTCCTTTTTTTTTCTTTTCCTTTTTTCTTTCTTTTACTTTATTCTTTCTTTCTTTTCTTTTTTTTTTTTTTTTTTTGTGTGTGTGAGTGTGTGTGTGTGTTTTCCTTTTTCTTTTTGAGACAGGGTCTCACTATGTTGCCTAGTTGTACTCAAATTCCAAGGCTCAAATGATCTACCCACCTCAAACACGAGATCACTGAACCTACAGGCCCAGATGCTTGTTTTAATTAGACCTGCACTTCAATTCTATTTCCTCTCTGTAATACTCCCAATCCTGTCACCTCCAACACTCACACACATATACATACATGCCTACACAGCACCTGGTTGCTATATCTGAGGTCAGATAGTAGTTAAGGAGTAGGGAAGGAGAGGGGAAAAGGCAAGAGTGGAGCCGGAGAAAACAAGAGGAGGAGAGGGAAAGGGATGAATACAGCCTCCCCCAAGATCACAGGCTCCTTTTGCTGCTTAAAGAAGATACCTGGCACATTTGAACAGCAATCATTAAAAAATAAAAACTACATCTTCTAAATGTTTGTATTTACCATTTCCTTGTTGTCCGTTATCATCAGGAGATCTGAGTCTTCAGCTAAACAGAAGTGCAGACTAGAATTCCAGTCCATTTTCTTCATTGAAAAATAATAACAATGGTTACCATGTCTCATCCAGAGATCTGGGCAGCTAGGACAGCTGGCACAAGTAAAGCAGTTGGACCCTAGAAAGGAAGAAGACCTGGTTCATATCTTTATGGAACAAATAGATTTGGAAATGAAAAGGACGATAAAAGGAAATATGGCATTCTCAGTGTCTTCCTTGTCCCACCACCTTCAGATTGAGGTTTAGAGAAATGCGTAATAATGTGTGGCCTCAAACACAATGCTTCACACCACTAGCCTTCTCTTCACCAGGCAAGGATGTGCCTGTGAAGAGCAGAAAAGAAAAAGTAGTACACATGCCTGGGACTGTGGAGAGCATATTATTCACACCAGAGACCTCTATGCACATGTGATATATATTTACCAGATAAAATAAATCTGCATTTGCATGATACATATCTGTTTACTGTTTATGTTTGACACATACATTGTATAACTTCATAATGTACATTCTTAAATCAGGCAGAATCATTCAGGATATCCAACGTCAACATGATATCCCATATGGTGTATTAAAAAAAGGAAAGAAACTAGAAAGAACAAACAACTAGAATGAAAGGTTGATTATTAAAGATTGTCAGCTGGGCACAGTGATGCACACCTATAATCCCAGTGGCTCAGGAGGCTGAGTAAGGAGGATCGAAAGTTTAAAGCCAGCCTCAGTAAAAGTGAGGTGCTAAGCAACTCAGTGAAACCCTGTCTCAAAATAAAATACAAAATAGGGCTGGGAATGTGGCTCAGTGGTTGAGTGCCCCTGAGTTCAATCCCCGATACCAAAAAAAAAAAATGACTATCACCATTGGAAACTGAACAAAATACTTACACTTCTGCACAACTGATTTACTGTAGGTAATTAAACTTTTTTTCTGCTGGGTGCAACAGTGCACACCTGCAATCCCACCTACTCAGTAGGCAGAGGCAGGAAAATCACAAGTTCAAAACCAACCTGGCAATTTAACAAAACCCTATCTCAGAATAAAAATAAAAAGAGCTGGGATGTTGCTCAGTGGTAGAGCACTTACCTAGCTTGTGCCAGATCCTTGGTTTAATCCCTAGTACTACAAAAAAAGAAAGAAAGAAATTCTAACAGAGAAACATATCTAATGTTACATATCTAATATCTAATGCTAAAGTGAAAAGCATAGAATTTTCCTGAGTTCTTTTAAATAGACAATCCTCATTCCTTTAAAATGATTAGATTATAGTTCTTTTAAAAATAAGAGGGAGGGCTGAGGTTGTGGCCCAGTGGTAGAGCGCTTGCCTAGCATGTGTGAGGCACTGGGTTTGAATCTCAGCACCACATATAAATAAATAAAAAATAAAGGTACATCAGCAACTAAAAAATATATTAAAAAAATAAGAGGGAGAGTGATATTGGCCAAGTCATATTATTATATTTTGTGTTCATGTAACAACAAGTCCTCATTATGTACAACTAAAATGTACCAATTTAAAAGTGTGAAAAATATGAGAAGTGAATAAGATTTCAAGATAATCTCAGACAAGATTCCATAATTTTATTGATTTTCTATTTCCATGAAACATATTTGAAAAAACTCATATATAAGCACAATTCTACAATGAGCAAGCATGTGTCATTATATCACATAAGCATATGTGTAGATATATGATTGCAGAACAGACAACTGTGGATGTAGCTCAGTGGTAGAGTGCTTGCAAGGGTCTAGATTTGATCCCTAGCATAATAATAATAATAGCAGAATAACTCACATATCTACTCCAGATTTAAGAGTTTAAGAGTAGAGTAGGTAGCCCTTCTCCTATGAAGATTAGGTAACTCTCTATGGGAAGGCCTGACATGGGACCAATAGAGAGTTCAGCACATCAAACTATTAAATTGGCACTTTATAGATCTGTGCTTTTTCCGTACAATCATGACCCACTTTTTGTCAAAACTTCCCCATTTGTTTTGTCAAAGTAGGACTTGGTGTGAGGTAGAGTCCTGAGGCTGAACCCTTAGAATCCTAATGAATAAGTTCTATGTAATCTGTCATTAATTATCCCCCATTACATAAACCTAAGTTAGGAACCTGACTGTGAAAAAATAAACTCCGTCCTCTGAATCATCAGATTTAAGGACCTTAAAGAACTAAGTCTTGGAAAACTAGTTTTAGAAAATATGAAGGCAACCAAATGCTTATGTGAGTGGTTAAACACCATAAATACTATGATTTAAATATGATAAATGTGGTAATAAGTAGGAAACTATTATGACACAATATGGAAAACCAAAAAACAATATACAACATTATAAGTATTCTATGGTCAAAACTATTCCAAGCCTTGTTTGGGGGTGGGGAGGATTGGAGAGATTTTAAAAAGACTTGTTTGCAATATTGTTAAGAGAATAAACACTCATATAAATGCATATAGTCCAAAATGAGGAGGCTACACTTAGGAAGTGTTGTATACAGTTGGCAACTTATTTTATTTGAATTATTTTTCATTTTTCAAATGTTATACCAATTTTATAATGTAAAATGGATAAAATGAAAGATTAATTTTACCTTAAATTAGCACTTACCCTGGCACTGAATCCATTGGTATAGCAGTAAACTCATAAGAATTGCATTCAGAAGCCCCAGAGCTATTGCCACAAGGCAAGCAAGAGAAGGCCTGGAAGAAGCTACAAAAACAGAATCCAACACAAAATCCTCAGAAGAAAGATAAAGGAATTGTATATGGGATCTTGAAGCAACTGGGTCTAGTGGGAACTAAGACACAGGCCATGAAGATTTCTTTTCTGAATAAACCAAACTCAGAAAGTCAAGGGTCATATATTTTCTCTCATATGTAGAAGCTAGAAAGGAAAAACGAAAAGAAAGGTGGGGTTGGGGGAATGATATAACCAAATTATATTGCTTTATTGTGTGCATGTATGAATATAAAACAACAAATCCAACTATTATGAGCAAATATAATGTACCAATTAAAAAAAAAAAATTTCTTTCCTGAATCTCTCAGGGACTTGCTTTAAAGTCTAAAGTACCACAAACACCTATTTCAAGAAAGATACTTTTTTACGAAGTTAAAGAAAACTTTTTTTCCTTTGAAATTGTGGCTTACTTGTTCTTATACTTTGGTAGTGAGAATATAAGTTGGTATAACCTCTTTAGAGGTTGAAGGAAAATTTGGCAATATTTACCAAAACTACAAAGGTATTTACCCTTCAGCCCAGCAATTTCTCTTTAAGAAAATTTTTCTATAGCTACGTAAACATGTGCAAAATGTCATATTTACAAGGCTATTCCTGGCAGTTTTCTTTGTGGGATGAAAAAATTTAATACAACCTAAATGCCAATCAATAAAAGACCAAATATAGGGCTGGGGTTGTAGCTCAGTGGTAGAGTGTTCACCTAGCATGCATGAAGCATTGGGTTCTATCCTCAGCACTACATAAAAAATAAAATAAAAATATTGTGTCCACTTAAAACTAAAAGATTAATATTAAAAAAGGCCATATATATTTTGATATTCCCCTAAAATGTGTTTGCAGCTTCTAACAACAGAATATTTGGAGTGTTTTGTTTATTTGTTGCTGATAAGCAGTGATTCTTAAAATATATAGTTATGGGAAAGAATTCTAAGCCAGGAGCTGTGGCACATGCTTTAATCCCAGCTATTCTGGAGGCTATGTCAGGAAG
Organism: Marmota flaviventris; assembly: GCF_047511675.1. NCBI lineage: Eukaryota > Metazoa > Chordata > Mammalia > Rodentia > Sciuridae > Marmota > Marmota flaviventris. The sequence goes on along the minus strand of NC_092500.1, from coordinate 129,014,307 downwards.
ATCACAAATTTGAGACCAGCCTGGGCAACATATTGAAACCCTGTCTCAAAAACAAACAAACAAAAAAACAACAACAAAGAATCATTCCCCAAACAGGATGTACTAAGATTTGTGCAAGAATCTGATATGTTGTTTGCCTCTGGAGAAGACAAATGGGGAGGGACAGAGATAGGCCAGAGACTTTTTACCTTATTTTCTTTTGTACCTTCTGAATTTTGAACCATGTGAATGTATTAGCTACTCCATCTTTAAATAAACAAAATTTAAACAAAAATAAAATAACTTGCATCTCAGAAGTGAATGAAAAAATTCCTTTTGCTTTGTAAACTCCCATTATTGGAAGCACCGTGAGTTTAGGTTGACAGAATGTCTAAAGATGAAAAAAAGAATGCTCAAAGATGAAACATTACTTCATATTAACTATGCTGCATACAACTTATATCTAAGAATGATCTTTCAGTTTGAAAAGTGGAAGTATTTTCCCCAAAACTTTTTATTTCAAAATCGTAGGTGTCTCATAGTCAGATACTGTAGGTATTACATGTAAAGAGTGAAATTATGTAAACTTAAGACATTCAACTTCTAGTTTTGACTCCTTTATTTGATAAACCTTTAATTAGGAAATCAATTTTGCCCATTTGTACCTCATTTTTCTGTTTAAATTTTAGATAAATTATTCTGTATATATGCGTATCTATGAACTGTTCTGAATTGCTTAAAAGAAATTCACAGAGAGAGATGCCTTTAGAAAGAGAGAATTCCACATGACAAATATTTTGACTGATGAATCCAGAAACACTAGATTTCTAGCCACATAAAAAAATACATTTGTAGGACTGGGGTTGTGGATCAGTGGTAGAGCACTTGCCTAGTATGTGTGAGGCACTGGATTCAATTCTCAGCACCGTATATAAATAAAATAAAGGTTCATCTACAACTAAAAAAATTTATTTTAAAATACATTTGAACCATACAAGAACATTTAATGAAATAAACATTCATTTTAGATCTTATGTTAAATGATAAAATTTTATCAAAACATAATTATATTTTGTTGTACAACACCATCCAATTTGAGAAAGTAAAATAGATTTCTTAATTTATATTAATTACATATTATATTATACTTGTTCCAACTATTAAGTTCCAATTTATCACCAGTTATAAGATAAATTGAACTTATACTTCAAGATGTATATTAATATTTCTAGTCCTTAGAAATTAGCACAGATATAATCCAAAAGAAGGAAAAGAATATACAAATAAAATGTGCTATATAATTATAGCAATAAAAATAAATCTAACTGCCCAAGTATAAGGGAATGATTTAGCATATTTTGGAAATGCTTTTTTTTTTTTAAGAGAGAGAGAGAATTTTTTAATAGTTATTTTTTTAGTTTTCGGTGGACACAACATCTTTATTTTATTTTTATGTGGTGTTGAGGATTGAACCCAGCAACCCTGCGCATGCCAGGCGAGCGCGCTACGGCTTGAGCCACATCCCCAGACCTTGGCAATGCTTTTGACAGACAACATTAAAAATCATTATCAATAAGACTATGTAGCAATAAGAAAGCTTAAAGAACTACACTAAAGAATATATTCTTCTGGAACTTATCTGCTTAATATATAAAATCAAATATTAATTTGGACATTTACCCTATTATCTGTCTGTCTCAGATAGTGTTCTGTCAGGATTCTACATAAAGGTTTTTTTTTTTTTTGCCGGGGGGTGGGGGGGGGTTTGTTTGTTTGTTTGCCCTCAACATCCCCTGAATTAAAGGGACTGCTTATCTGTAGTGTTCTCACCTTTTCATCCCTCATTACCATTCTGGTACTATACTAGAATGAGGGGAAAAAACACCTACAAATGTGAATTAGTTTCTTTTCTGACAAAATCTTACCATTACCAATTAGCAAAATTATTGGTCTCTTCCTCATTTCATATAAAAACAACATGTTTAGAAATTAAATAGCTGGTCCAAGTTTACTCCAAACATGATTAAAGAGAGAAACTTTTCCCAATACAGTTCTTGCTTTAGTTCAGAGGCAATAAAAAAAAATAATGCACTGTCCTAGCCAGGCATTAGATGTGATAATAGAAGTAAATGGCTAGAAAAAAAGTTTATCTGAGAACTACTAACATATTCCATACCATATACCAAATTTCCATACTCCAATTCATGACTTCAGACTGAACCCAAAGTATTTCTTCAGATTATCCTCAATTTTTCTGTACCCTCTACTCCAAAATTATTCTACTTCTTATTAATCTATGGTCTAGAGTCACTACAAACAGCTTCCAAGCTAACTTGGTTAACTCACCTTTTTGCTGTGATCTGTAGTCATTCTCGGCTTGTGCTGTGTTAGGCAACTCTAACATGGAATAAATATCACTGTCAGTCATCTCCACCTAATCTCTTTCACATTGAGTTAAGAGAGTTAAAATTATAGAAGTATGAGAAGACCTGTCAGTAAGGAAATCGCCTAGTAACTAAACTGGTAGCAGGAAACTTGACAAAACAGAAGTAATTTTTCAGGAAATGATTCAAATTCTGGGGCTTCCTATAGAAATTAACATTCTAAATTGTAAAAAAAAAATTTTTTTTGCTCCACCACACTCTCTAGATGCTCATTGTATCCATATTAAATTGATTCTCAATCTCACCTAACTCTATAGAGCAAGCAAAAATGGTTCTCATATTCAGCAATTTTTATTATGGACCCTAGAATAAAAATGAGAGTGGTTCCTAGCATTTTTCTAAGATTTTTTCCTCTACTGTTTTCTTCTGAGAAAATAGATATATGCCAAACAGGACTGATTTCACCATTTCTTGTACTGTGTGGGTAGTGATAAATGACAGAGAATTGGACTGTTAGCTGAATGTGCCTATAATTACAGGGGAAAAAAAAAAACTATTTCCCAGGTATGTTTTTTGAATATGACATACTCCTGTCTTCCCCAAAACATTCTTCCAGGTGTGCTCTAACCTCTATTCTTCAGACTGTCAGAAATTCCATTAATTTTTTTCTCCCTGTTGTCTTATTTTTATAAGAAAAGACAAGCATAAAGAAGAGCAAATTAAACAAATACATACAAAAGTGTTAGTAATTTATTTCTAGTAATGAAAGTTTACTAAAAAATTAAAGTGGGCTGGGGATATAGCTCAGTTGGTAGAGGGCTTGCCTTGCATGCACAAGGCCCTGGGTTCAATCCCAGCACCACACACACACATACAAAAAATCAAAGTAAGAAAACAGAAATTGGGGGCTTGGGTTGTGGCTCAGTGGTAGAGTGCTTGCCATACTCAACATCACATAAAAATAAATAAATAAATAATAAATGTATTGTGTCCAACTACACCTAAAAAAATTTTTTTAAAGAAAAACAGAAATTGAAACTCTTAAGAATAGATAAGATCACCAAATGAAAGTGCATAAAGTTAGTAGAAAAGAAGAAGAGAAATAAGGATAGCATATTGATAAAAATGAATAGAGTTCTGCTTCTAGTCACCACAGAGTGGTATTGAACTTGCAGTCCAACCGAAAAATTACACATACAAATATACACACTAGCACAAAGAGGCTGCATTGTGATCCTCAAGAGAAGAGAAACCCAAATGCAAGTGCTACAGTGCATCATCATAGTTTCCTGCATAGAGGCACTTTCTGGCACAGACAGGAAAACAAATCCTAAACAGAACAGTAGTCTCATTAAACTAAAGGGGCAGAGATTGGAGTTATGAGCTGCTTAAGTGGCTGGAATTTGTAGAGCCTTACAAGGGAGAGCTGCACAGAGAGAGAGGGTCCTAGAAGACTGCATGAAAACTAACCACAGGTTCATGGCTAAGAGCTAAGTTGCACGCTCTGGCTAAGACTGAGGGTTGGAGATGTGTCTCAGTGGTAGACCATTTACCTGGAATTTGTGAGGCTCTGGATTCAATACGTGGTGGTGGGGGGGGGGGGGGGAATCCAGCTCATATAAGTTAAAACAATGCAAGCCCTAGTGGAGAGGGCCTCCCTCAGAGTCAAAGGCTAAACAGCCAGAACAGACATGCATTTCTTAGTAGCAGTAACAAACAAACAAAAAAAGCCTGACAGTATCAAAAAGATCCACCAGTAATTTGGCTGCTTATAAGAACAAATTTTGATGCCCTTAAAGGAAGGGAACATAAACAAAAGTGTTTGACAGGAACTGGGAGGAAGGGAGAAAGGAAAGTTATTCAATGCATATAAGGTTTCAGCTTTGGGGAGGGAAAGGGCCTGGTGTTGTTGCTCAGTGGTAGAGCACTTGCCTAGCACGTGTGAGACCCTGGTTCAATTCTCAGCACCATAATATATATATCTCCACTGACTACTAGAAAATATACTAAAAAAAAAAAAAGGTTTCAGCTTTGCAAGACAAAAAGTTCAGATCTGTTGCATGTTTGAAACTTACTTGTATTAGCCTTCTAAGGCTGCCATAACAAAATACCACATACTAGCAGATTTAAGCAACAGAAATTTATTTTCTCACAGTTCTGAGACTTTAAGTCCAAGATCAATGTGTCAGCAGGGGTAGTGTCTGGTGAGGGGCTCCCCCCTTGAATTGCAGGCTTCTTGGTATATTCTCAAATGTCCTTTCCTCATTGTGTACACAGGATAGTGAACTTTGGTATATCTTTTTTTTTTATTGGTTGTTCAAAACATTACAAAGCTCTTGACATATTATATTTCATACATTTGATTCAAGTGGGTTTTGAACTCCCAATTTTACCCCAAATACAGATTGCAGAATCACGTCGGTTACACATCTACATTTTTACATAATGTCCTATTAGTAACTGTTGTATTCTACTACCTTTCCTATCCTCTACTATCTCCCCTCCCCTCCCCTCCCATCTTCTCTCTCTACCCCATCTACTGTAATTCATTTCTCTCCTTGTTTATTTTCCCATTCCCCTCACAACCTCTTATATGTAATTTTGTGTAACAATGAGGATCTCCCTCCATTACCATGCAATTTCCCTTTTCTCTCCCTTTCCCTCCCACCTCATGTATCTGTTTAATGTTAATCTTTTCTTCCTGCTCTTCCTCCCTGCTTTGTTCTTACTTGCTCTCATTATATCAAAGAAGACATTTGTTATTTGTTTTTTAGGGATTGGCTAGCTTCACTAAGCATAATCTGCTCTAGTGCCATCCATTTCCCTGCAAATTCCATGATTTTGTCATTTTTTAGTGCTGTATAATACTCCATTGTGTATAAATGCCACATTTTTTTTTTATCCATTCATCTATTGAAGGGCATCTGGGTTGGTTCCACAGTCTAGCGATTGTGAATTGTGCTCCTGTGAACATCGATGTAGCAGTATCCCTGTAGTACGCTCTTTTAAGGTCTTCAGGGTATAGTCCGAGAAGGGCAATAGCTGGGTCAAATGGTGGTTCCATTCCCAGCTTTCCCAGGAATCTCCATACTGCTTTCCAAATTGGCCGCACCAGTTTGCAGTCCCACCAGCAATGTACAAGAGTACCCTTTTCCCCACATCCTCTCCAGCACTTGTTGTTTGACTTCATAATGGCTGCCAGTCTTACTGGAGTGTGATGGTATCTTAGGGTGGTTTTGATTTGCATTTCTCTGACTGCTAGTGATGGTGAGCATTTTTTCATGTACTTCTTGATTGATTGTATGTCCTCCTCTGAGAAGTGTCTGTTCAGGTCTTTGGCCCATTTGTTGATTGGGTTATTTGTTTTCTTATTGTTTAATTTTTTGAGTTCTTTGTATACTCTGGATATTAGGGCTCTATCTGAAGTGTGAGGAGTAAAAATTTGTTCCCATGATGTAGGCTCCCTATTTACCTCTCTTATTATTTCTCTTGCTGAGAAAAAACTTTTCAGTTTAAGTAAGTCCCATTTGTTGATTCTTGTTATTAACTTTTGTGCTATGGGTGTCCTATTAAGGAATTTGGAGCCCGACCCCACAATATGTAGATCGGAGCCAACTTTTTCTTCTATCAGACGTAGAGTCTCTGATTTGATATCTAGCTCCTTGATCCACTTTGAGTTACCTTTTGTGCATGGTGAGAGGAGGGGATTCAGTTTCATTTTGTTGCATATGGATTTCCAGTTTTCCCAACACCATTTGTTGAAGATGCTATCCTTCCTCCATTGCATGCTTTTAGCTCCTTTATCAAATATAAGATAGTTGTAGCTTTGTGGATTAGTCTCTATGTCCTCTATTCTGTACCATTGGTCCACCCACCTGTTTTGATACCAGTACCATGCTGTTTTTGTTACTATTGCTCTGTAATATAGTTTTAAATCCGGTATCGCTATACCACCTGATTCACACTTCCTGCTTAGAATTGCTTTTGGTATTCTGGGTCTTTTATTTTTCCATATGAATTTCATGATTGCTTTATCTATTTCTACAGGAAATGCCGTTGGGATTTTGATTGGCATTGCATTAAACCTATAGAGAACTTTTGGTAATATCGCCATTTTGATGATGTTAGTTCTGCCTATCCATGAACAGGGTATATTTTTCCATCTTCTAAGATCTTCTTCTATTTCTCTCTTTAGGGTTCTGTAGTTTTCATTGTATAAGTCTTTCACCTCTTTTGTTAGGTTGATTCCCAAGTATTTTATTTTTTTTTTGAAGATATTGTGAATGGAGTGGTTGTCCTCATTTCCATTTCAGAGGATTTGTCGCTGATATACAGGAATGCCTTTGATTTATGCGTGTTGATTTTATATCCTGCCACTTTGCTGAATTCATTTATTAGCTCTAATAGTTTCTTTGTAGAGCCTTTTGTGTCTGCTAGGTATAGAATCATACCATATGCAAATAGTGATAATTTAAGTTCTTCTTTTCCTATTTTTATGCCTTTAATTTCTTTTGTCTGTCTAATTGCTCTGGCCAGCGTTTCGAGAACTATGTTGAACAGAAGTGGTGAAAGAGGGCATCCCTGTCTTGTTCCAGATTTTAGAGGGAATGCCTTCAATTTTTCTCCATTCAGAATGATGTTAGCCTGAGGCTTAGCATAGATTGCTTTTACAATATTGAGGTATGTTCCTGTTATCCCTAGTTTTTCTAGAGTTTTGAACATAAAGGGATGCTGTACTTTGTCAAATGCTTTTTCCGCATCTATCGAGATGATCATATGGTTCTTATTTTTAAGTCTATTGATGTGGTGAATAACATTTATTGATTTCCGTATATTGAACCAGCCTTGCATCCCAGGGATGAATCCTACTTGATCATGGTGCACAATTTTTTTGATATGTTTTTGTATCCGATTCACCAGAATTTTATTGAGGATTTTTGCATCTAGGTTCATTAGAGATATTGGTCTGAAGTTTTCTTTCTTTGAAGTGTCTTTGTCTGGTTTAGGTATCAGGGTGATGTTGGCCTCGTAGAATGAATTTGGAAGTTCTCCCTCTTTTTCTATTTCCTGAAGTAGCTTGAAAAGTATTGGTATTAGTTCCTCTTTAAAGGTTTTGTAAAATTCTGCTGTATACCCATCCGGTCCTGGGCTTTTCTTAGTTGGTAGTCTTTTGATGGTTTCTTCTATTTCCTCGATTGATATTGGTCTGTTTAGGTTGTCTATATCCTCCTGACTCAATCTGGGCAGATCATATGACTTAAGAAATTTATCTATGCCTTCACTATCTTCTAATTTATTGGAGTATAAGGATTCAAAATAATTTTTGATTATCTTCTGTATTTCTGAAGTGTCTGTTGTGATATTGCCTTTTTCATCCCGTATGCTAGTAATTTGAGTTCTCTCTCTTCTTCTCTTCACTAGCATGGCTAAGGGTCTGTCGATTTTGTTTATTTTTTCAAAGAACCAACTTTTAGTTTTGTCAATTTTTTCAATTGTTTCTTTTGTTTCGATTTCATTAATTTCAGCTCTGATTATAATTATTTCATGCCTTCTATTTCTTTTGCTGTTGTTTTGCTATTCTTTTTCTAGGATTTTGAGATGAAGTATGAGATCATTTATTTGTTGGTTTTTTCTTTTTTTAAGGAATGAACTCCAAGCAATGAATTTTCCTCTTAGAACTGCTTTCAATGTGTCCCATAGATTTCGATATGTTGTGTCTGTGTTTTCATTAATCTCTAAGAATTTTTTAATTTCCTCCTTGATGTCTTCTATAACCCATTGATCATTCAGTAACCTATTGTTCATTCTCCAAGTGATGTATGCTTTTTCCTTCCTTCTTTTATCATTGACTTTCAGTTTCATTCCATTATGAGCAGATAGGATGCATGTTATTATCTCTACTCCTTTATATTGTCTAAGAGTTGCCCTGTGACATAATATATGATCTGTTTTTGAGAAGGATCCATGTGCTGCTGAGAAAAAAGTGTAACTACTTGATATTGGGTGGTATATTCTATATAAGTCAATTAAGTCTAGGTTATTAATTGTGTTATTGAGTTCTATAGTTTCCTTATTCAACTTTTGTTTGGAAGATCTGTCCAGTGGCGAGAGAGGTGTGTTGAAGTCTCCCATGATTATTGTATGGTGGTCTATTAGACTCTTGAACTTGAGAAGAGTTTGTTTGATGAACATAGCTGCACCATTGTTTGGGGCATACATATTTATGATTGTTATGTCTTGTTGGTGTATGGTTCCCTTAAGCAGTATGTAGTGTCCCTCTTTATCCCTTTTGATTAACTTTGGCTTGAAATCTATTTTATTTGATATGAGTATGGACACTCCTGCTTGTTTCCGAAGTCCATATGAGTGATATGATTTTCCCAACCTTTCACCTTCAGCCTATGTATGTCTTTTCCTATCAAATGCGTCTCCTGTAGGCAGCATATTGTTGGGTCTTGTTTTGTGATCCATTCTACTAGCCTGTGTCTCTTAATTGGTGAGTTTAAGCCATTAACATTTAGGGTTATTATTGAGATATGGGTTGTTGTTCCAGCCATATTTGTTTATTTATGTTACTAAACATGGTTTGTTTTCCTCTTTGATTATTCTCCCCCCCTTTACTGTCCTACCTCCCACTGTTGGTTTTCATTGTTATTTTCCATTTCCTCTTCCTGTAATGTTTTGCCGAGGATGTTTTGAAGAGATGGTTTTCTAGCTGCATATTCTTTTAACTTTTGTTTGTCGTGGAAGGTTTTAATTTCATCTTCCATCCTGAAGCTTAATTTCGCTGGATACACAATTCTTGGTTGGAACCCATTTTCTTTCAGTGTTTGAAATATGTTATTCCAGGATCTTCTAGCTTTCAGAGTCTGTGTTGAAAGATCAGCTGTTATCCTGATTGGCTTGCCCCTAAATGTAATCTGCTTCCTTTCTCTTGTAGCTTTTAAAATTCTCTCCTTATTCTGTATGTTGGGCATCTTCATTATAATGTGTCTAGGTGTGGATCTCTTATAATTTTGCACATTCAGTGTCCTGTAGGCTTCTAGAATTTGGGATTCTGTCTCATTCTTCAAGTTGGGGAAGTTTTCTCATATTATTTCATTGAATAAATTGCTCATTCCTTTGGTATGGAGTTCTATACCTTCCTGTATCCCAATGACTCTTAAGTTTGGTCTCTTAATGTTATCCCATATTTCTTGGATGTTCTGCTCATGGTTTCTTAACAGTCTTGCTGAGCTGTCTATGTTCTTTTCAAGTTGAAATACTTTGTCTTCATTGTCTGATGTTCTATCTTCTAAGTGTTCTACTCTGCTGGTAGTATTCTCAATTGAGTTTTTAAGTTGGTTTATTGCTTCCTGCATTTCTAGGATTTCTGTTTGTTTGTTTTTTATAACCTCTATCTCCCTGTATAGTTGATCCTTTGCTTCCTGGATTTGTTTGTGTAATTCCTTGTCGAAGTGATCTTTCATTGTCTGATTTTGCTGTCTAATGTCTTCCTTGATACTCCAGATCATCTGAAGCATATATATCCTGAATTCTTTATCTGACATTCCATCTGCTGCAGCTGTTACCTCTTCTAAAGTTGAGTTGACCTGCATTGCTTGTAGTCCTTTCTTTCCTTGTCTTTTCATACTGCTTGCGTTTCTTTCTTCTTGGTGAAACTGTTGTGTTTTTGAAATTTTTCCCCCCTATATATTTATATTGCTCTTGTATAGTTGAAAAGTCTCCCTTGCAGGTGTGGGCGGGGGCTCTGCTCTGCCCCTCCTCCAATTGGTGTGAGGTGTCTACCACGCCCGCGGACCCCTGGGCCTGATCCGCCGTTCTGTCGCAGGTCTGCCTACCTTGCAGGTGGGGGCGAAGGCTCTGCCCTGCCCCTCCTACCACGCCCGGGGACCGCTAGGCCTGATCTGCAGGTTGGTCGCCTGTCTGCCCACCTTGCAGGCACGGGTGTCAGTTCCGCTCCGCCCCCACTCCAATTGGGGTCACTTGACCACCACACAGGCGGGCCGCTGGGCCTGATCTGGGCACGGGCGAAGGCTCTGCTCTGCCCCTACTCCAGTTGGGGTGAAGTGTGTACCACGCTGGCAGGCCGCTGGGCCTGCTCTGCCAGTCTGTCGCAGGTCTGCTTACCTTGCCGGCGCGGGCGGCGGCTCTGCCCTGCCCCTCCTACCACGCCTGCAGACCGCTGGGCCTGATCTGCAGGTTGGTCACAGGTCTGCCTACCTTGCGGGCGCGGCCGGCGGCCCCGCTCCTCCCCTCTGGCTCGACGACAAAGCGAGAGAGACTCGGGTATCTGTGACTCACCCTCCCTACCAGGGGACCAACTGTTTCTGTCGCCGCTGGCACCGATGAAGTTCTCTCCTCGGCCGCTCTCCGATGACATCAGATCTCTGCCATGCTGGCATCCCCTGTTCTATGGCTGAATCCCATTTTCTTCTCTTCCAATAGGCGGAGCTGTGCCCTCTGAGCCGAGCTTCTGCCCTCTATGTGCTGACAGAAATCCCTGTACGGTGGCTCCTGGGAGTCTCTCAATCCTGTTATTCCAGAGCCCTTTCACTTATCCGGCCCCTCCCCCTGTTCCTCCTCCCAGCCAGCCAGCCAGGTCCTGTTCACCAGAGGCGGTTCCCCAAGGATCTGATTACACTTGCAGCCCCACCGCGTGTCCTATATCCCGAACGATGAACACCCTCTCTGTCATTCATCTAAGCCCCAGTGCTGTGGTGGGGTGATCTAGGAACCAACAGTTTAATTTTTCCGGACCCCTTTGGTGGGCACGCCCCCAGAAACTGGCGGCTAAGATCTTGGGTGTTGCCGCTGGTGTTAAGGGGAGGTGGGGATCTGGAATCCCCTCTGCTTCCCTACAGACACGCCCCCAGAGAGATTCCCGAGGTTTCCTGGCTGCTTGTATCTGGAGGGGGTGGGAGTCACACACCTGCTAACGTGGATTCCGCTGGGAAGGAATTCTGTCAGCGGAACTCTGGTGATGTCACCTCCTTGCTATGGCGGGCCCCAGGCTCCTTGCCGGAGTGTCCGAAGGGAGGGGTGGGACTGGTCTGTCTCTGGTTGGTTTCAGCTCCCGGTTCGCTATTTCATGAAGGCTTGGCGAGAGACCTCTTCCTAGAGTCCCTGCACCGCTCCTGCTGCGCTGCGCCTCGGAGGCTATCTGCCCTGACGCGGGGGCCAGGTGCAGGCAGCCGACAGTCGCCGAGTCACGCGGGCAGCGGCTGGCGGGTCTGGACCTCTGCGCTGCGTGGCGGAGATTCACTCGTCTAGCGCAAACTGTCACCTCCAAAAATCCTACCGATTCCCGGCCGGTCTCTCTTTAGTGGAATTTTGCTAGGAGTTTCTCAGCAGGTCGAATCTAAGCGTATCCATGCGTCTCTCTGACCCCGTTGTTGAGGAGGTACTGAAAGCGCTGCCTCCCCTCTCGCCGCCATGTTGGATCCCCCCGTTCCAAGTCTTTTGAGGAAATTTTATGCTGATTTCCTTAGTAGTTGTACTTATTTGCAATCTTAACAACAGTGCAAAAGTGTTCCTTTTTCTCCACGTCCTCTCTAGCACTTATTATTGTTTGTATTCTTGATAACTACCATTCTGACTGGTGTGAGATGAAATTTCAGTGAAGTTTTGATTTGCATTTCCCTAATTGCTAATGATGTTGAACGTTTTTTTTTCATATAATTGTGGTCATTTTTATTTCTTCTTTTAAGAAGTGTGTTTAGTTCATTTGCCCATTTATTTTATTATTATTATTTTTAAAATATTTTTTTAGATGTAGATAGGCCTTTATTTTATTCATTTATTTTTATGTGGTGCTGGGGATTGAACCCATTGCCTCACATATGCTAGGCAAATGCTCTACCACTGAGCTACAGACCCAGCCCCTCATTTGCCCATTTATTAATTGAGTTACTTTTTCTTTTTGGGGGGTGTTTTTGTTTTCTACAAGAAATGCCATTGGGATTTTGATTGGCATTGCATTAAACCTATAGAGAACTTTTGGTAATATCGCCATTTTGATGATGTTAGTTCTGCCTATCCATGAACAGGGTATATTTTTCCATCCTCTAAGATCTTCTTCTACTTCTCGTTTTAGGGTTTTGTAGTTTTCATTGTATGAATCCTTCACCTCTTTTGTTAGGTTGATTCCCAAGTATTTTATTTTTTTTGAGGATATTGTGAATGGAGTGTTTTTCCTCATTTCCGTTTCAGAAGTTTTGTCGCTGATATACAGAAATGCCTTTGATTTATGCGTGTTGATTTTATATCCTGCCACTTTGCTGAATTCATTTATTAGTTCTAGTAGTTTTTTTGTAGACCCTTTTGGGTCTTCTAGGTATAGAATCATGTCATCTGCAAATAGTGATAATTTAAGTTCTTATGCCTTTAATTTCTTTCGTCTGTCTAATTGCTCTGGCCAGTGTTTCGAGAACTATATTGAATAGAAGTGGTGATAGAGGGCATCCCTGTCTTGTTCCAGATTTTAGGGGGAATGCCTTCAATTTTTCTCCATTGAGAATGATGCTAGCCTGAGGCTTAGCATAGATAGCTTTTACTATGTCGAGGTAAGTTCCTGTTATTCCTAGTTTTTCTAATGTTTTGAACATAAAGGGATGCTGTACTTTGTCAAATGCTTTTTCTGCATCTATTGAGATGATCATATGGTTCTTATCTTTAAGTCTATTGATGTGGTGAATAACATTTATTGATTTCCGTATATTGAACCATCCTTGCATCCCAGGGATGAATCCTACTTGATCATGGTGCACAATTTTTTTGATGTGCCTTTGTATCTGATTCGCCAGAATTTTATTGAGGATTTTTGCATCTAGGTTCATCAGAGATATTGGTCTGTAGTTTTCTTTCTTTGAGGTGTCTTTGTCTGGTTTTGGAATCAGGGTGATGTTGGCCTCATAGAATGAATTTGGCAGAGCTCCCTCTTTTTCTATTTCCTGAAATAGCTTGACAAGTATTGGTATTAATTCTTTCTTAAAGGTTTTGTAAAACTCCGCTGTATACCCATCCGGTCCTGGGCTTTTCTTGGTTGGAAGTCTTTTGATTGCTTCTTCTATTTCATCTATTGATATTGGTCTGTTTAAGTTGTGAGTATCCTCCTGACTCAGTCTGGGCAAATCATATGACTTAAGAAATTTATCGATGTCTTCACTATCTTCTATTTTATTGGAATATAGGTTTTCAAAATAATTTCTAATTGTCTTCTGTATTTCTGTAGCGTCTGTTGTGATATTGCCTTTTTCATCCCGTATGTTAGTAATTTGAGTTCTCTCTCTTCTTCTCTTCGTTAGCATGGCTAAGGGTCTGTCGATCTTACTTATTTTTTCAAAGAACCAACTTTTAATTTTGTTAATTTTTTCAATAGTTTCTTTTGTTTCAATTTCGTTGATTTCCGCTCTGATTTTAATTGTTTCTTGCCTTCTGCTACAATTGCTGTTGTTTTGCTCTTCCTTTTCTAGGGCTTTGAGATGAAGTGTGAGCTCATTTATTTGTTGGTTTTTCCTTTTTTTGAGGAATGACCTCCAGGAGATGAATTTCTCTCTTAAAACTGCTTTCATTGTGTCCCATAGATTCCGATATGTTGTGTCTGTATTTTCATTGATCTCTAAGAATTTTTTGATTTCCTCCTTTATGTCTTCTGTAACCCATTGATCATTCAGTAACATATTGTTCATTTTCCATGTGATGTAGGATTTTTCCTTCCTTCTTTTATCATTGATTTCCAGTTTCATTCCATTATGATCAGATAAAATGCATGGGATTATCTCCACCCCTGTATATTTACTGAGGGTTGCCCTATGGCATAATATATGGTCTATTTTTGAGAAGGATCCATGTGTTGCTGAGAAAAAAGTATATCCACTTGATGATGGTTGATATATTCTATATATGTCAGTTAAGTCTAGGTTGTTGATTGTGATATTGAGTTCTATAGTTTCTTTATTCAACTTTTGTTTGGAGGATCTGTCAAATGGTGATTGAGGTGTGTTGAAGTCACCCATAATTATTGTGTTGTGGTCTATTTGATTCTTGAACTTGAGAATTTGTTTTATGAACGTCGCAGCACCATTATTTGGTGCATAAATATTGATAATTGTTATGTCTTGTTGGTGAATGGTTCCTTTTAACAGTATATAATGTCCTTCCTTATCCCTTTTTTTTTTTTTTAAATTTTTTATTGTGGGTTGTTCAAAACATTACAAATTTCTTGACATATCATATTCCACACTTTGATTCAAGTGGGTTATGAACTCCCACCTTCACCCCATACACAGATTGCAGAATCACATCAGTTACACATCCATTGATTTACACATTGCCATACTAGTGTCTGTTGTGCTCCGCTGCCTTTCCCATCCTCCACCCTCCCCCCTCCCCACCTCTCCCCTCCCCTCCCCTCCTCTCTCTCTACCTCCTCCACTGTATAACCCTGAGGGTCTCCTTCCATTACCATGCAATTTCCCTTCTCTCTCCCTTTCCCTCCCACCTCTCATCCCGGTTAAATGTTAATTTTCTTCTCCTGTTCTTCGTCCCTACACTGTTCTTAGTTACTCTCCTTATATCAAAGAAGACATTTGGCATTTGTTTTTTAGGGATTGGCTAGCTTCACTTAGCATAATCTGCTCTAATGCCATCCATTTCCCTGTAAATTCTATGATTTTGTCATTTTTTAATGCAGAGTAATACTCCATTGTGTATAAATGCCACATTTTTTTTATCCATTCGTCTATTGAAGGGCATCTAGGTTGGTTCCACAGTCTTGCTATTGTGAACTGTGCTGCTATGAACATCGATGTAGCAGTGTCCCTGTAGCATGCTCTTTTTAGGTCTTTAGGGAATAGACCAAGAAGGGGAATAGCTGGGTCAAATGGTGGCTCCATTCCCAGCTTTCCAAGAAATCTCCATACTGCTTTCCAAATTGGCTGCACCAATCTGCAGTCCCACCAGCAATGTACAAGTGTACCCTTTTCCCCACATCCTCGCCAGCACTTGTTGTTGTTTGACTTCCTAATGGCTGACAATCTTACTGGAGTGAGATGGTATCTTAGGGTGGTTTTGATTTGCATTTCTCTGACAGCTAGAGATGTTGAGCATTTTTTCATGTACTTGTTGATTGACTGTGTGTCCTCCTCTGAGAAGTGTCTGTTCAGGTCCTTGGCCCATTTGTTGATTGGGTTGTTTGTTTTCTTATTGTCTAATTTTTTGAGTTCTTTGTATACTCTGGATATTAGGGCTCTATCTGAAGTGTGAGGAGTAAAGATTTGTTCCCAGGGTGTAGGCTCCCTATTTACCTCTCTTATTGTTTCTTTTGCTGAGAAAAAACTTTCTAGTTTGAGTAAGTCCCATTTGTTGATTCTAGTTATTAACTTTTGTGCTATGGGTGTCCTATTGAGGAATTTGGAGCCCGACCCCACCGACTGTAGTTCGTAGCCAACTTTTTCTTCTATCAGACGGCGCGTCTCTGATTTGATATCAAGCTCCTTGATCCATTTTGAATTCACTTTTGTGCATGGCGAGAGAAAGGGATTCAGTTTCATTTTGTTGCATATGGATTTCCAGTTTTCCCAGCACCATTTGTTGAAGATGCTATCCTTCCTCCATTGCATGCTTTTAGCCCCTTTATCAAATATAAGATAGTTGTAGTTTTGTGGATTGGTTTCTGTGTCCTCTATTCTGTACCATTGGTCCACCCGCCTGTTTTGGTACCAGTACCATGCTGTTTTTGTTACTATTGCTCTGTAGTATAGTTTGAAGTCTGGTATCGCTATACCGCCTGATTCACACTTCCTGCTTAGCATTGTTTTTGCTATTCTGGGTCTTTTATTTTTCCATATGAATTTCATGATTGCTTTCTCTATTTCTATAAGAAATGCCGATGGGATTTTGATTGGCATTGCATTAAACCTATAGAGAACTTTTGGTAATATCGCCATTTTGATGATGTTAGTTCTGCCTATCCATGAACAGGGTATATTTTTCCATCTTCTAAGATCTTCTTCTATTTCTCTCTTTAGGGTTCTGTAGTTTTCATTGTATAAGTCTTTCACCTCTTTTGTTAGGTTGATTCCCAAGTATTTTATTTTTTTTGAAGATATTTTGAATGGAGTGGTTGTCCTCATTTCCAATTCAGAGGATTTGTCGCTGATATACAGGAATGCCTTTGATTTATGTGTGTTGATTTTATATCCTGCAACTTTGCTGAATTCATTTATTAGCTCTAATAGTTTCTTTGTAGAGCCTTTTGGGTCTGCTAGGTATAGAATCATATCATCTGCAAATAGTGATAATTTAAGTTCTTCTTTTCCTATTTTTATGCCTTTAATTTCTTTCGTCTGTCTAATTGCTCTGGCCAGTGTTTCGAGAACTATGTTGAACAGAAGTGGAGAGAGAGGGCATCCCTGTCTAGTTCCAGATTTTAGAGGGAATGCCTTCAGTTTTTCTCCATTCAGAATGATGCTAGCCTGAGGCTTAGCATAGATTGCTTTTACAATATTGAGGTATGTTCCTGTTATCCCTAGTTTTTCTAGAGTTTTGAACATAAAGGGATGCTGTACTTTGTCAAATGCTTTTTCCGCATCTATCGAGATGATCATATGGTTCTTATTTTTAAGTCTATTGATGTGGTGAATAACATTTATTGATTTCCGTATATTGAACCAGCCTTGCATCCCAGGGATGAATCCTACTTGATCATGGTGTACAATTTTTTTGATATGTTTTTGTATCCGATTCCCTTATCCCTTTTGATTAACTTAGTCTTGAAGTCGATTTTATTCGATATGAGGATGGCCACCCCTGCTTGCTTACGAGGACCGTGTGCGTGGTATATTTTTTCCCAACCTTTCACCTTCAGCCTGTGTATGTCTTTTGCAATCAGATGTGTCTCCTGGAGGCAGCATATTGTTGGATTTGTTTTTTTAATCCATGTTACCAGCCTATGTCGCTTTATTGGAGAGTTTAAGCCATTAACGTTTAGAGTTACTATTGATATATGGTTTGTACTTCCAGCCATGTTTGATTATTTATCTTCTTTTTTTATTTATTTAATTTAGTTTGTTTCTCCATGGTTAGTTTGTTTCCCCCCGCCCTCTGTTTTTATAGAGGCACTTCCCACTGATGGTTTTGGTTATTGTTTTTCATTTCTTCCTCGTGTAGTGTTTTGCTCAAGATGCTTTGCAATGCTGGTTTTCTGGCTGCAAATTCTTTTAGCTTTTGTTTATCATGAAAGATTTTTATTTCGTTGTCGTACCTGAAGCTTAATTTTGCTGGATACAGAATTCTTGGTTGGCATCCATTGTCTTTCAGTGTTTGAAATACGTTGTTCCAGGATCTTCTCGCTTTCAGCGTCTGTGATGAAAAATCCGTTGTTAGCCTTATTGGTTTACCCCTGAATGTAATCTGCCTCCTTTCTCTTGTAGCTTTTAATATTTTCTCTTTGTTCTGTATATTGGATATCTTCATAACAATGTGTCTTGGCGTTGGTCTACTGTGATTTTGTGTGCTCGGTGTCCTGTATGCATCTCAAATTTGTATATCCGTTCCCTTTTTTATTTCTGGAAAGTTTTCTGTAATTATTTCATTCAGCAGGCTACTCATTCCCTTGGTTTGAATATCTGTACCTTCTTCTATCCCGATGACTCGTAGGTTTGGTTTTTTTATGTTATCCCACATCTCTTGGATGTTTCTCTCGTGATTTTTAACCAGCCTTTCTGAGTTGGCTAGGCTCTTTTCAAGATGATATATTTTGTCTTCATTATCTGACATTCTGGCTTCTACTTGATCCACTCTGTTAGGGATACTCTCAATTGAGTTTTTAATTTGGTTTATCATTTCCTTCATTTCTAGAATTATTGTTTGATTTTTTTTTTATAATCTCTATCTCCTGATAAAGATGCTTAACTTCTTCTTTTATCTGTTTATGTAATTCACTTTCAAAGTGTTCTTTCACTGTTTGGATTTGCTGTCTCGTATCCTCTTTAAGGTTCCATTCCATCTGTCTAAGGTGTTCCTTTTGTTCTTTATATGACCATTTTTCTGCTGACTCTAGGTCCTCCTGAATATTTAGGCTGTCCTTCATTGTTTGTACCCCTTTTCTTCCTTGCTTTTTTATGCTGCTCATGTTACTTCTTGTTCTGCTTGACTGCTGAGTTACTGTTTACTCTTATAAATTTATTTGATGCTTGGGAAGAAAGATATTAGAAGGGAAGGGAAGAAGTCACTAAAGAGAATGAGAGTATGCAGGTAGAATTCAAGGAAGGGGGAATAAGAAAATTGAAAAGACAAAAGAAACAAAAACAAAACACACACAAAAAAGTTAGAAAATAAAGAAAGAAAAGAAAAAAAATTTTTTTACAAAAATAATAATGATAATAAAAATAATGAAAATTAAAATTGAAAAAAATTATAATAATTAAAAAAATTAGAAACATTAAAAAAAGTTAAAGAACAACAACAATAAAAAATTGAAAATGAAAGAAAAAAAAAGAAAAAGAAAAAAAATGATAATAATAATAATAATAAATGCAGTCATAGAGTTCGATTAATTTCTCTTCCAGTAGGTGGAGCTGTGCCCACTGGGTCAAGCTTCTCCTCTCACTAAGTGGGAACCAATCACTGTGTAGCAGCTCTTCCTCACAGACTAGGCGGGTCTCCAATCCTGAGTGCCTAGGGCCTTCTCTTGTGTTTCCTCAAGCCAGGCCACGCTCACCTGTGACGCTCACCACAATACTGGCTACACGCCATGTCTGCTGCTCCTGGGAGCCCTGTTGCGCTGGTTTCAATGCAGTTATCTCCTCCGCCCGTGACGTCAGTTCTCTGCCAAGGTGGTATCACATGTAAATGGTGACCGCTCGTTCCCTTTGCCGGGTGACCAATGCAACGGGTGGATCCTGACTGTCTCTCCCAATCCCCGTTTCAATCCTGTGGCCATTGCCTATGAAGGCTCGGTTGGTTTTTACCTCTGAAAGTTCCTAAGGGCCAACCAGTTATTTCAGCGGGATTGTTAGTGCTGAGTCACGAGAAGCAGGCGAACTGGAGCTTGGATGCAGCCGATCCGGGCTCGGTGTGTGTGTTCTGAGGGGCCCAGACTGTACACCCCAGATCCACGTCAGCTCAGCATTGCCTAGTGATCCTGAGCAAACAGCATTTATACAGTTTACAGCTCCCTATGCCCGCGCAGTTGAAGAGGTCAGAGACTTGATCTCTCCCCGCCCGCTGCCATGTTAGATCTCCTCAATGATATTCATGTTGCCCTTACAGCTTCCTGGCATAAGCAAGATCTTGGGATTATACAAACTGCTGCTTCTGTTTCCAGTCCAGATTTCTAGAAATTAAACCCTGCCGCCGTCGCCTCTTCCCTGGGGCCTCGCTCAGGGGCGCCGCGCTCGTCCGAGACCGTAGCTGCGCCGCCGACCGGTGCCCAGCCCCCGGGGCCCAAGCGGCTGCCGCCGCAGCTCTCCGGCTCCCTCCTCTGAAGCATGGGTCCCCTCGCAGGGGCATGCACAACGACCCCAGAGCAGGCTCTGCCCGAGGGTGCAGCGGCGAACAGGCGACCCAGGCGCTCAAGGCTGCGGTCCAGCCTTTGGAAGACAGGGCTCGGCACGCAGCCCAGCTCCAACCTCTAGGTACGGCTGCCGGACAATGTAGCCATAGCCATCAAGACAGTCGGCAGAAAGCAAATGGCAGCTCCTGCGGAGTGGATTTTCGGCACAGAAACCGCAGCCCAGCCAACGATCCCAATCCACAAACAGAGTATATCTTTTTTTAATATTTATTTTTTAGTTGTAGTTGGACACAATACCTTTATTTTTTTATTTTTATGTGGTGCTGAGGATTGAACCCAGGGCCTCACACTTGATAGGTAAGCGCTCACCCCTGAGCCGCACAACCTGAGCCTGGTATGTCTTCTTATAAAACACTAACCTATCAGATCAAATTTGACCTCATTTAACTTTAATAACTTGTTTAAAGGCCCCATTTTGGAAAACACTCATATTGGAGGTTAGGGTTTCAAAATATATGTATTTTTCGGGGGACACAAACATTTAGTCCATAATAGTACTTAACATTACTGATCTGTATGCTTAAAAATGGTTGTGGAAAAAAATAAAAGGAAGGCAACACAAGAGCCAGAGTTTCCTTGAAGAAATGACTAATTCTAGGGCTAGGGCAGAGAAAACTCAAAATGAGCTTGGAGTCTCTTAAAGTCTTTTAGTATTAGAAAATAAGAAAGTTTTTTTTTAATTGAAGGCATATCAGGACACATAACTAACCCCCCAAAAATTCCCAATAGAACAATTTGAATCACAAAATAATAATTCATATTGAATTATAACTCAAAGAAAAAAAGACTGTGAATCCATATTGATTTAATAAATGAGGAAGAAGTAATAAATTTTTCTTACCAAAGATCTCAAATAATATATGTAGATACTATCCCTTCAGTATGTAGAATATTATTCCCCTCCTTTTCAGTGTGGCCAAGACTTAAATACCTGCTTCCACAGAGCAAAACAGGTAGAGGCAAAGAGTGACTCTACTGAGGAGAAACCTGGTAAATAGTACCCGAACCACATGAACATCTGAACCACCAATGATGAATCTTGGTGATATCATATACCCCCAAATATGACACAATGAGGATACCTAGTTATTAGGTATTTTCCCCAAAACCAATAACCCCAGTGAAATATCAAGAAAAAAATGAAATAACTCTAAATTGAGGAGGATTCTATTAAATACATGCCCATTACTTATCAACTATATCAAGATAATGAGAAATGAGAAAACACTGATAAACTGTCATAGAACAGTGAAGAATGAGTAACAAGATAAATAAATGCAATATGGTATCCTGGATTGGATCCTATAACAGAAAAAGGACATTAGTGGAAAACTGGTGACATTCAAATGAGGTCTGGAATTTAGGTATAATAATGTAACAATGTTAATTTTTTACTTTTGACAGTGCAGTGATTATTTAAGATGTTAACATCAAGAAATATGGCATAAAGAGTATAAAGGAATGCTCTGTAATATATTTGAAACATTTCTGTAAGTCTTAAATTATCCCCAAATAGAAATTTTATTTCAAAAAGGAAAAAGGCATAATGCAGGCTAGCTATAAATATCATATTTAAAGCCAAGAATAGAATAAAATTTATTAGAATGCAAAAAATAAGAAAATGTGGGCCATGGTCCAGAGAATAATTAATAAATAGAAGATAAATGAACATGACATAGATGTTGCAATTAGCAAACAATAAATTTACTAAATGTATCAATATGTTCAAAGACTTAGAGGAAAACAGTCATAATGAATAAAAAGCTGAAGAATCTCATCATAGAAATAGAAGCTATAAAAAGAATCCAGTGAATCCTCTAGAATAATATTCATAATTTTAAAAAAAAACAAGCAAATGGTACTTATAGCAGACTGCAGAGGGAAGAAAAAAGGTCAGTGAACATGAAGACAGATTACTATAAATTACCTAATATTAAGAATAGAGGGAAAATGAGGTAAAAGATAAACAGAACTTTAGTAACCTATAGGATAATACCAAGTAATATAACATATATACAATTGAACTCCAAGAAATAAACAGGAGCTATAATGGAGTTAGAAACGAATTTGAAAAATTAATGGTCTAATGCTTCCCAAATTTGGTGTATAACTTAAATATAAGAAACTCAATGAATCCCAATAAACATAAAGAAAGTAACACAGATCACATAAAACTGATTTTAAAAATATAAAAATATTAAAAGCAGCTAATAAAAAGAACACATTAATAATTATCACATAAATGATACCTGAATTTTCATCAGAAACCAAGAGGGAGAAAGATAATGGAATAAATACCATCTTAAAATGGTAAGCCATCAGGGCTGGGGTTGTAGCTCCGTGGTAGAGCATCTGTCTCACATGCATGAGGCTCAGCACCACATAAAAATAAATAAAATAAAAATACTGTGTCCATCTACAACTAAAAAAAAAAGTTTTAAAATATTTTTAAAAAATGGTAAGCCATCCAGAATTCTACATACAGCAAAAATATCCAGTAAAAATGAAGAGGAAATAAAGCCATTTTCAGACCAAAGAAAACAGAATTTGTCATGAGCAGCCCCACACTATAAGAAATGTTAAAGGAAGTTCTTTGAAAAGAAATTCACTAAAGGAAAACTTATATCTACAGAAAAGACAGAAGACAAGAAATGGGAAGTATGTAGGTACATATAAAATATTTTATTGTTTTCTCTCACTTTCTTTAAAAGAAAAAAGAAATTAAATCAGGTAAGACAAATTATAAGCAAATAGCTTAAAATGATAATTGTAAAGCCAGTAATATCAGTACGATCAAGCATTGTTTAACCACAGGAATATAATTTTAGGAAAAGTGCCATTAAGCAATTATCATTGTATGAACATCATCATCGGATCACTGTCATATATGCAGGTGCTGAAATGTTACTATGCAGTGTTATGATTGTAATTGTATTCACCTAAATGGACTAGCACACCAAATAAACAGCAGAAATTAAAAGACTTGAAGAAAAATCAAGAACCAATTCTGTCTATAAGAAACGCACTTCATCTCAGATAGGTTTAAAGAAAAAGATACACAAAGAAAAACATCAAACAGTAAGCAAAAGAAAACTGTAGTTGTATATTAGTTTTTTATCATAGCTGTAGTGAATTACCTATCACAAACTTATTAGCTTAAAATGAAATATATTTTTTCTTAAAGTTCTGGGATCAGACACCTCAAGTCAAGGTGCTGGCAGGACTGCTTTCCTTCTGGAGGTGTCAGAAAAGAATCCATTTTCTTAATTCTTCCAGCTCATGATGTTTGCTTGCATTCCTTAATTTGTGGCTTATTCCACCACCTTCAAAGTGTATCCTATCAGAGAGTGCTAAGAGTATTTGCCTACCATGTGCAAGGCCCTGGGTTCATTCTCCAGTAGCACAATAAACAAAAGTCATCCTCAGCTTCCACTATCATATTCCCTTTTTCTGACTTTGACTCCACTGTGTCCTTCATATAAAGTCCCCATAACTACACTAGACCCATCTGGATAATCCAGCATAATCTCTCTGTCTCAAGATTTTTAATCATCTATGCAAAGTTTCTTTTGCCATATAAGATATCATGTACACAGGTATTAGAGATTAGTACATGCACATCTTTGCGATGGGGCACTATTAAGCCTATCATAAGTAGTAATATTAACATAAAACAAAATAGACAGATATATTTCATAATATATGAGTCACTGCATCAAGCACACCTAACTACAAATGAGCATGCCAAAATTGGAACTTGAAAATGTATGAAGCAAAAACTAACTGAATTAAGGAGAATGAAATAAGTCCATAATCATATTTGGAGATTTATTAGTTACTTTTTCTCAGTAACTGATAATTATTAAACACAAAAATCAGTAATAATATAAAATATCTCAACAACACTATCAGCAACCTTGACCGCTTTTTAATTAAAATGTCACCAATGACATCTAACAACTAAGAAAATATGCAAAAAAAAAAAAAAATCCACAAAGATCAGAATTTCCCACCCAGTCCTGGAATCATGTGGACACACCTTTCAGATTGACTCACTACACACCCCCTATAATTGGGGCCCACACATGTCCCCCAAAATCCTCACACCTATGTCAACCCAGTGTATTGTGTAGACCACCCAGTCCACATGTGGAAGTCTTTCCCAAGTGAATGTAATCTGTAGAGACTGGATAAGGTAACTGTTTTTTCAAACACATAGGTGCCAGCACAAGGCTGCAAAAATAGGAAAAGCATTTTTTAAATTTTTTTGTGGTGCTGGGGATTGAACTCATGGCCTCACACATGTTCAGCAAGTGCTCTGCCACTGAGCTACTACCCCAGCCGGGAAAAAGCAATTTTTTAAATGATATCACCAAAATAAATTTTCAGTTACTAACCCCAAAGAAAGGGAGACTTATGAAATCCCTGTCAAAGATTTCAAAATATGTGTTTTAAAGGAAACCCAGTGAGCTAAAGATAAGACAGATGGATAACTCAATAGTATCAGGGAAATAATATATGAACAAAATGAGAAGTTAAACAAAAAAAGGCAGAAGTCATTAAAAGAACAAAACAAATTCTGGAGCTGAAGAGTATACAAGAAGTTAATGAAAAAGTGAATTTATTATGGTTTGGATCTGGAATGTCCCCCAACTTTACATGCTGCAAATGTGAGCCCAATGCCTCGAGAGTCAGACGTGAAGATTTTAAAGAAATGACTGGTTCATGAGGCTCTGAATGAACAACTGGGAAGTGGAACCTAGTTAGATGGACTAGGTCACTAGGGCTGTGTCCTGGAAGGGTCTATGTTCTCCCTGGCCCCTTCCCTCTACCCTACCTTCTTTCACTTTCCCAGCTGCTATGAGCTGAGCAGCTAGCCTCCTCTAGGACCTTCTCCCATAATTTTTCTGCCTTAAGAGTCACCAACCATGGCCTGAATCTCTGAAATTGTAAGCCAAAATAAATCCTTCCTCCTCTAAATTGTTAATCTCAGGTATTTTAGTTACAGAAATGAAAAGCTGACTAACACAACCTTCAACAGCATATTTAATCAAGCAAAAGAAAGAATCAACAAACTTGAAGACAGGTATTTAAAATTTTCCAGTCAGAGAGGAAAAAAAGAATGAAAAAGAGTGAAGACAGTCTGAGATTTGGGAGACATAGGAAATAAGCAAACCAATAAAGAATTTATTGAAATCCCACAGGAAAAGAAATAAAGATTCAGAAAGTTTATTTTTTTAAAAATGATCAAAAACTACTCAAATCAAGGGAAAGATATAGACAACCAGGTTCAATAAGTCTGAAAGATCCCAAATAGGTTGAATACAAAAATTTCTACACTTAGATACATTATTATTAAGTGGATAAAAGACAGAATTTTGAAAGCCCTGAGAGAAAGGTGGCTCATTACATATAGGACTGGGATTTCTAAGAAGAAACTTTACAGGCCAGGAGAATGAGATGATGTACTCAAAATTACTAGAAGAGAAAACTATCAACCAAGAATACTACACCTAAAAATATATATATATATATATATATATATATATATATATATTTCTTAAATGGAGAAGAAGCAGGCTTGTTGGATTAACCTGTAATCCCAGTGATTTGGGAGGCTGAGGTAGAAGGATCACAAATTTGAGGACAGCCTCAGAAGTTTAGCAAAACCCTAAGCAACTTAGTGAGACCCCCCCCATCTCAAAATTTTTAAAAAATAAATAAATAGAGCTAGGAATGCAGTTTATTCATTAAGTACACCTGGGTTCAAACCCCCAAAACCGAAAAACTAAAATAAAGATAAGATTAATTTTTTCTGTACCAACAAAAATTGACAGAGTTCAATCATTATCAGACCACCCATACTGGAAATGCTTAAGAGTGTTCTTCAAAACTTGAAACAAGACATGCTAAACAGCAACATAAAAACATATGAAAGCATAAATCTCACTGACATAGATATAAATATCATGTAACACTTTAATGGTGGAGCATAAATTAATATTAGTCATAACATAAATAATAAAACTTGTTAATCAATAGTACTATAAAAAGAAGTAATCTCTGACTTCAAGAATACAAACTTTAACAAGATGCTGTGGCACACGCCTGTAATCCCAGAAGCTCAGGCGGCTAAGGCAAGAGGATCTCTAGTTCAAAGCCAGTCTCAGCAAAAATCGAGGCACTAAGCAACTCAGTAAGACCCTGTCTCTAAATAAAATACAAAATAAGGCTGGAGATGTGGCTCAGTGGTCCAGTGCCCCGGAGTTCAATCCCCACACACACAGAAAAAAAAAAAAAAAAAGAATATAAACTTCAAATGAGATGAAATAACAGTGTAGAGATTTTGTACAAAATTAAGTTGTTCTCAGTTTAAAATTACAAGGTTATATTACAAGGTCTTTTATTCAAGCCTCCAAATAACTACAAAGAAAATTAAATAATAAATAAAACAAAAGATAAAGAAAAAAGAATAAAAGCAAATCACTTCAGAAATCATCAAATAACAAAGGAAGACAACAAAAGAGGAAGACAGGAACAATACAATTGCAAAACAACAAATGACAAAACAGCAGTGATAAAGCTTTGCTATTAAATATAAATGAATTAAATTCCCCAATCAAAAAGCAGATACTGGCCAGGTGGGTGGAGCACGCCTGTAATCCCAGCAGCTCAGGAAGCTGAGACAGGAGGATTGCAAATTCAAAGCCAGGTTCAGCAAAAAAGCAAGGCACTAAGCAACTCAATGAGACCTTGTCTCTAAATAAAATACAAAATGGGGCTAGGGATCTGGCTCAGTGTCCTAGTACCCCTGAATTCAATCCCCAATACCCACCCCCACAAAAAAGCACATAATGGCTGAATGGGTGAAAAAAAAATGGGTAAAAAAAAATCAAGACCCAGCAATATGTTTTCTGAAAAAAAAAAAAAAAAATTCACTTAAGGACACACATAAGCTGAAAGTAAAGAGATGGGAAAAAATATTTCATGCAAAAAGTAACCTCATAGAGCATGAGTAGCTATACTTACATCAGACAAAACAGACTTCATGGTCAAAAACTGTCTCCAGAAGTAAAAATAATTTTCTTATGATAAAAGAGTCAATTCAACAGATAATTGTACACTTAAAAATATATTTTCTCCCAACAAAAGAGCACCTAAATATAGAAAACAAATATTAATATATCTGAAGAGAGAAATTGATGATAATACAATAACACTATGATACTTCACTATCCCACTTTCAATAGTGAATAGAACATTAAGACAGAAAATAAAGCAACAGCCAACTTGGACAACAAAATGAATCAAATAAACTTAACATGTGTACAGAAGTTTCCACCCAACAGCACCAGAATACTATACCAGTACACGTGGAACACTCTCCAGAGTAGATCATATATTAAAAACCAGATCTTATCAAACTTAAGGCCAAAATCTTTCCAAGAATCTTTTAGAAACACACTCATAACATAATTTGCTTAATTTCATTCACCAGTACATGTGCTTTCCCTTCTCACCTCCCTCCCGCTAGACTCCTTCCCTTACTCTACTGGTCTGCCTTCTATTTTCATGAGATTTCATCTCCTTTTTTCTTCCTTTTTTCTCTGTAGCTTTCATACCAGAGAAAATATGTAACCCTTTCGCATTCTGGCTTATTTTGCTTAACATAATGCTCTCAAATTCTATCCATTTCCTGCAAATAATAAATTTCATTCTATATAACTAAGTAAAACTCCATTATATGTATATACAACATTTTCTTTATCCATTCATCTGTTAATAAACCTAATTGTTGATGGACGAATGAATAAAGGAAATTTCTCTCTCTCTCTCTCTCTCTCTCTCTCTCTCTCTCTCTCTCTCTCACACACACACACACACACACACATGCACACACAATGGAATACTACTCAGCCTTTAAAAAGAAGAGCCTGCCATTTGTAATGGCATCATGGATGAAAGTGTAAGACATTTTGCTAAGTAGAATAATCCAGGAATACAAATACTGCATAAGCTCACTTACTAGGTAGTATTTAAAATAGTCAAATTTAGCTTGGCATGGTGGTGAATGACTGTAATCCCAGATACTTGGGAGGCAGAGGTAAAAGAATTGTGAAATTAAGGACAACTGGGCAACAGAACAAGACTCTGTCTCAAAAATAAAATAGTCCAAATTATACAAGCAGAGAGTAAATGGTGATTGTCAAGGGAAGTGAGAGAAATGGAGAGATGGTCAAAGGACACAAAGTTTCAGTTATACATGATAAATAAATCTGGACATCTAATATACAGCAATATGACTACAGACAACAAGACTCCATTTGTCCTGGAGATTTGCTAAGAGGATACATAAGTGCTTTTACCTCACCACAATTAAAAAAAAAAAGAAAGAAAGAAAAAGAAGACAAAAAAATGTGTAGCGATGGGTATGGAAGCTAAGTGATTATGATTAGTTCACAATGTATACATATTAAAACATCAAGTCCTACACCTTAAATATATACAATTTTTGTCAATTACATCTCAATAAAACTAGGGGAAATTCTCTCTTAAACAACTATTTGGCTTGGACAAAATAAAAATAGAAATAATAATAAAATTTTGTCAGGCATGGTGGCACAGGCTTGTAATCCTAGTAACTCAGGAGGTTGAGGCAGGAGGATCACAAATTCAAGACCAGCCTTAGCAACTTAGCAAGGCCCTGTCTCAAAATAAAAAGGGCTGGGGATGTGGCTCAGTAGTTAGGAGCCCCTGAGTTCAATCCGTAGTACCAAAAATAATAAAAATTTTTTAAATAATCATAAAATTTTTTAAAAGACTGATCAAAACACAAAGGAAGGGCCGAGGTTATGGCTCAGTGGTAGAGCACTTGCTTAGCATGGGTGAAGCACTGGGTTCGATCCTGGGCACCACACTAAAAACAAAAAAAACACAAAGGAAGAGAACACAAATTACCAGTATCAAATATGACGGAGTTGATGGCTCATGTCTGTAATCCCAGCTTCTCAGAAGGCTAAGGCAAGAGGATCACAAGTTATGAAACCAGCCTGGACAAAGTAAAGAGACCCTATCTCAAATTAAAAAATAAAAATTCCTGGGGAATATAGCTTAGTGGCAGAGAATGCCTGGACTCAACCCCCAGTAGCAAAAAAAAAGGAAAGAAAAAACAAAGAGGGGCTGGAGGTGTAGCTAAGTGGTCAAGTGCTGGCCTCGCATAAGTGAAGGCCTTGGTTCAATTCCCAGCACAGAAAGAGAGAGAGAGAGAGAAGAGGGGGGAGAGATAAAAAGGAAGTAAGGAAGCAGAGAAGGAAGGAAGGAAGGGAGGGAGGGAGGGAGGGAGGGAGGGAGGGAAGGGGAGGGGAGAGAGAAAGAGAGAAAGAGTTGAAGAGGGCATGCTGCTATAGATTTTAAAAACATGAAAAGTATGACAAGTAAGCATCCTATATGCCAATACATTTAATATCTTAGACTAAATGTATAAATTCCTTGAAAAACACAATTTAACAAACTAACAAAAACAAATAGAAATTTTTGAAAAGCTTTGTCTACTAAAAAATTGAATTAGTTAATACAACCCTTCCAATATAAAAAAAACTTTATGCTCAGCAGATTGCAATTAATTCTAGCATATTCTATCAAACATTCACCAGTAAATAACATAGCTCCTTCAGAAAATAGAAAATGTACGTACACTCTCCCAATTTGGTTTAGGAAATCATGATCCTGTTGCCAAACTAGACAAATAATTGCAAGAAAATAAAATTATAGATACCAATCTTTATGAATATAAATAGGAAAATCTTAAAATATCAGAAAACTGAACCTATAAACATAAAATCAGTGTCATCATAATAGGATGGCTTATCCCACAAGTGTGTGATGTTGGTTTAACATTCTAAAATTAATCATTATTTACCTTATTAACAGAACTAAGAAGAAAAACTATATAACTATAGATTATGCCAACAGAAGCAGGGGGAAAAAAGCACACACAAAAAAAACCCAACATCCATTCAGATTAAATATACTCCATATAAAGAATAGTAAGAAACTTTATCAACCGTCCAATGGCTTCTATAAAAAACCTACAACTGATAACCTTATTAAGGTGAAATAATGAATGTTATCCCAATAAGACTATGAAAAGGACAAGGATGTCTGAGTTTGTAAACACTATTCAACATTGTACAGAAATTCTAGAGAAGGAAAAATAAATAAAAGATGAAAAGGAAGAAGTAGAGTTTGCTGGAGAAGTCATCTGGCCCACTGTTTTCTTTGTGGAAAGGTTTTTTGTTTGTTTGTTTGTGTGCTTTTTGCTATTGATGTTGTTGTTGTTATATGTGGTCATGGGGATTAAATCCAGGGTCTCAAAACATGGTAGGCCAGTATTCTACCACTGAGCTACTTTCCCAGGCTTTTAAAAACTTTTTGAGACAAGATCTCACTGAGTTGCCCATGTTGGCCCTCCAACTTGCTATCCTCCTGCCTCAGCCTCCAGTGTAGCTGGGATTTCAGGTTTGTGCCACCCAACTTGTGGGAAGGTTTTCGATCTAAATTCAGTTTCTTTAGTGGATAGTGGGATATCAATGGCTATCTATTTTTTTCTTGAATGAATTTTGGTACTTAGAGTCTTTTAATGAATTTGTTCATCTAAGTCAGGGGTCAGCAAACTTTTTCTGTAAAAGATCACAGAGTAAATACTCCAGGCATTTCCAACAATTTGATCCTCCACAACTACTCAACTCTGTACTTAGTAGTACAAAATCATCAACAGATAAAATAGAAATAAATATATTCAAGTTCCAATAAAAAGAGGATAGGTAAATAAGTGCTCTTACCACTTTATTCACAAATAGGTGGCAAGCCACATTTGGCCTACAGTTCATACTTTCTTTACAGACCACTGATATAAATTTTCATATTTATTGACATAAAATTATTTATAATATTGCTTTGTTATTCTTTTCTAATTTTTTCAAATTATTTAAGTTTACAATAGAATTATATGTCAGTGCCTTCCTTCTCTAATTTACTAATATTATTTTGATTGACAAATAATAATTGTATATATTTATGGGGTATAAAGTGATGTTTTGATATCTGTATACAATGTGACAAGCCAACATGTCCATATCCTCATATACCTATTTTTTTATGGTCAAACACTTTAAATTTTTGCTCCCTTCTTTTGAAGTATATAATACACTATTATTGACTATATATTCACCCTGCTGTGCAAAGATTTCAAGACCCATTCCTCCTATCTATCTGAAACTTTGCACCCTTTGATCAACAACTATCCATTCCGTTCCTCCTCACCTGTTATAGTTTGGATATGAAGTGTCCCCCCAAGAGTTCATGGATTGGAAACAAATCCAATGTAGTAATGTTCAGAGGTAAAATGATTAGACTACAGGGCTATAACTTCATCAGTGGATCAACCCATTTGATGAATAAATAATTTGAATGAATAATTGGGTGATAACTGCAGGCAGCTGGTGTGTGACTGGAAGAAGTCGGTAACTGGGTACATGCCCTTGGAAATTCTATTTCATCCCTGCTCCTCACACTCTTCCCACTCTCACCCCACCTAGCTGCCATGAACTGAACAGCTTTCCTCTGCCGCATCTTTCTGCCGTGACATTCTGCCATCATCTCTAGCCTACAGCAATGTAGTAAGCTGATCATGGACTGAACCTCTGAAACCATGAACCCAAAATAAACTTTTCTTGCTTTAAGTTATTCATGTCAGGTATTTTGATCACAGAGGGAAAAAAACTAACACACCAACTCCCGGAATATGGTTAAACATTGTTTTGCTCTCCACTTCCGTGAGTTCAATTTCATTAGATTACACAGCTAAGTGAAATCGAGGAAAATTTGTCTTTCTGGGTCTGGCTTGTTTCAGCTCACATAATGTCTCCAGATTCACCAATGCTATCACAAGTGCTAGGATTTATCCCCCTTTTAATCCTGAGCAGTATTTCACTGTATATATATATGCCACATTTTCTATATCCATCCATCTGCTAATGGAACTTAGGTTGTTCTATATCATGGTTATTGTGAATAATACTGCAATGAACATGGGAGCACAGGTGTCCCTTTGATATAGTGATTTCAGCAGTTTGGTTATATATAACCTATAAGTGGAATTACTGGATTGGATTGTAGTATCGTTTTTAGTTTTGTGAGGAAACTCCATACTGTTTTCTGGGCCTAGCATATGTAAGGCCTTGGGGTCAATCCCCAGCAACACACACACACACACACACAGGTAGATGCATACAGTTCTCCATAACAGCGATAGTAATTTACATCCCCTCTAACAACATAGGAATTCCCTTTTCTCTGCAACCACTCCAACATTTGTTATCTTTCATCTTATTGTTAAAAATTATTCTAACCAGTGTATAGTGATATTTTGTGGTTTGAATGTGATATGTCCCGCCAAATCACCTGTGCAAGAATATTCTGAGGTGCAATAATTGGATTATGAGAGCTGTAATACAATTAGTCCAACCTAGTTTAAATGGACTAACTGGGTGGTGGCTGTGGACTAATGGGGCATAATCAGAGTGGATGAATCCCTGGGGGCATGATCTGGAAGGGTTCACCTTTCCTTGACCCTCTGCTTCTTGGCTACCATAAGAAGAGCAACACTGTAATCCCAGTGGTTTGGGAGGCTGAGACAGGAGGATTGAGAGTTCAAAGCCAGCCTCAGCAAAAAACAAGGCACTAAGCAACTCAGTGAGACCCTGTTTCTAAATAAAATACAAAATAGGGATGGGGATTTGGTTTAGTAGTCAAGTGCCTCTGAGTTCTATCCCCAGTTCCAAAAAAAGTAGAGCAGTACTCCTCTGCCACACCATTCTGCCATGATGTTCTACCTCATCTTGGGCCTAGAGCAACAGAGTTGGCAATCATGGACTGAATCTCTGAAACTGTGAGCCAAATAAACTTTCCTCTCTTAAGTTGTTCTGGTAAGGACTTTTGATCACAGCAATGAAAAGCTAACAGAGCTCATTTTGGTTTTAATTGGCATTTCCTTAAAGATATAGTAATGCTGGGCATTTTTCATAGCTCTTCTGGCCATTTGTATCTTTTGGGAAATATTTTTTCAGATTCTTCATCCATTTTTCAATTGAGTAATTTGTTTTCTTGTTATTATTTGAGTTCCTTATACATTTGAATGTCAGCCCTTTATCAGATGTATCATTTGCAAGTATCTTTTCTCCTTTTTTTATGTTGGAAAAAAAAAGTATATTTAGACTTAGACAGCTGGACTCCGTTTAGATGATCCCAATTTTGTTGGCAACATCCAAAGCACCATAATCAGGAGCCAGTCAAACATATGCCTTTTTCTCTCCATCAGGCCTGATCAGAGTGTTAACCTTGGCCACATCAATGTCATAGAGCTTCTTTATAGTTTGTTTGATCTGGTGTTTGTTGGCCTTGACATCCACAATAAACACAAGTGTGTTGTTGTCTTCAATCTTCTTCATGGTTGACTCAGTGATCAGAGGGAATTTGATGATGACATAGTAGTCAAGCTTGTTTGTCCTGGGGGTGCTCTTCCCAGGATATTTGGGCTGTAAAAGAAAAGTGACCACAACACTCGGAGCAACCAAAAGATCTTTACTGCAGCAGTGCAACAGAGGAGAAAAGAAAGAAGGAAAGAAGGAGAGAGAGAGAGAGAGAGGAAAGAGAAGAGGAGAGATGAAGAGGGAGAGAGCAAGAGCAAGAGACAGAGAGAGAGCGCAAGAAAGACAAAGAGAGCAAGAGAGAGAGACAGCAAGAGAGAGGGGGGCCTGGCAGGAGGGAGTTTTTATAGCCCAAATCTAATGGGGCCTCTGGGTCTGCAAGCTGCCTTGTTGGCCCAAGGAGGGGTTAAGTGTTCAGCCTTGAGCGGGGTTGAATGTTCAGACTTGAGGCAAACAGGTGATGAAGGACCAGATAGAGGGGGATTTGAGTGTGTGGGCTATCTTGCAGCCAACATCTGTTCAGCCTGCCCTGCAGACAACACAGTTCAGCCTGCTCTGCACCCAACAGGCTGCCTCTGGAGCCGCAATGTCTTGGGTCCCCGGAAGGTAGGTGATGTGCAGATCATCTTTTTATGACTGTGGACATGCTTCGACACTGCCTTCTTGGCCTTCAAAGCTTTTGCTTTGGCTTCAGCTTTGGGAAGGGCAGGAGCTTCCTTCTTAGCTTTCGGCGTCATCTTGGTGAAAAGGCTCTCCTTCTTCTAAGGTTGTCTTTTCACTTCGAAGTTTCTTAGGCTGCACAAAGGTTTTCAGTTCAATGTAATCCCATCAGTCTGTTCGATTTCATTATCTGTGCTTTCAAGGTCATATACAAAATATCATTGCCAAACCAATATCATGGAGCTTTCCTGTTTTTTCTCTATTAGTTTGATAATTTGGAGTCTTATAACTTTAATTGAGTTGATTTTTATTATAGCCTATGTTATGGTTTGCATGTGAGGTGTCCCCCAAAAGTTCATGTGTGAGACAATGCAAGAAGGTTCAGAGGAGAAATGATTGGTCTATAAGAGTGTTAATCCAATCAGTGAATCAATCCCCTCATAGGGATTAACTGAGTGACAACTGAAGTGGTAGGGTGTGACTGGAGGAGGTGGGAATTGGGGCATGGCTTTAGGGTATATATTTGTATATGGCAAGTGGGGACTGACTCCCTGCTTCCTGACCACCATGTAAGCTGCTTCCCTCTGCCACACTCTTCTACCATAATATTCAACCTCATCTCGAGCCCTGAGGAATGAAGCCAGCCTTCTACCTACTAAGACCTCTGAAACCATGAGCCCTATATAAATTTTTCCTCCTCTCCAATCGAGTCTTTAAGTCACGGCGGTGAAAAAGCTGACTAAAAACAGCATAATACTAAGATTTAATCTTATTCTTCTCCAAGTGGATTTCTAGTTTTCCCAATACAATTTATGGAAGACTCCTTCACTCATTTTGTGTCCTATTTAGCACTTTTGTCAAAAATTGATTGACCATAAATGCATGGGTATATTTTGGAATTTTTCTATCCTATCCCATTTTTTGATGTTTCTGTTTTTATACTAATACCATGCTGGTTTTGGTTTATTTTTTATTCTGTTTTTGGTTTTAATCCAGTTCTGAGGAATGATCCCAGGACCTTCTGCATGCTGGCAAGCACTCTAATACAGAGCTATACCAACAATCTTTTATTATTTTTTATTGTGAGATAGAGTCCAATTTGCCCAGGCTGACCTCAAACTTGTGATCCTCCTGCCTCAGCCTCCTGAGTAGCTGAGTTTATAGGCAGGCACCACCCTTCGGTACCACATTGTTTTGATTCCAACCATTTTACGTTTTGAAATCAGGGAATATGAGACCTCCAGGTTTGTTTATGGTAATTGTTCTTTGCTTGTTTCGTTTTGTTATTTTGGGGGTTTTATCATTTTCGGTTTGGGGAATTCCATATACGAATCCTAAGGATTTTTTCCATTTCCATGAAAAATGACACTGAAATTTCAACAAGGATTGGATGAATCTGTAGACCAATTCTGGAAGTGTAAACACTTTTACAATATTAATTCTCCCAATCCATAAAAATAAAATTATCTTTTCACTTTTCACTTTTTTTGTATTTTCTTTTATCAATGTTTTACAGTTTTCAGGATACAAGTCTTTTACCTCCTTGATTAAATTTACACCTAAGTATTTAATTTTTTAGTTGCTATTGTAAGTGGAATTGTTTTCTTGATTTCATTTTCAGGTAGTTCATTATGAGTACATAAAAACGTTGATGATTCTTGTATGATGATTTTGTATCCTGTAACTTACTGACTTTATCAATTCTAACAGATTTCTTGATAGTGTCTTAAAGGTTTTTATATATAAGATCATGTCTTCTGTAAATGAGACTACTTCAATTCTTTTTAGTACTTTTGTTTGTTCTACTTAGTTGTACATGACAGCAGAATGCACTTCAATTCATCATACACAAATGGAGCACAACATTTCACTTCTCTGGTTGTACACGATGTAGATGCACCATTCGTGCAATCATACGTGTACCTAGGGTAATGATGTCCATCTCATTCCATCATCTTTTCTACCCTCAAGACCCCTCCTCGTCCTCCCCTTTGCCCAATCCAAAGTTCCTCCATTCTTCCCATACCAGTCCCCATCATAGATCAGCATCCACTAATCAGAGAAAACATTTGGCCTTTAATTTTTGTGGACCAGCTTACTTCTCTTAGCACGATATTCTCCAACTCCATCCATTTACTTGCAAATGCCATAATTTTATTCTTTTTTAACGCTGAGTAGTAATATTCCATTGTGTATATATGTACCACAGTGTCTATTCATCTATTGATGGGCATCTAGGTTGGTTCCACAGTTTAGCTATTCTGAATTCAGCTGCTATAAACATTGATATGGCTGTGTCATTATAGTAGGCTGATTTTATCATGACAAGGTGTTGAATTTTGTCAAATGCTTTTTCTGCATCTATTGAGATAATGATCATATTATGACCATGTTTATTGATTTGCATGTGTTTGACCATTCAGAGATAAATCCCACTTGATCATGCTGAATGATTTTTTTAATTCAGTTTATTAATATTATATTGAAGATTTTGTACCATCAGGGATATTGGCCAGTGATTTTCTTTTCTTGTAGTATTATCTGGCTTTGGTATCAGGGTAATGCTAACCTTGTAAAATAAGCATGGAAGTATTGCCTCTACTTCAATTTTTTTAGGAGTCTGATAATTGGTATTAGTCCTTGAAATGTTTAATAAAATTCAACAGTGAAGTCATCCACTCCTGGCCATTTCTTTGACTGGAGATTTTTTAGTACTAATTCAATCTCCTTACTCATTATTGGTCTGTTCTATTTTCTATTTCTTCATGATCCATTATTAATAGGTTGTATGTGTCTAGGAATTTATTTCTTCTAAGTTATCCAAATAATTGTTAGGCACATAATTGTTCACAGTAATTCACAGGAGTTTTCATTCTCCTCTTCCCTCTCCCCTTCCCCTCCCCTTCCCTCCTTCTCCTCCTTTTTTGAGAGTCATGCTAAGTTGCCCAGGCTGGGCTGGAACTTTTGGTCCTCTTGCCTTGGCCCCCCAAACAGTGCCACCACATCCAGATTCATAGTAGTTTTTTATGATCTTTTTTATTTTAGTAATATCAATTTTAATGTCTCCTCTTACAAGATTACATACAAAATAAAACTGTAAGGCTTATTAGAAGAAAACACAGATAAAACTCAAATACCCATTTAAAGTATGGATAAACAAGAGTGAGAAATATGCATACAATATACTACAACCCAACCAAAAAGAAAAAAAATTGCTACTGATACATGCAAAAACAGAATCTGGGGGCTGGAGATTTAGCTCAGTTTATGCTTGCCTTGCATGCACAAGGCCCTGGGTTCAATCCCCAGCACCACAAAAGGAGAAAAAAAAAAAACAGAATCTGTAAATATTGTTGAGTGAAAGAAATCAAACGGACACTAAAGGAACATATTATGTGATTCAATTTACATGACATTCTAAACTAGGAAAACTATGATGAAAATATTAGAACAATACAGGGCCAGGAAAAATTAGTGGAAAGGAATATGTGAAAATTGGAGGGGGTGAAAATCTTGATGGTAACAGAATGGTAATAGGTATGATGCATTTGACAAAATTCACTGAGTTGTGTAAATAAAAGTTGTACTCTTCATGATTTATAAATTTTTCCTCAATATTACACAACATATAAAAACATCACATACTTCAGCATGTATATATTTATATTTTTGTCAGTTAAAAATAACTTTAATTTACTGGTTAAAAAAAAATCTGAAATGTTAATCTATCCCCTTAGGATATCACTGTGTAGCATGTGATCTTCTCTGCTGCTAAAAGTGTAAATGGGTTTTAACACCACTCAAACCACATCAATTTTCCCATAGGCTTAGGTATACATTAACTACTGCAGCAGTTATACCCTTTCCATTACAGATGTCCAGACTGAATAGAAATTTTAATTTCCATCTTCTCTCTTTCCCTTGGTCTTTTCATATTGTTCTGTCTATACAGAACAGAATGTTAAAGAAAAAGCAGAGTGGCAATCTGCATATAGGCTGAATTGATTAAAGACAACTACTTGATTATACTACTGTTTCTTGAGTGTGTTCTCTCCCTGACTAGGTGGAAAACACCTGTTTTTATTACTGTTGTTATTGATCATGTTACTTTTATAAACTTACATAATTTTACTGATAATGAAATTACAGAAACTGAATGTTATTAAATTATTTATATTTTAATTTTTAAAAATATATTTTACCCCAACAAGAAAAAAAATAGAACTTTAAATAAACACTGAACACTACTTAATAGGCATGCTTTACATAGTGCTATGATTTATCAGTTATAAAACTACTTCCTGTGCTTTCTTTTGTGTGAACAAATGTACACAGCAATTATGTTAAGTATACTGGGAATCTGGGTCAATCTCAGAAATATACATAGATTTCCTAACTCTGCTGAGAGGAATTAGAGCAATGGCATATAAGTAACAATAAATACCAACTGTAATCAGGTCTTGATTTCTCTGTTAAAGAACCCCTTAAGAAATGAAGGATTCTAGGGTAAGAAAAGTACGAAAGTTTTTGTTGTTGCTGTTATTTTTTATTCTACATATTTGTAATATATTTTGATTACAGACACATAGAGAAGTGACTACTATAATCAGGGAAATTAACATATCCATCATCTCATATAATAACCTATCCACTTTTTTTCCCATCTCTTATTCTTCTTTTCCTCTTTCCCTCTCACCCTCTCCCTTTCTTGAGAATACCTAAAATCTACTTTCTAGGTAAATTTCCAGTATACAATATGATATCACTAACTACTGTCTTCATATTATGTATCAAAAACTATATTTATTCATCCTATATAACTGCAAACTTGTACCCCTTGACCTACATTTTCTCATTTCCTCTACCCCCATCCCTGGTAACCACCTTTCTGATCTTTGTATGTAATTTTTTTAGATTGATTTATAAGATTTCATATACAAGAGAAATCATGCAATAGTTTTCTTTTTGTATGTCTTATTTCACCTAGCATAATGTCCTTTGCCAATGTTGAAAAGTATAAGATAAAAGTATAAGATTTGCCAATGTTGAAAAGTATAAGATAAACATGGAATATCTTATATGCCTGAATAGTATAGAATTAATCAAAAAATAATATGAACATATCAAAAGAATAAGAGAATCACCATAAAGAGACTCCCATTGGCTATTCAACAGTGGCCCATATCCTCCAAAAGCAATGTCTCTGCCTCATCAGGGGGCTGCCTGTTCCTGTGACAGGAACCATACCCTCTCCTCAGAGGTCTGAATTTCTGAACTTGTGGTTGGGGAGGGGAACATTTCCTTTAAGTTTTTAAGTTATTTCCTTTATTGCTACTTCTGTATAACATAGTCCTTTTATCATTTTTTAGTAATTGATCATATCTACTAGAAAATAATTCTTTAAATTTTTCCTGTTAAAAAAAAAGTTATTATGCCTGATATCCCAGTTGCTGCTGAGGCTGAGTCAAAAGGATCACAAGTTCAAGGGTAATCTAGGCAATTCAGGGAGAGCCTCTCTCAAAATAAAAAATAAAAAGGGCAGGGGATGTAGCTCATGGTAAAGCACCCCTGGGTTTAATCACCAGTATTGGCCATGGGAGGAGTAAACAAAAGACAAATTCAAACTGAGAGACATTATACAAAATAAGTGGACCTTCAAATTTTCAAGGTCAAATAAGATAACCAACTAATTGCATTAGGTGCTTCTGGTTTGGCTCCAATGGTTGGGGAATGGAAAGTACTTATAGAGTATTTATTGGGACAGATGATGAAATTCTGAATATGGACTACAAATTTGATAATATTATGTCAAGGTTATAGTGCTTGATTTTGATAATTATATTGCGTTAATGCAAGAGAATGCCATTGCTCTTAGGAAACACACCCTGATGTATTTATTGGAATGAAGAATTTATTCTTAAATTGTTCAAAATGAACCAATGGGGAGGGTAGATTAGTGGGGAAGAGAAAATAAGTAAATGGGGCAACAGGTAAACTATTGAAGAATCAAGGTAGAGCATATACCAGCGTTCTTTGTACTATCTTCCATTTTTTAATAAATGTTAACTTATAGTAAACTGAAAGTTACCAAAACAAAAAAAAAAACCAGTCTTTGAAATATGTTAAATGGGATTATTTTAAAAGGAATCAGTGAAAAATGTTAAATTGAAATCTGGTTCAAGATGGCACATTGAATACATGCATAGCAAGATTGAAACCACCAAATAAATTCCAAAAGATCCCTGAGCAGATCAGAAACTGTAAGCACGAAGGATTTTTTTAAATATTTTTTTTTTAGTTGTTGATAGACCTTTATTTTATTTATTTATATGTGGTGCTGAGAATCAAACCCAGTAACTTACACATGGTAGGCAAGTGCTCTACCACTGAGCCATAACTTCAGCCCAGGAAGGATATTGTTAACAGTGAAACCAGGTCAAAAATCTGGTTTTCTGTGTGAACACAAGGTTCACACAGAAGAACGGTGTCAAGAGGTTAAAGAAGTCATTCCCAGAAAGGCTCCCAGATTAGACTCAACAACTTTTGCCCTTGACCAGAACCTTTCTTCTGAAGTTCAAACACAGAAAGCACCCAGAACATGCACTGAGACCCTACATGCAGTAAGTATTCTAGTTTATTTGCAACTGATTAGGAAGAGAAGCCCACCTCGGTTTACAACCCCAGAGAATTTCTGTAGTTATTATTTGAGTAGTTATTCTACCTACTAAATGCATTTCTGACCTATTCTCCACTTTCAACATGTACACTTCTCACCCACCAACTCAATGCTACTCTAGGCAATGACCAAGAGGCACGCTTTCTGAAGTCAAACTTGAATTCACCAACAAATGAATTTCAATTCTAGAATGAAAGTTTTTGGTTTTTGGGATTTTGAGGGGTTTTTTCTTTGTTTGTTTTTGTTTTTTTCTGTACTGGGGACTTAACCTAGAGGACCTTTTTACATCCCCAGTCCTTTATTTCTTATTTTGAAACAGAGGCTGCTTAGTTCCTACGTTGCTGAGACCGGCCTTTGCCTCCAGAGTCATTGGGATTACTGCATGCACCACTGAACACAGGTGGGGATTTTTGGTTTTTTAATTTTTTTTAGTTGCAGATGGACATGATACCTTTGTTTATTTATTTTTAGGTGATGCTAAGGATTGAACACAGTGCCTTGCATGTGCTAGGCAAGCGCTCTACCACTGAGCTACAATCCCAGCCCAGTTAAAGGTTTTTAAAACAGGAACTTTTGTCTTAGTTCTCTACCCTGAAAACTTATAATAAGGCTAGGGCTAATAGGATGTATCTCAGTGGTAACACACTTGCCTAGCATGCATGAGGCCCTGGGTTCGATCTCCAG
The DNA here is from genome assembly GCF_047511675.1 of Marmota flaviventris. NCBI lineage: Eukaryota > Metazoa > Chordata > Mammalia > Rodentia > Sciuridae > Marmota > Marmota flaviventris. Next base: position 128,972,859 of record NC_092500.1, on the reverse strand, counting down.
CACCACAGGCACACACAGACACACACACACACAATTACATAATAGTTTTGGCACATAGTAATTGCTCAGTGAATGTTTATTGAATGGATTTATAAAAGCAATTCAATAGAAAAACCTTAAATGCCCAACATTTATAGATTAAATAACAACTGATAAAACTAAATATTATGCAGCTATTAAAAAATTTATTTGAACATGTTGGGCCCTGGATTTGATCCCCAACACCAGAAAAAACATGAAGTCTATCTGGAAAATTAATGATACGGAGAAGTATTGGATATACTCATTTTTTTAAGAAAGGAAACAACTACTTCCAAGAAGAAAACATGCAACCTTTTGTTGTGTTTATGTATGATTTTTGTTGTTCTGTTTTCTGATCTCAAATTACTCTTATTATAAGAAGGAAAATCATCTTTTAACTTTTTTCCCTGAGGAAACATCCAATATCCAACCCAGAACTAAATAGATCAATTAATAAACAATTGTGGCATGGGGGGTTTTATTGTCCTGGAGACTGAATCCAGGGGGAGCTGATTAGCAGTTTTTAGTTTTTATTTTGAAATAGAGTTTCACAGAGTTGCCAAGGCTAATGTCAAACTCAATCCTCCTTCCTCAGCCTCTCTAGTCATTGGAATTATAGGCACACCAACATGCCTGGCACTAACAAATGTAGAATAATATACAATCAGTATGGTGGTTCAAGGATTAAGAGCGGGATTCTGGAGATTATGTGCCTAAATTTGAATACTTAATAGCTATGGCACCCAGAACAGGTTATATACTTAGCTATTTTACTCATCTGAAAAATCACATAAGATACTTCCTCATAAGGATGGTGTGAATTAAGTGAACTACTTACTACTTTTTTAACAGCACTTACACAGTTGATGCTGAGCCCAAAGAACAACCTTTGAGACAGTGGTAGGAAGCAGCCCCAGGAACAGGTGGCATCAAGATCCAAATGGAGTCACAATAGCCCAGGAACACTGCACTGCTATCCAGGACTCTAAATATATGGCCACATGGCATACTACCTCAGGCCTCACAGGGCCTTAATTTGCTAGTAGCTTCATGCAATATCAGATTTTCTATTTCTGACTTAAAATTCAAATACTTAGGGCTGGGGATGTGGCTCAAGCTGTAGCGCACTCGCCTGGCATGCGTGTGGCCAGGGCTCGATCCTCAGCACCGCATACAAACAAAGATGTTGTGTCCCCTGAAAACTAAAAAATAAATATTAAAAAATTCTCTCTCTCTCTCTCTCTTTAAAAAAAACATCAAATACTTAACACTTAATAATTAAACTTAATTTTCATCAAGGGATTCAAATTTTCTAATTACCTGTGAAATCGTGGGCCACCTGGGGCTCTGAAGGACTTTCCCAAGCATTACCCTGTGTGACACTAAGGGGGAAAATAGAGAAAGGCATTAACAGCTGTGAGTTACTGTGAACTCCCCTACCAGAAGTCTGTTCCAGATTTATCAGAAAAAAACTTTAGCCACTGTGCTGATCAAATTATTTTCTCAGTAAAATAAAAGTTGGGTTCCTTCTAAGACATTAAAAAATTTAAAAAGGCACTTACAAAAGTGCCCAGCCCCTCAGAGATGTGCACATTTTTGGTGATATTAATATTATTATTAGATTCAAAACACTGTAACAGTTCTAATAAGGCCTATTTGCATGGGAGACACAAACAAGTCAAGTAATGTCAAGCAGAATAAAACAAGATAAATGAAGCCAAGCACAAGCCAACAAACCAGCGTTCTGAGGAAGGAAGAGTTCATTGTGGGAGTGAATCCAGGAAGTTACAGTAGCAGGAATATCTGAACTAAGTTCTAAGAACAAGCAGGGCTTCGACAAATAGCTAATAAAACATAAGGAAACCGCAAAGGATCTTACCAAAGACACAAAGACTAGAACTGTGTTGCTTGTTCCCCAGGACACCAGAAATGCAGAGAGATGAAAAGAACAGGGCATGCATAAGAAACCTCTGGTGAACACCGATGGCTGCAGAGTATGCTTATCAAGCAAATGCCAGAAGATGAGATAAAAAATAACAGTAACAACAACAACAAAACACCCCAAGGTACTACACCGTAAAAAGGACGTAAAGAAAAAAGTGTTGTTAATAGAACCAAGACACCAACGACCCCATCGTTCTATAGCGGCCACCTGTACGCAGGTATACTCAAGCCCACAGACGGCGGAACAGCGGCTCCCACAGGCTGCGAAGAATCTGGGGAGGCGCTGAACGAGAATGTTTGGCAAAAGAACTGCAATTCCCAGAAAGGCCGCAGCGCGGTCCGCTTTGCGTAGTTTCTGCTTCTGCCGTGCGCCCTCACGTACCCTCTTCAAGAGGACCTATCAGAAGTCGACCTGGGGCGTGACCCCCGCGTGACTTGGGCGCGCGAGCAAAGCGTGCCCGGAGGCGGGACTCTGAGACCGCATTGGTAGAAAGGCGAAGTGAAAAGCAGAACCCAAATTTGACAGTCTCCATTGTAATTGGAATTAACGGTAGGGGCGGAGCTAAACACCCTAGGATATCGGCCAATCAGCGTTTAGGGTTGACAGTGAGACCGGCAAGGAGAAAAGGGAGAAATGGTTCTGTAGTCACACGCCGCGGGGTCTAGTGGGAGGAGCAGTTGCCCAGCTGCCGCCTGGCGCTTCCTGTTTCCGGTTCCCGGAGTAGGGCACAGCAAGGCACCTGGGGAAACGCTGGCCTCTGACACGATCTCTGGGACCGGGGTCTGTGGCTGGCCCCTTGCTAGCCCGGTCTCCCATTCTCAGAAAGCTATTCGCCAGGGGGTTCTGAGCTTTGGCCACGCCGTTTGCCCGTGACGCGTGAGTCTGAGGGGCGTGGAGGAGGAGGCGGGCTGGGGTTTGCTCACACCTCTGAGCCGGGATCGCAAAGTCTCACTTGGCAGTAGTTTTCTTCCAAAGATGTGGCACATGAGCCCTAGAGCAGAATAGAGGTGAGGGTGGGGAGGCGCAGACTCCCGAAAGATACAAGGGAGATAGGACTTCAAAGACTAGAAAGACGACTTAAAGATATTTGGAAGACAGGGAATAGAAGGTCCCCAGCTATGGAGTTAGGTTTGAAGAGTCACTGGATACTTATAGAAGGAATTTTGGCATGCATCATGAAAGGAGGTGAAGTGGCCTCGTTTGAATAAGGATTGGCTCGAAGCAGTTGGAAACTGAAAATCCTACGAGAGGTTTAAGGGAAATTTTTGCTTTGTGTGGAGAAGAGTAACTGGGATTGTCTCGTGTTCCTTCTTGTGGGGAGCTTCAACTCTTGGGACACAGAACTACTACTCACAGAGTTTCTTTCTTTCAACATTGGGCTTTTTGACCAATTGAGGCTGTTCTTCTAAATGTGTAGGTTGCTGCTGGAGAGGAAATAAGGAATCAGAAATGAAACGGGGGGGGGGGGGGGGGGGAGGGGATAAGAATTTCCATTGATAAGTGGAAAATGGGCATGGCTAGTAGTGAAGGTGAGGAAGTGTTCTACCAAGGCCCAGTGGTGTAACTGCTTCCCAATTCCTGGCATTGCCATTGGCGATCCCACTTAAGGAGAATTTTTCAGTATTGCCAAATAGATCTGTCTTTATAGAATAAGAAAATTAAAGATTTTTCAAGATTCTGAAATCCTCTCCTTTTGTCCAAAGTGTCTAGACAAACATTTGTACCTTGTGAATGTAAGTGTAGCATATCAAAAATGGATTACCCAGCCCTTGGATTTCAATACTCTTTATAATTGTTGTGCCCTTTTGTTTATCATTTGTTTTCCAGTAAATATCTTTATGCCATGAGTTGTCCAGGTTGCTCGGATAACTTGTATAGCATTGAACAAGTAACTCTGTAAGTCTCAGATTCCTCATCTTAAACATGGGAAAAATTATACATACTTTTCTGGGTTGTGAAGGTTAACGAATATAATCTAGGCAAAGTATTTAGAGCATAGGCCACACTAAATCAAAAAGAAACAGCTTAGCCAGACGCAGTGGCACATGCCTGTAGTCCCAGTGGCTTGGGAGGCTGAGGCAGGAGGAGGCAAGTTCAAAGCCAGCCTCAGCAACTTAGCAAGGCCCTAAGCAACTCAGGGAGGCCCTGTCCCAAAATAAAATATAAAAAGGGCTGGGTGTGTGGTGGTGGTTAAGTGCCCCTGAGTTCAATTCCTGGTACAAAAAAAAAAAAAAAGGAAATAGCTTAAATTGATAATCAAACCTTAAGCAGAAAAGAAAGAAGAATGCTAATTTACTCTCATTCTAACTTTTTGAACCAATAAGAGAAAAAAAAGTAACTCTTAATGCCAGCTGCAGGGTTTTTAGCTCTCCATCTCTTCCCAGTATTAAGGATGTGCATTAGGAAAAAACATAGTGTCTCAGATTAAATAAGGCCATTTATAATCCATTATAAAATAGTGTCATATTGACAAATTCCTAGAGACAGACGATATGCCCAAATTGAACCATGATGATATAGAAAACTTCAACAGATCAATTTCAAATAATGAAATTGAAGCAGGCATCAAAAGCCTTCCAATAAAGACAAGCCCAGGACTGGATGGATTTTTAGCCAAGCTCTACCAGACTTTTAAAGAAGAAATAATTCCAATCCTCCTCAAATTATTTCATAAAATACAAAAGGAGCAAACTCTGCCAAACTCACTCTATGAAGTCAGTATTACCCTGATACTAAAACTAGACAAAGACACATCAAGAAAAGGAAACTTCAGAACAATATCCTTGATGAACATAGATGCAAAAATTCTTAATAAAACATTATCAAACTGCATACAAAAATATATTAAAGATAGAACATCATGTTCAAGTAGATTTTAATCCCAAGGATGAAAGTTTGGTTCAACATGATAAAAATCCATAAATGTAATTCACCACTTAACTAGACTTAAGGTCAAGAATCACATGATTATAATCACTCAATAGATGCAGAAAGAGCATTTGACAAAGCAGAGCACCCACTCATATTTAAAATATTAGAAAAACTAGGGATAGAAAGAACTTATCTCAATATTGTAAAAAGGTTATATGTAACAAATTCAAGGCCAAAATTATTCTGAATGGGGAAAAACTGAAAGCATTCCCTCTAAAAACAGGAATAAGACAATGCTGCTCATTTTCACCACTCCTATTCAACACAGCCCTTGAAAATCAAATAAGAGCAATCTGGCAAGACAAGAAAATTAAAGAGATATGAATAGGAAAAGAAGAGCTCAAATTATCTTTGTTTATTGATGACATGATTCTACATACAGAGACCCAAAAAAAACTCCACCAGAAGAGTTCTCAAATGAATTCAGCAAAGAAGCAGGATACAAGATCAACACTTATAAATCAGTAGTGTTCCTTTACTCCAATGATGAATCTGCTGAACAAGAAATGAGGAAAATTATCCCATTGACAATAGCCTCAAAAAAATATTTGGAAATCACTCTAACAAAAGAGGTGAAAGACCTTTACAATGAAAATTATAGAACAATAAAGAAAGAAATTGAAGAAGACCTTAGAAGATGGAAAGACTCCCCATGTTCTTATATAGGCAGAATTAATATGGTCAAAATGGCCATACTACCAAAAGTGCTATATAGATTGAATGCAGTTCCCATCCAAATTCCAATGACATTCTTCACGTAACTAGAAAAAGTAGGTATCAAATTTGTTTGTAAAAAAAGAGGCCAAGAATGGCCAAAGCAATCCTTAGTGAGAAACATGAAGCAGAAAGCATCACAATACTAGACCTCAAATTATACTACACAGCTATAGTAAAAAACAGCATGGTACTTGCACCAAACTGCATGAAGACCAATGGAATAGAAGGACAAAGACAAACCCACATAAGTACAGTTATCTGACACTAGACAAAGCTACCAAAAAATATACATTTGAGGAGGAAAATAATACCCTTTTTAACAAATGGTGCTGAGAAAACTGAAAATCCATATGTTGAATGAAATTTAAGCCCTCTCACCTTGCACAAAAGTCAACTCAAAGTGGATCAAAGACCTAGGAATTAGACCAGAAACCCTGAAAATGCTAGAAGAAAATGTAGGCCCAACACTCCAACACATTGGCTCAGGAGTTGATTTCTTTTGCAAGCCTCCGAAAGCACAAGAAATGAAAATCAAAAATCAGTAAGCAGGATGGCATCAAATTAAAAAGTATCTTCACAGCAAAGAAAACAATGTATAAAGAGAAAGCCAACAGAATGGGAGAAAATCTTTGCCACTTCCTATTCAGAACATTAATATCCAAGATATACAAAGAACTAAAAAAGCTTAACACCAAAAAAAATAAAAGCAAATAACCCGAAGTAACTAAACAGATAATTCTCAAAAGAAAAAATACAGTCAACAAATACATGAAAAAATGTTCAACATCTCTGGCAATTAGAAAAATGCAAATTAAAACTACATTGAGATTTAATCTCTATAGTCAGAATGGTAATTATCAAGAATACAAATAATAATAATGTTGGCAAGGATGTGGGGGCAAATAGTATATTCATACATTGTTGGTGGGAGTGCAAATTAGTACAACCACTCTGGAAAGCTGTATGGAGATTCCTCAAAATAACTAGGAATGGAACCACCATATGATCCAGGTATCCCACTCCTTGGAATCTATCCAAAAGAATTAAAGTCAGCATTCTACAGAGTTGCAGCCACATCAATGCATATAGCATCTCAATTCCCAATAGCCAAGCTATGGAACAGCATGGGTGCCCTTCAACAGATGAATGTATAAAGAAAATATAGTATATATACAAAATGTAATATTACTCTGCCATAAATAAGAATGACTTGTGGGATTTGCTGGTAAATAGATGGTTCTAGAGACTATCATGTTAAGTGAAATAAGCCAGTGCCAAAAATCAAAGGTCAAATGTTTTCTCTAATATGCAAATTCAAACTAAAGGGGGATAAAAAATAAGAGAAGAAATATAAATGGAGTAGACATAAGGGAATGAAAGGAAGGGAGGAAGGATGGCTTGAAGGAAAAACAATGGAATGAATCTGACCTAACTTTCCTTTGCACATATATGAATATACCACAGTGAATCTCACCATCATGTACATCCACAAGACACTAAAAAAACACCTGTAAGTAAATAGCTGAAAAATGAGCAGAGTTGAAGAAAGGGAACAAGGGAAGGGAGGAGAGGAGGGATGGAGAAAATACTGAGGACAGAATTAGAACAAATTTATTCCATGCTTTATAATCATATCAAAATGAATCCCTATTGTTATGTATAATTTAAGAGAGCCAATAAAAAAGAAACTAAAAACAGTATCATAAAATAATTCAAAAGAAATTTTCCAGTTATTTCTTCTAATAAAACGAACATATTTGCTTTTTAATACAATTAAAATGTATTAGCATGAAGTGAGTTACATTGTGATGAATAATTAATGTCATTATTTTTTTTTTAACAGGAACGAATTTATTGAGGGATTTAAAAAAGGAGAAAGGAGACACTCTCAATGTATTGAGTGGGTCCTCTTAGAGAAGAGAGGGACAATGTACCTCTCCTGCACTCCAGTTTTATTGGGGACCCCACAGAAATTTCCAAAGAGTCTCTCCCAGGTCTACCTCTTGACTTTCGACTAACAGCAAAATAATGTCATTATTTTTGATTACTGCCAAAAGCAGAGTTTGATATACACATTACATAGCATGTCTTTTTTATATTTTGTTACTTATAACATCTGATTTTGCCTAATATACGCTGCATTATTTCCAATTAAATAATGAGTCGAGCTCAGATGACCATTAGCATCTTTAGCAATATTTTTAATTGAAAAAAGGTTACAAATTTGAAACTTGTATTAAAAAAAATAATATATACACATGACAGGACAGCACATCTAAAAACTTTTAAACATATGTATGCTCTTTGACTTTGCAAAAATCTATAAATTATGAGAGCTATGCCATTTAAAACTTAAGAACTATGTTTTTGTCTGTACCATTACTCTATTGCTTATGTTTCCTGTTCCAATGAATACAATAAACTCTTCTTAGAAAAGTAAGACACTTGAAAGCCTTCCATGCAAGTTCCTTATTATTTTAAAATTCTTTTGGCTGATAAAAGCATTTCCACTACAGAACTGGAGAGATCTGGGAAAGTACAAGATGCACTTTGGGGTAGAACACCCAAATCATTATTACATTATGCCTCATGGCAAAATTAGCAGGCCAGCAAAATTTCAATAGTATCTTTATACAATGTATTTCATAATTTCTTAAAAAAGTTTTTACAATATTACTATAAACTATCAGCATTGCTGTAGCTGTTATTACTATCAGTATCATCCACAACATCTAAGTAAAACTTGGCAAACAATTTTGTTCCCTTCCTTCCCCCAAATTTTTTTCTGTTCTGGTACTGGGGCTCAAACCCAGAGCCTTGTGAGTACTGAGCAAATGCTCAACCACTGAGCTACATTCCCAGCCCTCTTTATTCTCAAAATCTAACTCTACTGTCAGCTCCTAGATTAAATAGAATCCTCTAAAATGAGAGTTCTGACACTGGAAAGTTCCACAGTAAACAAAAGAGCCACAGTGAGCACAGGGGATTCATTTGGTTAATAGTCATGAACCAACCCTGTGTGCATGCACACAGACGCATTTCTTATTTGCTAAAGGAAAATTAATCCTGCAGCATTTCCCCTAAATTGCTTCATATTCAAAAGTAAACTGCAGACAGTTGAAGAGTTTCTACACAAACATTTAACAGGAAAAAATACAAGAGAACATTTTTATATGCTATGTGTACAGAAGCACTTCCTAATCAGAAAATAAACCTCCTAAACAAGATAAAGGGCAAGCAACAAACAGAGCTCCTAAAAGTAACAATGATCTTAAGCATCATAATCACAAACTTGATTATATATAATCATAAAAACTTTAAAAGATAAGTTGTGGAGAAATACATACTCTTAAGAATTGATGGTAAGAAGGTAAATTCACAAAGTCATTTTAAGAAAGGTGACATGACAGCACATCTAAAAATTTTTAAACATATGTATGCTCTTTGACTTTGCAAGTTCCACAGCACAGATGAATCAAAATACCTCTATCCATTCAAAAGTATGTATATACAGGATAGTCATTGGATTTTATCAGTTGTATAAACTTCCAGTTCCCTTGTATCACAATGTAGACTCCAGTAACATCAATCCTCTTAAAAAACCAAAGAGCAAATAGAATTTTAATTGAAAGGATAAAACACTTACTAATATTCTGAAGATTTGAGAAACTATGGCAAGCATATTGTTAAGAGAAAAACAATTTGAGAATTTATTATAATTTTGACTTTGTACATGAAAATATTATTCTTATTAAAAGTTAAGGGGAAAAATGTTAGAGGAAAACAATGCAATGAGATAAACAAATGAGAACACTCTGATCTTTGAGAACATCTCTGTTGATACATTTTGCTTCCCTAACTCCAGGTTTTGTCCAAGATAATATGCAAAAATAAAGCCAGTACACTCTCTGATAGCTTAATATAGTTATGTCACCAACTGAATAATCTGATTTTGAAGGTAGTTAATATGCAACCAGCTGAAATGTCCTTGTCATCACTAACAGGAAATAGATGAACCATAAATGTTCTATTTTCTCAGGCAAAGTAGACTAAGTATATGCTGGTATGATTAGATAAGTCACATTCAATCCCTAGCAAGCACATTGTGATCCAAGGAGAAAATATTTTTCTTATCTATTTTTATGAAAGCCCATCTACCTCCTAATTTTTCTCAATGCCCCAATATTCCTCCTTTGTTCTTTTTTTAATTTTTTTTTTTAGTTGTAGGTGGACACAATACCTTTATTTTATTTATTTGTATGTGGTGCTTAGGATTGAACTCAGGGCCTCACATGTGCTAGGCAAGTACTCTACCACTGAACCACCACCCCAGCCCTCCTCCTTTGTTCTTAATGCCATGTGTTTTTCTGTACTTTGCACCACTACTTTCTTTTCCTTAAAATTTTCCCCTTTCTTTTCTCTTCTTGTTTTGCCTCAGCTTTCTAGCAGTAAATATTTGCTTAGTTTTCAAAAGCTGTGCAGAACTTGTCCAAGTCAGATGCACTATTTTCTGTCAAAGACTTGCTACTCTAATAGCCTAAAGCATTTTTTTTTCCTAGAATGGCTGTTGGATGCTAGTCCTACAGCAAATCCCAGAGCAGATATGAAATGACCTCTTTCTCAGTCATTATAATGCAAAATAAAAATCTATACTGGTACACTAAGGTTTACAACTTTAAAGCTCTGCTACATACACCACTTTATATAAACTACTCCCACAGAGTTGATGACAGGGATATTATTACCACAAAATTTACTGACAAGGAAACTGAAGCTCAGAACCATTAACTAATCCAAAACTACACAGTTCAGTCAAAGCTATAACTCAGGTGTTCTGGTAACTGACTGGTTCAGTCATTTTTAATTTTTTTCCTTCCAAATTTTTCCCTTTGGTGAAAGGGAATTTTCATAAAACTTTTCTTTTTACAAATATACAGAAAGTGGAGTCCCTCCTCCCAAAGATAATTTCTCCATACACATTCTTTTTTAAAACCTTTTTATTAACATATATTAACTTACATATTAAAGGGTTTGAGGTGGTATTTCCATACACACATATAAGTGTGCATTGATCAAATCCAACCTTCCTTCTGACACCCACCCCCACACATGCACCCTTTCAAGTCTCTAGTGATCACTATTCTATTTCCAGGTTGAATATTTTTAGCTTTCTTATTGAGAGGAAAAACTTTCATACTTGTCTTTGTGTGTCTGGCTTATTTCACTTAACATAGAGTCCTCCAGTTCCATCCATTTTGCTCCAAATGACAGGATTTCATTCTTTATAGCAGAATAATACTCCACTGTATACACATTCTCTAATACATCTGTTCATGGCATCCTCAGAGGCCTCATTCTGGGATTATCCCTTTTTATTATACATGGTTCCGCTGCCTACTTTTCATCTGCTCCTCCCACTCCGCATTTGTAGAAGCAACATTTTTTTTTAAACTTGTTCAAGTATCTCTCCTTCTAAATATATCTTCCTTTCAGTCTGCATCTCTAATAAATACTGCCCTGTTGTTTTTCTCCCCTTCACGTAAGCCAAAGCCTGTTTCTCACAGTTTCACATTCCTTAGGAAGCTACAATCAAACATCTGCTCTATAGAGACACTGAAATAACTGGATCACATTGTTTTTGTCTCTAACTCCAGCAGAAAAATTATCAATACATAATTTGATTTCACAGTGGCGTTTGAAGGAATAACCAAGAATTTAGCAATAATAATTTATATCATCTTGGCAACTTATGAGTCATCAAATCAATGCTATTAATCCCTCCTATTTGAAGTAGTTAATCTTACAAGTAAGTGTTCAGTTATTTCTAGCTTCTTAAAGACAGTTTAAATTCTGTTATTTTTAAATAAATACTCTATAAAATTATACAATTGTTCATAGTTTTTAATTTAGTATTCTATTAATAATGATGTGTTGACATAGTCACAATTACTCTGACCTAGTAAAAAATCTTCTGTTGATTATTATTTTGTTAAAATGATCCCCTTTGTAGGAACTCAGAAATCCCACTCTCCTGTGTTTCTCCCCAAACTGACCCATTTGTTTCATTTGCATGTTTCTACACATCACAATGACAAAACTTATGTTCATCAGTTTTCTGTTGCTATGACAAAATACCTGAGGTAGATAAACTTAAGAAGGAAAGGTTTATTTCAGTTCATGGTTTCAAAGGTTTCAGCCTCTGGTTGCTTGGCCTCATTGCTTTGGGCCTGAGGTAAGGCAGAACTTTGCGGTAGGGAGCACATGATGGAGAAAATCTGCTCACTTCCGTGGTGTCTTACTGAATTCTGCCTTTCTGGACACATGATTTCCATTTTATGGTCAAATGCTAAACTCCTTATGCATGTTAATATCCCACAAGCACTTTCTAAAACTATGCTCTTTACTAATCCCCAGGCCTCTGTCATTCCTTCTGTTCTTCCCAATTTGTTTCCTCTGTTTTACCCACTAAGTTAAAAGCAACATCCTTTACTCAGTAAGCGGCTGGAAATTTAAAAGGCACACTTTTGGTTCCCTTGAAGATTATATAAATTTGAAATATTTTGCAATATTTTTCCAAATCTATCATGAATTACCCTGGTTCTAAATGCCATCAGCTCTCACCAATATAATCACAGCAATTCCCAGCTGGTCTCCCTGCCTCCCACAGCACCTCCTCCAGTCAGTCTCCCAAATTTCAGGAAGAGCCATCTCTACAGAAAACAAATCTGAAGTCAATCCACTGATTACTCCCCAAAAACCTTAACATTGCTAATTTTTTCCTGATTTGAAGCCAGCTTTCTTGACCACACTTCTAAGTATACTAAATAGCTCTCATCTCACGGAAAGCGCCTTAATTGTTGCCACCTCCTGAGCATTTGAACACATCATTTCCTAAGCTTAGAATTCTCTCTTCATCTCCTTCATCTCACAAACACCACTCATACTTCAGAACACAATTTACATTTTTATCTCCCCTAAATTTCCTTTCCAAGGCCCCAAGTTTGGGTTGTATGCCCCTTTATATTTGGCCATTCTATCTCTAGGATCTTGCATGGTATCTAGCTCTAATAAGATAAATAAGTGCTTACAAAATAACCAAATAGCCACATCAATGAATGGATGGGTGGATGAATTAATAAAATTGTTGTATATAACTTAAAAATAGGTCTGTCATACTTAGAAGACAGGAAATTCAAATGTAGATGTTAGGAGTAGAGATCTTTGTTAGTTACAGTGGGTTGAAACTTGTTATTAAGGTCCTGTTACTTCTCCTCTTTTCATTTTCTTAATAAATGAAACCCCATTTTCTGTTATCATTCTTCCAGTGCCTGGATTTTCATTTGTGACCTAGTAAGATCACTAAGGTCAAAACCTACTATCTTGATCTAATATTGTTTCCACAGAGGACCACTGAGCTCTGAAACAGCTTCAGCATTGAAGGAAGGCGTTATCAGATGGAAGCACACTGACTTAAAGTGAACTATTTTTTTCTTTTAGTAATGAGTTATTGGCTTTTATTTTATTTATGATAAATGTATGTCCTGTGTTTTATTGCTCTCTCTTGAATACTGCCAGAATCTAAGAGTCTTACAAAGTTGTCAATTGCAGAAACTGCCCTTTCCCAGGAGATTTACTATAAAATCAGTGCTATGAGTTCTAAATTTTCTCTCAACAAAGCTATAAAAGTTACATTAAAATTAGGGGTACTGAATTCCATTTTCAAAAGCATCATGGATTATTTATTCCCAGTCATTCTACAATGTCTTTATTTGTTTAAGTTTGAATGCAATAGTTCTAAAATGCCATTTATTTTCTTTATTGGTTGTTCAAAACATTACAAAGCTCTTGACATATCATATTTCATACATTTGATTCAAGTGGGTTATGAACTCCCATTTTTACCCCGTATACAGATTGCAGAATCACATCGGTTTAAAGTGAACTATTTTGAGCCTTCCCAGTGTTACTTAAAGGGCAAAACTTCCTTGCCAACAATTCATACAAGACACACAAGAAGAGTTGTAAAAGGCACTATGGAAGGTGGTGGGGACAGAGAGAGAAGTAGTTGAAAAGCTGATTAGCTGCTTTACTGTAAAAGCTAGAGAAAGTGAGCATTAACGGGAATATGGTTTTATCCCTCCAAGAATTCTATTTAGCCTGCCAGGGATTAACCTTGACTGAAATTAGACCATCAATGACCCTTTCAGGGAACGTTCAGAGACCTCAACTTTGTTTAGAGAACTTTATGCTGTACAAACAGGAAGTTTGCACAGAGAGCAGCATAAAGCCCCATTGCTTTGCAGTGTTTGGGACCAGATCGATTGGAGGGAGTAGGGTCCAAGACAGAGTTTGTTCTCCTCTGGGCCTTTCTCCATGCAGCATGAGGAAGAGCAAACTTCTTCAACCAAGTCTTGTTCTCCTCTTCCTGATCCGCCTGCCCACAGATGCCTCCATCTCTGGAAAACCGTGAGTTCCTCAGACAGCATGACAACGGAACTTAAATAATTTTTTCCTTTATTTCAGATTCTCCTTTATTTCATTCATCTTTCCTCTGAAACTGTCACCATTATCATCTCTAAGTTTCCTTCCGACCATGAGATTTTGTAAATTTGGTGTATTTATTTTTCACTTAAGTCTTAGTCATCTTTCTCTAACTCACTGGATCTCTAAATCTCTAACCTCCCCCAACGACATGCAAAGCTTAAGGAAAATCAGAAATTGATACTTTTAAAATAAATCAATTTTGAGATACTCTTGTTCCTATGGATCTGATGAGGACATGCTATTTTTTTTTCTTCTTTCCCTTTCTTAATTTCCTATCTTCTACATCATAAAATAAGGACAAAACTTTCCCTAACCAGACCTGACCATGGAGCATTGTCCTGGACTATAAAAACTCTCTAGGGTGCACTGGTATTCCCAGTGACCAGGGAGGCTGATGCCAGCAGACCACAAATTCTAGGCCCACCTTGGGAACTTAGTGAGATCCTGTTTCAAAATAAAAATTAAAGGGGCTGGGGTTGTCATGGCTCAGTAGTAGAGTGCTTGCCTAGCATGTCTGAGGCACTGGGTTTGATCTCAGCACCACATAAAAATTAATAAATAAAATAAAGGTATTGAGTCCATCTACAACTAAAAAAATAAACAAATATATAAATAAAATAAAAATTGAAAAGCACTGGATGTGTTCAATAGGCCCTGGGCAAAACAACAAAAAAAAAACCCTCTAGGGTTCCAAATAAACGAACAGGTGAAATACAGGTATCAATGTTGCAAAGGTAAAGGACTCTTCCTGACAGAATCAGAGCACATGGTAATGTAGTCTTTGTTTCACCAAAAGTGAAAAATTAAAGGAAATACCACCTGACAGATGATGAGAAACTATTCTTAGTAACACAGTACTGGGTGATTTGGGTCATAATACAGAGTTGCAGGAAGTAATGGCAATGACATGATTTTTTTTTTTTAATCTGACATTTACTTACTTTTCTGGAACCAATTCTTTATATCTACGTAAACCAAAGTAGTAACCAAAGTAATGTCAGCCTTTATTTATTTCTTAAAATAAGAAATATCTAAAGATAGATATATAAATTCACTTGAAGGAAAAAGTTCATCATTCTCACTGAATATGTGCTTCCAAAGAATTTTAATTTTATGTCTAAAATGTATAAATCATAATTTGTAAGATATTTATTTTATTTTTATCAGTCGTACACTAGAACTTTGAAAATAATTCAATCAGAAGAACAAATTTAGTACTTACAAGTTCATAGTGGCGTTATATTTAAAAGTTAAAGTTAAATTTCTATACCCACATAAAATATTGTATATATAAACTCGTATAAATTTATGTATGTACATATGCATACATATTTGTAAAATGTAAGAGTGATGTATAAAAAATTTTAAAGCATAAAAATCTTAGAATAAACTTCTGTGTGGATAAGTGGCCTGAAAATTAAAGTTCAAGAATAAGAATGAAAAGGAAAGATGTTAAATTTTTGATCATAAAAAGAAATTCTTACTTTTAAATAAATGATATTGGGTATATTATCTCTATGATATTTAAGGTTCTATGGGAAACTTGTGAATATAATGTAAATATTAATTGAAATAGCAAAATAATATGCTTCGCTATCATTTAAAATTGTGATAAAAATAATCTTCTCCTCCTTTGTTGTGGGTTAGTATCCACATATCAGAGAGAACATTCTGCCTTGGGTTTTTTGGGACTGACTTATTTCACTTATCATGATATTCTCCAGTTCCAAACATCTACAAGCAAACTAGACAAAGAGGAATTAAGGGAACAGAGGGTGGGTGGGAATAGGAAAGACAATATGAATGAGACATAACTTTCCTATCCTCATATATGAATACATAGCCAACATAATGCCACATCATGTACAACCACAATATTGGGATCCTAATTAGAACAAGTTATACTTATTCTATATGTATAATATTTCAAAATATATTCTACTGTCATTTAAAAATTTTTAAATAAATATAAAAATAAAATTGTGATGAAAATAGATGCTTACTTGAAAGTATTTAAGAGGTTGCACAATGTCTAAAAATTATTTTAGGAGTTCTGTAAGAAAAACTGTTTAAAAACCACAGAATCAACCTTACATTATATTTATGGGTATTGAGAAATTTCTGTCCTGTTCATAAATTACCAAGATCTACATTCATCACTAGAGGACCATTTTTGGATGGAGCTATCCTCTAGTCATGAGTTGAAAAGCAAATATTTAAAATTAAAAAGACTGTGGCTAGGTAAAGTACCAAGATTTCATAAGCTGCTTACCACAACTAAGATTTTAATGACTCACTTTCTTTGAGCCTCAGTTTCCATATTTATAATGTGAAAGCAAATACTTGCCATGTAATTTTCAGAGTTGTTGAATCCACACTTACACACGTTTCACAAAAGTACTATGCTTTGAATGGTTTTTCTGGTGCTCAAATGCCTGAGAGCTTGCTTGCCTTTTATAGCGATCCTAAAGTATAACAGATTTACAACATAAGTAAATATAACTAACATTTTTATTCAGATTTCAGATGTGTACATTTTTGTGTTTCCTAAAGTGAGGTCCTTATAAAGTTTAATCTGCTTGAGGCCCACCTCAAATAAAATATTCACTGCCATGGTGTATAATGGAGAGGGGAAATAATTCTTATGCATGCCGTTCAACAACAGTTTCATACTCATGAATACGTTCTTCTTAGTATAAAACTAATGATGATAACAACAATCCTGAAGGAACATAGTGCTGTTGATAGCAATGTCTCCCTTCTTTCATTCTCTTCTAACTGGACTTCCCCATTCCCAGACAATATATGGTGCTGGTCCCCTCCCTGCTCCACAGTGGGACCTCTGAGAAGGCCTGTGTACTTCTGAGCAACCTGAATGAAACAGTGACTGTAAGTGTCTCCTTGGAGGCTCTAAGGGAAAACAGGAGCCTTTTCACTGACCTGGTGGCACAGAAGGACTTATTCCACTGCATCTCCTTCACTGTGAGTAAGTCTGTTCAAATATACTCAGTTCTATTGGTCAGGGTCTGGGGATCTAATATTGTCAAGAAAAGGCTTTGGGAGGCTAGTAAGAACTTCGTAAGGACTCTAAAGGAGAAACTAAGTGTAGGAATTACAGAGCAGTGCATAAATTTCCAACCATAAGAGACAAATATTTATAGGCATATTGAAAATTAATTTAATGGTCAAGGAAAAATTATATTAACCAGGGAAAGAAGTATGCTCTAGACAAAGGAAAAAAATGTGACTTCTTAAAATTAAAATGGAGAAAACATTTACAAAACAAACCAGGTCATGATTCAACACAAGCCACCAGTAGTGGACTTAACAGGAAAACATCACACTTTTTCTAATAATAAAAATTGTAAGCCAGGCATAGTGGTGCAGTCCTATAATCCCAGTGACTCAGGTGGTGGGGGATTGAGGCAGGAGAATTGCAAATTCAAGGCCAGCCTCAGCAACTTAGCAAGACCCCCAGCAACTTAGCAAGGCCCTATCTTAAAAAACAATAAAAAGGGCTGGGAGTGTCACTCAGTGATAAATCACCCCTGGGTTCAATCCCCAGTTACTCTCTCCCACCAAAAAAAAACAAAAAACCTCTAAAATTACCCTGAGCAAATACCCAATATCTCTTTAGAGTCAACTACATAAGGATACTTGCAACCTCGTGCCAATGAAATATCATCATGCTTTATTTTCACAACATTAAGACATGCTTCTACCATGCCATTTTAGCATAAAGCATCAACTTTGTAAAGCTTAGTGTATAAATGAATCAAAATTGTTTGGTCTGAGCTCTATGAAGATATGATTCTCAGTTATAACTTTTCTTAATAATCTACTTTTTGAAAACCTTGTGTTATGTCTTTCCATTTGAAAAAAAAAAAAAAAGTAGAAGCACTTCCTGTCTATGCCAACTTTCCCAGATGGGAATGAGGGAATGAAATTAAGTGAAAAGGGAAAGATCTTCAGACAGGGGTGGAACAAGGAATGGAGAAGACTTGAGAGGCTGAATGGGTTCCCAGGATCTCATCTGTATTTCAGGTTCCACAGTCTTCATCCAGTGAGCAGGTAATGTTCCTTACTGTCCAAGTGAAAGGATCAACTCAAGAATTCAGGAGGCGGAACACAGTGGTGGTTAAAAACCAAGAGAGTCTGGTCTTTGTCCAAACAGATAAACCTATCTACAAACCAGGACAGACAGGTATGAAGAGATTTACAGTCAAGACAGCATCAAAAAGGAAAGATCTTCCTCCCCTGCCTAGTACCCCAAATCCCTAAAATCCTGGTGCCTTAATAGCTTGTCTTACACTAAGCTATGGGCCCAGTCCAGGGTTTGGGAAGCTCACGGAAAATACTTTCGTTTCAGTGAAGTTTCGCATTGTCTCATTGGATGAAAACTTTCACCCCCTGAATGAGTTGGTGAGTCTCCTGCTAATATTTATGTATAGTCACTATTATTTGTATAAACTGGATGGGAACCTCTTTTTTGTGTTGAAATGATAACCAGGGAAAGAAAGAATCTGATATCACTAATTTCTGATGTTAGAATAGCACAAGATCCTCATTGAAAACATTATACCAGGTCATGAGTGCATAGTTTATGTCTTGGTCTGATAATCAGTTGTCAAATACTTAAACTTACTCTTTAGATTCCAGCTAGGAAAATTAGAAAAAAATTATTAAACAACGGATGCAGAAAAACTGTCAAAAAGCCTAAGTTCAAATTGACTTCTCAGAGATTTAACGTTTTTCTAAACACATTTACCAAAATCTCTGTGAAGGAATATGAAGGTAATCAATGTGTTCCTCAGTATTGAAGCTTCAGAATTTGTGATAGGAAATAACTCTTTCTATTATAGTGTAGATATCAAACCAGATTCTTCATTTTTCTCTCTCAAATTGACAACTTCACATTTTGTCATCTCAAAAAAATAATTCTTCTCTTCTAGCTCCTAAGACAAAAGATGATGAAATAATCCTTGCTTCTCTTTCTCACATCCACTTCCCCTTCACCAGGAAATCATTGGCTTAAAATACATCCAGATTACTTCTCACTACCTGAATTGTAACAACCAGGCCAATACCAGCTGTAAACAAGTTCATTGCAATTACTTTGAAACTCACCTCCCAAGCTCTACCTTCACTCTTATATACAAAATCAAATACCACATCCATCATTCTATCAGCTTTATACTTATTTGTTCTTTCTTCTTGGCACTTATATCTATATTACATATGTATATGAATGATATATAGTCTTTTTTATCATCCATAATAAGCTTACTTTATTGAAATGTAAGCTTCATAAGAATAGATATATTGTTCTTTTATGCTTTGCTATATTCTCAGCATCTAGAATGATACAAACACAAGAGTAAATACATAATAAATAGTAGTTTCAAAAAATGAATACTCAGTCATATTATCCCATTTGGCTTTCTAAGTTTTACCTCTTTTTTAAATTTACAATATTTCTATGATTTCTTATTTATAGAAGCCTAGTCTTATTTTATATGCCCTTAAATCTTTTTAAAAAATATCTTTTATAGTTGTAGATGGATACAATATCTTTATTTATTTATTTTTATGTGGTGCTGAGGATTGAACCTAGTGCCTCACACATGCAGGGCAGGTGCTCTACCCCTGAGCTACGGCCCCACCCCCCACTTAAATCCTCCTAAGGATAAAAAATTGAATTACATGAAAAGAAAACATTAAGAGAACTATTTCCATTTCTTCGAGCTCTTAAAATTACCTAAGAATTCTGTTAGCCATATTAATAATTAGACTTAAACATGATTAGATAAGTATCTAAAAATTAATTAAGATATCATAAGTGTGTCTTCCTCAATCTGTAAAATTGCACAGCAAAGCAATGTTTTTTACTCTGCCATTGTATGATGCAATTTCCTTTGGGATCCTCCAGATAAATTATTGGCCAGGTTGTAGCAATTCATTCTGAATGCTATTCACACTTAAGTAATGTTAGTAAATTCCATTCCTAATGAATGGCAATACACATATATATTTGTTGATGGTCTAGTATTTAACATCAATTATTAATTGATTAAGATGGATTAATTAAAAGTTTTATAAAATTTAACCTGGAGTCATTCTATGATTTATTATAGAGTGTGCTATTCTTCATTTACATGGAATTACTCCATAGAAATGAGAATAGGGAATATTTGGGAACTATTATCAACTTCTTTCTTTTCTTTTTGTATTTCAGATACCACTACTATATATTAAGGTAAGTAGCATGAAATATTCCATTATTAGAAGGAAAAAATAAATTCAGAGAAAATATTCTTATCGGACAGGTTCTTACAATATCTCAGAAATTTGTCATTAAGGGAGATGCCTCCAAATTCACACAAGGCTACATGGTTATAACTCATCTCCCATCCAAACCCCTCACTACTACCCCATTTTTCCTCTTTGTGAAAAATGAATATAAGGTAGATTTATAGATTCCTTTGATTATCTCTGATGTTCTAAGCAATTTTGTAAATGATAACTAATGTATCCACAGGATCCCAAAGGAAATCGCATTATACAATGGCAGAATCTCAAGCTAGAGAGTGGTCTCAAACAACTGTCCTTTCCCCTCTCATCAGAGCCCCTTCAGGGCATCTACAGTGTTGTGGTACAGAAGGAATCAAGTGGAACAATAGAACACCCCTTTGCTGTGGAGGAATTTGGTATGGATCATGGAAAGTCATGGAACATTTTTCTTCATATTTAAACTTTTAGGGACTAAAATTTAAACTTATTTATAGTCCTTCCGCTTCCCATGGGTGAAACTGGGCTTGGAGTAGAACTAATGACATCCAAGGACTCCAATGATCTTTGAATAACTCTTCATATAGCTTGGTTAATTTTGCAGTACAGTTTAATATCCAAAATAAAACATCTTTATTTTTGTAGAAGCATTCATAATTCACTAAGGTTCAGGGATCTGTCATAGTCCCTCAACCAAAATCTTCATTTGAGAGTAAAATAGATAACAGATGTATTAGAGAATAAAGCTGCCTTTTTCAAAGCCCCAAAGTATCACTAGAGAATTGTTACTGAGAATCTGAAAATATTAATGCCCCAAGAGTTAACAATCTTCAACCTCCTTTTTTACCAATTAACAGTGCTTCCCAAGTTTGAAGTGCAAGTAACAATGCCAAAGATAATCACTATCATGGAAGAAGAGGTGAACGTGTCAGTGTGTGGCCTGTGAGTTGATTTTTTTAATCTTTTAAGGGAAATTATTCAAAGGAGATTCACCACTTGAGATATTTTGGCTTGTTTCTCTATCAGTAGCCTCAACACAAATACTTTCAGTACTCTGGAAGCATCCCCATCTCTAGAATGTTCTCTTGTTGTTTTTCTACTCTTCCTATTTCCTTTCATGTCTTTTTCAGAATTACTGTAACTATCATGGGGTGGAGAACTGTTTCCAGAGAGGCTATTCTGCTAGGAATGACTGAAAGTGGCACGCACCCACACATGAGTGTGTGCACACACACAGAATAGTGTTGAAGCGTAGTGACTTTACCTTAACCAGAAATAACAAAACATCTATGTGGGAAATAATCACTACATGGTTATAAAGAAAATTCTATCATCAAGATCATTTACCTGCCCTAGAAAGCACAGTGAGAAAACAAGACTAGATTCAGAATATATAGAGATAATCATGTAACCAAAATCTCATCTAGTTCAGCAGTCTACCTAAAGCATGTCACATATCTTTCTGTAGCCATTTTTACTAAGATAACTGAACACAATAGCTCAGCATAGTTCTTCCCAACCTTAAAAATTCATGTTTCCAAGGTCTTAGATCCCCATCAATGGTAGCCCCACAGTAGCACAAAAAAAAAAAAAAAAAAAATAGGCTAAGTGAAGAGATAGGTCCTAAAACCTAAAGAGTACTCATGTATGGCACCTACTATTCAACTGGGCCCCTCTGCCTGTGCTATTTAAAGGTAATGGTCACCAAGTGCCCAATCCCATTAACTTATGAGCTAATTCTCTTGCAAATAGCAATATAGAAAATACTCTAAATAGGGAAGGAAAAAATGCCCAGAAAAACACAGCAATCACCTATCATATATTTATGTCCAATCCCATTTTTATAAAAGCAAATAAAATGCAATATAAACATAGGTTTATACTGAGGAAACATCATCATACTAATAGTTTAGATTCCTATGTAATTTTCAGGTGCTCAATACTTCTATTTGATTTTATTTTCTTTGTTTTGTTTTTATTGGTATTGCTTTTTCTCTTAAGAGTATTTTTAGCTCTTGGAGGAGAAAGGAGAGGGAACATGGGGGTAGGAAACATGGTGGAATGAGAAGGACATCATTACCCTAGGTACATGGATGACTACACAAATGGTGCAACTCTACACCATGTACAACCAAAGAATTGAAAAGTCGTGCTCCATTTGTGTACAATGAAATGAAATGTATATAACTAATTAGAAAAAAAAAGTTTATATAAAAAAGCAAATATGAACTGGTCAACATAAAAAAAGTTTAAGTTTAGCTTTTTAATAATGAAGACATTATTAACATGGTATTGAAATGATAAAGTCAAAAAAGACAATGAAAGAATAATATAGTGAATTTCAGCATATTCCACTGGAGATTTTCTAAAAGAGAAGAGTAAATGCTCAGTTTGCTTGCCCTCAACAGGTTTTGAGCCCTTCAGAAGCAGAGGGAAGTACAGAGGGTGAATATACTGTAGCTAATAGAAGTTTCAGGTAAGAAATAGAGGTGTTCTGTGTCTGCTGTGACTCATTTGCAATGTTCTCATGGCAGATACACATATGGGAAGCCTGTCCCAGGACATGTGACTATGAGCATTTGCAGAAAGTATAATAATCCTTCTAACTGTTTTGGTGAAGAGTCAGAAGCTTTCTGTGAGAAATTCAGCCAGAAGGTAGGTTGAAAACACTGCCTCTTAGGGGACTAACAATAAAGGCATATTGATAAGCAGTGAATAACAGCATGATGTTAACTTGGGAAGAACAATCTAGAAGAGAATTCCATGCTAGATATTATAATTTTCTCTAAATCAATGACTTAGCACAATAGGAATTATCTTTTGTAATTGCCCACTTGAATGCTCTAGAATGTAGGAGTCCTCCAAACTCTTTGGGCATTTACTTCTATGAAAGGAGGAAAAAAACATACATCTTTTTAATTACCTTTGCCGAACAGGTTCTGCTCTCTTTCTATAAGCAAGAACCTGTCACATCTAGATCCCAGGGAGATAGGAAAGTCTTCAGATGGGCAGCCAATTCCCAGCCACGACTGTCAACTATGAGAGGAGAACCCAAACTGTGGTGAAGAGTTAGCTTTATACCATAGTAAGATTATCCCCAAATTTTTAAAACATTCTATCTCATTGTCTCTAGAGAATTTCAGATACCAAAGAATATATGTAAGAATTTAAGATATTTTTATATTATGTATAAGGTTATAGATAAGATGTCATTGTGAAATACAATAATTAGTTCCTAGATAGTATATATGTTGTACTTATCATAGAAAATGCCTAGATTAAGTTATCTCAAAAAATCCATTAACTGAGCACTGATCTGTCCAGTACAGTTATACATGTTTTTGTATTTTATTTTCTCTGCTCTTAGCTCAACAGCCATGGCTGCTTCTTCCAACAAGTAAAAGCCAGTATCTTCCACCTGAAGAAGACAGGGTATGAAATGCAACTGCAGGTGGAGGCCAAGATCCAAGAAGAAGGAACTGGTTTGTGTACCATGTGGATATGGAAGAATGACAATGAGCATTTATTCATTTCCTTAGCCAAATAATGAATTAAGGGAAGGGTAGTATAAGAAGTTCAGGGACATCATCCTTCAATAAATCATTTTTTTTCCAGGTGTGGAAGTAACAGGAAGAGGGTCCAGTGAAATCACAAACACCATAACCAAGCTCTCATTTGTGACAGTGGACTCACATGTTAGACAAGGGATCCCCTTCTTTGGACAGGTGGAGTATTTTGCAGTTCACTAGTCAAACCACATATGGTTTCTGATCAAGTTATACTTAATTTGTTATCAATCAACCACAGTAGGAAATATAACCAAAAGCAAACAACCACATAAAAATACATCTATTCATCTTAAATTTATATACAAAAATCTATAAAATCATTCTAAAATTCTATCAAAATTTAAAGTTTTTTTCTCTCTCTTTTGGAACAGAAATGTAGGATGTCACTTGGTCTCCTTTTCTTGGTTTGTCAAGCAATCTCAAATTTTTAGTCTACTTTCTCACAAGAATCTAGAAATTCAGGATGACCCATTACATTATCCTGCTAACACTAACTTTGTATAGAAATGGATGAGCACCTACTGGTGCTTATATTTTTTGTTTGGAAGTATCCAAGATTCTTTTATTCCTAGTATTTCACTTGTAAATATATTTACATTAATTTTCTATTAAAAGTATATTTTAAAAATATTAAACAGGAATAAAGTTCTATTTAAGGTTCCCAGATTTTAAAAGTATAAATTTTCTCACAAATCAAAAAAAATTATTTTTACTTTTAAAAAATTATACTTTTAAAAATGTTTACTTGTGTTTAAAAAATATATCATTTTCAAATACATTTATTTGAAAATAAAGAATTGGAATTTTGTGCCTATTCTTATGTTTGTACATGCAACTGATATTTCATTGACAAACTTAAGATTTTGTTAATCAATTATAAATACTGACCCAAGTCAGTGTATTTTGCTTGTTGCAACCAAAAGTAGCTTATAATTAAAAAAGGATTTTGAATGTTCCCACCACAAAGAAATAATAATTGTCTGGGGTGATAGATATGCTGATTACCCTGATTTGATCATTACACATTGTAACATGTAATGAAATGTCATATTGTGCCCCATAAATATTTACAATTACTATGTCAATTAAAAATAAAAACTTTTGAAGTACTTCATTGTGAAAAACAAAGTCACCTTGTGGAAAATATGAACTGTGCTACACTTCTCCTGTACTACTCAGGAGAAGGTAATTTGGCTTTACCTCACTAATACTTTGTGCATCACTTCACTTTTATATTTTTAAAATGGGAAGTGCATCATAAAATCTGCCTACTTTCCAAAAGATGGAAAAATCTAGGTTGAGAAGAAGATACCATATATAAACTACCTGGAAAAGCACACAGGATAGTGTATTAGCCATTTCTCGGTTATGTACTTATGATACTTTATGACACTAATTGTAAAAGCTAATAATCTACCTGAAAATAAGTGTTCAAGTCTCAAATAAATTTGACTCCTGGATTAAAATTTTCTATTACTATGTTATTCTGGTGCCCTGTAACTCTCCAAGAGTTATAAAAATTCTCAGTGTTTCTAAAATACCCAGAATACATTCTTCAGATCATCCCTATTATTCTTGTCACTTTCTATTCCTTCACTCTGCCTTAGTTTTCTTTGTAGAATTGATTACTACTAAATAAGTGTATATTATTTTTGAATGTATTTAACGTATGTCTCTTTTACTTGACCGTAAGCTCTGTGGTGAAAGAACTCTTTCTTGCTCACTGCTATATCCTCAATACCTGAAAACTATAGGAGGCAACATATAGGAGGCATTCAAAAATTATTTGTGATGAAATGAATATGTTTGCTGTTTTTAATCTTCAGGTGCGCCTTGTGGATGGGAAAGGCATCCCTATGCCAAATAAAATCATCTTCATCACAGCAAATGAAGCTAACTATCACTCAAATGCTACCACTAATGAGGAAGGCCTGGTGCAGTTCTCCATCAACACCACCAACATTATAGATACCTCTCTTAGTATCATGGTAAGTTTGGAAATAAGTTACCAATGACATGAAGTGTCCTTGAAAAAAAGTTGCAACCTAAAAGAGATGAAATTTACAAATTGTGTTTAATCATATAAAAAGAAACAAATTAGAAATTAGAAACCAATTTAAGGTCAACTTTTAAAAATTTTGTGAAAAAAATTAATATATTGTTGTGGTTAAAAGTGTGGGTTTTCTGCCTGCTTTTACTCCCTCTATCCCAACCAACACAAACAAAATCTGGTGAGGCTACATTAATATCAGCCAATAGAATTGAAGGCAAGGAATATTATGCACGATAAGAAGATTCATTGCCACATTTTTTTTTTTTTAAAAAAAAAAAAAAAAAGAAGATTCATTGCAAAATGTCTGGATCATTTCACCTGGAAAATACAAACATTCTAAATTTATATTCACCTAATTATATGGTTTCAACATGTATAAAGCAAATACTGACAGAAACTGAAAGAGAAATGGGAAAATCCACAATCATAGAGAAAGTCCATGATGCATGTATCCAATAAAGGGTGGAAAAAATGGGAAAACTTCAGAAAAGTGACAGAATATGTGAACAAAATAATTAATAAATATAAGTAACTGGTTCCATGAATGTCAAATAATTCTCAAAGTCACATTTTTTGAATTTATATAGAAAATTTTCTAAAATTAGCTATATACTGGTCCTTAAAACAAGAAATAGTAATTTCTGGATTTAAAAAATCATATCAAAGATGTTTTCTGACCATCAAGGAATTAGAACTGTAAATTGTTAACAAAAAGATAAATATAAAATTCCCAAATGTTTTGGTATTAAATAATTATATTCACTATAATCTATATGGAGGAAAAGAAATTACT
Organism: Marmota flaviventris; assembly: GCF_047511675.1. Lineage (NCBI taxonomy): Eukaryota > Metazoa > Chordata > Mammalia > Rodentia > Sciuridae > Marmota > Marmota flaviventris. The sequence goes on along the minus strand of NC_092500.1, from coordinate 128,945,998 downwards.
ATGTAAATTTAAAATGTTTTAACCAAAAGATAATAGTTTGTCTATAGCTTGAAAAAATATTTTCTATACATAAAATTGTGCCATTTGAAAAAGAAAAGTGTGGGTTCTACTTTAGCAACATTTGTGGAATGTAAAATGGTACAGCTACTATGCCAAATATTGTAACAATTCCTCAAAAAAATTAAAAACTAGAAATTACATATAATAATATATATAAATATATTACCATAAATACTAGTGTGTGTGTGTGTATATATATATGTATGTGATATATATATATATATATATATATATATATATATATATATATATACATGTGTGTGTGTGAGTGTATTGGTGATGACCCTATTCCACACTTGGGTTACAATAAATAATAATAATCTATTATACATTTCGAAAATATGTAAGAAAGGATTTCTAATTTTCCACCATAAAAAACATGAAAAATATTTGGATAGATATGTTTAACCTGATCTAAATGTTACACAATGTATATATATATATCAAAACATCACATGGTGCCCCATAAATATGCACAATTATTTCATGTTTATGTATGAGCTAAATTTTTTAAATTAAACTTAGTCAAAGAGTTGAGAGTAGGCTTTCAAAAGAGATATTTGCGCACCCATTTTTAAATTCCTTTTTATTGATTTTTTTTAAATAAATGACAGCAGAATGCATTACAATTCTTATTACACATATACAGCACAATTTTTCATATCTCTGATTGTATATAAGTATGTTGATACCAATTTGTGTCTTCATACATGTACATGGGATAATGATGTCTATCACATTCCACCATCCTTGCTAATCCCCTGTCCCCTCCCTAACCCTCCCACCCCTCTGCCCTATCTAGAATTCATCTATTCTTCCCATGCTCCCCTCCATCCTACCCCATTATGAGTCAGTCTCCTTATATCAAAGAAAACATTAGCATTTGTTTTGGGGGATTGGCTAACTTCACTTAGCATTATCTTCTCCAACACCATCCATTTACCTGCAAATGCCATGATTTTATTCTCTTTTATTACTGAGTAAAATTTCACTGTGCACACCCATTGTTTATAGTAGGGATTCACCATGGCCCAGGAGTAGAAACTACCCAAATATTCATCAACCTATGAATGGATAAATTTTTTTAAATGCAGTATATATATATCCAACAAAAGATTTTTCAATCTTAAAAATTCTATCACATGCTACAATAACAGTAAACTTTGAGGACATTATGCTAAATAAAAATAAGATGGTCACAAAAAAAGACAAATACTACATGATTCTACTTCCATGGTCTCTAATATAGTCAACGTCATAAAAACAGAAAATAGAATGAATAGTGGTTGCCAGGGGCTGGACAGAGAGAGAAATGGCTAGTTGCTGTTTAGTGGATGTAGAGGTTTAGTTTTGTTAACTTGAAAAATTCTGAAGATACTTTGCACAATAGATATACTTAACACTACTAAACTGTACACTAAAACGTGATTAAAATGATAATTTTATGTTGTGATTTTAACCACAATTTTTTCTTAAAGTGTGGGTTCTAAAGTGAAAATCAAATAAACTGGATATAAATACTGACTCAACCCTACATTAAGGGAAATAACTGGACAAACATTTATGTTTTATTCCTTTAGCTGTACAATAGGTAAAATATGATCTAGTTCTTAGGGTGGCTGTGAGATTAAATGACCTAGTGTACCTTAAAGTACTTAGTGATGCTCCCTTTAACTGTTACATACTTTTACTCTATAAATGCCCTAACATAATTAGCATTTAGTTTCAGAAATACACCCTCGATAAATTGTCTTACTTTGCTTTTGTCCTGCTATTTTCCCAGGTGGTCTATTTCTACCCATTTAACTTGTTTTATATAGCATGCAGTCTATTCATCAATAGATGTAAATGTGGCTACACAATAAATGTTGCACAGTCATAGTGATAAAACCCTCTGCCTTTTAGAAGGTTTCATGTTGGTGTACAAAGAAAGGATAAAGAGTATATTTTACTGATTCAGCTTTAAATGGATCATATAAAAATTGCTAACAACTAAAACTTGAATATTTGCTCATTTATCAAGTCAGAAGTATCCTGAATGCTTTCTACGTGCCACTGTACTAGTTCTGACAAAATATTTTAAAATTTTCCCTCTTTTGATGCTCTCATATATTATCACTAGAAAATATCATAGAGATATATTATGAACAAAGCATTTTGCTGGCATAAAGATTCATTCATGCTACTTGGGACCTTGAGGAAGCTTGGAAAGAGCCAAGGAGCAAGATCTGCAGGAAGAGAAGTTGAAAATACAACTGAAATTGAGCTATGAAGCATAAGAATCCAGAACCACTAGAAGCATTAAAAATAATCAACTTAAGATAGTCCTGGAAAGACAGGCTTCCACTAATTCACCAACTCTTTAAATAATCCTTTTTATGACTATAATGCACCAATTTTAAAACTTGGAAACTGGGTGCAGGGTGCACACCTGTAGTCCCAGCGGCTCAGGAGCTTGAGACAGGAGGATCACAAATTCAAAGCCAGGCTCAGCAACTTATCGAGGCTCTGCGCAACTCAGTGAGACCCTGTCTCTAAATAAAACACAAAATCAGGCTGGGGATTTGGCTCAGTGGTTGAGTCCCTTGGGTTTAATCCCTGGTAGCAAAAGAATAAAAACAATAATTTTAAAAAGTATTAAAAGCGTGGAAAGAAAAAAAATAAAATAAATGAATAATGCTTTTTACAGAAAGTTTTTTCAGGCCCCAAAGGTTGCAATATTTCCTTTATTCGTAATACTCACTTAAACCCCATCGTAAAAGAAGCAACTGCTTTATAAAGCACAACTCTTCAATTTCTAGAGAATATTTACCCTCTTCAATCAGTTTTCACAGCCCAGTGCATCTACCTGCATAGTAAAGTATCCAAATTTCAAGCAAGCTATTCAGAGCAAAGAATGCTTCCTTTTATGCGCTTCAGATATACAAATACCAAACCCAGGATGCTCTGTAATGTAAAAGCATAAACCATGCCTGCATTTGATACAAATCTTTCTTATCTCTTACTGTAGAGCAAAACATTTCTAACTACTGGTTAAGGTACAACAGTAAACTTACACAGTTCTGTGAGAACATTGATCCTTGATACATAATCTATAAAATAACATTGTTTTTTATTCATTAGGTCAAACACAAGGATCACAGCCCCTGCTATAACCACCAGTGGCTCTCAGAGGAAAATGAGAATGCATATCACACTGCTAATGTTGTATTCTCCCTGAGCAAAAGCTTTATCCACCTTGAACCTATTCCTGGTAAACTGCCATGTGGCCAATCTCAGACAGTCCAGGCACATTATCTTCTAAATGAACAGGTCCTACAGGAGCTGAAGCAGCTCGTCTTCTATTATCTGGTAAGAAGGGAGGTCCCTGCATTGACTCGTCTATACAAGGAGCTCTCTGTGGGGCAAGTAATTATATAGCTCTTTCAACACCACTATTTTGACTTCTTATCCATGTTCATTTTGAAAGTTTGACTTTTCTTGTGGCAAATTATTGAGAGCAGGGGCTAAATAAAGCAAGCATCTGGCATGGAAGTCCAGACTAGAGGAAAGTCTCTTTTGGGCAAACTAAATTTCCTTTTTTATTTTCTTTTTGCAGATAATGGCAAAGGGAGGCATTGTCCGAACTGGGACTCATGTCCTACCTGTGGAGCAGGGAGACAGTATGTATTTCCAAAATGTCCATATTTCTGCCCTATTCTGACCCATTTAACCTTACACTACAGAAATATTTTCAAATACAGATAATTTCCATCTAATCTCTGTAAAAAGAGGAAGTTGAAGGAAGGAAAGCAATATTTCTTATTTTCTCCCTTTATCATATATTTGTTTTCTTTTTCTTCCAGTGTATTCTGTTTAATTATTTAAACTATTGATGTTATTGTGCATACCATATACTTAACTGCAAATATTTATGGATCTCTTCTCAAAATGAGACATTTTAGCATTGCATAAAGAACGGGGAGGAGGACAGGAAAGTTCTGGGAGTCCTTCTATATATTCCAGGTCTTGTTCGAAATCATTGATATCTTAATAAGTATCTTATTTCTCCTTTGAAGGTAGTTATGATTTTCAAATTTTAAATTGAGTACTTCCATGGTTGAATGGGCCTCTCCCCATAAACAAATATGGAACAATATAAATCTTTGAGGTTTTCTCCTATTCTAAGGATTCTAAGCAATGAGTTACTGGAAAACTATAAATGAACTACTCTTTTGACATCTCTGAACCAACACAAAGCACCAACCTAGGAATGTTTAATGCAACCTCTAAATAATCTACAGAGGCATTAAAAAAAACTTCCAAAGGAACATAGTCTTCCTCTGATAAAAGGACGAAATATTTGCTTCACAGAAGGGGAGAGAAGATATAAGCATAAATACAATGTGCTAAACTCTTAGCATAATTACAGTTTCTATTTCCCTTTAATCTAGACCTCCTAGTGTGAGGTCTAGATCAAATGGTACCAAAGTTAGATGTATCCACACCTTTAGTTCAGAGTCTTATGTAGGTGAGCTAAAGCTAAAATTGGTGAGAAATCAACATGTGATTTATGTAGGAGAGGAAGGTTTTCAAAAGTTAGGATTCTTATTAACATGTACTGTTTATTATATCTACTCACAGAAGCAGTTATTAACCAGACCAAGCTCCTAAAATGGCTGTGTGACACAATGATTTTATTTCAGCTTTGGGGAGATGTATAACACATGACTGATCCTCTCATTCTGTCTGTTCCAGTGAAAGGCCATTTTTCCGTGACCTTCCTTGTGGAGTCAGACTTGGCTCCAATTGCTCGATTGCTAATCTATGCCATTTTACCTGATGGGGAAATGGTTGGAGATTCTGCAAAATATGAGATTGAAAATTGTCTGGCAAACAAGGTGGGTGCTTCATACCATAAAATTTCAACATTCAAAATTGATAGTTACTATAATTATGAATTACTTCATAAGTGTGAGCATTGAAGCCAAAGGGTTTAAATGAATTCCCAAGGGACAACCAGCAAAGTAACAACAGAATCACACTAAGAAGCCATGTCAGTTGACAAAGTCTGCAAAATTCTATATATACCATTGTCTTTAACATTTCACAGCTCAAAGTACCTTGCTCCCTTCTTCTATGAAGAAATGTTGGGAAGTATGCAACCAAGTTTTTAAAACCACAAATATCCAAAACAAAAAAAACAGGAGCACTTAGATTTGTTTGCATTCCACCCTAAATTAATAAGCACCTCATTGTGTATGAAAGAATAAAAAATGACACCTCAAAATTAGTAGTTTATAAATCATAAGTCATTTCAATGCCTCTACTGAATCTTGAGATTCAAAGTAAAGTACAGAAGACAAAAAGCCTTAGTACTTACAAAATACCAGTCACCAGGAAGGCAAACAAAGTAATTATGCATTAAATTGAGGAACACTCAGGAAATGCAAGTGAACCCATGGTTAATCTGGAAATTTGCTTTTCTGACATCTGCACCAAATTCACAGGTGGATTTGAGCTTCAGACCATTACAAACTCTTCCAGCCTCACATACCCACCTGCGAGTCACAGCTTCTCCTCAGTCCCTCTGTGCTCTCCGAGCCGTGGACCAAAGTGTGCTGCTCATGAGGCCCGAGGCTGAGCTCTCTGCATCATCGGTGAGTTCCTGACAGCCTCACAGATCACGAAGGACTGTGCAATGGGCTTAGATCAGGAAGAAATGCTTGAGTCGGACAGGATCTATTAAAATTATATCTACCTATAAGTTAATAATTTTGAGCTCTTTCATGTGTGCTTTCTTTAGAGAGAAAGATAATTGTACATAATTTCTCATGTTCTCTTTCTCTCTCTCTGTACACACACACATACAAAACTAGCTTCTGCAGCTGAAAAGAATTAATAAAAATTTGTTGCACCATGTACTGAACCAAATAAAAGAATTTTTAAAAACATAAAATATGATAAAAATTAACCAAAAATGGACTTATGATTCAGATATAGTAAAGTTCTTGCTCTACGTCACATGGCAATACAAACCCAAATATGATTGTATAAGACCATCTATATATGAAATGCTGAGAGAATACAGGGCAGGTTGCAAAAAGAAAGGGACAGATACACAAATAAAAAAAGTAACTCTGAGTAATCAGAAAAGTTATTTGTAAATTATATTTATTAATGTAGAAGAGACCATGTACTATACAAAGCCTCTGAATTCCCTCAGCTTCGTGAAACCAATAATAGTTTTAACATTTTTAAAATCCTAATGAAAGTGATACATTTTCCTGCACTAAGACTGCACAGACTAGATGAAACTTCAGATTTATGTTTCTATAATTAAATCTGTTGAAATTATGACTATCTCAAGCTGATGACTATGTCAATAATTTCTAAAAAATTATATATAGTCTCTGATGATTAAAAATTACCAAAAGTGAACTGCTAAATGACACTGATAACTCAAATATTTTTAAATACAGTGTTAATAAAGGAAATAGCAAAATGGTATGCTATTTCACTTAACTACTTAATAACATGCACAGGTTGCTGCTCATATCTTCAAATTCTCAATATGAGACAAACTGGAAAAACAACTTATTGAAGTTTTTTTCTATCAAAATTTTACAAAGGAAAATTTTATATTTCTAATTCCCTAAAATTGAAACTTATGAGGATATATTTCTTACTTTTTTGGTTCTTCTAAGTGGGATTTTAGTTGAAGATATTAGGTATTTTTAAAGGAAGAATTAAAAGTATATTGCAATAGTGGGAACATAAGTATATATGGAAAAATTAATGTTTTATGTTTGCATAACAATTTTAAGTTCTCAAAGGTTTTTTAAATTGTACAACTCTTTTTTTAATGTTTTTTTTTTTTTTTTTTTAGTTGTCAATGGGCCTTTATTTATTTGTTTATATGTGGTGCTGAGAATCAAACCAGTGCCTCACACATGCTAGGCAAGTGCTGAGCGACCCCAACCCAAACTGTAACAACTCTTTATTATTAAATTATTAATAATAACACAGAAGCTTTTAAGTATTACTAGGATGCTAGTTCTTCTCAATCCGTGATTAGTGTTTTATTAATGAAATACTGTGCTTCTACTACTAAGAAGTCATTCATTTAACACATATTTAATACCTACTGTGTTCAAGACACTACGTTAAATGCTGCGAGTCTGGTAGTGAACTACCAGAAAGATTAAAAAAATAGGTCTGGCCAGATACAGTGTCCACCACCTGTACCTCCAGCAGCTCAGGAGGCTGAAGCAGGAGGATCACAAGTTCAAAGATAGACTCAGCAATTTAGCAAAGCCCTAACCAACTTAGCAAGACCCTGTCTCAAAATAAAAAACAATAAAAAGGGCCTGGGGGTGTGGCTCAGTGGTTAAGTGCCCTTGAGTTCAATCTCCAGTACAAAAAAAAAGAAAATATATATATATATATATATATATATATATATATATATCTGGTGGGATTTACATTTTCATAGATGAGACCGACAATACATGCTTTGGAGAGAAATAAAAGCAGGAAGGGGCAAGGAGAATGTTAAGAGAGTTGCCTTTGAGAAACTGTCTAAGTTCATCACACCACATACTTTGCCCATCTATTCAATTTCAAACTTCTATAAATTTCATGCCATGCACCTATCAGCACTTTTATGTCTATCTTACTTCTACCCTTCAAATGAATCTGAAAGTGTGGTTTTCAGTATTTTGCAGATTTATGTCTGGTGTGAATCTGGAGCATTTTGCTTCTATGAATAATACCTTAGAAAATATTATCCTGTCTTATTTAGAAGATGCATACAATACCTAGTCATATGACTAGGTATTAGAGTGTGTGTGTGCCTGTTTAGTGTGTGTAAGTATACTAATGTTCCTTCTACAAATATGACCATTTAAAGTTTAATATTAAGCTACTTCTACTGTTAAATACTGAGTGGTAATTATTCTTTTTCTTTTCTGCTTGCTCTAAAAATAGTAAGTTAGCCCCCATGTTCTTTGCATTTACACAGGTTTATAAGCTTTTACCAGTGAAGGACCTCACTGGCTTCCCTGAAAGTTTGAATGAGGCTGAAGATCATGGAGACTGTGTCAATCGTGATAATGTCTATATTAATGGAGTCCTAAAGGTAAATTTCTAATGTTGCAGAGAATCCTTAAGGTTCTTAAAATATCACATATAGAGAAATTATTTACTTTAATGCCTTTTATCATGGTTGAGGTTAATGGAACAGAGGAATCAAATGACTTCCTCCAAAGTCAATAACAACAGTAGCTCTGCTAAAAGCAACAGAACCAGGACTGGAACTTCTGGACTCTTAATCAAGTTTCCTTTTTTATTAAAGTTCATTGCTTTGGATTTTTTTAATTTTTTAGATGTATATGGACACAATTAATTTGTTTTATTTATTTTTATGTGGTGTTGAGGATTGAACCCAGTGCCTCACATATGCAAGGCAAACACTCTATCACTGAGCCACAACCCAGCCCATGCTTTGTGATATTTATAAATTTCCTTTATATAAAATAATTACTGTTTTAGACAAAATGAAATTGTAACTATACTAATATTCCTTCTACAAATATAACCATTAAAAGTTTAATATTAAGCTACTTATACTATTTGTTGAATTCAAAATATATGTGTGTGTTATGTACTAATCAGGTGATCATTTTCTTTATAGGATATGGGCTTAAGAGTATTCACAAACTCAAAGATTCATAAACCAAAAGTATGTACACAGACTATAGAGTATCTAGCAACATTTTCAGCATATGACGGTAAAAAATTAAAATTATTTACTGCCTAAAGTGTTAAATCCAATAAAAGTATTGTTTCTAAGACAATATGTGATAAACATTAACAAAAAAAATAAAGAAAAAATAACTTGTGATTCAGATATACTATAGTTTTTGCCTAAGGTTACATAACAACACAAGCCCAAATGAGATTATCTCAAGTCTCCCACAAATGCAAATCTGGAAGGAACACAAGGAAGACTATGTAAAATGCTATAAGACAGGTATAGATATGTAAAATAAAGGCAGGGTTAGCTCTGATTAAGGAAGTCTTTCATGAAGAATCTGCTTCTGATAAATGAAGATGTATGGGGTTGAAAGGGAAGAGAAAGTTTCCAGGCATAAGATCAGTGTAAACAGAAATAGAAATGCTCACAAAACTATATTCTCATCAGTCAAGTAAAGAAGCTCTTCGGCTTTCCCAAAACATCAGCCAGTGTTCATGTGGAAACACACATTCATCAATGTGTGTAAGCTATTTCTTTGGTGAATCAGTAATAGTGTTCAAGGATTTATTTGTAGTCTTATATTGTAAAATTATAGTTGAAGATAAGTTTAGGACATAAAAAAGAAAGTCAAAAATACTTTGACTTTCAAAAATACCAAATCAATTTCTTTTGTGGAATTTAAAGATTATATTATTTATAAATTATATAATCCTTACCAGTAAGATTTATACTAAACTTGTGTAAGTACAACTTATGCAAATTTTCTGCAAAGAAAAAATGGCTGTTAGCCAGGTGTGGTGGTTCACACCTGTAATACCAGCATCTGGGGAGGCTGAGGCAGAAAGATCATGAGTTCAAAGACAGCCTCAGCAACTTAGCTAGGCGTTGTCTTAAAGTAAAATAAATAAAAACAGCTGGGGATGTGGCTTAGTGGTTATGTGCCCACAGTACAAAAGCAAAAAAACAAAACAAAACAAAAAAAAAACCTGGCTACTAAATATTTACTTGTACTTGTACCTAACTCTGACCTGCTTACATACAATGAAATAAAAAGCCTTTTTATCCTGACGCTTTCATCCTTATCAACTGTTTCTCAAAACTCTATATCTACTACAATTTTTCTTTGCTCCACAGAGGAACACACCAATGGCAGTTTGGCCTCCTGGCCGCCTCCTATGCCATAGGTCTCCACTTAGCACAATGGGTAGTAGTCTCATAGCACTCCACAGAGTCTTTCTGCTCCAGGAACAATTCAAGGCTTTCTACCAAGGTCACTGTGTTCTCTGTGATTCTCTTCCTCTAGCTCAATTTATTCTAATACTTCATAATTGACTAAAATATCACCTCAAACAAATTTCCCCTAACTATGAAAGTGTCTCCTCCCGGTTCTGCTTTATTTTATGACCCTATTTATTCAGTAGCACTTATTACAATCTCTCAGAAGCTTTACCTTTACATTTATTGTCTTTTCTCTCACCACCATAGCACCAGTTGCACTTTACAGAAGCCAAATTCAGGAGATAGATGCGCCAGTATCTCACAAAGAGACTGTAAGAAAGTACTTCCCTGAGACATGGATCTGGGACTTGGTGGTGGTAGAGTAAGTAACTTCCTTTATCTGTAAATGCAACAATATAGATTCCTTACAATTTTTACTTCTGGGCTAATTCCTCTTTTTATTGTAAATATTTTAAATGTACAACATGATGCTTTGATATATATATATATATATATATATATATATATATATATATATATATATATAGTGAAATTATTATGACAGTCAAGTAAATTAACACATCATTTCTTGTTGTTGGCTTGGGGGTGGGGGTAAGAGAATCTGAAATCTATTCTCTTGGCAAATTTCCAGTATATAATATATTGCCTTTAACCATGGTCTTCATGCTGCCAATTAGATTTCTAAATTTATTCCTCCTACATAACTGTGATGTTGTACCCATTCACTTGTCTCTCCTTACCCACCCCTGCATTATTCACCATTCTATAGTCTGTTTCTATGTATTCAACTCTTTTAAATTCTCCGTACAGGTGTTGTTGTGTCTTACTTCATTTAGCATCATGACCTCAAGGTTCATCCAGATTGTCACAAGTGGCAGGCAGTATGACCCTTTCCTTAAGGCTGAAAAATACTTCATTTTATATATGTACCACAATTTCTTTATCCATTCATTCATCAACAGACATTCTGGTTGTTTCCAAATCTCAGTTATTATGAATAACACTGTAATAAACATAGGGGCACATGTATCTCTATGAGGTGATGATTTCAATTCCTTTGAGTAGATACCTTGAAGAAGAATTTCAAAATCATATAGTTGGGGTGTTGTGTGTGTGTAATCTCCACACTGCTTTGCATAATGACTGTACTAACTTACAGTTCCTCTAATAGTACACAAAGATTCCCTTCCTTTACGTCCTCCCCAACTTTTTAATCTCTTATCTTTTTGATAAGTCATCCTAACAGGTGTGAGGTGATAATAGGTGTGAGGTGATAACTTCTTGTGGTTTTGATATGTTTTCCCCTGGTATTTAGTAATGTTAAGAACTTTTTCTTAGATCTCTAAACTATTCTTATGTCTTCTTTGAAAAAAAAAAGTCTAATAACTTGCCAACTTTCTGATACAATTATTGGGGTTTTGCTTTTGAGCTGTGTGAGTTCTTTATACATTTTCAATATTAATCCCTTATCATATATATGGTTCACACTTATTTTCTTAATCCATGGGCTGATTTTTCACTTTGTTAACTCTTTCCTTTGCTGTGAAAGGCTTTCTAGTTTACATAATCCCATTTGTCTATTTTTGCCTCTCTTGGCTGTGCTCTTGGTGTCATATTCAAAAATTCACTGCCCAGACCAATGCCAAGATCTATGTTTTTACAGTTTCAGATCTTTAATCAATTTTGACATGATTTTTGTGTACGGTCAGATAAAGACCCAATTGCACTCTTCTGCATGCACACTCTCTCCAGTTTTTCCAGTATCATTTGTTAAAGAGACTTTCCTTTTCCATTGTTTCTTCTTAGGGGCCTATTGAAAATTAGTTAATCATATATGCTTGAGTTTATTTCTGTGCTATTGTGTTTCATTATTCTATACATCTTATTTCATGCCAGAATCATACTATTATTATTATGACTTTGTAATATAGCTTGAAATCAGGAAGTGTGATTCCTCCAACTTTTTCTTTTTTTAATACACAATATGTTTACATATTTATGAAATATAGTACAATGATTTGATATATGTATACAATGTGTGATGATCAAACCATGATAGTATTTACACCTTCTAAGATAAATTTATCCTTTCTATGTGTTGGCAAACTTTGGACTCTTCTAATTTTTTTGAAACGCATCATGTACTGTTGTATACTGCAGTTATATTATTGTGCTGTAGAATACTAGAACTAACTCCTTAGGTAGAGGTTAGAAAATGGGCACCAACAATCTCTACCCACCACCATTTCTAATCTCTAGTAACCATTATTTTACTCTTTTTTCCTATAAAATCAACTTTTTATATTTCACCACTTGCGTGAGATCATTTTATGCCTGGCTTATTTCACCAAACACACCCAGGTTACCACAAAAAAACTTTCTTTTTTATTTAATATTTGTGTGTGTGTCTCACTTTTTCTACTTTAAAATTGCTTTTTGCTGTTCAGGATCTTTTGCAGTTGCATACAAATCTTAGAATTACTTTTCTACTTCTATGAAAAAATGCAATTGTAATTTTGATAAAGATTATAGTGAACCTATATATCCCTTGGTTTAGAAGTGTCCCTGGATAGGTCTCTCCAAGTGGGCAGTGGAACCTCCACCCAGCCAGGGTAGGTTCTTGACTTACAGCACTAAAAACAATTTCAGGACATGTCAAAAGCAATATACATGCAAAGATTTATTAAAAGACTGCACTTATTTCTGGACAGCCAAGTTTCTGCTAGAAATCCTAATAGTCTTATTGAGAGTCCCTTCTATGTAACAAATGAAATTTTCTTGTTCCTTTCAAAAATATTTTTGTCCAAATTTTGTCAATTTTATAATGTGTATTAGTGTGGGTCTCTGGATTCATTTTATTTGGTGTTCTCCAGATTTCTTGTATCCAGTTTTCTATTTACTTCTTTTTAAAAATTGATTTTATTTTTTAAATACACAACAGCGGAATGCATTACAGTTCTTATTACACATATAGAGTACAATTTTTCATATCTTTATATATAGAGTATGTTCATGCCAATTCATGCCTTTATACATGTACTTTGTTTTTTTCTTTTTTGCATTACAATTCTTATTACACATATATACCACAATTTTTCATATCTCTGTTTATATATAAAGTGTGTTGACACCCAATTCGAGTCTTCATATATGTACTTTGGATAATGATGTCGATCCCATTCCACCATCCTTGCCAATCCCCTGCCCCCTCCCTTTCCCTCCCACCCCCTTCCCTATCTAGAATTCATCTAAGCCTCCCATGCTCCCCCCTACCAACCCACCCCACTATGAGTCAGCCTCCTTATATCAGAGAAAACATTCAACATTTGTTTTTTGGGGATTGGCTAACTTCACTTAGCATTATGTTCTCCAACACCATCCATTCAAATGCCATGATTTTATTCTCTTTTAATACTGAGTAAAATTCCATTGTGTATATATGCCACACTTTTTTATCCATTCATCTACTAAAGGGCATCTAGGTTGGTTCCACAATGTAGCTATTGTGAATTGTGCTGCTGTAAACATTGATGTGGCTATGTCCCTTCGTATGCTGTTTTTAAGTCCTTTTGGTATATAGTCTGGGGAGAGGGATAGCTGGGTCAAATGGTGGTTCCATTCCCATATTTCCAAGGAATCTCCATACTGCTTTCCATATTGGCTGTACCAATTTGCAGTCCCACCAGCAGTGTATGAGTATACCTTTTTCCCCACATCCTCGACAACACTTATTGCTTTTTGTATGCATAATAGCTGCCATTCTGACTGGAGTAGTTTTGATTTGCATTTCTCTGATTGCTAGAGATGATGAGCATTTTTTCATATATTTGTTGAACTTTCTATCACTTTCTCATTTCTTCTCTTGAGATTCCAGTAATATATACATTATTCTTCTTGATGGTGTCCCACAGCTCCCTTAAGCTATCTTTTCATTCTTTCTTTTTGCTCCTCAGATGAAATGATTTCACAAGACCTGACTTCAAGTTTGCTTGAAGTCCTTTTTTTTATTTGATGCAGTCTGATGTTGAAGCCCTCTAATTAATTTTAAGTTCAATTATTGTATTCTTCAGTTCTATGATTTCTACTTAGTAGTTTTTATATTTTTCTTTGTTGGAATTCTTACTTTGTTCATGCATTTGTCTTCCAATCTCAATTAATAGCTTTATGACTATTCTTTAGAATTCTCTGTTGAGTGTATCATCTGCCTCCATTTCATTAAGGTCACTTTCTGGAGATTCATCTTTTTCTTTTGTTTGAAATTTTTCCTGTTTCTTCCTTTTCACTGACCCTCTATATTGGTTTCTCTGTATTAGGAAAAGCAACCATACCTCACTTTTGTCAAAGTGGTCTCATGTAGCAGAAGGACCTCACTAATAAGCCCAACCAGATATTCTAGGTGCCTCTTAAACGTTTGTATTTATCCATATTGTCTTATTCTTAGTGGACCCAAGGAGATTAAAGTATAACAAAGTCTGTCAATGTCTTGAGATTAGCAAGACAGAAGCTAATTTCTTGAACTGCAGCAGAAAAAGTTAGCATATTAGGTAGATACTTTAATTACATTGATCCTCAAGGAGAAGCTGGGAGTTAGAATATATCTTTCATTCACTCTATTCAAAGCTGGGAAGAGGATCTGTGACAAATGCTTCCATTCTTATTCATACTACACATACATTCAACTTAATGCTTTGTTCTTTATTTTTTGCTCCCTGAGACAGGCAAGTTAGCTGGACACTTAGCTTTATCTTGGGAGCCAGCCAATCAGAAGAGTTATTGGAAGGAACCACATACTCATTCATGTTCCTAGAGACAGACTGACTGCCTGATCCTTCGGCTACTAAATGCAGGCTAACTGAAGGCCTGATCCACAGAGAGCATCTGGGAAAGTTGAGGCATTAAGTATGTAGTCTAGCCTTCTCCAGGGAAAAGCTGGGTGCTGAAAAGTTTTTACCTGTTCACTTTGCACTGAGCCCTAGGAGAGAGCTGCTGAAAGTGCTCATGTACCCCATTTGAAACCACCTTTTTGTTCTCTGTGGTTTCAGAGTACTAGAGAATGCAAGTACCATCCAATCTTAGAATCATCTAGAGGTAGATGATTTAGGAGCCAGACACTTGGATAGGAGCTGTAAAAGTTGGGGTGCTTGATGTGTTGACCAATTTCTTCCAGGAAGAAGCTGGAGACCCAGTTTTATCACTGAAGCAAGCCAGGAGTGGAAGGCATGGGAAGTGCCCACACTCTAATTCTGTACTCCAGAAGTCTACTGTCCCTTCTCTCCCAAACAAGGCCAATTAGAAACCCATCCCTCAGGAATAACTGGGAAAGCATGTAGATAGACCCATTTCAGGGAGAAGTAGGAACTTTTAGCTAACTTTTCAAAATCCAAGCACTTTTAAGCTTATTGCTGTTTTCAGGAGAGGTTTAACATACTATGTTATAAAGTATCACTAGTATAATTAAATCAAAACTAAGAAATTTTACAAAAAATTAATTCTAGGATTTACAGAAAAAGAGGAATAGTTCTAAATATAACCAAGCATTGAGCGGATTAACAATTATGAGATCCTTTATTGGTCAGCAATCTTAGGTTAAGTACAAAATCAGGCCAAATAGGCACAGTAATAGCAGAAATAAAAAATGATAAATCTGCCCATGCTGAACCTGCATTTTATAGAAAAAAATTTAACGATACTTTCCAATTACTTATTTAATCTATAATTATATTGTCTATAAAAAGTATACTACAATGATATATCTATAGGAGGTTCTGATAGAGACAAGCCTTGAAAAAACAGGGTTGGAAGAAAAGCCTTATATTTTTCAATGCGTGATCTGAATTATGCTCTTAGTTATTGGTATTTCTATTAAATGCATTCAAATCATGATAACAGAATCATTTTATAAGACCTCTCTCTTCCTTGAAGAATTTATTTCACTTATTTCCTGTTCTTCACATTACCTTCCTCCCAGCTCATCGGGTGTAGCTGAAGTAGGAGGAACTGTCCCTGACACCATCACTGAGTGGAAGGCAGGGGCCCTCTGCCTGTCCAATGACACTGGGCTTGGTCTCTCTCCCACTGCCTCTCTCCGAGTCTTCCAGCCCTTCTTTGTGGAGCTCACAATGCCCTACTCTGTGGTCCGTGGAGAGGCCTTCACACTCAAGGCCACTGTGTTGAACTACCTTCCCAAATGCATCCGGGTAAGGATGTCTTTTCTAAATTGAATATAAGGCAACAGTCAAGTAAATTAAAAATTGCATTTCTAGGAATACTGACAAACTCTTTTATATAAGATGTGATCAACAGAAAGTGAATACCATCAGAGAGATATTCATATCTTATATATATTATAATTGCTATTATCTCTAAGTACTGAATTGCAAAAACAAGTTTCTGACCCTTATTATAACCCTTTAAAGTTAGATAGTTTGGGCAATGATTTTGAGGTGAGCTGAAGTGTAGCTCAGTGGTCAAGTACTTGCTACCATGTACAAAGTTCTGAATTCTATTTCCAATACTTGGGGGGGATGGAGATTTCTGACATAGACAACAAATATCAATGTTCTTCCTGCTCATGTCAAATTTTCTAAGATTCACCTTCTACATTCCTTCATAGTTAACTTTATTGATTATGCTCAACCTCATTTTAAAAGTTGTTTGTGAGCACATTACCTATGCTGAAACCATAACTATTTATAGACTTGTAAACTCTGCTGGGAGAGCTTAGAAAAATGACCAAACTTCCAGGTCACAGAAACAGAGCTCACACAGGCAAGGAGCCAGCATTACCTTGCCTCACCTTTGGTCCCACCATCTGGAAGAAGAGGCTCCCCTAGAATACTAAGATCAACCAACATTACTAAGATTAAGTTGACTCAGGTTCTAAAGTTACTCAGTGATCACTGATAAAATCTTTAAGCTTAAGTACCCCAACACCTAACCATTCCCTCAGTATCCTTTATTTCAATACCATTATCCTTCTGGTCTCCTACTTATAAACTTTTTGTCTGTTGTGTGGTTTCAGGTCCGCATACAGCTGGAAACCTCCCCCACATTCCTAGCTGTCCCAGTGGAAAAGGAACAAGGGTCTCATTGCATCTGTGGTGATGGGCGGCACACTGTGTCCTGGGAAGTAACTCCACAGTCATTAGGTGAGGAACAGACTTCTGGAGTCTCTAATTCTCTACTCAAGGATTGTGTGTCTCAGGGTTACTTGCCTCAAGCCAAGACATCCAGAAGGTAGGAGGTCTGTGATTCGAGGATTCCTAGAAGGATACCCTCACTTCCTCACCTCCATCTCCACCTTATATTCTCAGTATCAGAGGCCTCTAGGTTATGTTGCTTTATTTCTGCTCTTATGTTTTTATGAAACATAAGCCTACAGAGCATTAAACATTTATAAATCTTGAAATCAGAAGCACAGAGGAAAGGAAAGATGGTACTTATCTCTACTGATTTTTTGTTTTTGCTTTTTTAGGAAATGTGAATTTCACTGTGAGTGCAGAAGCACTGGAGTCTCAGGAGCTCTGTGGGAGTGAAGTGGCTATGGTCCCTAAATATGGAAAGAAAGACACAATCATCAAGCTACTGTTGGTTGAAGTAAGTGAACCTGTCAATTTGATAAGTCATACAAAAACAGCACTGAATCAGGTTAGGGAAGAAGAGATGGATAATATATAGTCCATAATAACATTCATACTACACATATTTGGATATAATTAATAATTATAATAATAATATATGATGGTTTCTTAAAATGTTTCTTCTCTATTCCTATCTACCTATCATCCCCATCTCAGTCTCTGTCTCATGTATGTGTGTGTGTGTGTGTGTGTGTGTGTGTCTGTCTGTCTAATCTGTCTGTCTCTCTCTCATAACATGTTTTCTGTATTTTTCCCTCATGCTGTCATCTATCAACGTGTCTCCTTCATAATGCTTATATTTAACTTGATAATATAATGCAGTTCAAATCCTTCTCTTTAGTATTCAAAATTCTGTTGTTTATCAGTACATATGCCCTGAGATTCAGTTTATGATTATCTCTAACTTCTTTTTCTTTTCCCTAAAGCCTGAAGGACTAGAGAAGGAAGTAACATTCAACTCACTCCTTTGTCCCTCAGGTAAGAGTCAACTATTTTGATTAAAATAGCACTAAATACAGCTTGTATAATGTTTGAAGTCCAAAGAATTTTTGTATATTTTGTCCCTTTCACTGTGAGGTAAGACCTGATAACGTTTCTAATTCTGTAACTTTCCTAAGTACAAAGATAAATGCTTGCATAGTCTTTAACCTGATACTGAGATATATATAAAGATTGCTGGCATAACTTTTTAGATCTGCTTCTCCATCAGGGGGCAGCACTCCACCTGATCCCAGCTTTATTTCAAACTCTGCATGTGTGAGTCTTTTATTTTCGCTTTTCAACCCATTTCTTTTCTAACCCCAAGCCTTCCAACACAAGTTTGGCCCTTATGGCACATTGCCTTTATATTTTGCTGAGTAATATTCCTGCATTCTGTACTTAATTGATCATGAAAGGATGTGATTTTGTCAAAGCTTTACTTCATTTCCAATGAAATGACATGGTGTTTGTTCTCCCTTTTATTAAAGTGATATGTAACATTTTATGATTTGTTTTTGTTAAAATATACTTAGAGATAAATCACACTTGATCATGGCAAATGATACTGTTAATGAGTTGTTGAATTCAATTTGCTAGTAGATTTTTGAGGATTGTTACATCTATGTTCATAAAAGATACTGGCTTATAATTTTCTTTTCTTGTAATACCTCTGTCTGGCATGGGTAGTGCTGTCACATAAAAAGCTTTTGGAACAGGAACACATACATGGCACCAAGATCCATATGCTTTTCACCATGAGTTCTTTTTTTTTTTTTTTTTAATTTCTGCCTGACTCATGTGGTCCAGCTGTAATATTATCCCCTGGATTCCCAGGGAGGTGAAGCCAGAGTGGGCTCCCTGGAAAGCATCTTGGAATGCTAAGGGAGCTGGATAACTGCCTCTGATTCTTTTCCTCCTGTAGAAACCCCATGGACCCAGGGAAAACTTCTCCTCTAGTATTGTATCTACCTGGAGGAGAGAGTTGATGTGGTTAAAGTGAGATAATTCTTCTTATCCTTCTAATTTGGTTTTAATTCAACTCTGTGGACCACACAGTTTTCTCAGACGTATTTCCAAGTATCAGAGGTTTCAAAAAGATGTTCTTGTTTCCAGATATCTGCTCGTTCAACTTTCTGTGGAAAAGGTGGACATATGCTATAGTCTTAGTTTTAATGGAACTAAAGAAATCCCTTCTTTAGTTTACATTTATACTTCCAACAGTATACATTTCCATAATGTATACTTAATCATTAATTACCACCTTTTTGCAAAAAAAAAGTTGTATTAAAAATATTTTGTTGTGGTTTTAAATTATATTTCCCTAATCACAAGTGAACATAAGCTTATTTTTGCATGTTTATAAATTGCCTTTATAACACTTGACCATTTGTGTTTTGAATATTTTAATTTTTTTAGCCTTACTTGCATGACACTGGATTTTTTTATCAGTTGACTATATTGCATATATTTTCATTTATGTGGCTATTTTTAAAATTTTTCTTATGACATCTTATTTCTTATATACACCTTAAATATTATGAATAAGAGAAGATATATACCACACTTCTCTAATTTTCTTCTTCTTGTACTTCACCAAGATTAAAAACAGCATTAGATGTATGTTCATCACTAGCAATTATTTAATTTTAAATGAGTCAAAATGTTGTCCTTCTCTTGGTTATTTTTCTTTTCAGTTTGCTAATGATGTTTGTTGTCTCACAAAAGTTTCAATATTAACTTTATGATAAGGGATGCAATATGAAAGCAAATACTACACTTCTCTCATTTTCATCTTCACATAATCCACCAACATTTAGACAGAAACATATGTCCATCTTTAGTAATTATTTTATTTTCAGGAAGTCAAATGCTATTCATCTTCATCTCCTCATACCCATTTTTAGGTCTTCATAAAAATACTATATTCATTAAGGTGAAAATTGAAGAAAGAATATAAGATTATTGTAGAATTTGAGTGCTTTGGGGGAATTTTCCTTTGCTTATGTATATATACAGGTTTTGTTGGGGGATTTTTTTCCTTATACAATGCATTATTGATTAAGGAGGGTGAAGGCAGCCAAAAAAAAAATAGATGATCTTATCATAGCCATAGGATGAACGCAACTGAACCGCAACATTACAAGGGTCTTATCAATCTGTTTTGAAATGAAACTCCACATACAGGGGGAAAAAATGTGTTCAGGGATGAAATTCAGAATATCTTAGAATCCCAATAGCCATGTATAAGATGTTAAAGAAAACAGTTCTGCAAAAAAGAAGACCAAATTTTTAGGAATAATTTAGGAGTAAGTCATAGTTTTAACTGAGGGATCATAAAATATATATATTGCATCTTCAGAAACATATATTGCAGAAATAGTTTCCCTATGACTGATTTGTTTCTTCCCTTAGGCGCTGAGGTATCTGAACAATTATCCCTGAAGTTGCCACCAAATGTAGTAGAGGAATCTGCCCAAGCCTCTGTCTCAGTATTGGGTGAGTTTCCAGTCCCTAAGTGAACTTGGATATTAACAGCTTCTACTATATTTCTTTTCCATAAATATTTATTTAAATTAACAGATATAATTTTAATGTTTTCCCTCTTTGGGTTTGTTTATTGCTTCCGATCATATTTCTATCTATGAAATACACCTTCCTAAAAATCCTAATTATTTTCAAGCACAGCTAATTACTGTTTTCCTTTTAATACTTCAGATAGACTATAATCTCTAAACTTTATGACTTCCCTCTCTCCCATTTCATAGGAGATATATTGGGCTCTGCAATGCAAAACACACAGAATCTCCTCCAGATGCCTTATGGTTGTGGAGAACAGAATATGGTTCTCTTTGCTCCTAACATCTATGTTCTGGATTATCTAAATGAAACACAGCAGCTGACTCCAGAGATCAAATCCAAAGCCATTGGCTATCTCAACACTGGTGAGTTACTGAATGAGTGAGTAGAAAGCTGACAATATTATTTCAATTTATTTCCCAGTACACTTGAATTACTTATCAATACTATGTATTATACATCAGTTTATCCTACCATGATTGCTACTATGGTATGAATACTCTGATGGTTAATTTCACAAAAACTATCCAATCTCCAACAAAATTTTTAGCACTCAAAACCTTCTAAAGTATGACAGAAATATTCAGCAAAAGGCACAAGAGAGGCCAAAGCATTTTAATAATGTCTCTAGCCTGTGAATACACATTTATCTGTCATATTGTTTCACTAACCTTCCATTCCAGGTTACCAAAGACAGTTAAACTACAAGCACCAAGATGGCTCTTATAGCACCTTTGGGGAGAAATATGGCAGGAACCAGGGCAACACCTGGTAAGTGAAGAGCAATTTTATGAGCTCTCATTTCTGTGCCAAATTTTTTCATATATTACCACATTTGTATTCACAGAAACCCTAGACATATACTAGCTAGATAAATACAGAAAAATTAGCAAAGTAACAAGCCAAAAATCTGATGTTTAAATACAATGTGTTAGACTTGTTCCCCAAATTTACCCTGTTGATAAAATACATAGTGTTTGTTTCTAAATTGGCTCCCATAACCATGAGTTTTTAAATGACATTGTCAGTGAACATATTACTTCCAGATAAACCACGTTAACTCAATTTTTATTGTTTTCTTAGATCATGCTTATCTTGACTGAGAAAAATATCACTAAAAGGAGAAAAGAATTAAGGAGACTGTGATATGAGACATTATCCTTTAAATCCCTTAGGCAAAAACCAGTTAAAAGTTATTACATAAAAAAGCTGATTATAGAAGATTCTTTCAGGTATAGAAGAAAATCTCTGAAGAAAAGAGAGATCTAAAACCCTTCCTCCTGAAGTAACTAAGAAAAATAAGTAAGTTAGAAATGCTTAGACTTCCTGTGGCAAATACCAGACCTATAGGAAATATGAGACCTACAGATACTAGGAGACTAAAGGAGAGAGGAATTCTAAGTACACAAAAATTCCTGTTATGTTACTCTTCTATGTAGAGAAGTGTCATAGGAAGCCTATTGTTGGTATGTGGTTATAAAATCCTTCTGACAATATAATATCATCATCACTTGCTCCCCCACAGGCTCACAGCCTTTGTACTGAAGACTTTTGCCCAGGCTCGAAAATATATCTTCATTGATGAAACACACATTACCCAAGCCCTCACCTGGCTCTCCCAGAAGCAGAAGGACAATGGCTGCTTCAGGAGCTCTGGGTCACTGCTCAACAATGCCATAAAGGTGAATCATTCCAGGGCTAGTTTTGATGTGTCCATTAGGATATCTATAAGGGTGAAGAAAAGAAGTGACAATGTAGAAATTCCTGACAGAAGTCATCCAAGGAAAATAAAACCTGGATAACACCAAGAAAGAGGGAATGGAACTTAGAATTTTTGTGATACTTTAGGTCATTGGGGATGGATATGAATAAAAATAAATTCCATGACACAGCTCAGTAGAACAAGCTGTTCAATGAGATTCTGAAAAGTTAAATTATTCAAGTCTTTTCCTTTTCCATATTCACAGGGAGGAGTAGAAGATGAAGTCACCCTCTCGGCCTATATCACCATAGCCCTTCTGGAGATTCCACTCCCAGTCACTGTAGGTACCACCTCATTTCCCTGGTAAAGAGTAGTTCTGCATGCAACAAAACCCCTTACCTGCTCTCTGAAACACTAACCTACCGAAACCCAACTATCAGCCTTTCATCTAAGCAGTGTCAATGACTTCCAGACCAACAGAGAATTTGGCCAATCTATTAAGACAGACTTGTACTTTCC
The DNA here is from genome assembly GCF_047511675.1 of Marmota flaviventris. Lineage (NCBI taxonomy): Eukaryota > Metazoa > Chordata > Mammalia > Rodentia > Sciuridae > Marmota > Marmota flaviventris. The sequence goes on along the minus strand of NC_092500.1, from coordinate 128,923,044 downwards.
CAGTCATGCCTCTGGGCTATATCCCCCTTTAGGATTTTTCTCCGGAGAATCCTAAAGATATGGTCTATGTTTCTGGGCTTGCATAGGTAAGAATAGCACCCTGGCACAGTCACACATGCCTGTAATCCCAGCTACTTAGGAGTGGAGGCAGGAGGATCATAAGTTTCAGGACAGGCTAGGCAAATCAGCAAGACCCTGTCTCAAAACAAAACAATTTTTAAGTCTTGGGGCTGTAGTTCAGTGGTCAAACACCCCTGAGTTCAATCCTCAGTACCACAAAAAATGTATATGTGTATATGTGTGTATATGAGAATGGCAGAGCAAAATCTATTCTTTCAATATCCATTAGAATGAGGAACAGATGAACAAATGTATTCAAAAAACTTCTTTGTCTCCTGTGTCATAAACTGTGTGATAACCTGGGAATGCTAGCATCCCTCTTCACATAGTTTAGTTTTACTTTTTGTTCTCCTATCACAGCATCCTGTTGTCCGCAATGCCTTGTTTTGCCTGGATTCAGCCTGGAAGTCGGCAAAGGAAGGAGCCCATGGCACCCATGTCTACACCAAGGCACTTTTGGCCTATGCATTTGCCCTGGCAGATAACCAGGACAAGAGGAAAGAAGTACTGAACTCACTTGATGAGGAAGCTGTAAAAGAAGGTGAGAGAACACATTATATCTTTCTCTCATCCCACATTCTCTGTATCAAGAACTACATTACAAAACTTCCCTACTCCTACCTCTTATGATCCTTATCCCCCTCTTCTTTTATCTACACTATATATAAATATAAATAAATAAATATATATATATATATATATATATATATATATATATATATATATATATACACATATATGTATTCCACATCATATTTATATAAGATTCAGGATACCTTAATAAAATCAGACATCAAAATATAAGAGATGATAGATTTAGTAGTGAGAAGTTTGGCCTCTGGAGACTAGCTTCAAAGTATCTTATGTATGTGATCATGGGCAAGTCAGCAACTTGTCTGTTTCAGTTCCTTCATCAGTAGAATGAGGCTAATAATATAATTTATCTCATAAGATTGTTGTAGTAAATAAATGAATACGTGGAAAACACTAGTAGAATATATGGCCAAGAGAATTCTATAAAAGTACTAGCTATTATTACAAAGATATCAGTTCCTTATACCCAACCCTTACACAATGCCATCATATCATCTTAAACATAAGGAAAGATTCATGGATTTGCCCCATGAACAAATTCTGATATTTTAATCTGATTTCACAATACCAATAATGTTGACCAATCTATTCATATTCACAAAATTCTTCTACATATACTGTGGTCTATATGAGGTATTAAAGAAATAGAAAATAAAATGCAGATATTAAAATGGCCAGTAAAATGTATTCTACCTTTGTCTTTTAGCAGTGTACTTTAATATTTGGTAAATGTTTCAGATATACCAAGAAAAGCATAAAGAATATTTAGAAACACCCATATAACTCCCTCCCAGTGTAAGAAATAAAGTATTACCAATGCAGAAAAAAAAAGTCCCTATGTTACCACTTCTACTATCAGAGGTTGTCATTATCCTGAATTTTTCATTACAATTTTCATGGATTTCTTTATATTTCTGCTACATATTCCTAAGTAATATTATAATTTTCATATTTCACACCTTTAGATATGCAGTAAATTACATTTAAGTAGCTAATTTTATGTTTGTTCATCTTTTATTTTTTAAGTTCAACATTATACTAATGTCAATCTCCACACATGTCCCTGTAAATTTAGTTCATTACTTTTCACTGCTGTACAATATATTATAATATATAATTAGGTTATAATTTATATGTTGAGTTTCTCCTCATGAATCCTTTGTTACCTTTTGCTATTACAAACAACACTACAGTGAATATTCAGGTGTTTATCTCATTGTACATGTGTTTCCCAAAATTATACTTTGATCATAAGCTAAACACACTTTCTCCATTTCTGAATATTGCCAAATTGCTCCAAAGGAGCAGTCAACATCCCATAGTAGTGAACATCAGCTCCCACTGCTCCCAATGTTTCACATGCATGTGGTATTTCATGTAGTAGTTCAATTTTTAGTATTTTAAGGATTAATTTTTTTTTCTTTTTAAATCTAATGAGTGTGAACTGTATTATTTCATGTGATCTGTGATACCCACAAGAAACCTCTAAGGACAGGCCTGACAAAAATCTTGACATATTCTAGATATGGTTTAAACAACATCAGAAATAGGAAATAGCCACGACCAGTGAGAGAACTTGCTCTGCCATCCCAACTGTAGTAACTATTTCAAAGTACAGATGGCAAAAGGTTCTGACTCTGGCAACATTAGCTGCCTTAACTTGGTTGAAACACACCAAGTTCATATTTTCATTGAGGGGAACGTGTCTCTATGAGGTTTGAAATATTACAATCAGAAAGAAACCCTCTCTTCAGCTCCAATTTGGATACTTTCATCTTAAAATAAATATGAATATTTAGTCACTTATGAGTATCTATTTCTCCCACCCAGATAATACTATCCACTGGACACGGCCTCAGAAACCCAAGGCACCACAGGGACTTTTGTATCAACCCCAGGCTCCCTCTGCTGAGGTAGAGATGACGGCCTATGTGCTCCTCACTCTCCTCACAGTCCAGCCGGCCCCGACCTCAAAGGACCTGACTTCTGCAGTGCCCATTGTAAAGTGGATCACAAAGCAACAGAATTCCCATGGTGGTTTCTCCTCCACCCAGGTTGGTTATTTGCCAGAATCTTCAATTAACCTTCAAGTAGAAAAAGACAAACACAGGAGAAAAAAATGAAAATGAAAATACCTTGAAAGATTGTCAGTATATAGGGATAATTATATAAGTCAAAGATGACTAAAAAGAAAATGCATAGAATTCTGGCACCCTGTCCCTGTGTTATCACAGTCTCCTGTTTTCAAAACTCTGCCTCCCTAAAGTAGTGGTGTGGCATCAGCAGAACAAGGGGGAAGTCTCCTACCAACTCTTCTCCAGTTTTAGGAATCCCTTCAAAACTGTTCACGGGAACTCTAAATACAATAATCTTGCCTTGAGAATCTCCATTTTCAGGTCCTCTGACACATTTCATGCCCCCATCTGCCTCTTAGTACACATTCATTCTTAGAAGCATAAGGAATTGTTTTTACCCATCCAACTTCCTAAGTCTAACTATATAACCATGTATCTAAACACGAAGATGAGATAACATCTCAAAACAAGGAAGCCATATATCTGGATGGGGCTAGGCTTTTTTTTTTTTTTTTAATAATACCCACCTTACAAGAACTACCAAGGAGTCCTATAAGAACTACCTTCATCCTTCCAAGGGCAGTGCCCTCAATGACTTAAGGACCTCCCACTAGGCCTCACCTCTTAAAAGATTCCACCACCTCTCAATTTCACCACTCTGAGGACCAGACATTCAACACGTGAACCCAAAAGGACAAACCATTTCCAAACCATTGCAATATCTAAGTGGGTTCTCCCACTCCTCTTTCAGGACACAGTGGTGACTCTCCATGCTTTGTCCAAATATGGAGCAGCTACTTTTACTAGGACTGGGAAAGCTGCACAGGTCACCATCCAGTCTTCAGGGACATTTACCTCAAAATTCCAAGTGGACAACAACAACCGCCTGTTACTACAGCGGGTCTCCTTACCAACAGTGCCTGGGGAATACGGTGCAAGAGTGACGGGAGAAGGATGTGTCTACCTCCAGGTGAGACTCTCAGGGTAAAGGAGGACAAGGGTTTACACAGTATCTGTTATCACCCAAAAACCCTAGCTCAGCAAACCATGGAGGCAAATCAGAACTGAGGAAGATGACGGGAATTCTGATAAGAGGACAAAAGAGATTTTGTCTTTAATATTCCACAGACATCCTTGAAATACAATATTCTCCCAGACAAGGAAGACTTCCCATTTGCTTTAGAGGTACTGACTCTTCCCCAAACTTGTGATGGACCCAAAAGCCACACCACCTTCCAGATCTCAATGAATATCAGGTAAGATTTTTTGACTATATCACCTAATTCTAGGAGTAACAACCAGTCTTCTTACCTGGACTCCTCTTCAAGCTAAACATTGTGACAGTAAGTGCTCACACTGCATTTATTTAAAAGGTAATATATTCTTTTATGTTGGTGCAATAGAATTTCTTGGTGATGAAGTTTAAATTGTCCATCCCCTGCCTCTAGGACCTATTATTGTCTAATGTTACTTAAAAGTTAATGTTTCTCCTCAATAAAAAAAAAAAAGAATATCACATTACCTATGACCTGAATTCCTTCAATCTAATGAAATCCTGAAATCCTGTTGTACTTGATATAGTTATGGCAAAGAGAGAATTCTTGCAAAGCTTGAATAGGAGAAAAGAGTGAATCTTTGGTTGTAATTCCAACAAGCAATGAATAAATCTCAAGTTACATAGAATACAATCAATTTGGGAGGGAAAAATATTTATATACATTTAAATAGATACCAACCTCAAAAAAAAAGTGTCTGTAAGAATATTATAATTTGGCTGGGAAAATATTAAGATAAGTGTATGTAATAAACAACTGGCATAGATTAGAGGCCCCCAGTCAAAGAATCACTTGTGGTGCTTTCTTAAAACACAGATCCTCAGAATCCACACATTTGAAATTCTGATTCAATAAGTTCTTGAGTAGGGCTGGTCTCTATAGCTGTAACAGGTCCTATTAAAAATTCTTATGCACTACCACTTTTCTAACCATTGGGATGGCATATTTGGGAGGATTTAATGTGTACCTTGTAGAGTACTTAATATGACATAGAAAAACGGGAATATTTAATAACATAGAAAACCCTAATCCCTTCCTTTGTTGGGTTCTTAGATACACTGGGAGTCGTCCTGCCTCCAACATGGTCATTGCTGATGTAAAGATGGTTTCTGGCTTCATCCCCCTGAAACCAACAGTGAAAATGGTAGGTTTATTATAAGCCCAGGATACTCTGTTCTATTTAATGTTTTATGTATCCCTACACCAAGAAAATACTGTTATTGAAACAATATTAAATCAACCTCTATCAATGATTTATATTATCTCCAGACTCACAATTATAATTTGGCATGTTTGTATGAATTCCCACCAAGTGCTGAGTGTTCTGTCAGAAGTCATGATGGCTAAGGTAAAAAATATCATAGGTTCCTGCTTGCACAGAGCTTAGAATCTTAATGCACATGAACATGAACCCAAGAAAAAACATGAAAATGACTTACATGAACTATCATAAATATTACAGCAGTTAAGAGAAGAGATTGCTCTAAGTCAAACAAAACAAAAAATTTCCATCACAAATAAACAATATGAAATAGGAGTAATTCCCAAGTTTAGGCTATTTAGTTCCTTTCAGATAAATCAATTTTACCATGGGTCATGTGCCATACTACTATTAAACTCTTCAGCCAAATTACCTTTAATTTTTATTTTTCCTACATGTTTTTACTTACAAAAAGCATTTGAAGGAATTCGGAATAAGAATTTTCCCCCCTCTGGATCCTCTAGGGGTTTCATTTATTTTATTAACATTGTGTTATTTTAATTTTCTTCAGCTTGAAAGACTGAACCATGTGAACCGGACTGAAGTCAGCAACAATCATGTCTTGATTTACCTGGATAAGGTGAGAGCCCTGCCAGTGTAGCTGAAAAAAATATAATAAAAATCCTTCTAAAGATGTTGTCTTGGAAGTAAGTTCATGCGTTTTGTAGACATCCCTTCTAAACTAGAAATCTGAGAACTCAAATGAATGTTTTTCTTCTCTTTTATTTAAACCTGGGATTATGAGTAGAAGTAGCTTATTCTAATATTTGGATATAAATATTTCTTGAACCCTATAAGCAAGGGATTTTCTACAAAATGTTTTCATTATGTCCACAAGTTATTTTGAAGATACTGGATAATGTAAGGAAGTAACCAATTGCAATTAGTCAATTATTATATCAGCATCCCCATCAACAATATAAAAGGGAAAAACACTGTCAATCTCAGCTAGACTTGGATCATAAAATAATAAAAACCAATAATAATAAAGATAATGATAATCAGTTCACCAATGAACCAATGTGATTTTATAGATAGGTATGGCAACATAGTTTATGCATGCCTATATTGATAGGAATCACACTTTGCAAAATCATTATTAAAAACAAAAGCAAAAACAAACTTAAAACAAACCAGCAGTGGTATGTTATTTACATACCTCTTCAAGTCTACACAAGTACTTCCAAAAAATGGAAAAGCAAAACTATACCAAATCTTTGAATAGTTTAAAAAAAAAAAAAGACTTAGCCAGTTAACCAACAAAAAGCATACAGTATTTCCCCCATGCACAGAGCCACATTATGGCACTGATGGAAGTTATATAAATTGTGTTCATTATTTAAGAAATGTTTTGGCAAATTTCCCTTCTAGTCTAAGGACTTTTGTACAATTAAGGATCTTGTAGTATGCAGTTAGTTGATAAAGGGGTTTTTCCCCAAAAAAAAAGCAGATGAATGCTTATTCATCCAAGGAGAAAAGAAAACTTCCTGGAAAGTCCATTTAACTCTCTTTTGCTTTATAGGTGTCAAATCAGACACTGAACTTGTCCTTCACAGTTCTGCAAGATATTCCAGTAAGAGATCTGAAACCAGCCATAGTGAAAGTCTATGATTACTATGAGACAGGTAAGTGTGGACAACTTTCACATAGAAATTAAAATTCCTCATCAGAAACATAGGTTTAAAAAATGTATAGGGGTGATTTATTACATTAAATTCTCTTTATCACTTCATTTTGTCTCCAAGTTTGATTCTCCCCTTTTTGTCTTTGATACATACAAAATATAAGGTAGTAAGTGGTGCATCAAGTGAATGACATTGACATTTCTGATACAATTAAGTTCTTCCAACAGCAAAGATTCTTTCACTGACTTCATATAATGTTTGTTTTTTTCAGATGAGTTTGCAATTGCTGAGTACAGTGCTCCTTGCAGCAAAGGTAAATGATTCATACTCCTTCAAAATGAAGTCAGAATTTCTCTAGTTTGTCTCCCAAATCTCTTCCTTCATAAAATTCTGGCTAAATATTCTTCATAGGTATTATATGGCTCACACTGTGTATTGTTGCAGAAAAACATGCATTTGAGAAGAACCAAGAACTCTGTCAAATCTCAGATGGCTTAGAAGGCTGCTTATATGATAATTATATATAAGAGATTTCATTTCCTACTAATTGGGTTTCCTTAGGCACTATGATGCTCAAATTTAAGGAAAGGAATGTTTTCTCTTCATGGAAATCCAAGTTTATCTTAATTTACTTTTCTTTCTACTATCACAGATCATGGAAATGCCTGAGAACTACGTGAACAAAAAGTACTTTGCTATATAGTCTCTGTTCACAGGACTTCACAGAAAAGAAACTCTTCTTGCATCTTCAAAGATTTGATAAATAAACATTTTTCTTATCAGTTTCTATCATTACTTCCTCATTCATTCAATAATCATTTCTCCCATTTACATGATTCCAAATAGAAACCTGAGACAAAAATTAACAGCAATCAATAGCTGAGTGAGTTCAGAATATGATAAAACTTAGCAATGTTGGTCTGAGTAAGCTTCACATAGGAGAAAGAAAAAAGTGTTGGATTATATATGAGGAGAATTCATTGTGTGTTTGGTTATAGAAATGCCTGAAGGGGAAAAAAAAAGAAATGCCTGAAGGAAAAAACAATGAGTGTATTTTTATGAGAAAATAAAAAGACAGACTTGACTAAAGGAGACTTTTTACAATAAAGGGAAGTAAGTAAAATACAAAATTGGGTAGGTTATATTGGAAAGCAGCATAAAAAATCAGATCCTGACCTGCATGGGGGTTACGTGTCCTAAGTTACACCAGAATCTGCCAACTGCTAAGGGTGACCAGCTTTGGGTATCAGATTCAATAATGGACAACAGACTAAAAATGTTGAAGTGATACATGTATAAGCAAGTTTTCTCAGAAAAGAGAATATATATGTTATGGTACAAAGTCAAATAGGAGTGTTATATTAGGCCTTCTTCTGGAAATTTGAATCAGGATTAAAGCATAGATACAAAGTGTTCAGCTATAAAGATGTTTAGATACAAAAATCAGAGCTCCCAAAATCCAAAATCTCATGTTTTTTTAAGATATCTTATTTCCTTTGCAGTCAATACTAAAATCATCTATTATGTGAAAGTAGAAGCAGAAGCTTCCAGTAATTTTACAGAAAGAGTGAAAAAGAAGGTAAGAAGGGTGATTCAGAGCATGATACTTTCTAGGGGCAGTCCTAGAATCCAAGCTTTCATTTGGCACTAAACTGAAAATATTGAGTTTGGCAGAAGGTGTAGGTAATATTCCCTAAGAACTTCAAAGAACTCTGAAGTTCAAGCAATATTTAGTTCTGTTTCCAGACTGAGCCAAAATAAAAAAGTAGAATTTATCTCAGTCCACTGGTGATTCCTTTATATGGTTTCTTTACATGGTTGTGGTAGGCAGTAAGCCCTATACCCTCATTCCTTACAATGAATATATTACACTACAGGGAAAAAGAAATTTTGCAGTTGGATCTTAAACAGGGAAAATGTTGGGTATTATCCAAGAGAATCCAGTGCAATCACATGAGCCATTAGAAGATAGAGAGATTCACTAATTGGAAAGTCAGAGAGATTTGACGCACAAAAAAGACTGGACATGTTGTTGACTTAAGGATAAAAGGAAATATATGTCAAAAAAGCAGTGACCTCAGTTCTTAAACAGCAAGAAACTAAGTTCTACCAACAACCAAAGAGATTAAAAGATAACTACAGGCAGCTAGAAGCTCTAGTAAAGTGAATTCAGTCACATTGTGTCAAACCTCTATGTTGGATAAGTGCTTGCTGTTTTAAGCACATAATTTTTAAAAAATTATTCTAATTTGTTATATATGACATCAGAATGCATTACAAGTCATATTATACATATAGAGCACAATTTTTCATATCTCTGATTGTATACAAAGTATAGTCACACCATTCATTGTGGGGACAAGTGCATGGAGTACTGCATACATGGCATACATTACGGACATCTGAGTGGCAGGCCACTCCCCTCGTGCTATGCGTGTGAGTGGCAGGGCACCCGTAGACACAGCAGTGGGCGTGAGCTGCGTTTTGCAGTCCCTGTGCTTCCCTATGGCCTGCTCTTCCATTGGTCACTGCAAGGACAGCAAGCCAGAAATTTTATTGGTGGCTGCCTGTAATCTGCTTAACTATGCCTGAGTATATATACATGGTAACTGCGCAATAAAATCAGACCTGCTTCCTGCTTGGTCTCCAGAGGTCTTAATTAGTGACTCCGCAGCCACACTTTCCTCCACCCTGTTCCGTGAACTTCCTCGCTGGATGCCTGAGAGCTCACACAATTCATGTCTTCATACGTGTACTTAGGGTAATGATGTCCATCTCATTCCACCATCTTTCCTACCCCCATGCCCCCTCCCTTCCCCTCTCACCCCTTTGCCCTATCTAGAGTTCTTCTAATCCTCCCATGCTCCCAACCTCACTATGAATTAGCTGCCTTATATTAAAAAAAAAAACATTCGGCATTTGGTTTGGGGGGATTGACTAATTTCACTTAGCATTATCTTCTCCAACTCCATTTACCTGCAAATGCCATGATTTTATTCTCTTTTAATGCTGAATAATATTCCATTGTGTATATATACCACATTTTCTTTATCCATCCATCTACTGAACGGCATCTAGGTTAGTTCCACAGTTAAGCTTTTGTGAATTGTGCTGCCTTAAACATTGATATGGCTGTGTCCCTGTAGTATGCTGTTTTTAAATCTTTTGGGTGTAGACCAAGGAGTGAGATAGCTGGGTCAAATGGTGGTTCCATTCCCAGTTTTCCAAAGAATCTCCATACTGCTTTCCATATTGGCTGCACCATTTTGCAGTCCAACCAAGCAATGTGTGAGTGGACATTCCCCCCATATTCTCACCAACACTTATTGTTGTCTGTATACTTAATAGGTGCCATTCTGACTGGAGTGAACATTTGACACAATACAGCACCCCTTCATGTTCAAGACACTAGAAAAACTAGGGATAACAGGAACATATCTCAACAGTGTCAAAGCTATCTATGCTATCTATGCTAAGCTCCAGGCCAACATCATTCTAAATGGAGAAAAATTGAAGGCATTCCCTCTAAAAATTGTAACAAGGCAGGGATGCCCTCTTTCACCACTTCTATTTAACATAGTTCTTGAAACACTGGCCAGAGCAATTAGACAAAATGAAATTAAAGGGATACACATAGGAAAAGAAAAACTCAAATTGGCACTATTTGCCAATGAAACAATTTTTACCAAGAAGACCCAAAAAATTCCACCAGAAAACTTCTAGAACTAGTAAATGAATTCAGCAAAGCAGCAGGACATAAAATCAACACCCATAAGTCAAAGGCATTTCTGCATATCAGTGACAAATCCTCTGAAAAGGAAACAAGGAAAACTATCACATTTACAATAGCCTCAAAAAAAAAAAAAAATACTTGGGAATCAACTTAACAAAAGAGATGAAAGACCTCTATAATGAAAACTACAGAACGCTAAAGAAAGAAATTAAAGAAGACCTTAGAAGATGGAAAGATCTACCTTGTTCTTGGATAGGCAGAATTAATATTGTCAAAATGACCATACTACCAAAAGCACTATACAGATTTCATGCAATTCCAATCAAATTACCAATGGCATTCCTCATTGAAATAGAAAAAGCAATCATGAAATTCATCTGGAAAAATAAGAGACCCAGAATAGCTAAAGCAACACATAGCAGGAAGAGTGAAGCAGACCTTAAACTATATCAGACCTTAAACTATACTACAGAGCAATAGTAACAAAAACACCCTGGTATTGGCACCAAAACAGACTGGAAGACCAATGGTACAGAACAGAGGTCACAGAAAATAACCCACATAATTACAGTTATCTTATATTAGACAAAGGTACCAAAAACATACATTGGAGAAAAGATAGTCTCTTCAACAAATGGTGCTGGGAAAACTGAAAATCCATATGCAACAAAATGAAATTAAACCCCTCTCTCTCTCTACATGCACAAAATTAAGCTCAAAGTGGATCAAGGACCTAGGAATTAAGCCAGAGACCCTATACCTAATAGAAGAAAATGTCACATTAGGCCCCAACTTCCTTAATAAGACTCCTATAATGCAAGAATTAAAATCAAGAATTAATAAATGGAATGGATTCAAACTAAAAAGCTTCTCAGCAAAAGGAACAATTAGTGAGATGAATAGAAAGCCTACAGCTTGGGAGCAAATTTTTACCACCTGCACATCAGATAGAACACTTATCTCTAGGCTTTATAAAGAACTCAAAAAGCTAAACACCAAAAAAATAAATAACCCAATCAATAAATGGGCCAAGAACTAAACAGACACTTCTCAGAAGATGATACACAATCAATCAATAAATATATGAAAATATGTTCAACATCTCTAGCAATTATAGAAATTCAAATCAAAACTACTCTAAGATTTCACCTCACTTCAGTCAGAATGTCAATCTTTTATCAATAATAGAAAACTGACACAAACATGTTGGCATAAGTACTTCAACCTTTAGAATCAAATCATAAGTCCTGAATTTGGGTTTTCATTTTTGTCTTTTGTTGTTGTTGTTTTATTGTTTTATTTGCCTCTCAAGGTCCAAAAATTCCTTATTCCTGCCCCTAGAACACAGATACACAGACTGGATTATTGCTCTATACATTGGATGTTTATTTACTTATTAAAAAAAAGTTTTAGAGAAAAAAGCAAGATAATGGAATAAAAAAGGTTACTTTCCAAACTGCTCCATGGAGTGTGCCAGGCAAGAGGGCAAGGATTTAATACTGAAATCTCAGAATGGCCTGGGACTCAGAAACTTGCACAGAGTAAAACAAAATAAAAATAAAGGAAAGGAAAAACCCCGCCACTGGCACCGGCAGCTGCAGATGCAAATGACTGTGGGGAGGTCTGATAGTCTAAGAGAGCCTGCACTTCAAGTGGCACTGAGGCGTGTCTTGAAGCAGAGATGACATTGATCACACACGTCTACAGTTGAACCAGTAGGTGAGCTACTCTTTGTTTTTGTGTGAGAGATATGCTGCACATTTCCCAGTGACCTGCAAGATCAGGGAAAGTGCCATATTTTTCCTGCACTGCTACAGTGGCCGGTGAGTGTGGGTCCAAACCCAGGTGCCCAGATTTGTGTGATTCCAGCTGGGTCCAAAAACCTGACCTAGCAGAAGTCTGCCATGTGACCCAGAGTGTCATTAGAAAACCAGATGCAATTCAGGCATGGAAAGTGATGCATCCAGTGGAATTCAAGACATTTAGACCTGAGAGATCCTGGATGTCTCTAACATTTGAATCCTGCAGTTTTCAGGACAACCAGGAATGACCAGGGACTTGTTTGGATGGGGGAGGAGTGAATGTGTGCTTTGGGACTGAGTCCAGATGGCCAAGAGCCCTGGGAAGCAGAGGGGGTCAAAGGACTGGTTCCTCCATCCTGGAGTGGAACCCAGAGGAGACTCAAGGAATACAGATTCCCAGCACAGACTGAAAGCAGCCAGGCTCTGGAAGTGTGCTGATTTAAAAGCTTCACCAAACATCATTCCACAAAGCACGAGGGGTCTAGCTAGACCCAAAACCCACCTTTAGGAACTCCACCTCTGTGAACCCATTTCACAGAACACTACAGTGACCCCATGCTGTGAGTGGAGAAGACAAGATCCTCCAACCTGCTCCACCCTGAAATGCTGAGAACTTGCAATCTGAAGAACTCCACACAAGGAAGGAACTGACAGCCCCCAACTACTACTCTTGCACACACTACATACCTCAAGAAAAAAAAAAAAAAGAATAGAAAGATAATTAGGAACTGACAACCAACATGTAATATTATAGACAAATTTTCAACCATTGCAACAGAAACAATTCCTTTATCTTCCATTAAGAACCTTTATTTTTTAACTTTTGCGTGCTGAATGGTCCATGGACATTTGTACATATACACACTCGTCTCACTCCTCTAATTTCCAGCATTTCATTAAGGTAGTTATTGACTTTGTCTTTTGAGAACTGGGGCTTTTGATTAGTATCCCTTGGTTTTGCTTTATATTGTGTTGTTGTTATTGCAGTCTTATGTTGTATTTCTCCTATTTCCCTTGATTCTTTTCCTCTCTTTTCTTTTGCAAACAGCCAAATGTTATTATTCTTTCACTATTCCTTTTATTCTTTTCTACTACTTTCTGACATCATCCTTTATCAATTATTACATTCTACATCTCCTCTGCATTCTCCCTCTTCACCTTTTTGAAATAGAAACCCCTTTTGTGAACATAGTATCTCTACAGTTGGCAATTGCTTACCATACCATTTCTGTATATAGTACCAATTAACACTGTAGATGCCTAAATAGGAACTAAGTATTTAGTTGAATGTTGAATATTGATTTCATTGAGTATTGCTATTATTTGTCTCCTCCTAAAATGTGAGATATTAGAAATCTTCAGAAACACAATAATTTATAGGGTAGAAGCTCTGCCATCTCAGATTCTACTGATAAATGGGTAGACATACAAACGTGAAAAGACAAGGGAACAAACCATCATAAACAAATCAAAATAACTCATTAACAGAACCCAATGATATCACAGTAAAAGAAATATCATAGAAGGAAATGAGAAAGTTCATAATTAAATTGATCTATGAAGTAAAAGATGATGTATGATGTGAAATCAGAGAGGAAATCCCAAGAAGTGAAATACTACTTCAATAAGGATACAGAAATCCTGAAGAAGAATCAAATTCTTAAAATGAAGGAATCAATAAACCAAATTAAAAATTCAACGGAAAGCATCACCAGCAGACTACAACACTTGGAAGACAGTTTCAGGCAATGAAGACAAATAAATAATCTTGAAAACAAAGTTTATCATGAAGAAAAGATGTTAAGTAACATGAACAGAACCTTCAAGAAATATAGTATAACACAAAAAAAGACCAAATTTAAGATTTTATCAGGATAGATGAAGGCTCAGAGATACAAACCAAAAGAATGCCCAACTTTTTCAATGAAATAATATCAGAAAATTTCCCAAACCTAAATAATGAAATGGAAAATCAAATACAGGTGGCTTTCAGGACCCCAAATATACAAAATTACAATAGACCCACACCAAGGCACATTATTATAAAAATGTCCAATATTCAGGATAAGGATAAAAATTAAAAGGCTGCTTGAGAAAAACAACTGGTTACATCTAAAGAGAAACCAATCCAGATCTCAGCTGATTTCTTAATGCAGGCCCTCAAAGATATGAAGTCTTGGAATAATGCATAACAAGTGCTGAAAGAAAATGGATGTTGACCATAAACACTATATCTGCCAAAATTAAGCTTCATATTTCATGATGAAATAAAAACTTTCCATGATAAAAAAGTTAAAAGGAATTTACAACTAGAAAGCCTGCATTACAAAACAGTCACTAAAACATTTTATGAAGATATGAAAATGAAAACCAACAAAGGGAGGAACTACTCTAGAAGAATAGTCAATCAAAGAAGAAAGTAAGTCTAATTAAAACCCAGAAATAAATCAAAATGGCAGAGAATAAAATTATTTCTAAATAAAAACAATGAATGCAAATGGCCTAAACATATCAGTCAAAAAACATTGAACAGCAGACTGGATTAAAAAACAAGACCCAACAATATGCTATCTCCAAGAAACTTACCTCATAGGCAAAGATCCACAGACAAAAGGTAAAGGAATGGGGGGGAAAAGTATCATTCCCAAACATCTCATAAACAAACAAGGGTTTCTATCCTCAGATCAGATAAAGTGGACTTCAATCCAAAATTAATCAGAAGACAGCAAGGTCATTTCATACTGCTTAAGAGAATTATCCAAAAGTATAGTGCAGTGTATCAATCTTAGTCTTGCCTAATAAATATTTGATGAGTGAATAGAAGAACAAATATAATTATTATAATAGCATAATTTGGAGATTAAAAAAAACAATTTCAGGAGTTGGTGAGACCTCTCTAATGATTGGTTGGAGCTTTCGTAGGCAAAGCAATGAGATATAGAAATTTTATTTTCTCTTCCATCCTTGTGGCTCCCACCCTGCATCCCTTCCCCACCACTATCTTTGTTTTCATTAGCTTTCACTTACTATTTCTCTTCCTCGGGAATTTTTTTTTTTTTTTTTTTTTTTTTTTTTTTTTTTTGAGGAAAGTGGCTGGGGAGTTCCTCATAATATTTTTTATTTTGATGTTTGATTGGAACATCAAGATGATGCAACATTCTAGAGCAAGGTGCTCAGGACTTGCTGCGCCCAAGGAATGGATACAGGAAAAAGCTCTATTTATTCTTTGTGATTTGATGCACAGATGAAAAGCTTAACACACAATAACAGAAGATGGCAATTAATAATCACGCCCTAGTCTTCCAGCGTTTCTGTAAGCAGATGACATCTTCAGTTTTCTAGCTCTTGTAGCTTTTAACCTTGCAACATCAACGAGACATATGTCCAGGATTAGTTAAAAAGACTGTCAAATTCCTTTTCTCCTAATTCATCCATTTTCACTGTACTTGGTCCATTTATTTGAATGATTTCTTTCAGGATTCTCTGCTATTGCTCACTGGGGTGCTGTGCATTGTCCCCATGTTTTGTAGGCTGGTTAGGAGAGGGAGCTTGGGAAGGGTGTGCCACCATGGGGAGGTTGTGAGTCACAGGGATGCCTCCAGGGATGATCCCTTCCATGGCTGCAGGAAGTCCTCCCAGAGCCATGCCTACTATGCCCTGCTGATACCTGTATGTGGCACCATTGAGCTCAGGATGAATTGCTTGCTGGTTTATTACTGACCAAGGAGCTGATGTGACAAAGAATTCCTTGTTGACGCAATTTCTTAAAGCTTTCTGGGATGCGACCTGTGATTGCTCTGCAGATCTCCGTGGCAGCTATTCCTCTCATCTCTAGTAATGCTTGTTCACTATACCGGGCCTTGTGGGAAGTACAGATGAGATTTTGTGCATCTTTCAAAGGACCCTGAACAAAGCTCATGCGATCAGGGCTGCCTCTCAGATCTTGCCCTCCATGAGGGCCTAGGCCAGGCAACGGTGGGCTGCATTAACAAGGAATGCCGCTTGCCTCATCTGCTTTATAGTAAAGTCATTGATAAGGTGGCTGTGTGTTCCTTGAGACTGCAATGCAAGGAGACATAGTCCCTCTGATACAACAAGTCGTGCAGGGTGTAGATCTTCTGCCTGCCCGGGGACCACTCTATCCCATCCTGCAAGAAAGGATCATAAAATATAATGCTGAATCCAAAGGCCTTGGGCTTGATCAGCAACAGCCTACCCCTGCGACTGAAGCTGATGAGGCCCAGGGTCTCCTCAGGGATTCAAGCTGTTCTTGAGGCCACCTCATGGGTCTGTTGCACACTCTGTAACCGTGCGCCTTCCTGCAGTGCCCCTCAGGAATGTTTTTATAGGATCTCTGCAAAAATGAAAAGCCCACTTGATCTTGAAGGAAAATGCTAATGCACTTCCAGCCAGTACATTAACATACTGAGGAATTAAGATGTGTCCCAAATCTTAATCAGTTCAGCCCCAGAAACAATCACCTTTAGCTGCACAAAATCTCTTCAGCTTGTTTGTACACAATAATGTCAGAAGAGTTTAGTGGGCACTGCTCTAATGAAGGAGCTGCAGACACAGCAACATGTAACAGGAAACAGTTTATTAGTCTGCCCATTATCCACAACCAGCCCCCTTTACTATTTATGTAAAGAGCCATAAAAATAGCCACTTAAATAACTATTTTGTCAGGGAAGGAGAAGGTGAACATGCCTACATGGTGAATGCTACCAGTTTCTAGTGGGTAGAAGCAGATACTGCTAAACATCTTACAATCAATGGACAAAAGCACCACAGGGAAGATTTACCTAGTCCAATAGTGCTGAGGTTGAGAAAGCCTGCTCCAAGCCAAATGAAGTAAATTCTACCTATAATATGGATTTCCATTCCCTGCAGCCTTTACCACCACCAACAGCAGCTACTCTGGTACCACTCCTGAGCCTGTTAGGATTTATCTTGGATTATCATGAGGCCACCAGTGAGATCAATGACCCTTACAGGAAATTCTTGCTGAATTCTACACTCTGTTTGGAGGCCTTGGGTGGATCTTCCTGTTTCCACAGAACACTGTCTTAAATAAATCCCTCTAGATTTGAGAGATTTCTGGGACCAGATAGACTGTGAGGAGGAAGACCCCGCATTCCCTGTTCTCTTGCACTTTCTCCCAACACCATGGGGAAAGGTAGACATGCTCTGCCATGTCTTATCCTAATTCTTCTTGCACTCCTGCCTACAGTTGACTCTGTCCATAGAAAACTGTAAGTACTACCCAAGGCCCTTCTATATCATCCCCTCTTTGTTGAATCATCACCATTCCATTGCCATTTCACCCCTAAAATCTCTATCTATACCCTTTTTTTCTTTTAACTGACAAATAAGCATTGTATTATGTGTAGGGTAAAATTTGATGTTTTGATACACGTGGACAGTGTGGAATGATTAACTACAGGCAATAAACATAGTTATCACCTCACTTAGTTATTATTTTTTGTGGTAAGACATTTAAAATTTACTCTTTTAAACAATTTTGAAATATATGGTATATTATAATTAACTCTAGTCACTCTTTGTGCAATAGATATCCCAAACATATTCATCCTCAATTTTGTAAGCGTGGACCAACATTTCCCCATTCCCTATCTCCTCACCCAGACTCTGGTAACCACCATTCTACTTTCTCCATCCATGTTCCTGAATGTCCCTTCCAAATTTAATATTATATGAGTCTACATAGTCCTTTTCCCAACTCTTATTAGTTACTGTGACTAAAGTTAGATATTATTTGATTTAGGAAGACTACTTTCTCATAGTCTGTTACTGAGACCTAAACTTCCAGTGTTCAAGAGCTATTCTTTGTGTTGAAGTCATCTAAACACAATAATTTTAAAACCAAATATTTAAATTGTTGACACTCATGATTGAATTATATGTTAAGACTAGAGCTGCAACTTGAGGCAGGTAAGACTTTGGGCAGGTCAGACTTCATTGAGCCTGTCTCTGTGTCCATGAAATGACACTATCATGTATATGTGCTGTTGTTAGGATCAAAGTGCCTTGAAAAATATGAGGTCCCAATACAGCTTATTATTGGTGTCAAAAATAAACAAATTATCAAGAATTTTGCTGTCACATTAATTTTCTCTTTGCTATAATCAGAAAAACAAGAATATTTGACTTTAAAGCAGGCAAAAAAAGAAAATAATCTGGTGATATTTAGCAAACTTCAGAGATAGCAGTGATGTGCTGAATTATGGACAACTTGGGGACAAAACCTCTCAGATACTAGGAAGGGGTTGGAGAATAACCACTGAAGAAAAACTCACCATTTCTCGGTTGTGAATTGGGTTAATGATAAAACTCTGAACTGAACATTTAATGTTATAAATCTAGGAATGAGGAGAATCTGAAAATAAAAAGGGCATTGGGTTATTTTTCAAGAATTAAATATGGCAATTGAGAATAATCTTCTTGGAATGTTTTAATGCAGAAAATAATTATTCCTTTCATATTTTACTTTTTAAAAAATTAAATTTAGAAAAAATGAAGCTCAGGAATTTGAGTGCTAAAGGTTTAGTAAGGGAAGCACATAAAACTATCACGTCATTAGAACCTACCTTGAGTGGGATATCACTAAGCTGAATTATTGCCAGTACCAAGAAAGAAATAGGACAATTTTCTTGTCACTAGTCATAATATTGTGCTGTCAACCTACCTTCTCAGGGGAAGAACAAAGTATGGTAATATTTATGATGGGAAACCACAGTCATGGACAATGAAATATGTCCTCGACTGACCTGAATGCCTTCCTTTCCAGGTAGTAAATGGTGCTGGTCTCCTCCCATGTCCATACCTGAAATCTCCTTTACTAGGAATACAAACTACCTATCCCAGTTTTATTTTCTTTAACCGTACGTCCATATTCCTAATGGAGAAGCACGGAGATTAGTTTTCAGTATCAGAGAATTATTCTAGAAAGACATCAGTAGTTTTCAAAGAAAAACCTAGAGAGAATATTTACCCTGATGAAAGAACAAAATATAGATTTTTCTACCCAAAAATGGGAGAGAGGGCATACTTAAGTTTATGCTAATATTCTATTTAATTCTCACATATTCCTATGATTCAGAGAAAGTATGCGTTACTTTCTAAATAAGAATAGTTTCTATTAAGAAGGTTCAAACTGAAATAATACCAGAACAAATAAGGCCTTTAAGTTTCACATGTAATTGACACCCTGAGTAAACTTCTAGTTTTTTCTTTGGGCAACCCATCCTCAAGACGTATTCTTATCATCATTAGTGTATTATGTTTTTTCCTCTTCCATGGTTTTCAGGGTTGGATTTACTTTTTAATTAAGGTGATATTTAATCTACAAAGTTGATCATGTTTCCATTGCTACTACTGAGCCACAAGAAATTTGGTTTCTATTTATTACAATTCTTTATGACTTACTATCCTCTACCTTTTACTTGGGTAATAATTCATGGAACCCCCACCTACCTTCCTGTGATGTAGAAGGAGGACAGGTGAAGAATAAATGCTAAGGCCTCTAGAGGGAGACATGATGAAGGCTCTCATGACCTTTTGTGTTCTCAGCTACCAAGAACCTTTTTTTTTTTCTCCTTATTTTTTAAATGTCTTGTTAGTTCTAATTAGCTATACGTGACAATAGAAAGTTCCTTGATTCATTGTATACAAATGGAGCAGAATTTTTCACTTCTTGGTTTGTATTTGAAGTAAAGTCACCTTTTGAAGAGGAAGCATTCCACTCTATTCAAATAAAAGGACCAACCCATGAATTCAGAAAAAGCCCACAGTGTTGGTAAAGAGCACAGAAAGCACTTGTTTTTGTCCAGTCATTCAAGCCCATGTATGAGCCAGGACAGTCAGGTATGAAGCTCCGTGTGGGCCAACTCCAGAAATGAGGAGATGTGCTCCTTAGCATGTTACTCAAAAGGCCTGGATTTCTGGATCTCACTAGGACATTTTCTCTCTATTAGATAAGTTTTGAATTGTCTGTGTGGTTAGAACTTTGCACCCAGTGCACGCATTGGTGAGTCTTTTATATTGTGTGTCAATGGTTTGAGTAGCAGTATGGAGCAAGGAAAAGTTGACTATATGGGATTTTTACTTCAACTAACCTGAAATCAACAGCAGTAACCCAGGGAACCAGATTGCTATAGAGGCAATACCAAAAAATAAATTTATTTCTTCTATATTTTTTAGTCAGATATCAAGCAATATTAATCATTTAGAAAAATCTATAACAAAACAGTGAGGGACATATTCACATAATAAAAGACATGTTTTGCCCGACATGATTTCAGTTTTTTTTTTTTTTTTTTCAGTACTGGGAATTGAACCCAGGGCCTCCCACATGCTAAGGTAAGTGCTCTATCACTGAACCATACTCTCAGCCCATCGACTCTTTGATATTATTTAATAACATAAATCCTCAAAAACTTTGTACCTCTTTTTATAGTTCCACTTAAACTTGTATAAAACTGTATTAGACTAGTTGTTTCTTCCTTAAAATGAATATATTGTGGAGACATGTTATTGCTATATATCTTACTCCAAAGACTCAGAAATGCACTAAAGTTCAGTGTTTTAAATCAAATTACACCTGAGAGAATAGTAAAAACAACGCTAAGCAGGAAGTGTGAATCAGGCGGTATAGCGATACCAGACTTCAAACTATACTACAGAGCAATAGTAACAAAAACAGCATGGTACTGGTACCAAAACAGGCAGGTGGACCAATGGTACAGAATAGAGGACACAGAAACCAATCCACAAAACTACAACTATCTTATATTTGATAAAGGGGCTAAAAGCATGCAATGGAGGAAGGATAGCATCTTCAACAAATGGTGCTGGGAAAACTGGAAATCCATATGCAACAAAATGAAACAGAATCCCTTTCTCTCGCCATGCACAAAAGTTAACTCAAAATGGATCAAGAAGCTTGATATCAAATCAGAGACACGGCGTCTGATAGAAGAAAAAGTTGGCTACGATCTACATACTGTGGGGTCGGGCTCCAAATTCCTCAATAGGACACCCATAGCACAAGAGTTAATAACTAGAATCAACAAATGGGACTTACTCAAACTAAAAAGTTTTTTCTCAGCAAAAGAAACAATAAGAGAGGTAAATAGGGAGCCTACATCCTGGGAACAAATCTCTACTCCTCACACTTCAGATAGAGCCCTAATATCCAGAGTATACAAAGAACTCAAAAAATTAGACAATAAGATAACAAATAACCCAATCAACAAATGGGCCAAGGACTTGAACAGACACTTCTCAGAGGAGGACATACAATCAATCAACAAGTACATGAAAAAATGCTCACCATCTCTAGCAGTCAGAGAAATGCAAATCAAAACCACCCTAAGATACCATCTCACTCCAGTAAGATTGGCAGCCATTATGAAGTCAAACAACAACAAGTGCTGGCGAGGATGTGGGGAAAAGGGTACACTTGTACATTGCTGGTGGGACTGCAAATTGGTGCAGCCAATTTGGAAAGCAGTATGGAGATTTCTTGGAAAGCTGGGAATGGAGCCACCATTTGACCCAGCTATTCCCCTTCTTGGTCTATTCCCTAAAGACCTAAAAAGAGCATGCTACAGGGACACTGCTACATCGATGTTCATAGCAGCACAGTTCACAATAGCAAGACTGTGGAACCAACCTAGATGCCCTTCAATAGACGAATGGATAAAAAAAATGTGGCATTTATACACAATGGAGTATTACTCTGCATTAAAAATGACAAAATCATAGAATTTTCAGGGAAATGGATGGCATTAGAGCAGATTATGCTAAGTGAAGCTAGCCAATCTCTAAAAAACAAATGCCAAATGTCTTCTTTGATATAAGGAGAGTAACTAAGAACAGAGTAGGGTCGAAGAGCATGAGAAGAAGATTAACATTAAACAGGGATGAGAGGTGGGAGGGAAAGGGAGAGAGAAGGGAAATTGCATGGAAATGGAAGGAGACCCTCAGGGTTATACAAAAGTACATACAAGAGGAAGTGAGGGTAAAAGGAAAAATAATACAAGGGGGACAAATGAATGACAGTAGAGGGGGCAGAGAGAGAAGAGGGGAGGGGAGGGGGGGAATAGTAGAGGATAGGAAAGGCAGCAGAACACAACAGACACTAGTATGGCAATATGTAAATCAATGGATGTGTAACTGATGTGATTCTGCAATCTGTATAGGGGGTAAAAATGGGAGTTCATAACCCACTTGAATCAAAGTGTGAAATATGATAATATCAAGAACTATGTAATGTTTTGAACAACCAACAATAAAAATTTTTTAAAAAAAGAAAAACATCTTAAAGTGTTTCCTAAAGTGGAATTAATCTCTTTCTCTGTTTTATATTTACAGAGTGGCATAAAAGATGAAGTCACCCTCTCTGCCTATATCACCACTGCCCTTCTGGAGATTTCACTCCCAGTCACTGTATGTACAATATTACTTCTCCATCTTCCCAGACTACTATGAAATCTTTTGACCTGTGGCTACACCACTCCTTCACATGCCAAATAACTTTCTGCATTTTCTAAATTCCATCAGGAAGGGGCACTTGGTTTGGGGGTTGTAGCTCAGTGGTAGAGTGTCTTGCCTAGCAATGCATGAGGTTTAATTCCTAGCATCAAAAAGAAAGAAAAGAAAAAAGGATCTGTCCAATAAAAATGTGCATGTGTTCCAAAACTAACCCAAAACAAATGTCCTCTAACTCTGTTCTTATCAGCTTATATTTTAAATAAAAAATAATTTTTTAAAAGGAGTGATTTCCAGCATACTATGGGGATACAGATACATGAATATTCATAGCAGTGCACCTCATAATAGCCAAGTTATAAAACCATCCCAAGTGCCTTTCAATAGATTAATGGATAAAGAAAATATGGTATATACAGCCAAAAAGAAAGATGAAATTTTGGCATTTTCTGATAAATGAATGGAAATGAGGAGCATCATGCTAAGTGAAATAAGCCAGACTCAGCAAATGAGAAGTCAAATGTTTTCTCTCCTATGTGAAAGCTAGAGCAAAGTCAGAGGGAAAAGGAAGAGGAGCAGACATCACAAGGATAGAGGGAATACCAGTGAAGTAGAAGAAGGAGAGTGAGGAGGGGATAAGATGAATCAGAAAGGGGAGGAAATGTGGGATGAATTTGACAAAATTACATTGTGTACATGTACAGGTATACCACCGTGAATTTCACCTTTATGTATATCAATAAAGCACCAACTGAAAATAAATAGATAAATAGAAGGAAGATCAGTAGAAAAAGATGAAGAAAAGGAGGGTGAAGAGGAGGAGAGAGAAGTATTAAGGAATGAAATGGAGCAAATTAAAGTTCATACATGTATGATTTATCAAAATAAATTCCACTATTACATGTCACTACAATGTACTAATATAAGCACTTTAAAAAAAAAAAAGGCTGGAGTTGTGGCTCAGTGGTAGACAGCTTGCCTAGCATGCATGAGACACTGGGTTCAATCCCCAGCATCACATAAAAAAACTAAATAAACAAACAAACAAAAAGGAATGATTTCTTGTGGGAACAGTGGTATGTGCCTATAATCCCAGTGACTCAGGAGGCTGAGACAGGAGGACCACAAGTTTGAGGCCAGCCTCAGCAATATAGCAAGAACCTAAGCAACTTAGTGAGACCATGTCTCAAAATAAAAAATAAAAAAGGGCTGAGGATATAGCTCAGTGGTAAAGCACCCTTGAGTTCAATCCCCAGTACCAAAAAAAGGACTGATTTCTAAAATGGTGGTTAAAGAGAGACTGCATGGATGGAGATAGATGATAGATGATAGATAAGTAGAGAGATTGATTGATTGATTGACTGATTGATTTGAAAAGCACTGGTATCACCTTCCTATAATCTCTTTTATTTCAGTACCTGCTCTTTTCACATAACTCAGAATAACATTGTTCTCCCTTCACAGCACTCTGTTGTCCGCAATGCCTGATCTGCCTGAAGTCAGCCTGGGCACTAACAGAGGAAGGGTCCCGTGGCAGCCATGTCTACACCAAGGCACTGCTGGCCTATGCATTTGCCTTGGCAGGTAACTATGACAAGAGCAAAGAAATACTGAACTCATTTGAGGACACTGTGAAAGAAGGTGAAAATATATGTTGTGATAATTCTCCCCACCCACTTCCCTGGATGGAAAAGGACAAGAATATTGACTCCTGAAAAACAATCTTCCATTTTGATCTACTACTCTTTGAAAAGCTGAGATTTCTATGCAAGCTTATGCACTAGGAAATAAATGCTCCTTTTATACCCAAGCCTTCCCTGAAATCTTATTATACAGAGAACAAAAATCAATAAAAGTAAAATCACAAGAGAGTTCAGGTATTTCAATCTCCCTTAACAGAAACAAATGTGGTTGACATGTTTACTTTTATTATATGATACATGAATACCTATCAGAATCAGTAAAAACTACTAAGAGCCATAGGAAAAGAACTATCATCCATAATGACAGCTTTCATATGTTACTATTTCTATTACAACTCTGAAATCAACTGATAGGTTTTTTTAATATTTATTTTTTAGTTTTTGGTGGATACAATATCTTTATTTTATTTTTATGTGGTGCTGAGGATTGAACCTAGTGCCTCATGCATGCTAAGAGAGCACTCTACCACTGAGCTACAACCCCAGCCCCCAGTTGATAGATTTTATATTTCACTTAAACTAAACACTAACATTCAACCTTATCTAACTCTCTTATCATGGGCCTACAATGAGATCTGTTTCCACTTTCTGTCCTAGGCCTGAATTGTATCTTTTCATTGCAATTAGACAAAAAATGTCAGAACAACAAAAGTCAGAGGTCAATCAATAGGATTTCCCCCATCAAATACAATGCTAACAGCATTTGATCATTTACTTGCATTTCTTCTTTTCCCTTACTCCCACCAGGATGTGTTGCCTTGCCAAAGTCCCCAAAGCAATGGGCCAACCAACTGTGGACCAAAACCACACAACTGTGAACCAAAATAAACAGTTAATCTTTTGAAGTTGATTATCCCAAGTATTTTTCCACAATATCAGAAAGCTGATTAACACATCTTCCCTCACTGTAGTCTGATTTGGGGAAAAGGCATATTCAAATCTTGAGTAGTACTGGTCATAGTCTACCATTCCCACATGCCTCAGTGGCTCTACATGATTACAGTAGATCCCTGTCATAAACTCACCCAGGGTCTCTGAGATGTCTTTCCTGCTTCCCTCCTCTGCCCTATTTTCTCTTTTCTCTGATCCCACATCCATTTTTCTTTCTGCAAACAAATCTCTCTTTTTGCATATAGGCTCCTCTGAAATCTGAAATCTCAAAAGAAGAGACAACTTTCCCCGTCCCCATAGTGAAGTCGTACAGGGAAGTAGTGAAGGGTGCAGACTCTGGAGCCAAAATGCCCAGGTTCATTTCTTGCCTCCTGAATACACTTGGAGCTTGGAGAAATTGCAGACTTTTTCTAAGCCTCTTTTTTTTTTTTAATTAAAAATTTGATTACGTAACACCAACAAAATGCTAAGAACGGTGCCTAGCAGATGGTAGACATTTAGTGTTACTGGGTTTTTGTGTGTGTGTTTTTTTTTAATAAGAGTTAAGTGAAACTTTATCTCTTTTTTTTTTTTCTACAGTTTCTTGTACCTTCAGAAACCTTGCTTCTATACTTTCTTATCCCTTTCCCACTAGACTAGACTTTGTCGCACATGGAATTGATAACCCAAAGTCATACAAATTGTCAGTAGCATAAAAATGTGATATAGGATCCAACTTGACCTTTCTATCAATGACTATTTACTTGTCACTATATCATTTATTGAATAACACAGTGTTTCTGAACTATATTGAAATGCTGCCTATATCATGTATTAAGTTCCTTGATGTATGTGGGCTGATTTATTGCTTTCTAATATGTTCCATTTATTAGCATGCTTATTCATGTATTAAATTATCCTATTTAAGTTATTATTACTTTACAGTATATTTTAACACCAATAGAACTATCCAATACTTTTCTTTATTCGAATTTTCTTAAAATTATTTTTGCTCATTAATTTTTCTACGTGTATTTAATTAATTACACAAGGTTAAATGTTAAAATATATTGCTATACTTTAAATCTGAAATGCCCCCCAAAAGGTCTATGTATTCAAGGCTTAGTCCCCAACATGGGAGATGGTGGGGCCTAGTGGGTGGTATTCCACCCATTGGAGGTGTCTCCTTAAAAGAGGTAGTGGGCCCTTCTTCTCCCACTCTTTTTCACTTCACAGCCACGAGGTGAGCATTCTGTTCTACAACACATTGCTGCCATGATATGTTCCCTCACCACAGTCCCAAAGCAAATGTGATCTGTTTCCACTTTCTGTCCTAGGCCTGAATTGTATCTTTTCATTGCAATTAAACAAAAAATGTCAGAACAACAAAAGTCAGAGGTCAATCAATACGGGCCAATTGAACATGGACTAAAACCTATAAAACTGTGAGCCAAAATCAACCCTTCCTCTTTATAAACTGGTTATCTCAGGAATTTGTTGCAGTAACAGAAAGCTGATTAACACATGATGATGGTATTTATCTATATTAGTATCAAAAGTGAGCTTAGATTACTTAGTTGAGAATGATTTATTAAAAGTCTTTTTTTAAAGTCTGCATTTTATCCTATAAGTAATTGGAAGTCAATGGAATTTCTTAAAAACTTGACAGTGGCATATTGAGATTTGTTTGGGGATAGTAACAAGTAGAAAAAGTAAGTTATAGTGGGGGAAACAGGTGGCAAGGACAATAGTTTTCTTTCTCATGAAAATTTTGACTGGAAAATGGGTTATAAGCATACCCTACTTTTTAAAACTGTTTTTTTTTTTCTATTTTTCATTTAGGGAAAGTCGAAGTGCTTTATTCCAATATAACAAGTTCTAGACCAAAATGAAAGTCTGCTAACAGATTTTTATGATTTGGAGCTACTATAGATAAGAGGTTCATCTTCCTATGTAATTTTTTCTGAAATCCATTAAAAAAAAAAACATAATTAACAGTAGGCAACAAGTCAGTTTCTGCAGAGTAATTACACATTTTGATTTGATGGGAGTTCATAACCCACTTGAATCAAAGTGTGGAATATGATATGTCAAGAAATTTGTAATATTTTGAACAACCCACAATAAAAAATTAAAAAAAAAAAAAAAAGAATGGAGACTACTAAAAAAGGTAAGATGTGAGCTGGGGTTGTGGCTTAGCAGTAGAGCGCTTGCCTGGCATGTGTGAGGCCCTGGGTTCAATCCTCAGCAACATATAAAAATAAATATATAAAATAAAGGTATTGTGTCCAACTACAACTAAAAAATAAATATTGTTTTTTTTAAAAAAAGTAAGATGTTGACTAGTGGGATTTGAGATAACATATGAAAAAAAGAGATACATATAACATATTCTAGATTCATTCCTCAGATATTTTGCATTATTATTTTTTTTAAAATTTTTAATGTGTACCCCCTACCTTTATCCCTGTTCTGATAGCAGCTCTGACACTTTTCTTAATGTGCAATAATGAAAGGCAACCACATGGTGGCAGCAAAGGTTAAAAATTATTAGTATTGCTACTTAATTAAAAATCTTTAAATAAGTTTAGCAAAAAGGAGAAGAATAAAATAATTATGGAAAACTAAAATGACAAAATAAGGAAACTAGCATACTATTCTTGATATTTAAGAATAATCCTCTTGACTTGCTCCACTTTCCAATCCCACTAGGGCAGCAATCCCACTTTCCAGAGCAGACCCACAGGGACAGAAATATCACCTTTCACATCCATTAGAACAATGGTCCTGTCCCATACCCATGCTGAGTAGAGGTCAGCACCCCAGGGCTCCAGGGAGCCCCATAACCATGACTATGAGCAGAGATTATCCAGACTGTTGAAATTGAAGCAATGGCCTTTTGAAGCCAGGCCTTGTGTCTCTTCTTAGAAGGACTCTAATCCAGGCCAGGCATGGGGGTGCTCACCTGTATCCCAGTGGCTCAGGAGGCTGAGGCAGGAGGATTGAGAGTTCAAAGACAGCCTCAGCAAAAGCGAGGTACTAAGCAACTCAGTGAGACCCTGTCTCTAAATAAAATATAAAAAAAAAAAAAAAAAGGGCTGGGGATGTGGCTCACTGGTTGAGTGCCCCTGGGTTCAATCCCCACTATCCAAAACAAAAAGGACATTAATCCCATTCACGGGGGATCCATCCTCATGACCTAAGTACTTCCCAAAGGCACCACCTCCAAATAGCACCACATTGGGAATTGGGTTTTAACATGTAAATTTTGAGAGGTTACAAACATTCAACACATAGCAGTCTGATTAATATAAGGAACAGCAGAATCAAGCCAGTGCAGTGGTGCCTACCTGTAATCCCAGACACTCAGGAGTTTGAAGCAGGAGGATCACAATTTCAAGGCCAGACTGGGAAATTTAGTAAGACCCTGTATGAAATTTAAAAGGGTGAGAGTGTAGCTCAGTGTTATAATATCCAAGTACTTGGGGAAAAAACAAAAGCAGAGTCAAATAGCCATCAGAATAGTCTGACCTCCAGACCTATGGCACTGGGAATTTCATCACAGTTCTCTAAGATGTAAAATAAATAGGAATACCACTAACTTCTTACTTGATCAAGATAGACATGTTATAGATCAAGTGAACAAAAGTCTAGGCTATATGATAAAAACAGGATCATGGCACTTCAAACAATCCCCAGACTTGATCTAGATCCAGAGCCCATTGAATGAATAGGAAGTTGGGTCCTCTTGAGTTAAGACCTTGAAATGGTACCAAATACTTATACAGTTAATCCTTCTCCCAGCTGTCTAAAAAAGCACCTAAGACCTTTGACTAAGGTAACTATTTGTTGAAGAAAAGGAAATAATTAGAGCTTGGGGGACTATTAAACATTAGTCTGAGAGCACACTAATTCCAGAAGACCCAAAACATCTACAGTCCATCAGTCAGAATATGGGCAAATGGAAGTCAAGTGAGAAATTTCAGTAGTTCTAACTCCCAGTATACCCAATGAGTCCTGAACCCATCTTATGGTTATTTCCTGTTACCTAGGCCACAATTAAAATAGACACACATGGATGGAATTGGCTCCCTAACTTGTAGAGTGAAAACTGTTATGCTGGTAAAGACCAAATGAAGCTGCTAGAACTGCATTTACCCAAGAAAATAGTAAACCAAAAGCAATACCATATTCCTAAAGGGATTGTGGAGATTAATATGACCACCAATGAGTTGAAGGATTCAGGGGTGGTCATTCCCACCACATTACCATCAACTTGTCTGTTGACCCTGTTTAGAAGAAAGATAGCTCTTAGAGAATGACAGTGGATTATCACATGCTTAATTGGGTAACTGCTGTATCAGACATGGTTTTATTACTTGAGCAAATTAACATATACTCACTTTCCATACTTGTTAGTAAAAACCACCAAAAGCAGTTTGCTTTCATTTGGCAAGACCATGAATATACTGGTCTAACTCAGGGACATTTCTATTGTCCAGATCTGTGTTATAATTTGGCTCACTGTGATTTCATTTTTTTTTTCGTGTGTGTGTGTGTGTGTGTGTGTGTGTCTGTATGTGTTTGTGGGTGTGTGTGTGTGTTTATGGTGGTGGTACTGGAGATGGAATCTAGGGGCACTCTAACCCTGAGCTATATCCCCAGGCTTTTTATTTTGAGGCAGGATATCATAAAGCTGCCCAAGCTGGCCTCAAACTTGCAATCCTCCTGCCTCAGCCTCCCAAGTAGCTAGGATTGCAGGTATGCATGAGCCACCATGCCCTACATGTTCATAGGAATCTTGTCCCTCTTTCCCTTTTCCCTTTTCCAAGATATTACACTGGTTCATTACATTGATGACATTATGCTTATTAGACTTGGGGAGCAAAAAGTAGCAACTACTGTAGACATAATGGCAAGATAGTTGCATGTCAAAGAGTGAAAAATTAATCCAACAAAAATTTGAAGAACTATCCAAGCAAAATTTCTAGGAGTCCACTGCTATGGGTTTATGTTGAAATATTTCTCCTAAAGTGTTTTAGTCCATTTGAGCTACTGTAAAAAATTACTAGAAATTGGGTGTCAAAAACAAGATCTAGGTGCTGATAGATTCAGTGTCTGGTAAGAGCCCCCTCCCTAGTTTATCAGACGGTCATCTTTTGCTATGTTCCACATGGTAGAAAGAACAAGGGAGCTCTCCAGTGTCCCTTTTCTAAGGACCTAGTCCCATTTGTGAGGAATGACTTAATCACTGCCCAAAGTTCTCACCTACAAATACCATCACTTTGGGAGATGGGATTTAATGTGTGAAATTTGAAAGGAAATAAATATTCAGTCTATAGTATAAGATGAGGGATAAGTTCCAGGATTTGGTTGTGGCCCCTTTCACAACCAAACAGAAGACACAATATCAGGGGATCCCTTTGGATTTGAGAGACAACATAATCTATAATTTGTTATATTAGCCCATTTGCTGAAGGACCCAAAAAACTGCTAGTTTAAAAAGAAGGCTCTGAATCAGGCCCAAGATGCTCTGCTACTTGGGCTATACAATCCAGTAGATCCAATGGTGTTTGACATGTCAGTGTTCAATAGGGTTGCTGTTTGGAGCCTTTAGCTAAGTAATTTGCAGAGCCAACCCTTAGAATGTTGGAGCAAATCTCTGCCATCCTCCATGGATAACTGCTCTCTCATCAAGAAACAGCTGTTGGCCGTAAACAGTTTTAGCAGAGACTAAACACTTAACCATGAGCCATCAAGTTACCATGCTACCTGAGCAGCCCATCATATACTGGGTGTTATCCCATTCACTAAACCATTAAGTTGGATGTGTACAGCAAGACTCCAATGTCCAAGGAAAATAATATGTATTTGATAAAGTCCAAGCAGACCTCAAAGACATAAGTAAGTTTCATGAAGAAGTGTCCCAAATACCCACAGTGCCCACTCTTGCTACACTCTGGTCTTTCTCTATCTCTCTTTCTCAGCTTGTACTGAGTAAAGCAGATTGGCCTCCCCAATGTGGGTGTGCATTATCCAGTCCAATGAGGGCCTGAACAGAAGGAAAAAAGGCACAGAAAACAGATCGAGATCTCTCTCTCTCTCTCTCTCTCTCTCTCTCTCTCTCTCTCTCTCTCATCCCCCAACCCCACAACTGATTGATCTGAGACATCAATCTTCTCATGCCCTCAGACCATTGACCCTTGGTTCTCAGGTCTTCAGACTCAGACTGAAACTAGCTTTGATAGGTTTTCAACTTGCAGATGAAGGTCATGGGATAGCTCAGCCTCCATAGTTGCACAAGTCAATTCCTTATACTAAATTAATAGGTAGATGATAGATAGATAGATAGATTAGATAGATAGATAGATAGATAGATCCTATTGCCGCAGTCCGGCTGCAGCAAACTAACAGGGGGGGGGGGGGGGGGGGCGAGCAACTTGTGTACATTGATACACCAGGAGTGGGAGCCGTTTATTGTAGGACAGGAAGGGTATATATACATTACACACAGCTTATCTTAATTAACATAAACTAGATACAGCAGTCAACCAATAAGTAATCACACTTAATGGCTCGCTGGCGTTACTTCACAAACCACTCCCTCTGGCAAAATGCCAGGCGCCATCCTGACTTGTTTACAGACCCTAATATCCTATTGGTTCTGTTTCTCTGGATAAATGCTGAGATCTAGATTTTATTCAGAATTCAGTGTACTTAAAG
The DNA here is from genome assembly GCF_047511675.1 of Marmota flaviventris. NCBI lineage: Eukaryota > Metazoa > Chordata > Mammalia > Rodentia > Sciuridae > Marmota > Marmota flaviventris. Next base: position 128,890,971 of record NC_092500.1, on the reverse strand, counting down.
GACCTATTTGGAACAACAGGGAAAATTTATGTATGAACTATAAGATAATAGTATTGATTTCAAATGGTTTTCTTAGGTGTAGTAACAGTGTTTAGAGAATATCTCTGCTATGGAAATTTTATACAAATGCATTTGGAGACCAGGAAGGTGATTTGTGCAACCTCCTTTCAGATAGTTTGGTAAGAGAGAAGAATGGAGGCAGGGAGAGAGGAAAGAAAAGAAGAAGCAGCAGTTGTGACAATACATTACCAATAGGTGAATTTAGAAAAGGTGGTACCAAAGTTCATTGCACTCATCTTTCAACTTATCTGTGGGTTTGAAGGTTTTCTAAATAAATAACTAAGTACTTTAGTCAAATATTGAGTACCTATTAAGTACCAACTGCTTGAGAAGAAAATATATAAAACAATCCCTGACAACTCTGTAAGATGGGTATTATTATTCCCATTTACATATTCACTCAAATATTTGAGAAATTTCTTTGAGGTAAACATTATATCTGTGGCTGGGAAATAAAGCAGTGATAAAACAGATAAGATAGTTCTTCATAAGATTTACATTCTAGTAAATAAAATGGGGGCAGGAGTTGTAGCTCAGTGGAAGAGCACTTGCCTAGTATGTGAGAGGAACTGGGTTCAATTCTCAGCACCACATATAAATAAATAAATAGTCCTTCAACAACTAAAACAAAATTAAAATTTTTAAAAATAAATAAAATAAAATGGGCTATGAAGAAATAAACCACTCAAAGAAAAACATCAGAACAATGGCTGATTAATAATAGAAATCAATGGCCTTTACATATATAAACAAAACAATTGCAAATGTAACTTTTTAGTTACCCTATTGACAACAGGAGTAACTGCCGCAGTCTGGCTGGGCACAAATCACCAGCCACTGAAGCAGGAACAAACTTTATTTTTAAACTGCAGGAAAACACTTCACACAGCTCCCGGGGAATCCTCCTGAACACCACGAGGCTTGTCGAGGAACCCCCAGCAGGAAAATCTCTCCCGGAAATCCCTCCTCCTGCACTTCCCCAACCAATGGGAACTCTCGGGGAATCCCTGGAAATCCCCACGAGAACTCCAAAATAGTGCGAGAACTCAAAAGTTGCGGCAGAGGCAGATAGTAATGCCTCGCCTGTCAATCAATACTGTTGGCAAAATGCCAGGGGCCATACAGACTCAGCCGTGGCTCTCAGAAAGTAACAACAAGTTTTTAAAAAGATGTCTCCAAAAATCCTTTAAGAATTGCAAAATCTATATTTTAAAAATTCTTTAAAACACTACAGAAGAACACAAAATGTAATTTTAATTTAAAAAAAAAAGAAATAGCAAGTCCTGGGCTATTAAAAAATCAACAAAGAAAGGTTAGTTCTACCAACTTGATTCTAAAATATGCATAGAGCCAGGCACAGTGCTGCATGCCTGTAATTCCAGTGACTCGGGACCTGAATCAGGAGGACTGCAAGTTCAAAGCCAGACTCAGAACATAGCAAGGCCCCAAGCAATTTAATGAAACCCTGTCTCAAAATAAAAAAATAAAAAAGGACATGGATGTGGTTCAGTGGGTTCAATCCCTGATATAAATAAATAAATAAATAAATCACACATAGAAAAATTGATAAGCAAAAAGAATTTTTCAGAAAACTCTAATAAAGAAAAGTATTGGATGGTTCTATTGGTGTTAAAATATATTATGAAGTAATAATAATTTAAATAGGATAGTTTGATACATGAATAAGCATGTTAATCAATGAAACATATTAGAAAGCAATAAATCAGCTCACATACATTAAGGAACTTAATATATGATGTAGGCAGCATTTCAAATTAGTTCAGAAAAACTGTGTTATTCAATAAATGATATAGTGACAATAGTCATTGATAGAAAGGTCTAATTGGATACTGTATCACATTTTTTATAATAAAATAAATTCCAAAAGAAATATTTAAGCAAAAAATTATTAAAATCATCCATGTATTAAAGAAAAATATGGGAGATTTGTTTTTGTGTAATCTTGTAATGAAGACAGAATGATTCTGAATTATATAAAATCCAGACTTACAAAAGAAAAGATGACAATTTGATAGGTAAAATCAAAAATTTCTCAAAAGAAAAAAAAAAATTCTACCATATACAAGTTAAGAAAAAAAAAGATAAACTAAATTTTCAGCTTATATTACACTCAAATGACTAATTTATTTAGCATATGAAAATTTTTTCTCATATAATTATTAATAAAAAATCAATCATCCATTTTTTTAAAAAAAAAAAAGGGTAAAGGCCAGTCACTGACATACCACAGAAAAGGAAATACACATTGCTCTTCAGCAGGTAAAAGATACTATCATTCTTAATATGAGAAATGCAAATTAAAACCACATGAGAAACGATGTTTTACTTCTCTGATTAGCAAAAATCAAACATAACAAAAAAGTGTGTTTGTGAAGGTGGAGAGAAAATGAAACTTTCATATGTTGCTGGTGGGAGTATAATCCATTGATTTATATATAGCCATTTGGTAATATCTCCAAAATTTCAAAATGCACAAAATTAGCCAGGCACAGTGGCACAGGCCTGTAATCCCAGCAGCTTGGGAGGCTGAGGCAGGAGGATCCCGAGTTCAAAGCCAGCCTCAGCAAAAGTGAGGTACTAAGCAATTCAATGAGACCGTATCTCTAAATAAAATACAAAATAGGGATGGGGATGTGGTTCAGTAGTCAACCGACCCTTAGTTCAATCCCCGGAACCAAAAAAAAAAAAAGCACAAAATTACATATTCAAAAAAAGAGTCATTGCAGATCTTTTTAAAAAGACAAAAAGGAGAAAATGAACTAAATTTCCATGAATAGGAGACTATCTAAAAAAATTGCCAAATCCACAATATAGAATTCTATCAAGTACATTAAAAAAACGAGACAGCCAGGCCTGGTGGCACATGCCATTGGTCCTGGCTACAAGGAGTCTGTGGTAGGAAGATCATTAGAGCCCTGGAGCTTAATATCAGCCTTAGCAACATAGTAATACCCTGTCTCAAAAACAAACACAAAACAAAAAATGAGGCAGTTTTAATGAATATGGAAACAGAAAGAATCAAGATATATTGTTAATTGGAGGAGAAGGTAAGTTCAGAACAGTGTGTCCACTATATTATAAATTGAATTAAATGTGAGTATATGCACTTATATCTGTACAGGTTTATATATAAACAGATTGTATCTGGAAAAGCACACAAAAAGCCAATGTTTTTTACCAGGAATGAAATTGGGTAGTTTGAGGGTCAGGGGATAGAGACCCTTTTTTTCACTGATATGTCCTTTTGTTACATGAAACGTCTGAGGCTAGTGCCAATGTAACATGGTACACTGTTTCGTAGTAAAATGTTTTAATAAGTAGAAAAGAACACTTTAAAATAATGATAAAGGGGCTAGGGATGTGGCTCAGTTGCACAGTGCTTGCCTAGCACACGTGAGGTCCTGAGTTCCATTCCCAACACTGCAAAAAAGAAAAGAAAAGAAAAATGATAAAAAGTATAGTATAGTAAACACATAAACCAGTAACATAATAATTGATTATAATTAGCAAGCATTATGTACTATACATAATAGTGTTGCTATACTTTCATATGACTGGCAGTACAATAGCTCTGTTTACAGCAGCATCAAGACAAAAATAAATAACACATTCTGGAAAAAATTGACAAAACGAAAAGTTGGTTCTTTGAAAAAAATAAATAAAATTGACAGACCCTTAGCCACACTAACGAAGAGAAGGAGAGAGAGAACTCAAAGTACCAGCATACGTGATGAAAAAGGAAATATCACAACAGACACTACAGAAATACAGAGGATAATTAGAAATTATTTTGAAATCTTATACTCCAATAAAATAGAAGACATTGAAGGCATCGACAAATTTCTTAAGTCATACAATTTGTTCAGATTGAGACAGGAAGATATACACAATTTAAACAGACCAATATCAAGTGAGGAAATAGAAGAAGCCATAGCTTACCAACCAGGCTGGGGATGTGGCTCAAGCGGTAGCATGCTCGCCTCGCATGCGTGCAGCCCGGGTTCGATCCTCAGCACCACATACAAACAAAGATGTGTGTCCGCCGAAAAACTGAAAATTAAATATTAAAAAAAAAAAAAAGCTTACCAACCAAGAAAATCCCAGGACTGGATGGTTACACAGCCAAGTTCTATAAGACCTTTAAAGAAGAACTAATACCAATACTCTTCAATTTATTTCACAAAATAGAAAAAGAGGCAGTAATTCCAAACTCATTCTATAAGGCCAATATCACCCTGATCCCAAAACCAGGCAAAGACAAATCAAAGACAGAAAACTTCAGACCAATATTTCTAATAAACATAGATACAAAAATTCTCAATAAAATTCTGGCAAATTGAATGCAAAAACATATCAAAAAGATTGTGCACCATGATCAAGTGGGATTCATCCCAGGGATGCAAGGTTGGTTCAACATACAGAAATCAATAAATGTAATTCATCACATCAATAGACTTAAAGATAAGAATCATATGATCATCTCAATAGACGCAAAAAAAGCATTTGACAAAATACAGCACCCCTTTATATTCAAAACACTAGAAAAACTAGGGATAACAGGAGCATATCTCAACATCATAAAGGCTATCTATGCTGAGCCTCAGGCCAATATCATCCTAAACGAAGAAAAATGAAGGCATTCCCTCTAATACTTGGATCAAGACAGGGATATCCTCTTTCATCACTTCTATTCAACATAGTTCTTGAAACACTGGCCACAGCAATTAGAGAGATGAAAGAAATCAAAGGGATATGTATAGGAAAAGAAGAACTTAAATTAGCACTATTTGCTGACAATATGATTCTATACCTAGAAGACCCAAAAGAACTCCACCAATTGCAATTCCCATTCAAAATCCCAACGGCATTCCTCATAGAAATAGAAAAAGCAATCATGAAATTCATCTGGAAAAATAAGAGACCCAGAATATCTAAAGCAATTCATAGCAGGAAGAGTGACGCAGGTGGCATCACTATACCAGAACTTAAACTATACTACAGAGCAACAGTAACAAAAACACCCTGGTATTGGCACCAAAACAGACTGTAGACCAATGGTACAGAATAGAGGACACAGACACTAACCCACAAATTTACAATTATCTTATATTAGACAAAGGTGCCAAAAACATGCACTGGAGAAAAGATAGCATTTTCAACAAATGGTGCTGGGAAAACTGAAAATCCATATGCAACAAAATGAAATTAAACCCAAATCTCTCAGCATGCACAATACTCAACTCAAAATGGATCAAGGACCTAGGAATTAAACCAGAAATTAAACTTTTTCATCTAATAGAAGAAAAAGTAGGCCCTAATCTTCATCATGTGGGATTAGGTTCCAACTTCCTTAATAAAACTCCTATAGCACAAGAATTAAAACCAAGAATCAATAAATGGGATGAAATCAAACTAAAAAGTTTTTTCTCAGCAAAAGAAACAATCTGTGAGGTGAACAGAGAGCCTACATCCTGGGAGCAAATCTTTACCCCTCACATATCAGATAGAGCACTAATCTCTAGGGTATATAAAGAATTCAAAAAGCTAAGCACCAAAAAAAACAAATAACCCAATCAACAAATGGGCCAAGGACCTGAACAGACACTTCTCAGAAGATGATATACAATCAATCAACAAATATATGAAAAAATGCTCATCATCTCTAGCAATCAGAGAAATGCAAATCAAAACTACTCTAAGATATCATCTCACTCTAGTCAGAATGGCAGCTATTATGAAGACAAACAACAATAAGTGTTGGCGAGGATGTGGGGGAAAAGGTACATTGATACATTGCTGATGGGACTGCAAATTGGTGCAGCCAATATGGAAAGCAGTACAGAGATTCCTTGGAAATCTGGGAATGGAACCACTATTTGACTCAGCTATCCCTCTCCTCGGACTATAGCCAAAGGACTTAAAAACAGCATACTGAGGGTCACAGCCACATCAATGTTTATAGCAGAACAATTCACAATAGCTAAACTATGGAGCCAACCTAGATGCCCTTCAGTGGATGAATGGATAAAAAAAAAGTGTGGCATATATACACAATGGAATATTACTCAGCATTAAAAGAGAATAAAATCATGGCATTTGCAGGTAAATGGATGGTGTTGGAGAAGATAATGCTAAGTAAGCCAATCACAAAAAAACAAATGCCAAATGTTTTCTCTGATATAAGGAGGCTGACTCATAGTGGGGTAGGGTCGGGGAACATGGGACAAATAGATGAATAGATGGGGAAGAGGGAAAAGGAGGAGGCAGGGAATTAGCAAGGATGGTGGAATGTGATGGACATCATTATCCAAAGTACATATATGAAGACTTGAATTGGTGTCAACCTACTTTATATACAGAGATATGAAAAATTGTGGTATATATGTGTAATAAGAATTATAATGCAAAAAAACAAGTACATGTATAAAGATGTGAATTTGCGTGAACATACTTTATACAAAGATATGAAAAATTGTGCTGTATATGTGTAACAAGAATTATAATACATTCCAGTGTTGTGTGTTTAAAAAAATAAAATCAATAAAAATAAGTAAATGAGTAACACATTCTACTACAGCTTATCGTTAGGATGGCTATGGTGTCACTAGGCAATAAGAATGTGCCATTATAATATTATGGAACAACCATAGTATATTTGGTCCCTCGATGAACAAAATGCCATTATGCAAGACATGACTGTCTTTTTATCCCAGAAAAGTACCCCCCAAAAGTGACTTCTTTTGAAGCATACTCACCAATCCTCTACTCCTTCTTGTCACTGTCCCCCTCAAACCTGTTCCCTCCTTCACAATGATTCAGGACTCTGTCCCAAAATTCTGTCATGTTTTCTACTCCTATATTCATATCAGGAAAAAAGTATTTAAGCATTAAACTGTAAAACAAAATAATGATAAAAAATATAAACTTATTAGAAAATTTTTGGAAAACTATATGTAGAATCCAAAGTACAGGATTCCAGATGGAAAACCAGAATCTACAATGGGAGGAAAAATAAGAGATTTGACTTGATTGAAATTTAAAATGGGGGGCTGGGGATGTGGCTCAAGCAGTAATGCGCTTGCCTGGCATGTGCAGGGCGCTGGGTTCGATCCTCAGCACCACATAAAAGTAAAATAAAGTTGTTGTGTCCACCAAAAACCAAAAAATAAATATTAAAAAAAATTCTCTCTCTCTCTCTCTCTCTTTAAAAAAAAATTTTTAAATGGGGGGGCTAAGGTTGTGGCTCAGTGGTAGAGTACTTGCCTAGCATGTGTGAGGCACTGGGTTTGATTCTCAGCACCACATATAAATTGATAAATAAATTAAGTCCCATCAACAACTGAAAAAAAACATTTTTTTAATTCAAAATGGGCCAAGTGCTGTGGTACACACTTGTAATCCCAGAGGCTTGGGAGGCTGAGGCAGGAAGATTACGGAATTCAAAGCCAGCTTCAGCAACTTAGCAAAGCCCTAAGCAACTCATTCTCACCACAAAATAATGATAAATATGTGAAGTAATAGATGTGAATTAGCTCAATCAGTCATTGCACAATGCATTTATATTTATTTCAAAACAATATGCTATTGAAGACAAATGTGTTTTAGAATTTATGAACATTCAGAGATGGTTGGGAAGGGTAGCTGTGCAGATTATTAGTAGCTGTTCTCTCTTCTAACAAACTTTTGTTAGTGTCATACATAATTGAAAACAATAGGCTATTGAATAATTGTAATATTGTCCTGATTTTTTAAATTCATTACATGTAGGTTGATTTTGAAAAAAAAATGTTGTTCACAAAATATATGCAATTTTTGTTAACTTTTAAGTATACAGTTTTTTGAAACTTTAAATGCATAAATGGGAAGAAAAATTCCTCTATAATGTTTAAAAAAACAATTAATAGAAAGAAAATGTTTACAATATGTGTGACTGAAAACAGGTCATTATCACTAATATACAAAGAGCATCTATAGGTGGATGAGAAAAAGAAAGAAAAACCTGACCAAACATATGGCCAAAGGATATAAATATACAACTCAGAGAAAGTATCAATAAATGATTAACCTGAGAATACGCTTAAAGCCAATGGTACTTAAAGAAATACAAATTATAAAAAGATATATCATTCCTCTTCTACCACAGGAATAATAATAATAATAAGCCAAAATATAAAACATAGAGATGATGTGGAGCTAAGAAGGGAGAAGCAGTATCCTTGTACATTGCTAGTGGGAGTAAAATTGCTTCAACCTTTTTGAAAGTAGTCTAGTAGCATCTATTATAATTTTTAACTTACCAGACACTTTGGCCCATGATTGGCACTTTTAGACGTCTATTGTGGAGAAACGGGACATAGGTACAAAAATGTTCAGTGTGGTCTTTTAGCACATGTCCTACACTGCCATTCCCAAAGCTTTTCCTATCCAACATGTCCTTCCCTTCAGGATGCCTACTAATTGGGTTTCTTTTCTATTTTTGACTCCTTCAGTTTCTTATGCATTTTTCCTTTCTCTGAAAACTCCCAGTAAAAATCCCAACTCTTCATCATTTCTATCATCTGACTTGTCTGTTACTACAACTAGTCTGATACGAGCTGCTGCCAAAAATCATGCAATAATGCAGACTGAAATCACTAAAAAATGTGTGACCTCCCACCTGACCTCAGCTCAGTGCTGCTCAGCAGTGCAATCTCCATGTAGATGTTTCTTTTTCCTGCGTGATTATTCCAAAATTCTGCTATTAACCCCCAAACCTATCATTCTTAGCACATGACATTGTCTCATTTCACTGAGAAAATGAAGTTTACCAAGCAAAAACAGTCTACATTTCTTCCCTATCACTTACAAACATATCAGAACCTTCACCCATTCTTCCTCCACCCACGGGAAAAGGGGCACTCTTTCCACCCAAGATATTTCTTCCAGTTGTATGCTGGGTCTCATGTTGACTCACTGCCTCAAGGATCTTGGTCTATGAAATATTCTTTCTCTTGCATGCATTTTTAAACTCTCTTTCAACTGAATTATCCATATCAACTTTTAAATATATGTTATTGTCTCCTATCCATATTTGAAATATAGTGACCCTACATATAACTATTTAGATATTATCTCTTCCTTCCTATCATAACCAAACCTCATTTAAAAGAATCTTCTAAGTGAATTGTTTCTACTTCCTTAACACCTACTCATTAGTTGGCTTACTCAAAGTGTCATCTGTCACCATCACACCAATAAAGAGTAATGAACCACAGCATCCATATTGCCAATTTCATTGAATGCTTTTCTTTCACTACAAAGAGCTAATTCACAGCTCTTTGACATTTTATACTGATGAGTGATTCTTCCACCTTGAAAATCAGGTTTTCCTGAGCTTTTATCACATCGTATTAATACTCTTTTCTTTATGCTAGAAGTTTTCTCTCCTCCCTTTCATGTATTTTTCCACCTCAATACTATAACGGAAATAATGACTATTATTATCATCAAAGATTTGCTCAGAGAGATCATTACTATCAAGGGAATGATTTGCCTTCTAGATGCTCTAATGTAAAGAATCTGAAATTCTTCCTCCTAAGTGAAAACTCATCTCTACTTTTCAAGGTTGGAGCCAGGAGTAAAAGGTCATCATGATTGTGAGGAATTTGTGGTTCACTTCACCTTTGCCTTGTGAGGGCACAAAGAAATAGACACTTCAAATCATACACTGCTGGAGAGTTTAATTAATGCACCACTTAAAATTATCTAATAAAATTTAAATTGCATATTCCCATGACCCAGTAATTCTCCCTGATATATATACAAAGTAACTTATGAAAAAGATATTTATGTAAAATCTATAGGAAAGACCACAGGACCTAGAACAGCTAAAATAATTTTGAAAAAGAAAACAAAATTGGAGGACGACACTACCTGATCTCGAGACTTATAAAATTACTGTGAGGAAGAAATAAAATAATAGGCATATAAGTAAACAAAACAAAAGAGGAATTAGAAATAGACCCACATGAATATGACCAACTGATTTTCACTAAAGGTACCAAGGGAAGTCAGTGTAGAAGAGGTAGTTAAATGGTACTGAAACAATTGGGCAGCTATAAGAAAAAAGTAGTAATTTCAATTGACACCTCATACCAGATCACAAGTTAAATCAAAACTGATTACAAACCCAAATGCAAAACCTAAAACTACAAAATTTTTAGATTAAAACACAGAAGCAATCTTTATGACCACGGACAAGGCAAATATTTTTTAGATAACAAAATAACAAACTGTAATGCAAAATATAATCAGGAGAAGAAAAAAAAAAGACTATTTATTTTCCCCCAGAAACAAACTTTTACACGCAGACAGTTTCTGTGACTAAATGTGAGGGGGCAGGGGATTTCCCACAGACCAATCAAGCAATTAATTCTTCAGTAGATTCTCAAGTAGATACTAGCTGGGGTTCTCTAACTCAATTTGATTCTGACATGGTGATAGCATCAGAGCCCACAGGTTGAGGGCTCAGTCCCACAGACTGCCCCCAATATCACATGTCAGTTGAAAGCAAACACAGGTTATGCCTGAGCTTCTGATCAACCAGGTTCTCACAACCCCTCCTCACATTCAGTTAATTTGCTGGAGTGCTTCACAGAACTCAGGGAAACCCTTGCTTACATTCACTCATTTATATAAAGAATATTACAAAAGACACAAATGAACTTCCAGATGGGAGAGATGCACAGGGGTAAGGCATATTAGGGAGGGGACGTGGGATTTCCATGCCCTCTTGGGATGTACCATGCTCCAGGAAACCCCACCTGTTCAGCTATCCAGATGCTCCCAGAACTCAGCGGTTTTGAGTTTTTATGGATGCTTCGTTAGGTAGGCATGACTGACAAAATTATTGGCCACTGTTGATTAAAAAAACCTTCAGCACCTCTCTCCTTCCTGGAGGTGAGGAGGTGGGGTTTAAAGTCCCAACCCTCTAAACATGCCTTGGTCATTTTGGTGAGCATCCCCCAACCTTAAGCTATCTAAGAGCCACTGGGAATTCATTAGCATAGGAAACACACTCATCACTCAGAAGACTCCAAGGAGCTATGTGAAGAAACAGGGTAGAAGGTCTAATATGTATTTCACAATATATACTGATAAACTGAACTTCACCAAAATTTTTTAAAAATTCTGTTCTTTGAAACACACTGCTAAGATAATGAAAAGACAAGGCACAGACTGAAGAAAAGGTGTACATTTGCAAAGCACATATCTGATAAGAACTTATAGAGAATATATAAAGAATTTTGAAAGCTTAATAACTAGAAAACAAATGGGCAAAAGAGTTGAATAGATAATTAATCAAAAATATATGGATGGGGGCTGGGGATGTGGCTCAAGCGGTAGCGCGCTCGCCTGGGCCGGGTTCGATCCTCAGCACCACATACAAACAAAGATGTTGTGTCCGCCAAATACTAAAAAATAAATATTAAAAAAAATTCTCTCTCTCTCTCTCACTCTCTCTTTAAAAAAAAAATATATATATATATATATATATATATATATATATATATATATATATATGGATGGGGGCTGGAGTTGTGGCTCAGTGGTAGAGCCCTTGCCTTGCACAGATGAGGCACTGAATTCGATCCTCAGCACCATGTAAAAAATAAATAAATAAATAAGCAAAATAAAGTTACTGTGTCCATCCACAACTAAAAATATTTTTTAAAAAAAGAAATTTTAAAAAAATACATGGATGGCAAATAAGCACATGAAAAGATGCTCAACATCATTATTTTTTTAAGGAAATGGTAATGAAACCCACAGTGAGATATCACTCCATACTTATACCATGGGTAAAATTAAAAAGATTGTCTAAGCTTCTATGGTGTAAAGGAAATGGAATTCTTACACAATGCTAATTGGACTGTAAAATGGTACAATCACTTTGGAAAAGAGTTTGGTATTTTCTTAAACAATAAAATGCACATGTACGAATATGTAACAACAAACCCCACCTTATGCACAACTACAATGTGTATATATATGAAAAAAGGAGGAGGTTAAGACACAGACACCCTGAAGGACCACATGAGGACAGTGGGAGAAGTCTAGCTGACTCCACCCCAGTAAGAGAGGCCGCAGAAGAAATCCATGTAACAAACACCTTGACCTCAAACTTCTAGTCTCCAAAACAGTGAGAAAATAGACTTCTGTTGTTCAAAACACCCAGTCTGGTAACCTTTGTTATGGCAATCCAAGAAAACTAATACAATCTGAGATAGTGGGGCCTGAAGCAAGGTATAGAAAGTCATTATTGTACAATAAACGTATACAATTTAAAAAGAACTCTAACTTCATATCTTTTAGAAATATAGTAAAGTAAAAAAACACCTGCTTAATTTTTTTTTAATGACAATTATCTCATTTTCATGTTTGGGGATTTTTCTTCTGTTTCTCCCTTCTTTATAAGGCAAGACAGGACCAAGAAATGTCACAAATACCTTGATCCAAGTAAATTAAAAGTTCTGTAATTGAGTGCATTCTCAGTAAAGCAACCAGTCTTGGGCTTTCATTGCATAGGTTCATTTTATAAGAAAGAAAAGAGAAGGGGACTTCCATAAGGATAGTTTCCATTTCTCCCCTTAGCTACCAGCTATAGCATGCTACCACTGCACTATGCTGCCATCTTTTTCTTTCTTTTGTGGAGCTTGGAATCAAACCCAAAACATCATGCATGCTAGGAAAGTACTGTCACTGAGCTATATTGCTCCCCGCCCACCATCGCCAGCCCCTACAGCTTCTGCTATCCTTCTGAAGATGTTTAACAATGCCATAGTAAGTCTGCCCTCTCCTTCCTTGGTTCCTCTGCAAAAACTGAGTGCCTTTTGTATACCAGACACTCGGCTGCTAACCACTGGGGGTAGCCACACAGACTTGTCCTAACTGAGCATGCAGTCCTAACGTACAGTGGGCAAGAGTAAGACAGGAAATTATCAGAGTGCAGATAATTTGTGGAAATGTAAGTGACAGTGTGTGAAAAGCAAAGTTCAGGGAGCATACAACTGTAGCCTAAGAAAGGCTGCCTTGGAGGAACTGGCAGTTTGTTTTTATTGTCCACTGAAAGATGAATGTCTAAATCACGTAGCAGACAACAAAAAATGTCCAGTGAAAATGGAAGATGCAAAGGCCCTGTGGTGAGAAGGAGCAAAATGTACTTGAGAAACTGAAGGAAAGCCAATGTGATATGGATTATTGAAACAGTTGGCTGTCAGGACATTTGCATTTAATGTCAAGATAAGATCTGCATTAAAAACAAGCTTAATAATATAAAAATATTGTACTCCATAAGTGTATACAATTATGATCAGTCATTTTTAAATAATATCAACTTATAAAGAAAAAATAGAATAAAATGTACGCCTATATTTAATCCAGTTATCCTACCTCTTAGGTTATTTGCCAAAGAGAAAACAAGGTCTATGTCCATACAAAGACTTGTACCCAAATATTCACAATAGCTATAAAACTGTTTTAGTAGACGCAACTAAATTTTCATAAATAATTGAACAGTTAATTCAATTATTTAGTAGAAACAACCTAAATTTTCATAAATAATTGAACAGTTAATATGATATGATAAATCCATACAATAGATTATTAGTAATAAAAATCTAAAATATTGATAAATACAAGGATGAATCATAAAATTTGTAAAAAAAAAAATGAGTACATAGTGAATGTTTCTCTACATACTATAAAACTTCAGAATATACAATTTCATATATAGTGACAGAAATTAGAATGGGAATTTCCTAGGAAAATGGAAGAACTAGGGGACAGAAGGAGAAAGAAAAGAAATACAAAACATCACAAGGAACCCATTGTGAGTAATTGACACATTCACTATCTTGATTGTGTTGATGATTTCACGGAGAGATATATATTAAAATTAATAAAATTGTATAGAAAATAAATTATATATAATAAAATGGTCCACTTAACTGTATGTCAAATGTACCTCAACAGAACTGTTTTGGGGTTTGTGTGTGTGTGTGTGTGTGTGTGTGTGTGTTTACAGGTGGGAGTGATTATGAAACTGTCACTGTAATCCAGGTGAACCACACAGTGGTTTGGACTAGAGTTAAAAGCAGAGATGGAGAAAAGTGGTAAAATTAAAATGTACTTTCATGGTATACACAAGAAAATTTGCTGATACAGTGAATTTTAAAAAAGAGAAAGAGTCTGGCACTGTGGTGTACTCCTGTCATTCCCAGCAACTCAGAGGCTGATGGAGGAGGATCACAAGTTTGAGGCCAGCCTGAACAACTTAGTGAGACTCTGTTTCCAAATTATCTTTTTTTTTAAATGGTGGGTTTGTAGCTCAGTGCAACAGGCTTCCTGGGAAAGAAAAAGAAGGAAGAAAGAAAGGAGGGAGGGGAAGGACAGAAAGAAAAATGGGCGGGAGAGGGAGGGAGGGAAGAGAAGAGAAAGAGAAAGAGAAGGAAGGGAGGGAGGATGGAGAGGGAGGGAGAGGGGAAAGGGAGAGAAAAAGGATAAAGGAATGAACAGAGTGGGAAGGAAAGGAAGAAAGGAAAGAATCAATCAGTAAACTCTCTAGTTTGTTATCTAAATAACAGAGTAGGACCATTGCTTGAGGTGGAGGAAAAGTTGGGAGTAGGAATATGTAGAGGATATTCATTCCTGCATTTTTGGAAATAGAGAAACAAAGGCAAACTGAATGTCTGTCATTGAGAGAATGGATACATCAAATGGATATACTACACAGCAGATAAAAGGATGAATTACAAGCACATAGAGCAACATGGATAGATTTCAAAAACTTAACACTGGTGAAAAATGAAAACAGTGAGATATATTTAAAATCATTTAATTACATATGAAACAAATGAAGATGAAAACTGTTTCATAAGGAAACAAGCACGCTTAAGGAATCTAACAGCAAAGTGTGCTCCTTTGCAGGAAAGGTGAATGGATGTGGGGATACAGAAAGAAGCGGAAAGATAAACAGACCCTGAGAGACACATATATGGATTAGGAAAGAAGCTGACTTCACAAAATGAGGAGTTTGATTGATTAACTCTAGTGGCTGAACCCAAGGTCCAAAAAACATTTATTAAAGTAAAATAAAATAACAAAAGATGAAAAGGACAAGAGCTTAGGTTCTTGCTATATTAAAAGGATTATCTAATCTTTCCCTACTGAGCCTTAGATATATGAGAAGCCTCCATAGAGGTTTTTTCCCTCTCTGGACTTTCTTCATTCCCATTTTGTTACTGCTGTGTTACTGTCTTAATAATGTTTTATTCTAAATATTGCACATTCTAGATATGTTTATTGTATGATGTTCATCAAAGGAATCAACTGTGAAATTTAGATCCTGAGGGAAAATATTCAGTTGCTAGTTTTTACCAAACTTTATTACACCAGGCAAAGTAAAGGAGCTGAGTCAATAACTAAACTTAGCTCCTAAGTAATAAGTCTAAGGAATAAATAAACAACTGTTAATTCTATTGTAACATCCTTAATAAAGACTAAGCAGTGATGAATACAACCTAATCCTCACAACAGCTAAGAAAAGCTTACAAGAAGTCTGAGCTTACCTTACAAGGGAAAGCACATATATCCTGCTTGCTCAGGTGAGAATCTAAAGGCTTAACAATGCCCCTTCATTCATTTAAATGAATGAAACTGTGCAGCCTATGGCAACCAAGCAGTGGCCCAAATGAAATCACTATCATTACATCCTTAACAAAGTTGATGTCATTACAATCATATCCATAAATCAGGGACACCCTTGCTCCAGAACCTAAAGTTAAGAGGTTATAAGCAGCTTGTTTCTACTACTTCTTTCTGTGAGCATGATATCCAGATTAATCTTACCCTTTGCCTTTTTAGAGTCAGCTACTCACCTAGCTAATGGGTAGTTAAGAGAGTATTAGGATATCCTGTTTTTCTTGCCTTTAATACTTCTAACTGATGGGTTAACAAAAACAGCTAGGATATTTTTAAGTTTATTTATTTTATTCATCCATGTATTTATTTAATATTCACTGAATGTAAGCACTATCTTAGGTGTTTGAGATGCAGTGGTAGAAAAAAAAAGTATAAGGGGCTGGAGTTATAGCTCAGTGGTAGAGTGCCTGCCTCACATGCATGAGGCCCTGTGTTCAATCCTCAGCATCACATAAAAATAAACAAAAATAAAGATATTGTGTCCATCTATAATTAAAAAAATATTTTTATCAAAAAGTATGAATGATGAAAGAAACAAAACAAATGACAATCTGGTAAAAACATCACAGAATTTTGGCCTATTTAAGTAATGTCTCTTGTATCTTTAAACAGCACCTTTTCTCCTTATGTATGTCCAGACTCCACTATGGAGAAATAATGAAGTTTTCTCATTTTTGCTGCATTAGTGCCTAAAAAATTTGGAAACCCAACCATATAAACTGCTTCTGTAAACTTTCATCTATGAAAATGCCTTATTAGATTAACAACTGTCATGAAATCAATACACAAATCACATATCAGCTGCATAGAAAAGATAGTCACACCTTGGGTTATTCAACCACATCTATGAATGCTCAGAAAAACCAGACTCAGTCTTTATGTAAGTGTGAAGAGCTGAGAAACACAAAGCTTCTCACCCACTTTCCACTGTGTATTTTCTCACAGTTGGCAATATTCTTTAGAATATAATTTTATCTGCAAAGGGTCAGCGTAAAGACAAAAAAGATATGCTCAAGAGGAAGTTAACATAGTAACCCATCAAAACATAAAACCTCTCTAGGACATGAGCAATAATACATATTTACAGAGATTTCTTCAGATCAATTCATAATAAATAAAACACAGAAAAGTTTATGTCTTCTTTGGGTTTTATTTTTAATTGACACATATTAACCATACATATTTGTAGGGTAGAGTGTGATATTTCAATTCATGCATAAAATGTATAATGATCAATTCAGGCTAATAAACATAGCCATCATATCAAACACATAGAAACACTCAAAGTCCTCTCTTCTGGCTGTTTTGAAATCCACAATAAATTATTATTAACCTAGTCAACCTACTGTTTTATGGAACACTAGAAATTACTCCTCAATCTAATGGTTAACTAAACTCTACCACCCTTCTCCCTTCACAGCCTCTGGTGCACTATTCTACTTTCTACAAATATGAGATCAACCTTTTTTAGTTTTCACACATGAGAACATAAGGTATTTGTCTTTCTGTGTCTGATTTATTTCTCTTAACATAATATTCTCCAGGCTCATCCATGTTACTACAAATGATAGGATTTCATTCTGTTGATGGCTGAATAATTTTCCACTATGTATGTATACAACATTTCTTGATCCATTCAGCCTTTGATAGAAGACTAGGTATAGCTTTGACAGAGATGGTAGAGGTGGGGAATATGGGAACCAGCATGAGCAGACAGCGTGAAACTACTAAAAGCAAACTTTTATCTATTTTATAAATTTGCCTAAATATGATCTTTAAGTATTATTATTAACATAATACTTAAATTGTCTCAAAGAGAAACCAGCAGTACAGTATCAATCTCTAGAGGCCACATTAGTCTTTCATCTAATACCATTATGTTAGTAGGCTTTGCATTCACTAAATATATTCCATGGCTGGCCCAGAAGCCCAATGGCCACTCCCCTCTTTTCAAATATACATGACAGATCTGAGATTCAGTACAGTTCTGCCTTGCATCAACGTCTGACCTTCTTACAGATGTACTGCAAAGGAACTTCACAGCTGGAAGCTTGAAGACCATCTTCATTGATGGCACCACACGTCTGTATCCAGCTATTAGAAATAATCCTGTAAGAATTCAGAAAAGTCCATCACTTGTGGCAACATGCACAGTAAGGGAGCTGAAAAGCATGAAAGGATAAAAATTGAGCAAATTCTTTCTCACTCAACTCCCGAAACAATAGAAGAATAAAAATTTTTCAGGGCTGGGGTTGTGGCTCAGCAGTAGAATGCCTGTCTAGCACATGCGAGGTCCTGGGTTCAATCCTCAGCACCACATAAAAATAAATATTTTTAAAATTTTTCATTAGCCTCCCTCTAAAATATCACTTTTGGGGGCCGGGAGTTGTGGCTCACCTATCACATGGAAGAACCTGGGTTCGATCCTCAGCACCACATAAAATAAATAAATAAAATAAAGGTATTGTGTCCAACTACAACTAAAAAAATTAAAATCACTCTTTTTTCCCCCTTTCCCGCTGTCCACCCACTCTTCATTCCCTTTTTTGGCCCCTATTTTCTTCTCCTTACA
Source organism: Marmota flaviventris (assembly GCF_047511675.1). Classification (NCBI taxonomy): domain Eukaryota; kingdom Metazoa; phylum Chordata; class Mammalia; order Rodentia; family Sciuridae; genus Marmota; species Marmota flaviventris. Next base: position 128,872,577 of record NC_092500.1, on the reverse strand, counting down.
GCCTTTCCTCTCCTCTGTACCTGCTATCCTTCATCTATTTATCAAGCCCTGAGTCATGTCATTTTTTTCTTTCCCTCAGCTTCCTCCTCCTTGTTATTTTGTTTCACTCCTTTGAAGCCCTTTACCTTGACAAGTTTAAAGCTGATCCATCTTCCCACCTCCAGCCAGAATTATTCCTCAGACCAATCCAGTGAAAATTCTCACGGATGAAATCTTTAAGCAAGCTCTAAAGGGGAGATTGAAGATGATGAGAAAGATGCAGCAAATTTAAGAGGTTCTGTTGTCATGGTGAATAATTATTCCTCAGACCTCCCTTATTACCGCTGTGGAGGACTGAAAGTTTTGGTCCACCTTCCACAAAATCCATATGTTTAAGCCCCAGCCCTCAATGGCAAGGCTTGGGGAATCTTTAAGAGGTAATTAGGTTTACGTGAAGTGATGAAGGTAGAGCTCCGGTGGCTTATGTGCCCTTAAAATAAGAGACCTAAGCTCTCTTTGCACCAAATGAAGACACAACAAAAAGGGAGCCCTCTGTAAAATGGAAGTGGCACCCATCAGGAACTAAATTTACAAGTACCTTGATCTTGGACTTCCCAGCCTCCAGAATTGTGAGAGATAAATAAATGCCTGTTGTTCAAGCCACTCATGCTAAGGGATTTTTTTTTTTTTACCAGCCCAACCTGACTACAACAAGCATCCACCCTAAATAACTCATCCCTCTTTTAATTTCTAATTCTAGAGATCTATTGATTGCAAGGAGGAGCAGCTTCCTACAATTGACCTTTATGTCTATATTATATTCTGATGTGAGAGATAAGATAATGCTACATCTCTACCTTTCATTGCAACTTCCTCCTTGATTAGATGGAACACCTGATAGGTACTGAAAAGAAAGAAACCAAACATTGTTGCAGACACAGTCCTCTTTCTCATCACTGAATGCATAACTTATGATTGATCCTATAGCAATACACTTGTGTTTTCTCACCAAGCTCATTTTCCAAATCCTCATCAATCTTATATATGACGAGAAAAAAAAAACATTCTCAAGAGAACAAGACTAAGGCAAATTTAAATTGGTTACACCACTTATATGTGTCATGCTCCCCAAAGGAACAGATAAAAGATGCTTTACTCTGTATGGTTTTACAGTTTTTAAAGTTTATATCCTATGGGAATTACCTCTATACATAAAGAATAAATTCAAGATTAATTTTGGTGTAAGAATTGCTGTTAACATAATGAATGATTACACTTTAAATATTTTCTAACGACAGCTTAATCACTCAAATATGAATTGAATTAGTTGATAATTTCTTTAGGAGGAAACAGTGCTTTTTATTAAGAAACCAAGAAAGCAGTAAAATTCCACCTCAATGTAGTGATTATGATACCAGCAGACATCCCATTTTTATGTCATTTTTATTCTACTCCTGGAAAATGATTGCTGAACAATAAGGATTCATGGGCTACACTGAGCCATTTTCCTTTAACTAATTGGACTTTTTATCAGAAAATGAAGACTTCCTATTATAAAGTCAGGAAAGGCATGAAACCTCTTTGCACTCCCAGAAAAGATGCTATAGGAAGTACAAGAAGCTTTTGTGGTATTTCACATGTCTAAATAATTTCTATTTTCTCTTCTTTAGGTTTTGGTCCTAAAAATCTAAAATTTTCACTATGTATACAGTCTTGCGTAGTCTGGCCCTTAACAACTATTTACTCACTTACTAAGTTCCAGCCCCATGCACTTTCTTTCTGCTCCTTTAACATGCCAAATGCATTCTTCCTCTAGGGTCTGTGCATAGCTTTTCCCTCTGTCTGCAATACCTTCCCCTAGGTTCTCATATGGCTGTCATTCAGGTCTCAGTCTCAACTCAAATGAGACCTTCCCAGACAGAGGGGGAATGACAACAAATAAAACACAGAAATGGATAAAGCTTTTCTCAGATTTTTCAGTTAGCATCTGAAAAGCTAGGATTAATTGATGCCCACTTACAAACTCCATTCCTGCACTATGTCATTTTCAGTACCCATATAATTCTGAGCCACTTGAGCACTTCTTTTTACTACTTCCTACTGCTGAGGCTATATATTGAAAATTTTTACTGTATCACTTTCACTTGAAAATCTTCCTATTTGGAAGAGCCTTCAACCCAGAGTGCAATTACTTTTCTATGTACTCAGCAAATTTGTGTGTGGGTGCGTGTATGCGTGTATGCATGTGTGTGGCAAAAAAAAAAAAAAAGCATGAAGATATAAAGGTGTTAACTCAGAAATATTATCCCCCAGAGAGTGTATGAACTAGAGCACTTAAGAGCTGCATCACTATAGTAATATTCATTTTTATTGTAGAAAAAAACTTGCAAGAACTAGAAGTAACAAGCGAGGTAAAGACAGGACTCAAGCAAATTAAATCAGATTCATTTTTTCTTTTCTTTCATTTTTTTGTAGGTTGATATTTTTACCTTATACACACAGACACACACACACAGAGACACACATTTTTTGTAGGTAATATTTTAAATTGAAATTAAAATACTATTAAGGCACAAAACAAACTCCTTAAACTGACAAAATTAACATAGTTTATATAAAGTATCTATATTATTCAACTATCAACAATAACTGATAACATACCAAAGCTATTAAATTAGTCATTTTTTATTAACCAACTTAACTTTAGGGATTATAATATAAAATAATATAAATGACCCCAATAAAAATAATTTATATAAATATGCTCATAGATCATAATAATTGGGCATAGACAGAATTTTGTCTAATGTGAAAATATTTAAGCAAAGCAGAGTAATGCAGAATTATTAAAAATAATTTTTAAATAAATATTTCATAATTTTTAAAAATTGCCTGAAATAATTTAGTGTTAGAAAAAAATAGGAATGAGATAATGTCATTATGACTACTTAAAACAAATTTTAAAAAAGAAGAAATAATGTTATGTGATAAAAGCAGAACATAAAATGCAGGATGTTCCAAAACAGTAGAAACCCATGTGTTTTTAAACAGTCTCATATTTTCTAATATCATCACTAAAATTTTCTTCAGACACTTTTTTTTGTAAACAATTTGAGGTAATGAATGTAATTGACTTGAAAAAAAGCACAATACAGAGTACTCATAAAATTTAAAATTGATTGGATCTATTGCTTTAACTTTAGAGGTATTTCACAGGTGTCTGGAGGCTGAAGAACAACATTGAACATATTACTTAAAAGTGTAAAAAGAGTTTTCTTAACAGGCATTTAGCCTCCAGTATATAGCACGTCATTCTCTAGCGGTATTCACCAATGGAATGCCAGTTTGAAAAACTTCTGTCTTAACCAGCCCAGATACACATCTTTTTTAAAAAAATATATATATATTTTCTTTTGGTAACTGTTCAGACCCAAGCATAATACTAGGAACATCACACATATCCTAAAATAGTATATAAACCTTGCCTTAAGATCAAAAGAATAACAATGCTAGGACAAGCGACTCTGAAAATTGGATATGTAAATTTGGTTCTACAGAATATGACAAAAGCTGGAGAAAAAGAAGCCAGAGAATCAAGCAAGAATCCTCAGGAATGTCAAAAGTAAAACTTATCTGTGGATATTAAATCTAACGGAGATATTTACCCTTTCCAATACTGACTTGAACCAAAGGGTCTTAAGAGAAAATAGTCTCATCTTGAAAATGCAGCCAATTTAACTCTGTTCACTTTACCCAACAGTGGACACAGATGCAAGGAATGTAAGGAAAGAAAGGAAGGACAAAATCCCTGTAGGTCCCTTTCTTCCTCTGAATACCTCAGAGAAACAGAAGTATCTCCAACTCCCAGATATTCTGTACCCTATTCTTTTCCCTCCTCATCTCTCATTGTCACACTGTATAATTTAAGTAGCTGTCATATCACAATTTTCTGTGGCAATGTGTTTCATTATGACTCAGTACTCCTGTTTATTGGTATTTGCAATGTTGGGCAAATGTTTCAAGCTCCTTGCTCACTTCTGCTATTGACTGCAGTCAGCTCAGGTCCTCAGATGCAGCTACATTAGAATGAGAGTAGGAGTGCTGCCATGAGGTCCAGAAAACCAGGCTATTATTATCAGAAACCATAAAACAAAGATTTCACATCTAATTAATAGAGCCCAATGCATTCTGCCTTAGATCAGGGAAGACATAAAGGAAACATCGATCACAGAGGTGGAATGATTTGAAGTTTAAATTCTATCAAGAATTTCAGGGCTGGGGATGTGGCTCAAGAGGTAGTGCGCTTGCCTGGCATGCGTGCGGCCCGGGTTCGATCCTCAGCACCACATACAAACAAAGATGTTGTGTCTGCCGAAAACTAAAAAAAATAAATAAATATTAAAATTAAAAAAAAAAAAGAATTTCAAATCATGGAGTATTCCTTTCATAGAAATTTTTATCTATTTGAAAATAAGAATCAAAATTCTTTAATCTTTTCTTAAAATAGGAAGTTATAAAAATTAGGGGCTATATGTTCTACTTAAGTGCTATAGAGAAATTGCCTGTCTGGATTTCTCCAAGGGATGTTAATACAGTTTAATTCGTAATAAAGTGTTCTCTGTGACATGATTCTACTCAAAAAAAGAAAACATGACTATCAAAACAAATAAAAGTCAGCATGAAAAATCAAAAAATCACACTAGGATTTCTAAATCCTAAAAATCAAGCTAGGATTTCTTATTTTCTTCATATTAGGATTGAAGTTGATTGATTTTTGTGCCTGGAACATGAATTCCTTGTATTGCCTTGAGATGCCATAGGACTAACAGATGTTAGGTGGATATGAAGGATTTGAGAGGACTATAGGAAATGGAATCCCAACTGCTGAGTTCTGCAAGATGTTCATGATCATACATGCACACATACGTGTGCACACACTGACACACACACATACACACACGCACATACACACACACACACACACAGTTTCCTTTCTTCCATCCAACTTTTTGGACATTGTTTCCCAGTCTGAAACTTACTGAATTTCAATGAATGAAAAAATATTTTAAAAGAAGACATTTAAGCCCCTGCCATGATCTTTTTACCTCTAGGATCTTTCTTCTTCTTCCACTCCTTCCCAAATTCACTGGCTTTTGTTTAGGAACTTGCTACATTCTTGTTTTTAGATCTTATGTTTCTTTGTTTGTTTGGTTTTTTTTGTACCACGGATTGAACTCAGGGGTGCTAACCACTCAGCACCAGCCCCAGCCCTTTTTATTTTTATTTTGAGACGGGATCTTGCTAAATTGCTTAGGGCCTCACTAAGTTTCTGAGGCTGGCTTTGAACTCCACCATCCTCCTGCCTCAGCCTCCAGAACCACTGGGATTATAGGCAAGCACTACCATGCCCAGATCTTTTTCTCCTTTTTTTTTCTTTTCCTTTTTTCTTTCTTTTTTTTTCCTTTTACTTTCTTCTTTCTTTCTCTGTTTCTTTCTTTTTCTGGTGTGTGTGTGAGTGTGTGTGTGTGTTTTCCTTTTTCTTTTTGAGACAGGGTCTCACTATGTTGCCTAGTTGTACTCAAATTCCAAGGCTCAAATGATCTACCCACCTCAAACACGAGATCACTGAACCTACAGGCCCAGATGCTTGTTTTAATTAGACCTGCACTTCAATTCTATTTCCTCTCTGTAATACTCCCAATCCTGTCACCTCCAACACTCACACACATATACATACATGCCTACACAGCACCTGGTTGCTATATCTGAGGTCAGATAGTAGTTAAGGAGTAGGGAAGGAGAGGGGAAAAGGCAAGAGTGGAGCCGGAGAAAACAAGAGGAGGAGAGGGAAAGGGATGAATACAGCCTCCCCCAAGATCACAGGCTCCTTTTGCTGCTTAAAGAAGATACCTGGCACATTTGAACAGCAATCATTAAAAAATAAAAACTACATCTTCTAAATGTTTGTATTTACCATTTCCTTGTTGTCCGTTATCATCAGGAGATCTGAGTCTTCAGCTAAACAGAAGTGCAGACTAGAATTCCAGTCCATTTTCTTCATTGAAAAATAATAACAATGGTTACCATGTCTCATCCAGAGATCTGGGCAGCTAGGACAGCTGGCACAAGTAAAGCAGTTGGACCCTAGAAAGGAAGAAGACCTGGTTCATATCTTTATGGAACAAATAGATTTGGAAATGAAAAGGACGATAAAAGGAAATATGGCATTCTCAGTGTCTTCCTTGTCCCACCACCTTCAGATTGAGGTTTAGAGAAATGCGTAATAATGTGTGGCCTCAAACACAATGCTTCACACCACTAGCCTTCTCTTCACCAGGCAAGGATGTGCCTGTGAAGAGCAGAAAAGAAAAAGTAGTACACATGCCTGGGACTGTGGAGAGCATATTATTCACACCAGAGACCTCTATGCACATGTGATATATATTTACCAGATAAAATAAATCTGCATTTGCATGATACATATCTGTTTACTGTTTATGTTTGACACATACATTGTATAACTTCATAATGTACATTCTTAAATCAGGCAGAATCATTCAGGATATCCAACGTCAACATGATATCCCATATGGTGTATTAAAAAAAGGAAAGAAACTAGAAAGAACAAACAACTAGAATGAAAGGTTGATTATTAAAGATTGTCAGCTGGGCACGGTGATGCACACCTATAATCCCAGTGGCTCAGGAGGCTGAGTAAGGAGGATCGAAAGTTTAAAGCCAGCCTCAGTAAAAGTGAGGTGCTAAGCAACTCAGTGAAACCCTGTCTCAAAATAAAATACAAAATAGGGCTGGGAATGTGGCTCAGTGGTTGAGTGCCCCTGAGTTCAATCCCCGATACCAAAAAAAAAAAATGACTATCACCATTGGAAACTGAACAAAATACTTACACTTCTGCACAACTGATTTACTGTAGGTAATTAAACTTTTTTTCTGCTGGGTGCAACAGTGCACACCTGCAATCCCACCTACTCAGTAGGCAGAGGCAGGAAAATCACAAGTTCAAAACCAACCTGGCAATTTAACAAAACCCTATCTCAGAATAAAAATAAAAAGAGCTGGGATGTTGCTCAGTGGTAGAGCACTTACCTAGCTTGTGCCAGATCCTTGGTTTAATCCCTAGTACTACAAAAAAAGAAAGAAAGAAATTCTAACAGAGAAACATATCTAATGTTACATATCTAATATCTAATGCTAAAGTGAAAAGCATAGAATTTTCCTGAGTTCTTTTAAATAGACAATCCTCATTCCTTTAAAATGATTAGATTATAGTTCTTTTAAAAATAAGAGGGAGGGCTGAGGTTGTGGCCCAGTGGTAGAGCGCTTGCCTAGCATGTGTGAGGCACTGGGTTTGAATCTCAGCACCACATATAAATAAATAAAAAATAAAGGTACATAAACAACTAAAAAATATATTAAAAAAATAAGAGGGAGAGTGATATTGGCCAAGTCATATTATTATATCATGTTCATGTAACAACAAGTCCTCATTATGTACAACTAAAATGTACCAATTTAAAAGTGTGAAAAATATGAGAAGTGAATAAGATTTCAAGATAATCTCAAACAAGATTTCATAATTTTATTGATTTTCTATTTCCATGAAACATATTTGAAAAAACTCATCATATAAGCACAATTCTACAATGAGCAAGCATGTGTCATTATATCACATAAGCATATGTGTAGATATATGATTGCAGAACAGACGACTGTGGATGTAGCTCAGTGGTAGAGTGCTTGCAAGGCTCTAGATTTGATCCCTAGAATAATAATAATAATAGCAGAATAACTCACATATCTACTCCAGATTTAAGAGTTTAAGAGTAGAGTAGGTAGCCCTTCTCCTATGAAGATTAGGTAACTCTCTATGGGAAGGCCTGACATGGGACCAATAGAGAGTTCAGCACATCAAACTATTAAATTGGCACTTTATAGATCTGTGCTTTTTCCGTACAATCATGACCCACTTTGTATCAAAAATTCCCCATTTGTTTTGTCAAAGTAGGACTTGGTGTGAGGTAGAGTCCTGAGGCTGAACCCTCAGAATCCTAATGAATAAGTTCTATGTAATCTGTCATTAATTATCCCCCATTACATAAACCTAAGTTAGGAACCTGACTGTGAAAAAATAAACTCCGTCCTCTGAATCATCAGATTTAAGGACCTTAAAGAACTAAGTCTTGGAAAACTAGTTTTAGAAAATATGAAGGCAACCAAATGCTTATGTGAGTGGTTAAACACCATAAATACTATAATTTAAATATGATAAATGTGGTAATAAGTAGGAAACTATTATGACACAATATGGAAAACCAAAAAACAATATACAACATTATAAGTATTCTATGGTCAAAACTATTCCAAGCCTTGTTTGGGGGTGGGGAGGATTGGAGAGATTTTTAAAAGACTTGTTTGCAATATTGTTAAGAGAATAAACACTCATATAAATGCATATAGTCCAAAATGAGGAGGCTACACTTAGGAAGTAGTTGTATACAGTTGGCAACTTATTTTATTTGAATTATTTTTCATTTTTCAAATGTTATACCAATTTTATAATGTAAAATGGATAAAATGAAAGATTAATTTTACCTTAAATTAGCACTTACCCTGGCACTGAATCCATTGGTATAGCAGTAAACTCATAAGAATTGCATTCAGAAGCCCCAGAGCTATTGCCACAAGGCAAGCAAGAGAAGGCCTGGAAGAAGCTACAAAAACAGAATCCAACACAAAATCCTCAGAAGAAAGATAAAGGAATTGTATATGGGATCTTGAAGCAACTGGGTCTAGTGGGAACTAAGACACAGGCCATGAAGATTTCTTTTCTGAATAAACCAAACTCAGAAAGTCAAGGGTCATATATTTTCTCTCATATGTAGAAGCTAGAAAGGAAAAACGAAAAGAAAGGTGGGGTTGGGGGAATGATATAACCAAATTATATTGCTTTATTGTGTGCATGTATGAATATAAAACAACAAATCCAACTATTATGAGCAAATATAATGTACCAATTAAAAAAAAAAAAAAAGATTTCTTTCCTGAATCTCTCAGGGACTTGCTTTAAAGTCTAAAGTACCACAAACACCTATTTCAAGAAAGATACTTTTTTACGAAGTTAAAGAAAACTTTTTTTCCTTTGAAATTGTGGCTTACTTGTTCTTATACTTTGGTAGTGAGAATACAAGTTGGTATAACCTCTTTAGAGGTTGAAGGAAAATTTGGCAATATTTACCAAAACTGCAAAGGTATTTACCCTTCAGCCCAGCAATTTCTCTTTAAGAAAATTTTTCTATAGCTACGTAAACATGTGCAAAATGTCATATTTACAAGGCTATTCCTGGCAGTTTTCTTTGTGGGATGAAAAAATTTAATACAACCTAAATGCCAATCAATAAAAGACCAAATATAGGGCTGGGGTTGTAGCTCAGTGGTAGAGTGTTCACCTAGCATGCATGAAGCATTGGGTTCTATCCTCAGCACTACATAAAAAATAAAATAAAAATATTGTGTCCACTTAAAACTAAAAGATTAATATTAAAAAAGGCCATATATATTTTGATATTCCCCTAAAGTGTGTTTGCAGCTTCTAACAACAGAATATTTGGAGTGTTTTGTTTATTTGTTGCTGATAAGGAGTGATTCTTAAAATATATAGTTATGGGAAAGAATTCTAAGCCAGGAGCTGTGGCACATGCTTTAATCCCAGCTATTCTGGAGGCTATGTCAGGAAGATCACAAATTTGAGACCAGCCTGGGCAACATATTGAAACCCTGTCTCAAAAACAAACAAACAAAAAAACAACAACAAAGAATCATTCCCCAAACAGGATGTACTAAGATTTGTGCAAGAATCTGATATGTTGTTTGCCTCTGGAGAAGACAAATGGGGAGGGACAGAGATAGGCCAGAGACTTTTTACCTTATTTTCTTTTGTACCTTCTGAATTTTGAACCATGTGAATGTATTAGCTACTCCATCTTTAAATAAACAAAATTTAAACAAAAATAAAATAACTTGCATCTCAGAAGTGAATGAAAAAATTCCTTTTGCTTTGTAAACTCCCATTATTGGAAGCACCGTGAGTTTAGGTTGACAGAATGTCTAAAGATGAAAAAAAGAATGCTCAAAGATGAAACATTACTTCATATTAACTATGCTGCATACAACTTATATCTAAGAACGATCTTTCAGTTTGAAAAGTGGAAGTATTTTCCCCAAAACTTTTTATTTCAAAATCGTAAGTGTCTCATAGTCAGATACTGTAGGTATTACATGTAAAGAGTGAAATTATGTAAACTTAAGACATTCAACTTCTAGTTTTGACTCCTTTATTTGATAAACCTTTAATTAGGAAATCAATTTTGCCCATTTGTACCTCATTTTTCTGTTTAAATTTTAGATAAATTATTCTGTATATATGCGTATCTATGAACTGTTCTGAATTGCTTAAAAGAAATTCACAGAGAGAGATGCCTTTAGAAAGAGAGAATTCCACATGACAAATATTTTGACTGATGAATCCAGAAACACTAGATTTCTAGCCACATAAAAAAATACATTTGTAGGACTGGGGTTGTGGATCAGTGGTAGAGCACTTGCCTAGTATGTGTGAGGCACTGGATTCAATTCTCAGCACCGTATATAAATAAAATAAAGGTTCATCTACAACTAAAAAAATTTATTTTAAAATACATTTGAACCATACAAGAACATTTAATGAAATAAACATTCATTTTAGATCTTATGTTAAATGATAAAATTTTATCAAAACATAATTATATTTTGTTGTACAACACCATCCAATTTGAGAAAGTAAAATAGATTTCTTAATTTATATTAATTACATATTATATTATACTTGTTCCAACTATTAAGTTCCAATTTATCACCAGTTATAAGATAAATTGAACTTATACTTCAAGATGTATATTAATATTTCTAGTCCTTAGAAATTAGCACAGATATAATCCAAAAGAAGGAAAAGAATATACAAATAAAATGTGCTATATAATTATAGCAATAAAAATAAATCTAATTGCCCAAGTATATGGGAATGATTTAGCATATTTTGGAAGTGCTTTTTTTTTTTTAAGAGAGAGAGAGAATTTTTTAATAGTTATTTTTTTAGTTTTCGGTGGACACAACATCTTTATTTTATTTTTATGTGGTGTTGAGGATTGAACCCAGCACCCTGCGCATGCCAGGCGAGCACGCTACGGCTTGAGCCACATCCCCAGCCCTTGGCAATGCTTTTGACAGACAACATTAAAAATCATTATCAATAAGACTATGTAGCAACAAGAAAGCTTAAAGAACTACACTAAAGAATATATTCTTCTGGAACTTATCTGCTTAATATATAAAATCAAATATTAATTTGGGCATTTACCCTATTATCTGTCTGTCTCAGATAGTGTTCTGTCAGGATTCTACATAAAAGGTTTTGTTTTTTTTTTTTTTTTTTTGCGGGGGGGGGGGGGGGGGGGTGTTGTTTGTTTGTTTGTTTGCCCTCAACATCCCCTGAATCAAAGGGACTGCTTATCTGTAGTGTTCTCACCTTTTCATCCCTCATTACCATTCTGGTACTATACTAGAATGAGGGGGAAAAACACCTACAAATGTGAATTAGTTTCTTTTCTGACAAAATCTTACCATTACCAATTAGCAAAATTATTGGTCTCTTCCTCATTTCATATAAAAACAACATGTTTAGAAATTAAATAGCTGGTCCAAGTTTACTCCAAACATGATTAAAGAGAGAAACTTTTCCCAATACAGTTCTTGCTTTAGTTCAGAGGCAATAAAAAAAAAATAATGCACTGTCCTAGCCAGGCATTAGATGTGATAATAGAAGTAAATGGCTAGAAAAAAAGTTTATCTGAGAACTACTAACATATTCCATACCATATACCAAATTTCCATACTCCAATTCATGACTTCAGACTGAACCCAAAGTATTTCTTCAGATTATCCTCAATTTTTCTGTACCCTCTACTCCAAAATTATTCTACTTCCTATTAATCTATGGTCTAGAGTCACTACAAACAGCTTCCAAGCTAACTTGGTTAACTCACCTTTTTGCTGTGATCTGTAGTCATTCTCGGCTTGTGCTGTGTTAGGCAACTCTAACATGGAATAAATATCACTGTCAGTCATCTCCACCTAATATCTTTCACATTGAGTTAAGAGAGTTAAAATTATAGAAGTATGAGAAGACCTGTCAGTAAGGAAATCGCCTAGTAACTAAACTGGTAGCAGGAAACTTGACAAAACAGAAGTAATTTTTCAGGAAATGATTCAAATTCTGGGGCTTCCTATAGAAATTAACATTCTATAGGACATTCTATTGTAAAAAAAATTTTTTTTGCTCCACCACACTCTCTAGATGCTCACTGTATCCATATTAAATTGATTCTCAATCTCACCTAACTCTATAGAGCAAGCAAAAATGGTTCTCATATTCAGCAATTTTTATTATGGACCCTAGAATAAAAATGAGAGTGGTTCCTAGCATTTTTCTAAGATTTTTTCCTCTAGAAAAACAGTTTTCTTCTGAGAAAATAGATATATGCCAAACAGGACTGATTTCACCATTTCTTGTACCGTGTGGGTAGTGATAAATGACAGAGAATTGGACTGTTAGTTGAATGTGCCTATAATTACAGGGGGAAAAAAAAACTATGTCCCAGGTATGTTTTTTGAATATGACATACTCCTGTCTTCCCCTAAACATTCTTCCAGGTGTGCTCTAACCTCTATTCTTCAGACTGTCAGAAATTCCATTAATTTTTTCCCTCCCTGTTGTCTTATTTTTATAAGAAAAGACAAACATTAAGAAGAGCAAATTAAACAAATACATACAAAAGTGTTAGTAACTTATTTCTAGTAATGAAAGTTTACTAAAAAATTAAAGTGGGCTGGGGATATAACTCAGTTGGTAGAGGGCTTGCCTCGCATGCACAAGGCCCTGGGTTCAATCCCAGCACCACACACACACACAAAAAAAAAAAAAAAAAAATCAAAGTAAGAAAACAGAATTGGGGGCTTGGGTTGTGGCTCAGTGGTAGAGTGCTTGCCATACTCAACATCACATAAAAATAAATAAATAAAAAATAAATGTATTGTGTCCAACTACACCTAAAAAAATTTTTTTTAAGAAAAACAGAAATTGAAACTCTTAAGAATAGATAAGATCACCAAATGAAAGTGCATAAAGTTAGTAGAAAAGGAGAAACAAGGATAGCATATTGATAAAAATGAATAGAGTTCTGCTTCTAGTCACCACAGAGTGGTATTGAACTTGCTGTCCAACCGAAAAATTACACATGCAAATATACACACTAGCACAAAGAGGCTGCATTGTGATCCTCAAGAGAAGAGAAACCCAAATGCAAGTGCTACAGTGCATCATCATAGTTTCCTGCATAGAGGCACTTTCTGGCACAGACAGGAAAACAAATCCTAAACAGAACAGTAGTCTCATTAAACTAAAGGGGCAGAGATTGGAGTTATGAGCTGCTTAAGTGGCTGGAATTTGTAGAGCAGGAAAACTGACAAGGGAGAGCTGCACAGAGAGAGAGGGTCCTAGGAGACTGCATGAAAACTAACCACAGGTTCGTGGCTAAGAGCTAAGTTGCACGCTCTGGCTAAGACTGAGGGTTGGAGATGTGTCTCAGTGGTAGACCATTTACCTGGAATTTGTGAGGCTCTGGATTCAATACGTGGTGGTGGTGGGGAATCCAGCTCATATAAGTTAAAACAATGCAAGCCCTAGTGGAGAGGGCCTCCCTCAGAGTCAAAGGCTAAACAGCCAGAACAGACATGCATTTCTTAGCAGCAGTAACAAACAAACAAAAAAAGCCTGACAGTATCAAAAAGATCCACCAGTAATTTGGCTGCTTATAAGAACAAATTTTGATGCCCTTAAAAGGAAGGAAACATAAACAAAAGTGTTTGACAGGAACTGGGAGGAAGGGAGAAAGGAAAGTTATTCAATGCATATAAGGTTTCAGCTTTGGGGAGGGAAAGGGCCTGGTGTTGTGGCTCAGTGGTAGAGCACTTGCCTAGCACATGTGAGGCCCTGATTCAATTCTCAGCACCATAATATATATATCTCCACTGACTACTAGAAAATATACTAAAAAAAAAAAAAAAGGTTTCAGCTTTGCAAGACAAAAAGTTCAGATCTGTTGCATGTTTGAAACTTACTTGTATTAGCCTTCTAAGGCTGCCATAACAAAATACCACATACTAGCAGATTTAAGCAACAGAAATTTATTTTCTCACAGTTCTGAGACTTTAAGTCCAAGATCAATGTGTCAGCAGGGGTAGTGTCTGGTGAGGGGCTCCCCCCTTGAATTGCAGACTTCTTGGTATATTCTCAAATGTCCTTTCCTCATTGTGTACACAGGATAGTGAACTTTGGTATATCTTTTTTTTAATATTTATTTTTTAGTTGTAGTTGGACACAATACCTTTATTTTATTTATTTATTTTTATGTGGTGCTGAGGATTGAACCCAGGGCCTCACACTTGATAGGTAAGCGCTCACCCCTGAGCCACACAACCTGAGCCTGGTATGTCTTCTTATAAAACACTAACCTATCAGATCAAATTTGACCTCATTTAACTTTAATAACTTGTTTAAAGGCCCCATTTTGGAAAACACTCATATTGGAGGTTAGGGTTTCAAAATATATGTATTTTTCGGGGGAAGCAAACATTTAGTCCATAATAGTACTTAACATTACTGATCTGTATGCTTAAAAATGGTTGTGGAAAAAAATAAAAGGAAGGCAACACAAGAGCCAGAGTTTCCTTGAAGAAATGACTAATTCTAGGGCTAGGGCAGAGAAAACTCAAAATGAGCTTGGAGCCTCTTAAAGTCTTTTAGTATTAGAAAATAAGAAAGTTTTTTTTTTAATTGAAGGCATATCAGGACATGCAACTAACCCAAAAAAATTCCCAATAGAACAATTTGAATCACAAAATAATAATTCATATTGAATTATAACTCAAAGAAAAAAAGACTGTGAGTCCATATTGATTTAATAAATGAGGAAGAAGTAATAAATTTTTCTTACCAAAGATCTCAAATAATATATGTAGATACTATCCCTTCAGTATGTAGAATATTATTCCCCTCCTTTTGAGTGTGGCCAAGACTTAAATACCTGCTTCCACAGAGCAAAACAGGTAGAGGCAAAGAGTGACTCTACTGAGGAGAAACCTGGTAAATAGTACCCGAACCACATGAACATCTGAACCACCAATGATGAATCTTGGTGATATCATATACCCCCAAATATGACACAATGAGGATACCTAGTTATTAGGTATTTTCCCCAAAACCAATAACCCTAGTGAAATATCAAGAAAAAAATGAAATAACTCTAAATTGAGGAGGATTCTATTAAATACATGCCCATTACTTATCAACTATATCAAGATAATGAGAAATGAGAAAACACTGATAAACTGTCATAGAACAGTGAAGAATGAGTAACAAGATAAATAAATGCAATATGGTATCCTGGATTGGATCCTATAATGGAAAAAGGACATTAGTGGAAAACTAGTGACATTCAAATGAGGTCTGGAATTTAGGTATAAAAATGTAACAATGTTAATTTTTTACTTTTGACAGTGCAGTGATTATTTAAGATGTTAACATCAAGAAATATGGCATAAAGAGTACAAAGGAATGCTCTGTAATATATTTGAAACATTTCTGTAAGTCTGAAATTATCCCCAAATAGAAATTTTATTTCAAAAAGGAAAAAGGCATAATGCAGGCTAGCTATAAATATCATATTTAAAGCCAAGAATAGAATAAAATTTATTAGAATGCAAAAAATAAGAAAATGTGGGCCTTGGTCCAGAGAATAATTAATAAATAGAAAATAAATGAACATGACATAGATGTTGCAATTAGCAAACAATAAATTTACTATATGTATCAATATGTTAAAAGACTTAGAGGAAAACAGTCATAATGAATAAAAAGCTGAAGAATCTCATCATAGAAATAGAAGCTATTGGGGCTGGGGATGTGGCTCAAGCGGTAGCACGCCCGCCTGGCATGCGTGCTGCCCAGGTTCGATCCTCAGCATCACATACAAACAAAGATGTTGTGTCTGCCGAAAAAAAACTAAAATAAATAAATAAATATTTAAAAAAAGAAAAGAAATAGAAGCTATAAAAAGAATCCAGTGAATCCTCTAGAATAATATTCATAACTTAAAAAAAAAAAACAACCAAATGGTACTTATAGCAGACTGCAGAGGGAAGAAAAAAGGTCAGTGAACATGAAGACAGATTACTATAAATTACCTAATATTAAGAATAGAGGGAACTTGAGTAACCTACAGGATAATACCAAGTAATATAACATATATACAATTGAACTCCAAGAAATAAACAGGAGCTATAATGGAGTTAGAAACGAATTTGAAAAATTAATGGTCTAATGCTTCCCAAATTTGGTGTATAACTTAAATATAAGAAACTCAATGAATCCCAATAAACATAAAGAAAGTAACACAGATCACATAAAACTGATTTTAAAAATATAAAAATATTAAAAGCAGCTAATAAAAAGAACACATTAATAATTATCACATAAATGATACCTGAATTTTCATCAGAAACCAAGAGGGAGAAAGATAATGGAATAAATACCATCTTAAAATGGTAAGCCATCAGGGCTGGGGTTGTAGCTCCGTGGTAGAGCATCTGTCTCACATGCATGAGGCTCAGCACCACATAAAAATAAATAAAATAAAAATATTGTGTCCATCTACAACTAAAAAAAAAGTTTTAAAATATTTTTTAAAAATGGCAAGCCATCCAGATTTCTACATACAGCAAAAATATCCAGTAAAAATGAAGAGGAAATAAAGCCATTTTCAGACCAAAGAAAACAGAATTTGTCATGAGCAGCCCCACACTATAAGAAATGTTAAAGGAAGTTCTTTGAAAAGAAATTCACTAAAGGAAAACTTATATCTACAGAAAAGACAGAAGACAAGAAATGGGAAGTATATAGGTACATATAAAATATTTTATTGTTTTCTCTCACTTTCTTTAAAAGAAAAAAGAAATTAAATCAGGTAAGACATTATAAGCAAATAGCTTAAAATGATAAATGTAAAGCCAGTAATATCAGTACGATCAAGCATTGTTTAACAATAGGAATATAATTTTAGGAAATGTGCCATTAAGCAATTATCACTGTATGAACATCATCATCGGATCACTGTCATATATGCAGTTGCTGAAATGTTACTATGCAGTGTTACGATTGTAATTGTATTCACCTAAATGGACTAGCACACCAAATAAACAGCAGAAATTAAAAGACTTGAAGAAAAATCAAGAACCAATTCTGTCTATAAGATACGCACTTCATCTCAGATAGGTTGAAAGAAAAAGATACACAAAGAAAAACATCAAACAGTAAGCAAAAGAAAACTGTAGTTGTATATTAGTTTTTTATCATAGCTGTAGTGAATTACTATCACAAACTTATTAGCTTAAAATGAAATATATTTTTTCTTAAAGTTCTGGGATCAGACACCTCAAGTCAAGGTGCTGGCAGGACTGCTTTCCTTCTGGAGGTGTCAGAAAAGAATCCATTTTCTTAATTCTTCCAGCTCATGATGTTTGCTTGCATTCCTTAATTTGTGGCTTATTCCACCACCTTCAAAGTGTATCCTATCAGAGAGTGCTAAGAGTATTTGCCTACCATGTGCAAGGCCCTGGGTTCATTCTCCAGTACCACAATAAACAAAAGTCATCCTCAGCTTCCACTATCATATTCCCTTTTTCTGACTTTGACTCCACTGTGTCCTTCACATAAAGTCCCCATAACTACACTAAACCCATCGGATAATCTAGCATAATCTCTCTGTCTCAAGATTTTTAATCATCTATGCAAAGTTTCTTTTGCCATATAAGGTAACATATACAGGTATTAGAGATTAGTACATGCACATCTTTGCGATGGGGCACTATTAAGCCTATCACAAGTAGTAATATTAACATAAGACAAAATAGACAGATATATTTCATAATATATGAGTCACTGCATCAAGCATACTTAACTACAAATGAGCATGCCAAAATTGGAACTTGAAAATGTATGAAGCAAAAACTAACTGAATTAAGGAGAATGAAATAAGTCCATAATCATATTTGGAGATTTATTGGTTACTTTTTCTCAGTAACTGATAATTATTAAACACAAAAATCAGTAATAATATAAAATATCTCAACAACACTATCAGCTACCTTGACCGCTTTTTAATTAAAATGTCCCCAATGACATCTAACAACTAAGAAAATATGCAAAAAAAAAAAAAAATCCACAAAGATCAGAATTTCCCACCCAGTCCTGGAATCATGTGGACACACCTTTCAGATTGACTCACTACACACCCCCTATAATTGGGGCCCACACATGTCCCCCAAAATCCTCACATCTATGTCAACCCAGTGTATTGTGTAGACCACCCAGTCCACATGTGGAAGTCTTTCCCAAGTGAATGTAATCTGTAGAGACTGGATAAGGTAACTGTTTTTTCAAACACATAGGTGCCAGCACAAGGCTGCAAAAATAGGAAAAGCATTTTTTAAATTTTTTTGTGGTGCTGGGGATTGAACTCATGGCCTCACACATGTTCAGCAAGTGCTCTGCCACTGAGCTACTACCCCAGCCGGGAAAAAGCAATTTTTTAAATGATATCACCAAAATAAATTTTCAGTTACTAACCCCAAAGAAAGGGAGACTTATGAAATCCCTGTCAAAGATTTCAAAATATGTGTTTTAAAGGAAACTCAGTGAGCTAAAGATAAGACAGATGGATAACTCAATAGTATCAGGGAAATAATATATGAACAAAATGAGAAGTTAAACAAAAAAAGGCAGAAGTCATTAAAAGAACAAAACAAATTCTGGAGCTGAAGAGTATACAAGAAGTTAATGAAAAAGTGAATTTATTATGGTTTGGATCTGGAATGTCCCCCAACTTTACATGCTGCAAATGTGAGCCCAATGCCTCGAGAGTCAGACGTGAAGATTTTAAAGAAATGACTGGTTCATGAGGCTCTGAATGAACAACTGGGAAGTGGAACCTAGTTAGATGGACTAGGTCACTAGGGCTGTGTCCTGGAAGGGTCTATGTTCTCCCTGGCCCCTTCCCTCTACCCTACCTTCTTTCACTTTCCCAGCTGCTATGAGCTGAGCAGCTAGCCTCCTCTAGGACCTTCTCCCATAATTTTTCTGCCTTAAGAGTCACCAACCATGGCCTGAATCTCTGAAATTGTAAGCCAAAATAAATCCTTCCTCCTCTAAATTGTTAATCTCAGGTATTTTAGTTACAGAAATGAAAAGCTGACTAACACAACCTTCAACAGCATATTTAATCAAGCAAAAGAAAGAATCAACAAACTTGAAGACAGGTATTTAAAATTTTCCAGTCAGAGAGGAAAAAAAGAATGAAAAAGAGTGAAGACAGTCTGAGATTTGGGAGACATAGGAAATAAGCAAACCAATAAAGAATTTATTGAAATCCCACAGGAAAAGAAATAAAGATTCAGAAAGTTTATTTTTTTAAAAATGATCAAAAACTACTCAAATCAAGGGAAAGATATAGACAACCAGGTTCAATAAGTCTGAAAGATCCCAAATAGGTTGAATACAAAAATTTCTACACTTAGATACATTATTATTAAGTGGATAAAAGACAGAATTTTGAAAGCCCTGAGAGAAAGGTGGCTCATTACATATAGGACTGGGATTTCTAAGAAGAAACTTTACAGGCCAGGAGAATGAGATGATGTACTCAAAATTACTAGAAGAGAAAACTATCAACCAAGAATACTACACCTAAAAAAAAAAATATATATATATATATATATATATATATATATATATATATATATATATATATATATTTCTTAAATGGAGAAGAAGCAGGCTTGTTGGATTAACCTGTAATCCCAGTGATTTGGGAGGCTGAGGTAGAAGGATCACAAATTTGAGGACAGCCTCAGAAGTTTAGCAAAACCCTAAGCAACTTAGTGAGACCCCCCCCATCTCAAAATTTTTAAAAAATAAATAAATAGAGCTAGGAATGCAGTTTATTCATTAAGTACACCTGGGTTCAAACCCCCAAAACCGAAAAACTAAAATAAAGATAAGATTAATTTTTTCTGTACCAACAAAAATTGACAGAGTTCAATCATTATCAGACCACCCATACTGGAAATGCTTAAGAGTGTTCTTCAAAACTTGAAACAAGACATGCTAAACAGCAACATAAAAACATATGAAAGCATAAATCTCACTGACATAGATATAAATATCATGTAACACTTTAATGGTGGAGCATAAATTAATATTAGTCATAACATAAATAATAAAACTTGTTAATCAATAGTACTATAAAAAGAAGTAATCTCTGACTTCAAGAATACAAACTTTACCAAGATGCTGTGGCACACGCCTGTAATCCCAGAAGCTCAGGCGGCTAAGGCAACAGGATCTCTAGTTCAAAGCCAGTCTCAGCAAAAATCGAGGCACTAAGCAACTCAGTAAGACCCTGTCTCTAAATAAAATACAAAATAAGGCTGGAGATGTGGCTCAGTGGTCCAGTGCCCCGGAGTTCAATCCCCACACACACAGAAAAAAAAAAAAAGAATATAAACTTCAAATGAGATGAAATAACAGTGTAGAGATTTTGTACAAAATTAAGTTGTTCTCAGTTTAAAATTACAAGGTTATATTACAAGGTCTTTTATTCAAGCCTCCAAATAACTACAAAGAAAATTAAATAATAAATAAAACAAAAGATAAAGAAAAAAGAATAAAAGCAAATCACTTCAGAAATCTTCAAATAACAAAGGAGACAACAAAAGAGGAAGACAGGAACAATACAATTGCAAAACAACAAATGGCAAAACAACAAATGACAAAACAGCAGTGATAAAGCTTTGCTATTAAATATAAATGAATTAAATTCCCCAATCAAAAAGCAGATACTGGCCAGGTGGGTGGAGCACGCCTGTAATCCCAGCAGCTCAGGAAGCTGAGACAGGAGGATTGCAAATTC
This sequence comes from Marmota flaviventris, assembly GCF_047511675.1. NCBI lineage: Eukaryota > Metazoa > Chordata > Mammalia > Rodentia > Sciuridae > Marmota > Marmota flaviventris. Next base: position 128,851,461 of record NC_092500.1, on the reverse strand, counting down.
AAAGCCAGGTTCAGCAAAAAAGCAAGGCACTAAGCAACTCAATGAGACCTTGTCTCTAAATAAAATACAAAATGGGGCTAGGGATCTGGCTCAGTGTCCTAGTACCCCTGAATTCAATCCCCAATACCCACCCCCACAAAAAAGCACATAATGGCTGAATGGGTGAAAAAAAAATGGGTAAAAAAAAATCAAGACCCAGCAATATGTTTTCTGAAAAAAAAAAAAATTCACTTAAGGACACACATAAGCTGAAAGTAAAGAGATGGGAAAAAATATTTCATGCAAAAAGTAACCTCATAGAGCATGAGTAGCTATACTTACATCAGACAAAACAGACTTCATGGTCAAAAACTGTCTCCAGAAGTAAAAATAATTTTCTTATGATAAAAGAGTCAATTCAACAGATAATTGTACACTTAAAAATATATTTTCTCCCAACAAAAGAGCACCTAAATATAGAAAACAAATATTAATATATCTGAAGAGAGAAATTGATGATAATACACACTATGATACTTCACTATCCCACTTTCAATAGTGAATAGAACATTAAGACAGAAAATAAAGCAACAGCCAACTTGGACAACAAAATGAATCAAATAAACTTAACATGTGTACAGAAGTTTCCACCCAACAGCACCAGAATACTATACCAGTACACGTGGAACACTCTCCAGAGTAGATCATATATTAAAAACCAGATCTTATCAAACTTAAGGCCAAAATCTTTCCAAGAATCTTTTAGAAACACACTCATAACATAATTTGCTTAATTTCATTCACCAGTACATGTGCTTTCCCTTCTCACCTCCCTCCCGCTAGACTCCTTCCCTTACTCTACTGGTCTGCCTTCTATTTTCATGAGATTTCATCTCCTTTATTCTTCCTTTTTTCTCTGTAGCTTTCATACCAGAGAAAATATGTAACCCTTTCGCATTCTGGCTTATTTTGCTTAACATAATGCTCTCAAATTCTATCCATTTCCTGCAAATAATAAATTTCATTCTATATAACTAAGTAAAACTCCATTATATGTATATACAACATTTTCTTTATCCATTCATCTGTTAATAAACCTAATTGTTGATGGACGAATGAATAAAGGAAATTTCTCTCTCTCTCTCTCTCTCTCTCACACACACACACACACACACACACATGCACACACAATGGAATACTACTCAGCCTTTAAAAAGAAGAGCCTGCCATTTGTAATGGCAGCATGGATGAAAGTGTAAGACATTTTGCTAAGTAGAATAATCCAGGAATACAAATACTGCATAAGCTCACTTACTAGGTAGTATTTAAAATAGTCAAATTTAGCTTGGCATGGTGGTGAATGACTGTAACCCCAGATACTTGGGAGGCAGAGGTAAAAGAATTGTGAAATTAAGGACAACTGGGCAACAGAACAAGACTCTGTCTCAAAAATAAAATAGTCCAAATTATACAAGCAGAGAGTAAATGGTGATTGTCAAGGGAAGTGAGAGAAATGGAGAGATGGTCAAAGGACACAAAGTTTCAGTTATACATGATAAATAAATCTGGACATCTAATATACAGCAATATGACTACAGACAACAAGACTCCATTTGTCCTGGAGATTTGCTAAGAGGATACATAAGTGCTTTTACCTCACCACAATTAAAAAAAAAAAAAGAAAGAAAGAAAAAGAAGACAAAAAAATGTGTAGCGATGGGTATGGAAGCTAAGTGATTATGATTAGTTCACAATGTATACATATTAAAACATCAAGTCCTACACCTTAAATATATACAATTTTTGTCAATTACATCTCAATAAAACTAGGGGAAATTCTCTCTTAAACAACTATTTGGCTTGGACAAAATAAAAATAGAAATAATAATAAAATTTTGTCAGGCATGGTGGCACAGGCTTGTAATCCTAGTAACTCAGGAGGTTGAGGCAGGAGGATCACAAATTCAAGACCAGCCTTAGCAACTTAGCAAGGCCCTGTCTCAAAATAAAAAGGGCTGGGGATGTGGCTCAGTAGTTAGGAGCCCCTGAGTTCAATCCGTAGTACCAAAAATAATAAAAATTTTTTAAATAATCATAAAATTTTTTAAAAGACTGATCAAAACACAAAGGAAGGGCCGAGGTTATGGCTCAGTGGTAGAGCACTTGCTTAGCATGGGTGAAGCACTGGGTTCGATCCTGGGCACCACACTAAAAACAAAAAAAACACAAAGGAAGAGAACACAAATTACCAGTATCAAATATGACGGAGTTGATGGCTCATGTCTGTAATCCCAGCTTCTCAGAAGGCTAAGGCAAGAGGATCACAAGTTATGAAACCAGCCTGGACAAAGTAAAGAGACCCTATCTCAAATTAAAAAATAAAAATTCCTGGGGAATATAGCTTAGTGGCAGAGAATGCCTGGACTCAACCCCCAGTAGCAAAAAAAAAAGGAAAGAAAAAACAAAGAGGGGCTGGAGGTGTAGCTAAGTGGTCAAGTGCTGGCCTCGCATAAGTGAAGGCCTTGGTTCAATTCCCAGCACAGAAAGAGAGAGAGAGAGAGAAGAGGGGGGAGAGATAAAAAGGAAGTAAGGAAGCAGAGAAGGAAGGAAGGAAGGAAGGAAGGAAGGAAGGAAGGAAGGAAGGGAGGAAGGGAGGGAGGGAGGGAGGGAGGGAGGGAGGGAGGGAGGGAAGGGGAGGGGAGAGAGAAAGAGAGAAAGAGTTGAAGAGGGCATGCTGCTATAGATTTTAAAAACATGAAAAGTATGACAAGTAAGCATCCTATATGCCAATACATTTGATATCTTAGATTAAATGTATAAATTCCTTGAAAAACACAATTTAACAAACTAACAAAAACAAATAGAAATTTTTGAAAAGCTTTGTCTACTAAAAAATTGAATTAGTTAATACAACCCTTCCAATATAAAAAAAACTTTATGCTCAGCAGATTGCAATTAATTCTAGCATATTCTATCAAACATTCAGCAGTAAATAACATAGCTCCTTCAGAAAATAGAAAATGTACGTACACTCTCCCAATTTGGTTTAGGAAATCATGATCCTGTTGCCAAACTAGACAAATAATTGCAAGAAAATAAAATTATATATACCAACCTTTATGAATATAAATAGGAAAATCTTAAAATATCAGAAAACTGAACCTATAAACATAAAATCAGTGTCATCATAATAGGATGGCTTATCCCACAAGTGTGTGATGTTGGTTTAACATTCTAAAATTAATCATTATTTACCTTATTAACAGAACTAAGAAGAAAAACTATATAACTATAGATTATGCCAACAGAAGCAGGGGGAAAAAAGCACACAAAAAAAAAACCCAACATCCATTCAGATTAAATATACTCCATATAAAGAATAGTAAGAAACTTTATCAACCGTCCAATGGCTTCTATAAAAAACCTACAACTGATAACCTTATTAAGGTGAAATAATGAATGTTATCCCAATAAGACTATGAAAAGGACAAGGATGTCTGAGTTTGTAAACTCTATTCAACATTGTACAGAAATTCTAGAGAAGGAAAAATAAATAAAAGATGAAAAGGAAGAAGTAGAGTTTGCTGGAGAAGTCATCTGGCCCACTGTTTTCTTTGTGGAAAGGTTTTTTGTTTGTTTGTTTGTGTGCTTTTTGCTATTGATGATGTTGTTGTTATATGTGGTCATGGGGATTAAATCCAGGGTCTCAAAACATGGTAGGCCAGTATTCTACCACTGAGCTACTTTCCCAGGCTTTTAAAAACTTTTTGAGACAAGATCTCACTGAGTTGCCCATGTTGGCCCTCCAACTTGCTATCCTCCTGCCTCAGCCTCCAGTGTAGCTGGGATTTCAGGTTTGTGCCACCCAACTTGTGGGAAGGTTTTCGATCTAAATTCAGTTTCTTTAGTGGATAGTGGGATATCAATGGCTATCTATTTTTTTCTTGAATGAATTTTGGTACTTAGAGTCTTTTAATGAATTTGTTCATCTAAGTCAGGGGTCAGCAAACTTTTTCTGTAAAAGATCACAGAGTAAATACTCCAGGCATTTCCAACAATTTGATCCTCCACAACTACTCAACTCTGTACTTAGTAGTACAAAATCATCAACAGATAAAATAGAAATAAATATATTCAAGTTCCAATAAAAAGAGGATAGGTAAATAAGTGCTCTTACCACTTTATTCACAAATAGGTGGCAAGCCACATTTGGCCTACAGTTCATACTTTCTTTACAGACCACTGATATAAATTTTCATATTTATTGACATAAAATTATTTATAATATTGCTTTGTTATTCTTTTCTAATTTTTTCAAATTATTTAAGTTTACAATAGAATTATATGTCAGTGCCTTCCTTCTCTAATTTACTAATATTATTTTGATTGACAAATAATAATTGTATATATTTATGGGGTATAAAGTGATGTTTTGATATCTGTATACAATGTGACAAGCCAACATGTCCATATCCTCATATACCTATTTTTTTATGGTCAAACACTTTAAATTTTTGCTCCCTTCTTTTGAAGTATATAATACACTATTATTGACTATATATTCACCCTGCTGTGCAAAGATTTCAAGACCCATTCCTCCTATCTATCTGAAACTTTGCACCCTTTGATCAACAACTATCCATTCCCTTCCTCCTCACCTGTTATAGTTTGGATATGAAGTGTCCCCCCAAGAGTTCATGGATTGGAAACAAATCCAATGTAGTAATGTTCAGAGGTAAAATGATTAGACTACAGGGCTATAACTTCATCAGTGGATCAACCCATTTGATGAATAAATAATTTGAATGAATAATTGGGTGATAACTGCAGGCAGCTGGTGTGTGACTGGAAGAAGTCGGTAACTGGGTACATGCCCTTGGAAATTCTATTTCATCCCTGCTCCTCACACTCTTCCCACTCTCACCCCACCTAGCTGCCATGAACTGAACAGCTTTCCTCTGCCGCATCTTTCTGCCGTGACATTCTGCCATCATCTCTAGCCTACAGCAATGTAGTAAGCTGATCATGGACTGAACCTCTGAAACCATGAACCCAAAATAAACTTTTCTTGCTTTAAGTTATTCATGTCAGGTATTTTGATCACAGAGGGAAAAAAACTAACACACCAACTCCCGGAATATGGTTAAACATTGTTTTGCTCTCCACTTCCGTGAGTTCAATTTCATTAGATTACACATCTAAGTGAAATCGAGGAAAATTTGTCTTTCTGGGTCTGGCTTGTTTCAGCTCACATAATGTCTCCAGATTCACCAATGCTACCACAAGTGCTAGGATTTATCCCCCTTTTAATCCTGAGCAGTATTTCACTGTATATATATATGCCACATTTTCTATATCCATCCATCTGCTAATGGAACTTAGGTTGTTCTATATCATGGTTATTGTGAATAATACTGCAATGAACATGGGAGCACAGGTGTCCCTTTGATATAGTGATTTCAGCAGTTTGGTTATATATAACCTATAAGTGGAATTACTGGATTGGATTGTAGTATCGTTTTTAGTTTTGTGAGGAAACTCCATACTGTTTTCTGGGCCTAGCATATGTAAGGCCTTGGGGTCAATCCCCAGCAACACACACACACACACACACAGGTAGATGCATACAGTTCTCCATAACAGCGATAGTAATTTACATCCCCTCTAACAACATAGGAATTCCCTTTTCTCTGCAACCACTCCAACATTTGTTATCTTTCATCTTATTGTTAAAAATTATTCTAACCAGTGTATAGTGATATTTTGCGGTTTGAATGTGATATGTCCCGCCAAATCACCTGTGCAAGAATATTCTGAGGTGCAATAATTGGATTATGAGAGCTGTAATACAATTAGTCCAACCTAGTTTAAATGGACTAACTGGGTGGTGGCTGTGGACTAATGGGGCATAATCAGAGTGGATGAATCCCTGGGGGCATGATCTGGAAGGGTTCACCTTTCCTTGACCCTCTGCTTCTTGGCTACCATAAGAAGAGCAACATTGTAATCCCAGTGGTTTGGGAGGCTGAGACAGGAGGATTGAGAGTTCAAAGCCAGCCTCAGCAAAAAACAAGGCACTAAGCAACTCAGTGAGACCCTGTTTCTAAATAAAATACAAAATAGGGATGGGGATTTGGTTTAGTAGTCAAGTGCCTCTGAGTTCTATCCCCAGTTCCAAAAAAAGTAGAGCAGTACTCCTCTGCCACACCATTCTGCCATGATGTTCTACCTCATCTTGGGCCTAGAGCAACAGAGTTGGCAATCATGGACTGAATCTCTGAAACTGTGAGCCAAATAAACTTTCCTCTCTTAAGTTGTTCTGGTAAGGACTTTTGATCACAGCAATGAAAAGCTAACAGAGCTCATTTTGGTTTTAATTGGCATTTCCTTAAAGATATAGTAATGCTGGGCATTTTTCATAGCTCTTCTGGCCATTTGTATCTTTTGGGAAATATTTTTTCAGATTCTTCATCCATTTTTCAATTGAGTAATTTGTTTTCTTGTTATTATTTGAGTTCCTTATACATTTGAATGTCAGCCCTTTATCAGATGTATCATTTGCAAGTATCTTTTCTCCTTTTTTTATGTTGGAAAAAAAAAGTATATTTAGACTTAGACAGCTGGACTCCGTTTAGATGATCCCAATTTTGTTGGCAACATCCAAAGCACCATAATCAGGAGCCAGTCAAACATATGCCTTTTTCTCTCCATCAGGCCTGATCAGAGTGTTAACCTTGGCCACATCAATGTCATAGAGCTTCTTTATAGTTTGTTTGATCTGGTGTTTGTTGGCCTTGACATCCACAATAAACACAAGTGTGTTGTTGTCTTCAATCTTCTTCATGGTTGACTCAGTGATCAGAGGGAATTTGATGATGACATAGTAGTCAAGCTTGTTTGTCCTGGGGGTGCTCTTCCCAGGATATTTGGGCTGTAAAAGAAAAGTGACCACAACACTCGGAGCAACCAAAAGATCTTTACTGCAGCAGTGCAACAGAGGAGAAAAGAAAGAAGGAAAGAAGGAGAGAGAGAGAGAGAGAGGAAAGAGAAGAGGAGAGATGAAGAGGGAGAGAGCAAGAGCAAGAGACAGAGAGAGAGCGCAAGAAAGACAAAGAGAGCAAGAGAGAGAGACAGCAAGAGAGAGGGGGGCCTGGCAGGAGGGAGTTTTTATAGCCCAAATCTAATGGGGCCTCTGGGTCTGCAAGCTGCCTTGTTGGCCCAAGGAGGGGTTAAGTGTTCAGCCTTGAGCGGGGTTGAATGTTCAGACTTGAGGCAAACAGGTGATAAAGGACCAGATAGAGGGGGATTTGAGTGTGTGGGCTATCTTGCAGCCAACATCTGTTCAGCCTGCCCTGCAGACAACACAGTTCAGCCTGCTCTGCACCCAACAGGCTGCCTCTGGAGCCGCAATGTCTTGGGTCCCCGGAAGGTAGGTGATGTGCAGATCATCTTTTTATGACTGTGGACATGCTTCGACACTGCCTTCTTGGCCTTCAAAGCTTTTGCTTTGGCTTCAGCTTTGGGAAGGGCAGGAGCTTCCTTCTTAGCTTTCGGCGTCATCTTGGTGAAAAGGCTCTCCTTCTTCTAAGGTTGTCTTTTCACTTCGAAGTTTCTTAGGCTGCACAAAGGTTTTCAGTTCAATGTAATCCCATCAGTCTGTTCGATTTCATTATCTGTGCTTTCAAGGTCATATACAAAATATCATTGCCAAACCAATATCATGGAGCTTTCCTGTTTTTCTCTATTAGTTTGATAATTTGGAGTCTTATAACTTTAATTGAGTTGATTTTTATTATAGCCTATGTTATGGTTTGCATGTGAGGTGTCCCCCAAAAGGTCATGTGTGAGACAATGCAAGAAGGTTCAGAGGAGAAATGATTGGTCTATAAGAGTGTTAATCCAATCAGTGAATCAATCCCCTCATAGGGATTAACTGAGTGACAACTGAAGTGGTAGGGTGTGACTGGAGGAGGTGGGAATTGGGGCATGGCTTTAGGGTATATATTTGTATATGGCAAGTGGGGACTGACTCCCTGCTTCCTGACCACCATGTAAGCTGCTTCCCTCCGCCACACTCTTCTACCATAATATTCAACCTCATCTCGAGCCCTGAGGAATGAAGCCAGCCTTCTACCTACTAAGACCTCTGAAACCATGAGCCCTATATAAATTTTTCCTCCTCTCCAATCGAGTCTTTAAGTCACGGCGGTGAAAAAGCTGACTAAAAACAGCATAATACTAAGATTTAATCTTATTCTTCTCCAAGTGGATTTCTAGTTTTCCCAATACAATTTATGGAAGACTCCTTCACTCATTTTGTGTCCTATTTAGCACTTTTGTCAAAAATTGATTGACCATAAATGCATGGGTATATTTTGGAATTTTTCTATCCTATCCCATTTTTTGATGTTTCTGTTTTTATACTAATACCATGCTGGTTTTGGTTTATTTTTTATTCTGTTTTTGGTTTTAATCCAGTTCTGAGGAATGATCCCAGGACCTTCTGCATGCTGGCAAGCACTCTAATACAGAGCTATACCAACAATCTTTTATTATTTTTTATTGTGAGATAGAGTCCAATTTGCCCAGGCTGACCTCAAACTTGTGATCCTCCTGCCTCAGCCTCCTGAGTAGCTGAGTTTATAGGCAGGCACCACCCTTCGGTACCACATTGTTTTGATTCCAACCATTTTACGTTTTGAAATCAGGGAATATGAGACCTCCAGGTTTGTTTATGGTAATTGTTCTTTGCTTGTTTCGTTTTGTTATTTTGGGGGTTTTATCATTTTCGGTTTGGGGAATTCCATATACGAATCCTAAGGATTTTTTCCATTTCCATGAAAAATGACACTGAAATTTCAACAAGGATTGGATGAATCTGTAGACCAATTCTGGAAGTGTAAACACTTTTACAATATTAATTCTCCCAATCCATAAAAATAAAAAAATCTTTTCACTTTTAACTTTTTTTGTATTTTCTTTTATCAATGTTTTATAGTTTTCAGGATACAAGTCTTTTACCTCCTTGATTAAATTTACACCTAAGTATTTAATTTTTTAGTTGCTATTGTAAGTGGAATTGTTTTCTTGATTTCATTTTCAGGTAGTTCATTATGAGTACATAAAAACGTTGCTGATTCTTGTATGATGATTTTGTATCCTGTAACTTACTGACTTTATCAATTCTAACAGATTTCTTGATAGTGTCTTAAAGGTTTTTATATATAAGATCATGTCTTCTGTAAATGAGACTACTTCAATTCTTTTTATTATTTTTGTTTGTTCTACTTAGTTGTACATGACAGCAGAATGCACTTCAATTCATCATACACAAATGGAGCACAACATTTCACTTCTCTGGTTGTACACGATGTAGAGATGCACCATTCGTGCAATCATACGTGTACCTAGGGTAATGATGTCCATCTCATTCCATCATCTTTTCTATCCTCAAGACCCCTCCTCGTCCTCCCCTTTGCCCAATCCAAAGTTCCTCCATTCTTCCCATACCAGTCCCCATCATAGATCAGCATCCACTAATCAGAGAAAACATTTGGCCTTTAATTTTTGTGGACTACCTTACTTCTCTTAGCACGATATTCTCCAACTCCATCCATTTACTTGCAAATGCCATAATTTTATTCTTTTTTAACGCTGAGTAGTAATATTCCATTGTGTATATATGTACCACAGTGTCTATTCATCTATTGATGGGCATCTAGGTTGGTTCCACAGTTTAGCTATTCTGAATTCAGCTGCTATAAACATTGATATGGCTGTGTCATTATAGTAGGCTGATTTTATCATGACAAGGTGTTGAATTTTGTCAAATGCTTTTTCTGCATCTACTGAGATAATGATCATATTATGACCATGTTTATTGATTTGCATGTGTTTGACCATTCAGAGATAAATCCCACTTGATCATGCTGAATGATTTTTTTAATTCAGTTTATTAATATTATATTGAAGATTTTGTACCATCAGGGATATTGGCCAGTGATTTTCTTTTCTTGTAGTATTATCTGGCTTTGGTATCAGGGTAATGCTAACCTTGTAAAATAAGCATGGAAGTATTGCCTCTACTTCAATTTTTTTAGGAGTCTGATAATTGGTATTAGTCCTTGAAATGTTTAATAAAATTCAACAGTGAAGTCATCCACTCCTGGCCATTTCTTTGACTGGAGATTTTTTAGTACTAATTCAATCTCCTTACTCGTTATTGGTCTGTTCTATTTTCTATTTCTTCATGATCCATTATTAATAGGTTGTATGTGTCTAGGAATTTATTTCTTCTAAGTTATCCAAATAATTGTTAGGCACATAATTATTCACAGTAGTTCACAGGAGTTTTCATTCTCCTCTTCCCTCTCCCCTTCCCCTCCCCCTCCCTCCTTCTCCTCCTTTTTTGAGAGTCATGCTAAGTTGCCCAGGCTGGGCTGGAACTTGTGGTCCTCTTGCCTTGGCCCCCCAAACAGTGCCACCACATCCAGATTCATAGTAGTTTTTTATGATCTTTTTTATTTTAGTAATATCAATTTTAATGTCTCCTCTTACAAGATTACATACAAAATAAAACTGTAAGGCTTATTAGAAGAAAACACAGATAAAACTCAAATACCCATTTAAAGTATGGATAAACAAGAGTGAGAAATATGCATACAATATACTACAACCCAACCAAAAAGAAAAAAAATTGCTACTGATACATGCAAAAACAGAATCTGGGGGCTGGAGATTTAGCTCAGTTTATGCTTGCCTTGCATGCACAAGGCCCTGGGTTCAATCCCCAGCACCACAAAAGGAGAAAAAAAAAAAACAGAATCTGTAAATATTGTTGAGTGAAAGAAATCAAACGGACACTAAAGGTACATATTATGTGATTCAATTTACATGACATTCTAAACTAGGAAAACTATGATGAAAATATTAGAACAATACAGGGCCAGGAAAAATTAGTGGAAAGGAATATGTGAAAATTGGAGGGGGTGAAAATCTTGATGGTAACAGAATGGTAATAGGTATGATGCATTTGACAAAATTCACTGAGTTGTGTAAATAAAAGTTGTACTCTTCATGATTTATAAATTTTTCCTCAATATTACACAACATATAAAAACATCACATACTTCAGCATGTATATATTTATATTTTTGTCAGTTAAAAATAACTTTAATTTACTGGTTAAAAAAAAATCTGAAATGTTAATCTATCCCCTTAGGATATCACTGTGTAGCATGTGATCTTCTCTGCTGCTAAAAGTGTAAATGGGTTTTAACACCACTCAAACCACATCAATTTTCCCATAGGCTTAGGTATACATTAACTACTGCAGCAGTTATACCCTTTCCATTACAGATGTCCAGACTGAATAGAAATTTTAATTTCCATCTTCTCTCTTTCCCTTGGTCTTTTCATATTGTTCTGTCTATACAGAACAGAATGTTAAAGAAAAAGCAGAGTGGCAATCTGCATATAGGCTGAATTGATTAAAGACAACTACTTGATTATACTACTGTTTCTTGAGTGTGTTCTCTCCCTGACTAGGTGGAAAACACCTGTTTTTATTACTGTTGTTATTGATCATGTTACTTTTATAAACTTACATAATTTTACTGATAATGAAATTACAGAAACTGAATGTTATTAAATTATTTATATTTTAATTTTTAAAAATATATTTTACCCCAACAAGAAAAAAAATAGAACTTTAAATAAACACTGAACACTACTTAATAGGCATGCTTTACATAGTGCTATGATTTATCAGTTATAAAACTACTTCCTGTGCTTTCTTTTGTGTGAACAAATGTACACAGCAATTATGTTAAGTATACTGGGAATCTGGGTCAATCTCAGAAATATACATAGATTTCCTAACTCTGCTGAGAGGAATTAGAGCAATGGCATATAAGTAACAATAAATACCAACTGTAATCAGGTCTTGATTTCTCTGTTAAAGAACCCCTTAAGAAATGAAGGATTCTAGGGTAAGAAAAGTACGAAAGTTTTTGTTGTTGCTGTTATTTTTTATTCTACATATTTGTAATATATTTTGATTACAGACACATAGAGAAGTGACTACTATAATCAGGGAAATTAACATATCCATCATCTCATATAATAACCTATCCACTTTTTTTCCCATCTCTTATTCTTCTTTTCCTCTTTCCCGCTCACCCTCTCCCTTTCTTGAGAAGAATACCTAAAATCTACTTTCTAGGTAAATTTCCAGTATACAATATGATATCACTAACTACTGTCTTCATATTATGTATCAAAAACTATATTTATTCATCCTATATAACTGCAAACTTGTACCCCTTGACCTACATTTTCTCATTTCCTCTACCCCCATCCCTGGTAACCACCTTTCTGATCTTTGTATGTAATTTTTTTAGATTGATTTATAAGATTTCATATACAAGAGAAATCATGCAATAGTTTTCTTTTTGTATGTCTTATTTCACCTAGCATAATGTCCTTTGCCAATGTTGAAAAGTATAAGATAAAAGTATAAGATTTGCCAATGTTGAAAAGTATAAGATAAACATGGAATATCTTATATGCCTGAATAGTACAGAATTAATAAAAAAAAATATGAACATATCAAAAGAATAAGAGAATCACCATAAAGAGACTCCCATTGGCTATTCAACAGTGGCCCATATCCTCCAAAAGCAATGTCTCTGCCTCATCAGGGGGCTGCCTGTTCCTGTGACAGGAACCACACCCTCTCCTCAGAGGTCTGAATTTCTGAACTTGTGGTTGGGGAGGGGAACATTTCCTTTAAGTTTTTAAGTTACTTCCTTTATTGCTACTTCTGTATAACATAGTCCTTTTATCATTTTTTAGTAATTGATCATATCTACTAGAAAATAATTCTTTAAATTTTTCCTGTTAAAAAAAAAAAAGTTATTATGCCTGATATCCCAGTTGCTGGTGAGGCTGAGTCAAAAGGATCACAAGTTCAAGGGTAATCTAGGCAATTCAGGGAGAGCCTCTCTCAAAATAAAAAATAAAAAGGGCAGGGGATGTAGCTCATGGTAAAGCACCCCTGGGTTTAATCACCAGTATTGGCCATGGGAGGAGTAAACAAAAGACAAATTCAAACTAAGAGACATTATACAAAATAAGTGGACCTTCAAATTTTCAAGGTCAAATAAGATAACCAACTAATTGCATTAGGTGCTTCTGGTTTGGCTCCAATGGTTGGGGAATGGAAAGTACTTATAGAGTATTTATTGGGACAGATGATGAAATTCTGAATATGGACTACAAATTTGATAATATTATGTCAAGGTTATAGTGCTTGATTTTGATAATTATATTGCGTTAATGCAAGAGAATGCCATTGCTCTTAGGAAACACACCCTGATGTATTTATTGGAATGAAGAATTTATTCTTAAATTGTTCAAAATGAACCAATGGGGAGGGTAGATTAGTGGGGAAGAGAAAATAAGTAAATGGGGCAACAGGTAAACTATTGAAGAATCAAGGTAGAGCATATACCAGCGTTCTTTGTACTATCTTCCATTTTTTAATAAATGTTAACTTATAGTAAACTGAAAGTTACCAAAACAAAAAAAACTAGTCTTTGAAATATGTTAAATGGGATTATTTTAAAAGGAATCAGTGAAAAATGTTAAATTGAAATCTGGTTCAAGATGGCACATTGAATACATGCATAGTAAGATTGAAACCACCAAATAAATTCCAAAAGATCCCTGAGCAGATCAGAAACTGTAAGCACGAAGGATTTTTTTAAATATTTTTTTTTTAGTTGTTGATAGACCTTTATTTTATTTATTTATATGTGGTGCTGAGAATCAAACCCAGTAACTTACACATGGTAGGCAAGCGCTCTACCACTGAGCCATAACTTCAGCCCAGGAAGGATATTGTTAACAGTGAAACCAGGTCAAAAATCTGGTTTTCTGTGTGAACACAAGGTTCACACAGAAGAACGGTGTCAAGAGGTTAAAGAAGTCATTCCCAGAAAGGCTCCCAGATTAGACTCAACAACTTTTGCCCTTGACCAGAACCTTTCTTCTGAAGTTCAAACACAGAAAGCACCCAGAACATGCACTGAGACCCTACATGCAGTAAGTATTCTAGTTTATTTGCAACTGATTAGGAAGAGAAGCCCACCTCGGTTTCCAACCCCAGAGAATTTCTGTAGTTATTATTTGAGTAGTTATTCTACCTACTAAATGCATTTCTGACCTATTCTCCACTTTCAACATGTACACTTCTCACCCACCAACTCAATGCTACTCTAGGCAATGACCAAGAGGCACGCTTTCTGAAGTCAAACTTGAATTCACCAACAAATGAATTTCAATTCCAGAATGAAAGTTTTTGGTTTTTAGGATTTTGAGGGTTTTTTTGTTTGTTTGTTTTTTGTTTTTTTCTGTACTGGGGACTTAACCTAGAGGACCTTTTTACATCCCCAGTCCTTTATTTCTTATTTTGAAACAGAGGCTGCTTAGTTCCTACGTTGCTGAGACCTGCCTTTGCCTCCAGAGTCACTGGGATTACTGCATGCACCACTGAATCCAGGTGGGGATTTTTGGTTTTTTAAATTTTTTTTAGTTGCAGATGGACATGATACCTTTGTTTATTTATTTTTAGGTGATGCTAAGGATTGAACACAGTGCCTTGCACGTGCTAGGCAAGCGCTCTACCACTGAGCTACAATCCCAGCCCAGTTAAAGGTTCTTTAAAACAGGAACTTTTGTCTTAGTTCTCTACCCTGAAAACTTATAATAAGGCTAGGGCTAATAGGATGTATCTCAGTGGTAACACACTTGCCTAGCATGCATGAGGCCCTGGGTTCGAGCTCCAGCACCACAGGCACACACAGACACACACACACACACAATTACATAATAGTTTTGGCACATAGTAATTGCTCAGTGAATGTTTATTGAATGGATTTATAAAAGCAATTCAATAGAAAAACCTTAAATGCCTGCCCAACATTTATAGATTAAATAACAACTGATAAAACTAAATATTATACAGCTATTAAAAAATTTGATCCCCAACACCAGAAAAAACATGAAGTCTATCTGGAAAATTAATGATATGGAGAAGTATTGGATATACTCATTTTTTTAAGAAAGGAAACAACTACTTCCAAGAAGAAAACATGCAACCTTTTGTTGTGTTTATGTATGATTTTTGTTGTTCTGTTTTCTGATCTCAAATTACTCTTATTATAAGAAGGAAAATCATCTTTTAACTTTTTTCTCTGAGGAAACATCCAATATCCAACCCAGAACTAAATAGATCAATTAATAAACAATTGTGGCATGGGGGGTTTTATTGTCCTGGAGACTGAATCCAGGGGGAGCTGATTAGCAGTTTTTAGTTTTTATTTTGAAATAGAGTTTCACAGAGTTGCCAAGGCTAATGTCAAACTCAATCCTCCTTCCTCAGCCTCTCTAGTCATTGGAATTATAGGCACACCAACATGCCTGGCACTAACAAATGTAGAATAATATACAATCAGTATGGTGGTTCAAGGATTAAAAGCGGGATTCTGGAGATTATGTGCCTAAATTTGAATACTTAATAGCTATGGCACCCATAGCAGGTTATATACTTAGCTATTTTACTCATCTGAAAAATCACATAAGATACTTCCTCATAAGGATGGTGTGAATTAAGTTTAATTCAAGTTTAATTTTAAGGTGTTAAAAGTGAATTACTTTTTAAACAGCACTTACACAGTTGATGCTGAGCCCAAAGAACAACCTTTGAGACAGTGCTAGGAAGCAGCCCCAGGAACAGGTGGCATCAAGATCCAAAATGGAGTCACAATAGCCCAGGAACACTGCACTGCTAACCAGGACTCTAAATATATGGCCACATGGCATACTACCTCAGGCCTCACAGGGCCTTAATTTGCTAGTAGCTTCATGCAATATCAGATTTTCTATTTCTGACTTAAAATTCAAATACTTAGGGCTGGGGATGTGGCTCAAGCGGTAGCGCACTCGCCTGGCATGCGTGTGGCCAGGGTTCCATCCTCAGCACCACATACAAACAAAGATGTTGTGTCCGCCGAAAACTAAAAAATAAATATTAAAAAATTATCTCTCTCTCTCTCTTTAAAAAAATTCAAATATTTAACACTTAATAATTAAACTTAATTTTCATCAAGGGATTCAAATTTTCTAATTACCTGTGAAATCGTGGGCCACCTGGGGCTCTGAAGGACTTTCCCAAGCATTACCCTGTGTGACACTCAGGGGGAAAATAGAGAAAGGCATTAACAGCTGTGAGTTACTGTGAACACCCCTACCAGAAGTCTGTTCCAGATTTATCAGAAAAAAACTTTAGCCACTGTGCTGATCAAATTATTTTCTCAGTAAAATAAAAGTTGGGTTCCTTCTAAGACATTAAAAAATTTAAAAAGGCACTTACAAAAGTGCCCAGCCCCTCAGAGATGTGCACACTTTTGGTGATTATTAATATTATTATTAGATTCAAAACACTGTAACAGTTCTAATAAGGCGGCCCCTATTTGCATGGGAGACACAAACAAGTCAAGTAACGTCAAGCAGAATAAAACAAGATAAATGAAGCCAAGCACAAGCCAACAAACCAGCGTTCTGAGGAAGGAAGAGTTCATTGTGGGAGTAAATCCAGGAAGTTACAGTAGCAGGAATATCTGAACTAAGTTCTAAGAACAAGCAGGGCTTCGACAAATAGCTAATAAAACATAAGGAAACCGCAAAGGATCTTACCAAAGACACAAAGACTAGAACTGTGTTGCTTGTTCTCCAGGACACCAGAAATGCAGAGAGATGAAAAGAACAGGGCATGCATAAGAAACCTCTGGTGAACACCGATGGCTGCAGAGTATGCTTATCAAGCAAATGCCAGAAGATGAGAGATAAAAATAACAGTAACAACAACAACAAAACACCCCAAGGTACTACACCGTAAAAAGGACGTAAAGAAAAAAGTGTTGTTAATAGAACCAAGACACCAACGACCCCATCGTTCTATAGCGGCCACCTGTACGCAGGTATACTCAAGCCCACAGACGGCGGAACAGCGGCTCCCACAGGCTGCGAAGAATCTGGGGAGGCGCTGAACGAGAATGTTTGGCAAAAGAACTACAATTCCCAGAAAGGCCGTAGCGCGGGCCGCTTTGCGTAGTTTCTGCTTCCGCCGTACGCCCTCACGTACCCTCTTCAAGAGGACCTATCAGAAGTCGACCTGGGGCGTGACCCCCGCGTGACTTGGGCGCGCGAGCAAAGCGTGCCCCGAGGCGGGACTCTGAGACCGCATTGGTAGAAAGGCGAAGGGAAAAGCAGAACCCAAATTTGACAGTCTCCATTGTAATTGGAATTAACGGTAGGGGCGGAGCTAAACACCCTAGGATATCGGCCAATCAGCGTTTAGGGTTGTCAGTGAGACCGGGAAGGAGAAAAGGGAGAAATGGTTCTGTAGTCACATGCCGCGGGGTCTAGTGGGAGGAGCAGTTGCCCAGCGGCCCCCTAGCGCTTCCTGTTTCCGGTTCCCGGAGTAGGGCACAGCAAGGCACCTGGGGAAACGCTGGCCTCTGACACGATCTCTGGGACCGGGGTCTGTGGCTGGCCCCTTGCTAGCCCGGTCTCCCATTCTCAGAAAGCTATTCGCCAGGGGGTTCTGAGCTTTGGCCACGCCGTTTGCCCGTGACACGTGAGTCTGAGGGGCGTGGAGGAGGAGGCGGGCTGGGGTTTGCTCACACCTCTGAGCCGGGATCGCAAAGTCTCACTTGGCAGTAGTTTTCTTCCAAAGATGTGGCACATGAGCCCTAGAGCAGAATAGAGGTGAGGGTGGGGAGGCGCAGACTCCCGAAAGATACAAGGGAGATAGGACTTCAAAGACTAGAAAGACGACTTAAAGATATTTGGAAGACAGGGAATAGAAGGTCCCCAGCTATGGAGTTAGGTTTGAAGAGTCACTGGATACTTATAGAAGGAATTTTGGCATGCATCATGAAAGGAGGTGAAGTGGCCTCGTTTGAATAAGTATTGGCTCCAAGCAGTTGGAAAGTGAAAATCCTAGGAGAGGTTTAAGGGAAATTTTTGCTTTGTGTGGAGAAGAGTAACTGGGATTGTCTCGTGTTCCTTCTTGTGGGGAGCTTCAACTCTTGGGACACAGAACTACTACTCACAGAGTTTCTTTCTTTCAACATTGGGCTTTTTGACCAATTGAGGCTGTTCTTCTAAATGTGTAGGTTGCTGCTGGAGAGGAAATAAGGAATCAGAAATGAAACGGGGGGGGGAGGGGATAAGAATTTCCATTGATAAGTGGAAAATGGGCATGGCTAGTAGTGAAGGTGAGGAAGTGTTCTACCAAGGCCCAGTGGTGTAACTGCTTCCCAATTCCTGGCATTGCCATTGGCGATCCCACTTAAGGAGAATTTTTCAGTATTGCCAAATAGATCTGTCTTTATAGAATAAGAAAATTAAAGATTTTTCAAGATTCTGAAATCCTCTCCTTTTGTCCAAAGTGTCTAGACAAACATTTGTACCTTGTGAATGTAAGTGTAGCATATCAAAAATGGATTACCCAGCCCTTGGATTTCAATACTCTTTATAATTGTTGTGCCCATTTGTTTATCAGTTGTTTTCCAGTAAATATCTTTATGCCATGAGTTGTCCAGGTTGCTCCGATAACTTGTATAGCATTGAACAAGTAACTCTGTAAGTCTCGGATTCCTCATCTTAAACATGGGAAAAATTATACATACTTTTCCGGGTTGTGAAGGTTAACGAATATAATCTAGGCAAAGTATTTAGAGCATAGGCCACACTAAATCAAAAAGAAACAGCTTAGCCAGACGCAGTGGCACATGCCTGTAGTCCCAGTGGCTTGGGAGGCTGAGGCAGGAGGAGGCAAGTTCAAAGCCAGCCTCAGCAACTTAGCAAGGCCCTAAGCAATTCAAGGAGGCCCTGTCCCAAAATAAAATATAAAAAGGGCTGGGTGTGTGGTGGTGGTTAAGTGCCCCTGAGTTCAATTCCTGGTACAAAAAAAAAAAGGAAATAGCTTAAATTGATAATCAAACCTTAAGCAGAAAAGAAAGAAGAATGTTAATTTACTCTCATTCTAACTTTTTGAACCAATAAGAGAAAAAAAGGTAACTCTTAATGCCAGCTGCAGGGTTTTTAGCTCTCCATCTCTTCCCAGTTTTATGAGATTCTTTGTTCTCATTTGGGAAGAGAAACCATCAACTGTTTACAAATAAGGAACTAACTTTGAGGCCAAAGAACACAGCATTCTTTGTGAGCATCCTTCCAGAAACTGCTCTGGAAAAAAAAGATCTTGAGAGCCTGAAGTTAACATTTCAAATTAGGCCCTGAAAGAACATAAGGTAAATGGCATGCCAGTCAATCTAACAAAAGTAGTATAATTTCTTTTTAGTGAATCAACTGGTCACGTTGTGTGTTGAGTGATAGGTTTACTTAGGGAAGGTGGAAGTTTGAGATCTGAGTTCTTTATTCCACCTCCTATTTAGTCAACTGGGTGAGAAGTCATTTCCCCTTCTTGCTTTGCTTTTAAAAAAAAAAAAAAAAAAAAGACAGGGGCGGGCAGCACAGCTTTGGCTGCCTACTTTCATTCCCGCAAAAAATTATGCATAGACCATGAGTTCTGGAACCAGACTATCTGGTATGCTCCACTAGCTGTGTCGGTTTTCTTATCTATTAAGTAGAGACAAAAATTGTATTTCTTGCATAGAGTTATATGTTAAGTGCTTCCAGCAATGCCTGGCCAGAGGCTTTTATTTCATTAAGTGTTTCCTGCTGTTGTGGTTATGGTGCTTTAACTATATTATGGGGGCCTTTGACCTCTTGGCTAAGGAATTATTTTATGAAAATATCTTAATTAATATTTATTCAATGAATTGATGTACACACAGTCAGGTAGATAACTTCCTAAGCATTTGTTGGCCTAATGGAGTGTGAGAAATAGATGGTAAAATGTAAATTTGTTGAGGGGAGAAGGGAAAGTGCATTCAGGGCTCAGTGTTGGAGGTTCCATTTACCCATCTCAGATGAGAAAAATTTGGAAGAGTTAAGCTTTGTACTGGGAAAATTAGTGATATTGTTATGAAACTAACAAGAAGCAATGGTCTGAAGGATTAATGGATGCCAGAATGAAATCTTTTGCAAGAGTAAACCAGTGTGCCTGGATACGAAGATGGATTAGAGAAAAGGAATTTGAGAAACAGAGTCACAATGTTGTTCCATTCCTGGAGTAGTACAAGCATCAGATGAACCCAGAGTTGCCATCAGATTGGACTGTCAAAGACAACTGTACTTACTGAAAATATAAAAGCCCTTGAGATTTTGTGACTTATAGTCAAAATGCAGATGTGACTTGGTTTTGGGTGACTTCATGAAACCACTTATTTTGATCGATAGACTTTTCTTTTTCCTATAATTTGAATGATTTTTCAAAGATGAAATATTAGAGTAGATAAATCTCAAGTATTAGGTGCTGCAGATGTATTTACCTGTATTCTATATTCTTAGAATAAATATGAAGGAGGATTGTTAAATGTTCCTGAATAATGATATGAGAAGTTAGGGCCAAAATATTCAAGTTTTAATAACTTCCAACTAGACATATTCAAGGGTTTATTTAAATCATAATGAGTGTTTTCTTAGGGAAGGCCACTGGTTTAAGCTTTATTTGTGAACTAATATTAAACTTTAATGAGGCAATCTAACTTTTCTCCAGACAGTAAAGAGGCAAGGATGGCTGCTCCCAGACTAGCAAAATTAAATAATTCTTTTACTCTTCCTCTTTTCCTTTTTCTCACCCCCACAGTTTGTTTTGGAAGATTCCTCTGTAAATTAGACTAAAAGTTTGTTTTGGGGCTTTCTGCTATAGGTGTTCTTGTTACAAAGATATTAAAATGTACTACTTGTTGCTTATGCCAAAGAATCATACTTTCTACACAATCAGAATACCATTCATTTATTACATGTTCACATGCTTTATCTCTTTCCCTTCTCTCCTGATCCTGCCTGCCCTCCGTAATACACACTCTTCCAAAAGGATGTTCCCTTTCTATAGCTGGAGGACTAGACTGCTACTGCTGTTGTTCCTGGCTGTGGCAGTGAGAGAATCCTGGCAGACAGAAGAAAAAACTTGTGACCTGGTAGGAGACAAGGAAAAAGAGTCAAAGAGTGAGTTGGCTCTATTGCAGAGGCTAACTCCACTGTTTAACAAAAGGTAAATGAGAAGAACCGTAAAGGGCTTGGGAGAGTATCTTTATTAATAAAGAGTCTTCTTTTTACTGATTTTATTTCACTTTTAGTCTGGAGGAAATCCATGTAAAATAACAGGTTCTGATCTGCACTTAAAATATTAGTTTTATTGGACCATAATACCCTTCTTTCTTCAATGATATGAGGAAAATTTTCAATCCAGTTGTTAGTATAACATGGTTCTCTTAACCTTTCACAGTAGAGTAGCTGGTTCTAAGACTGGATTCAGGAAACCAGCTTGTGGAAATCTAAGCATTATTTGATACCTTCATATAATAGGACTTTAGTAGTATCAGGTGAACATCTTTAGGCCTGTACATATCATTGTTGGTGTCAAGAATCTTCAGATAAATCTGAAGGTGATTCTTAAGAAACAGTGTCTTTTTGATATATGGTTCCATAATAGCGCCATATTGGGAAGAAGGATTTAGTATTTCTTTCACTGAAGAGTTTTACAAAATTATGGTTGTTTATAAAACATGGTATAGTATATATGGTATGTGCACTCTGTAAAAATAAATTTTCTCTTAAAAAAAAAAGTAGTGTGTCTCATGTTCCTGGGGAAGTAGTAAATAACACTTTAACATAGCATAGAATAAGCATTCTAGAAATATCTGAAATATCTAGCTGCATTGGGTGGTATATTGTAATCATGTATCAACAATTATGGTCTATCAGGGTCATAACTCAACAAATACTACTCAACCATGATATTAGATAAATAAATGAAGCGTGTTTTTTTTTATTATTGTCAAAGAAAGGGAGGAAAGCTGGTTCTTCCTGAGGCTAATAGCTAGTAACTCTACTCTTACTTTCTTCCCACTTTTCCTTACAGCTTTGAGAGCACCGTGGGCCAGGGCTCAGACACATATATCTACATATTCAGGGTATGCCGGGAAGCTGGCAACCACACCTCTGGAGCAGGCCTGGTACAGATCAACAAAAGTAATGGAAAAGAGACAGTAGTAGGGAGACTCAATCAGACACACATCTTCAATGGAAGTAAGATTTTCCCTGTTGATTAATCTCAAATCAATTGTTTTAACAGTCTTATTTTTATTTTTTCCCAGTCTTTTCCAGTATATGTTATGTGTAGTTTGACACATCCAAGACTATAAACCACAGGACACCTAGTTCCACTGCTGCCCTGAAACCACAGTTGAGAACATTTACATGTATGAAGGTAGTGAAAAACCAGGTGTGGCAGTACATGCCTATGATCCCAGCTCAGGAGGCAGGAGGATTACAAATTCAAGGCCAGCCTCGGCAACTTAGTGAGATCCTGTCTCAAAATAAAAAGGGCTGGAGGTGTAGCTCAGTGGTTGAGTACCCCTGGATTTAGTTCCTAGTACCACCACACACACACATATACACATACACATATAAAAAAGAACAGTCTAACCAAAATTGTGTGGCCTGTAGACCTTTTATTCACCCAAATACTTAGTTCCACACTAACCACCACCATTTCCTACCAAATTAACCAAAGCTTTCCAGTTAAATTTTAAGAGATCAAGACTTTTTGCAAAACAATTAATCTGTAAAATATTCCCCATCAACTTGTGCCAGTGGTGATATTTCTCAAGTCATAAAATCATATTGCTGTAAAGGAGTCTATGAGCACTTATGGTCTAATTCCATCCCAAAAACAAATAACTAAGGTCTCTAGTAGAGATATTTATTCCTTTAAATAATATAATAAAACATAACACAAGAGCTTTATGGCTAGGGTCAGATGAGTGGGTTCTTTACTGCTCATCATATTTCCTAATGACTTTGAAAAATTGTTTTACCTTTTTGACCTTGTTTTCTCACATGCAAAATTGGAAGCCTGTAATCCCAGTGGCTCAGGAGGCAGAGGCAGGAGGATCATGATTTCAAAGCCAGCCTCAGCAACAGCGAGATGCTAAGCAACTCAGTGAGACCCTCTCTCTAAAAAGAAAAAAATAGGGCTGGGGATGTGGCTTAGTGGTTGAGCACCCCTGGGTTCAATCCTCAGTACCCAAAACAAAAAAAATTAGAAGTAAAATCCTTACCTTATTGACCTTACATGATTGTTAAGTCAGGTGATATTTTTTGCAAAAGAACATTGAACATAGTAAATGCTAAAGAAGAGAGATGCATTACCATTTCAATAAAATCATCCACTTTGAATTTGCAAATAATTCATCTTCTCCCTGCTGCTCTTCTTTTGGTAATAAATGATTTATAATTACTTCTTCTTTTGGTATTAGCAGGTGTTCTGAAAATGTGAATCATTGTTAAGGTATAGAACCTTAACAAATATTTGTTAAGGTGAAAATAATTATTTTCACACTACCAGTTGCCTATCTTAATGTGGAAAATTAAGATGATTCCTACATAGATATGTGGTTCTTAGTTCCTAAAACAAGGGAACACGCTTTGTAAAGAAGCAAAGTTTTAGCATGGCACATCTGATATACAGAGCTCATTCCCATAAGGGTTATTTTAATTAAAACTAATTTCACTGATTCCTTAATTCCACTCTGCCATCCTACCTAGAGTTGCCTCTCCTTTCCCCCTTACCCCATAGCACCATTTTCCTTGTCCCTCAGGTAATTGGATCATGCTGATCTATAAAGGGGGTGATGAATATGACAACCACTGTGGCAAGGAGCAGCGTCGTGCAGTGGTGATGATCTCCTGCAATCGACATACCCTAGCGGTGAGGCACCCTGGAATATATAAACCTAGGGAAGAGATTCAAAGGATTGACCTGAGGTGGAATATTCAGAGGGGATAAGATTCTTACATTGGGGTGGACAGAAAAGTATAGGTCAATTTTCCCTATGTCCAACACCTATTTTCCATCTTAAATGGAAGTAGACTACTGAACCAGGAGGAAGCAATATGGTTTTTGGGTTTTTTCTTTTGTTGGATATTTTATCACAAACACTGTGTTCTGTCCTCTCATTAGGACAATTTTAATCCTGTGACTGAGGAGCGAGGCAAAGTCCAAGATTGTTTCTACCTCTTTGAGATGGATAGCAGCCTGGCTTGCTCCCCAGAGGTCTCCCACCTCAGCGTGGGTTCTATCTTACTTGTTATGTGAGTATTCTTTTCCTATAGCTACTTGGTGGTATATAGGCACAAATGGTGGTGGGTGCATGTGTTATACTAAATTAGGAAAGATGATCATGTAAACATACTCTGACTATAAACTATTGCAGGTTTTTAAGAAATTAGATTTAATGTTTAGTCCCCCACAAGTGTTTGCATTTGGAGATGCTTTTTTTTTTTTTTTTTAATCCACTGGAAGGCTGGACAGTTTTGAATACTATCCTATTAAAATGATTAGAACTATAGAAAAACAGAATTATGTATCTGGTTATCCTTGGTTACACACTAGGTCACATTTTCTTCTGAGCCTTTGTTTCTGTCAGACTGACAACACTCGTAGCTGGTTTTCTAAAGAAGCTTCCCTTCCACCCCCTACCTTCTCCCCACCATCCCTTTTCCACAAATGTAGCTTAGGAAACTGTTAACATTGAATACAGGGGTCATCCTTAGTATCTGAGTTTTAGCTTTTCTCTGTTCGTTTTGAGTATTTTTTTGATTTGACCCAAATTGGCATTAAAATCATGATTTGTATTGGCTTCCCAAGTTGGAAGTACAGACTCATACCACCATGTTCAGTTTTGGTCTTTAAGTACACGTCTTTTCTACAGATTTGCATCACTGGTTGCTGTCTATGTCATTGGAGGTTTCTTATACCAGCGACTAGTGGTGGGAGCCAAGGGAATGGAGCAGTTTCCCCACTTAGCCTTCTGGCAAGATCTTGGCAACCTGGTAGCAGTAAGTAACAAGGCAACTGGCTGGGTCTATAGCCTTCATAGAAGGTTGGGTAACCAGTTATCCTGGTTTGCTGAGAGTTTCCCGGGATACAGGACACTGAGTGCTAATACTACAAAAGTCCCTTCAAGTCAAAACAGTTGGCTGTCCTAGTACAAACTAGTAAGTGGCATAGCGTAAGTTTCTGGCCTTGCTAAGATGTGGCTGGAAGGTCAATACTGTGAATTTGATGATCTCCCAGATTGCTACTGGGGCAGATTGGGGATTGATGCAGCAGAGAAGCTGTGGCCTAATTAGAAGATACACTTGTTTTCCTAAATTGAAATTAGGCTAATCCTTGGATGTTTTGAGTTTGTCATTATCCCTGGCAAAAACCAGTTTTGTCACATTCTTAGACCATAAATATGAACTTTGTCTTTTTAAGTCGGATATTCCAAACTCTCATTTCATTTGCTTTTCCTACAGGATGGTTGTGACTTTGTGTGTCGTTCTAAACCCCGAAATGTGCCTGCTGCATATCGTGGTGTGGGGGATGACCAGCTGGGAGAGGAGTCAGAAGAAAGGGATGATCATTTATTACCAATGTGATTGCACTTTAAAATGTCCAGCCTCTTTAGTCCCCCAAACCAAAGCATACTCAGCCAGATTTCTCAAGCAGTCTCTACTCCATTCTTGCTCTTATATCATTCCTGCTTTCCAGTTTGCTGTTGATTTGCATCCTCTTCTCACTAGAACTTCCTTCCCTTTGTTCCCTATCTTGTTTTTCTTTTAGAGAGGTGTTACTTTTAAGAGATAATGAGACCCGTGAAAACAGAGGTGCTGCACTCTCTTGCTATCAGAGGGTACAGGTAGGACAGTTAAAAGTGGGCAAAAGGGTCACTGGCCCTTTCTTTTTTAATGCATTTTCACAAATTTTTGAGACACTGGATTTCTTTAATTAAAGAAAAAGCAAAGAAGCATTATTTATACAGGTTTGATTGCTTTCATGCTATAACTCTACCCTACGATAGTCACCATGAGAATCTGGATGATATTTCTTGCTGCTTGGATCTGCTTTGTAGTGATTACTTGGTTGCAATCCAAGTATTCCCATTTGGTCTGAGCCAAATGTTCTAGATTTGATCTCCCACATCTGGGATTAGACAGGAAAATGTGAAATTTCCTAATTACAGGATTATAAGGTACCATCACACCATTGTCCTTGGGATGATATAGCTGTAATTGGGCCGGCCCTGGATTGTGGTCTTGTGGTTATCAATCCATGTGTGGCCAAAATGCCTAATCCAGCAATCTAGTCCATTGGAAAGACAAGTTGAATCAGCAAATATGTTTACCTTATCTCCATGACAGCTTTCTTCTATTGTAGTAAAAGCTGGAAAAGCTGTTCTTGTTTCCCTCTACCAGTATTGTAAACATATGTTGCACTTTTTTTCACAGGCATATTGGTTTTTGAACACCCACCCGCCCCCCCCCCCAAAAAAAATCTTCTGGAAAGGGAATGGAAGCAGAAGTGGAACACTGAGGGTTCTAAGGTCCTCTGCTCTGGGTGTGGAATGCTGCTGCACCTGTCCCTTCTGCTGGCTCAGGGAAGTGTCTTCTTGCCCACATTTCTGTGGGGAAAGGTTTTTAATCCTCTGATGCTTCTATCTTTCTATTTAGGCCATGTGCCCAGAATCCCAGGCTGATATTTCTGTCTATAATAGTGAACCCCTGGGCCGCTAAGAGTAACATGGCTCCACTGGACACAAAAGAGGGGTAGAATCAATAGGAAGGGGGCCTTTTATAAACCTTTAGAGAAGAAATGAAATTATTTCATCTTTGGACTTTAATACTATTGGAATGTTTTTGTTTTTCTTCTTTCTAAACAGGGAAAATAATGTTATAAAAGCATCTCCTTTGTCATTATTTGTTTGCATCCTTCCCCCATACCCTGGTGTTTTAAATGAAAAATAATACACCACTTTTGTACAAAAACACTTAATGATTAAAAAACAAACAAAACATGCTGGCCTAGTCATTTGTGAAAAACAGGAGGGTAGAGCTACTGGAATGGAGTAAGAGACCACTGAGACCAATTTTCATCCTTTACTGAGGAGGAAAAAAAAATATTTAATATTTTGTTGTATAAGGAATAGCGCCTAAGGTAGGTACTTATAATCCTGACCTCAGCCCCACACACTCCTGTTTTATAAAGCTATAAGAAAGAAAGTTGGAATTGAAAGAGTAAAAGGTTAACAGGTAAACTGGAAGGGAGCAGGGGGATGTGGAAAAAATGACAACAGCCACACCATGTGCCAGTCAAACACTTTTAGTCCCTGCAGCAAATCAGAAAGATTCCAACCAAGTTTCTACCCTGGCTGGTGACCCTGCCATGGATGCAGGAAAAATATTCAATACTAAGGGAATAAGTGATAACAAAATACTGAGCCACAGCTACAGTGGGACAATCCAGAAGGAAGAGGGAAAGTACCAGAATTTTGCTACTTGTGTCACACAAGCTAGAAAAACCCTACCTCTCCCACTGGAGAAGCAAAACTACATTCCACCCATTTCCCTGCCTTACCATACACATATTTCTCCTCTTGGAAAACCCTGGCTAGACGCTCCACTCCAGGATAAGGCTGAGTAGTCCTAGTTCTCTGGACTGCCTTTGTTACAAAGACTGGATTGGGGTAGGTGGGATTGATGAGAACTGTAAAGATTATTTTAAAGTGAAACCCAAAGAAAATATCAAAGCTGCCACTATGTAGCACCAGCAACCAATTCTTGCACTTCTCTTCCCTGTCTCAGTAATCTCCCTACAGAAGGTCACATAATTCGAATAGCTCTTTCTTCCCTGCAAAGTCTGCTGGTACCAGGTTATAACCTGGACAGTGGGGAGTGTCTGCCTTCGGCTGGTTTGTGCAAGAGGGCCACCTTAGGTCTCCTTCAGGACATTTATCTTGGCACAGATCTTGAGGGCAGGGCCCAATTTGATGTTCATGGCACTCATAAGATGTTCTTCTTTAAGTAATAAAAGGGCCTGTCCATCAATCTCCTGGGAACGAAACTCTTCTGCAATTTCTTGGCAGCCTAGAAGGCAATGGTGAGACCATGTATTAGAAACTGCATGGTAGAACAAGAGAGAAGAAATAATCCCAAAGTCTTTGCCCTAAATTCAGTAATATAAAGGTATAAGATGGTAAGCTTTGAAAGCAAAAATGAAATTAGAGACACTGGTTATCTTAAAAATGAAAAGCCAGATGTAGCTATAATCCCAGCAACTGAGGAGACTGAGGCAATAAGATTAAAAGTTCAAAGTCAGCCTCAGCAACTTGAAAAGACCCTGTCTCAAAAATGAAAAATTGGCTACAGATGTAGCTCTGAGGTAGAGCACCCCTGAGTTCTATCCCCAATACTAAAAAGAATAAAACAACATCAAGAAAGGAATAATAACCTAAGTTGTTCAGCCATAGAAGTAACTTCATGTTGGGTATGGTGGCGTATGCCTGTAATCCCATCGACTCAGAGGCTAAGGTAGGAGGATCATGAGTTCAAAACCAGTCTTAGAAACTTAATGAGAAACTAAGCAACTTAGTGAGACCCTGTCTCAAAAAATGGAAGGGCTGGGGATGTAGCTCAGTGTTAAAGCCCCTGGGTCGAGTCCCTAGTATCCCACCCCACTCCCAAAAAAAGAACTTACTTCAAACAAGAAGGAAGGCATAGCCCCTGCTCATTTATTTCTAGATGGCTTGGCAACTGCTGGTAATCAATTGAGACTTTATACAAAAAGTTATTATTTGAAATCAGCCAAAGGAAAGCTGCAGAGGGCACTGTTTGTCATCATTGGACCAACTGGTAGTACAGTTTGACAAGATAGGGAATATAGGAGGAACACCCAAGTGTGGAGAAAAAAAGTTTTAGACGTGTTTGATGTAAAGTGAGAGTTCATATAGGTAGTTGTGTATTTGAAGATCAGGTGCTCATGGAAGGATCTGAGCTCTATATAGATTTGGCAGATGTCAGTTATGTATGATGATTTAAATCATGAAAATACATGATGTCATCTAGTGAGAGTATATAAGAGGAGAGGCCCCAAACCAGCTATCCTTAAGGAAAATAACAGAAGAGCGAGCCTTTTGTGAGAGGAAATAATCAAAGGAGAGTACCCTAATCAAAGAAATACTGCCAAAGGTGAGCAGCAATTCCTGACTTGTGAAATGTTATAAATGTTCTGCTCTATGCAATGTTCTGAGAGTAAATGAAATGTCAATGAAAATCCTTTGTAAAATGCAAATGTGTTAAATAAATGAAGTGTCCCCATTGCTCAAAAAATTTTTAAAATAAAACCAGAGAGAAAGAGCAATAATATATGCATGTTTTCTTGTATGTTGGCAAAAAGATTATATCAAATAATAATGAGGACAGGGTGGTTTTTTTAATGGAGAACAGTCCTATCTTGAATAAAAATAGGCCAACAATGGTCCCTCAGTTTCTAACCCCGCCGTTCTTCACTGAAAAAAGTCTTACCCAGGCATGGTGGTGCATGCCTATAATCCCAGTTTCCTGGGAGGCTGAGGCAGGAGGATCACAAGTTCTAAACAATTTAGTGAAACCCTGTCTCAAAATTAAAAATTAAAAAAGCTGGGGATATGGCTCAGTGGTACAGCACCCCTGGGTTCAATCCCCAGTACCAAAAAAGGGGAAAACCTTATACATGGTGAGAATTGTAGTTAATCACATCAAAATAATTTTTATCCAAAAATTATTGGTGAGAAATAAAGTTGAATCATAAAAAAACCAAATTGCAAAATTTCTCACACAGTAGAAGACAATATCAACCCAGAAGGAAATTAAGAAACCAAACTGTGGGCAAGCAACTTGAATAAATATCAAGGCAGAGTACTATCACATTCAAGCCCATGCTGCTTACAGGTTAGTAATGTTCCCTCATACAAAGGCCCATGTGGAATGATCCAAGAAAAATGAAGACTTGGGTTCTGTTAGAGATCCCTCTGTACCTTGGAGAGAAGCGATAAACTCATACACCTCCTCTACACTCCAACGACTAGGATTGCTGGACAGGAACACAGGGTTGATGCCTTGTAATTCTGGTGTGGGGGGAGCTGTAATGGTGTTCCCAAGGTCACGATCTCCATGTCCAGCTCTTACTGACAATGGCCCAGGAGATGTTGGGGAGAGCGCTTCATCATAACTGGAATTATCTGAACCCCGGCTAGAGTCCTCTTGACCCTATAGAAAAAAATGACAAAACAGTAAAGTCAGGAATAACAGTGTCATAAATGCTTCTCTTCCCTCCACCACCACCCTAGCTTAGACATAGCGGGAAAACTAGTCTTAACGTATGTGAAATAATCTGCACATTATTTGCAAATGCCCAAAGTCTACTCTCAAGTGCCTTTCAAGTATGAACTTCCTTGATTCTCTTCTTGTATTAAAAGAGATCTAGATTGTCTTCGCTTAAGTACAATGTAAGGATTAATAGATATATGAACCAGCAGTGAGGAAAAAGGAGATAAAGGCACTCAGGATCTCTCAGAATATGAAGTAACACAATCAATAGGAAACCAAAGTTCTGGTCTTGTATCCTTTCACATGGGCAAAGGATTGCCTTGCAAGGGAAAGAAAAAGGCCTATTTTAGAAATAGCTGGCTCAGTAACAACAGCTCACCCGGTGACGCTTGCCCTGGATCTTGGCACGGGCAATGTCAGAGGAGCTGCGGCGGGGTCCACGCCTACGAACACGAGCATAGTTGGCTTCCTGAAACTCTTTCATTTTTTTCCTCTTCAACCGGAACTGATGGCTACAGCTCACATTGTACCTATAAATCAGGGCATATACAGGATGTCAAGGCACTAGAAGAGAATATTTGCTACCCTGCCCCACACAGCAATTGGTACTTTAGGAGCTGATTTGGACAAAGGAATGAAAACAAAAGAGACACAAAGTGTGTGTTCGCTGTGAGATGACCCTGGGGAAGCAAGGTAACATTAGATGGAGAAACTAGTGCTCAAGGCAAGGCAGGCAATGCACACAGTACCTCTTTGCACAAGTCATGGAGCAAAACCTCTTAGAGCCACGAAATTGCTCTGCAGGGGCATACTTCCCACAGTACTCGCACTTCAGGAGATTCGCCTTCTTATCTAACTCTGAAAAACAAGGAGAGTTACGATGGGCTTTTGTTGCCCCTAAATCATATTACACCAAGAGTTGGATTCTAATTTTCCCAAAGACCTACACAACCAAACTGAGAATTCCTAAAACCAAACACCATGATGAATTACCCTTCAAGAAGATTATAAAGTCCTCAAAGTCTTCCCTTTTTGTTTTCCAGACTGGGTATTGAGCTCATGGTTATACTAGACTTCCCTATATCCCCAGTCCCTTTTATTTTTTATTTTAAGACAGGGTTTCACTAAATTGCCCAGTATGGCCTTGAACTTGTGATCCTTCTGCCTCAGCCTCCCAGGTAGCTGGAATTACAGGTGTGCACTGCAGTATCCACCAGCCCTTAAAGCCTTATTATTTCCACTTTAAGCCTGATTATTTCCATTTTAAATGTCTTACTAATTTTATCCTAATTCAACTCAGATTTCAATATGACTCCATTTCTTAAATAGGAAAGAGGAACTAATTATTAATGCCTAGGAAGATATCCAATCCCTCTCCCACAAAGATTTCCAAAAGCATGGAGGAAATTTTAAATAAAAGTCCTCACTATAGATTATTAAAATCTAAAATAAGGAGAGCAGGAAGTTGTGAATTTAAATGTCCTATGTGGAAACCAAGGAGAAAAAGGAAAAAAGGGCAGGGGGAGGTACCTCAGTAAAATAGAAGAGAGACTAGTAGAGAAAGGGGAACAGGGAGAGGGAGGAGGGGAAGGAAAGAGGAGGTAAAGGGAATAAAACTGACCAAATTATATTGTTATATTGTGTGCACATAACACATATATAACAAATCCCACTATTATGAATAATAACAATGTACCTATTAAATATATTTTAAAAATAATTTAAATGTCCCTCTTCTTTTTCTTTCTAGTGCTGAAGATCAAACCCAGCTAGGTAAACACTGTACCATAGAATTCCAGCCCCTATATCATCTTTTGGAAAATATATCCTTATATAGTAAACGATAATTCAACAAGTTACTTTAGCTTGGTAAAACACTCCTCACCCTATAACTCCTTTTGTGTGATTCTATATACTCTGATATACAATATGGTTTCTGTGTATAGATGGACTTCATCTAATTCCTACTTTAAATAAACAGAAAATTACTATTTTACACTGAGTCCTCAAACATTCCCATGAGCCTCTTTCTCCCAGGTGGGTCTCTAAATAATACTTACCAGCAGAAGGGCTGTCCCCTCCCAAGGGTCCACTTGACTGACTCTCATTCAGTCCAGTTTGGAGGCCAGTCTGTAGTGGCTTCTCAGACTCCTTCAGTAACTGAGAACAACCCACCTGTCCCAGAAAAAGTTTTTAATTAAGGTAGCCTAATTCCTTTCTGCCTCTCTACAGTGTTCCCTAACACTTCCTATCATCATGTCCTTGCCTGCATCTCTGAGTTAATGGTCAAGTCTGGCTCAGAGAAAATTCCTTACAGTACTGCAATCAAGAATCTTCTACTTTTTTCAGATAAGCTACTAGAGAACAAGTTCCTAGCCTGGTTCCCTCTATCTTATCCTTCCCTTCCTAAGGTACAGGGGACACAAGAAAAATCAGGATACCTGGGTTATAATCCTGGTTCTGTAACTCATATTCTAGAAAAGTTCTCTACTATAATTTTCTTCATTATAAAAATACCTAGTTTACCTATCTAAAAAGTTTTAAAAGGTGATTTTCTTCCTTTTCTTCTCTTCCCAACATTTTTACTGTCTGGTCCACAAACATATGTGCTTTCCTTTCTTCCTTTCCTTCTTTTGCAACTAAATAAACAAAATAAATAAATCATTCTCTAATAATTAATAAATTAACAATTAATAAGTTCTGTACCTTTTTTTTATTTTCTTGGTACTTGGGATTGAACCCAGAGTGCTTTACTACCGAGCCACATCCCCAGCCCTTTTTATTTTTAATTTTGAGACACGTTGAACTAAGTTGCTTAGGGCCTCACTAAGCTTCTGAAGTTGACCTTGAACCCACAATCCTACTGCCTTGGCTTCCCAAGTAACTGGGATTACAGGCTTGGTGCCCAGCTGCCTTTGTTTTTAGAGGAATTTGAAGACAAAATCAGACCAAATGCCCTCCTGAAGTCCCACCATATGGCCCTGTTCTCACCGGGAAAGGTTCCGCTCCTTCCTGGATAACAAAGCCTTCAATGATGTGGGTGAGAATCTGGGGCTTCACAATGGCCTGTGGGGGTTTGGAGTCTCCCATTTGTCTGGACACCATGGATAGTGTAGGAGGTGGTGCTGATGGGGCAGGAGTCAAGGCTACCAGTTCATTGCTTGGGGTACTAGCATTCACATTGGCCACAGGTTCAGCTTTCTCTGGAAAACAAACACACATTAAAGAACAAATATGGGATAATATAATGAATCCACCTATTAGCTGAGCCAGCCTGATTTTCCACAATAAATTATGTTCTCCTTTGATCATTCACCCTCTGATTATATTTCTGGATCTACCAAATATTTAGGCCCATTTTCTACTGAACCAGAATTATCTGTAGCTCTTTCAGAATAATTTTCTATTCTTTGTGTGTTCAATAATAGCATTTTAGAAACCAGTTACCTCCAAGACTACTCTTCTCCTCCATGACTTTTGGGCTCTCTGCTGCTGGAGAAGCCTTGGCAGGAAGTATTGAACCCAAAGTGGAGATATCATCTCTCTCTTCCTCAGACTCAGCTTTGCGTTTCACAGCCAGTGTCTGAGGTTTACCCTGTACAGTAAACAACAGGGGAAAAAAAAAAAAAAAACAAGATTTAGGCATAAAGAATGAAAAGGAATTACAATTACTTCTATACTTTCAGAGAAGACTTTCTGAACTCCCTATCTCCTGCTTCATATACACTAAATTCTTGGTCATCCCTAATTAGTATAACGTCTACATAAGGACAAAACAAAATGCAATACCATTTTAATGCATAGTCATAACTTAGACCACTGTGGCCCAAACAAAAACTGTCTTTCCAAAGATTGTTTTGGTTAAGGCTCTCTTCTTTGCTGTTATCGTTCCTTTAGATATATACAATTTTTTATTCATTTTTTTAAAATTAGAGCTTTACAGTTACACACAGTAGTTGGGTTCATCCCGACAAACTCATACATACATAGAATTTTGATTTTAGTTCATGATCCTTTCCTTTTCTTCGCATCTTCTCTCCCCTCTGCTTTCTCCTTCTTCTACTAGACTTTCTTTGCTCATCTATTTATTCATATTTGATTGGTTCCTTTTACTTATATATAAAAGTGAAATTCCCTATGAAATATTTATATATCCCTGTGGAATATTAATACATGATTTTTAAGAATTCATTCTGCATTGCCTTCCCTCATCTACTCATCTACTGCCTCTCAAACTCATTTTTCCATATTACTCATCTCCCCTTTATCTTTATGACATCCTATCCTTCCCTCTCCCTTTCCTTTATTTTACTCTAGCCTCCACATGAGAAAAAACATTCAAGTTGAGTTTCTGAGTTTGTCTTATTTCATTTGGCATGATATTCTCCATTTCTATACATTTACTGGCAAATGCCACTATTTCATTATTTTTTTATGGTTAAGTATAACTACATTGTGTGCATGTGTGTGCACGCGCATACATATAAATACATATATACACACACACACTACAATTTTTTTAATCCACTCATCTACTGTCAAGCACCTGGGTTGTTGATTCCATAATTTGGCTACTGTGAATTGTGCTGTTATAAACATTGAAGAGACTATATTGCTACAGCATACCAATTTTAGATCTTTTGGAAAAATATCAAGCAGTGGGATAGCTAGTTAGGCTACCTCAATCTAACTTAGTGTATATCCCAAACCTCAGAATGATTTACAAGTACAAAGTTCAGATGTTATACATATTAAATCTATGACTCTTATAAAAAGAGCACATAAACACCAGTACCAAATTTCTCAACACTTCATTCCCCTACTCAATTTGAGTTCTAGTTCCATTCAGTACAGGTCCACTCTCATGGGTAGCAGCATCAGACATCACTCACCGGTAGATGCACAGACTGCATGTAGAAGGCAGCAGGAACCTGGGCTACAACAGGTGAAGAGCTAGTAGCCCCACCCTTAACCACATGTGCTGTCCCCTGCACAGAAGCAAGGGTCATCCCGGGGGCCAACGTAGGAGAACACTCCTGCAGTGCACCAGGAGCCTGGGATGAAGGTGGTGAGGAGGCCAAATGGGCCTGGCCAGGCTGCACTGTACCTGGCATCCCCCGGGAAGTAGGTACAGCAGCTGCCAGCTGTGCCAAACCCAAAGCCTGTGCCTGGGCTGTACCTGGTTGCCGGGTACCCACAACTTGCACGGGGATATGGGGTGGTGGTTGCTGGGTAGCTGACATCTTAGCAGCACCTAACTGAGGAGGTTTAATAGGTGCTACAGGTGGTTTGGACTGGATGGGAATGGGTGGCTTGGGGGTTGGGTCAGGTGGAAGGGACAGGGGTGAAGACTGAAGCATGGGCTGAACTACAAGGGTTTGAGCTTGCTGCTGGGACTGGGATGGTGGGACCTGCTGAGTAGGTGGGACCTGTGGTGGCTGAGGGGCAGTGAGGGTTGTGGCTTGCTGCTGCTGCTGCTGTTGCTGCTGCTGCTGTTGTTGCTGCTGCTGCTGCTGTTGTTGTTGCTGCTGCTGCTGCTGCTGAGCCAACTGGAGATGTGTAGCTGTGTGAAGTAGCTGGGACTGCCGGTGTTGGAACTGTTGCTGGTGATGAATGGCAATCTGCTGTTGGATCACTACCTGCTTCTGCTGGAGGTGGATCTGCTGCTGCTGCTGAATCAGAGAATGGGGCTGGATCTGCGTGTACGTGGCTATAGGAACAAACCCAGAATATTACAAAGGGGAAAAAAGAACAGAAAATAATAACCCTTCAAAATTAAAAGTAAAATCATTTTCCAAGGCTTACCTAGTTTTAAACTACACTGAATAGAAATCTAGCCTGTACAGAACTTGGACATCACTTCATTCATATTCTTTCCACTAAGTCAAAACATTACTAAACGTAAACATTATCTAGTGTAGATACCATAGAAAAACTCCCTGGCTCAATCAACATCCTAACTCAGTAATTTCAAACAAAACTTATCCTTTTACTCTGTATTCAGGAGTACAGAGGTTGGCTCTTTCTCCATGTGATTAGACTTTGAGTTTTGCAAAGGCTGATTCTATGTTTTATTCACTTTCACACCCCTAAACAGAGTCCAGTGCTGACACACAAAAAATATTCACTGAAAGAATACCAACAAAGTTAGAGACACCAATATCTTTTCATCAATGTCTCAGTTTTCAAAAATTCATCAGGTTAGGTTACCATCTAAGAACTCTGAGGAGTCAGTAGCTGCAGGCTCAGACTTTTACAATCTCCAACCTTCCATATTTTACCAGACTGTCCAGAGAACACATAAAGTATGTATAAAATATGTAATGAGAGCACTGTGGATATATAAGTGCTATAGTATCCTGTTGAGCACACCTGTAATACCAGTTACTTGGGAGGCTGAGGCTGGAGGATCACAAGTTCAAGGCCAGACTGGACAGTTTTGTAAGACTCTGTCTCAAAAATAAAAAATAAAAAGGGTTGGGGATGTAGCTCAGTGGTAGAGCACCCCAAGTTCTATCCTCAGTACCTCAAAAAAACCACAAATGCTATGGTATTTAAATACCTAGTTATTAGTAATGTCTAATTAACTCATTAAATTTTTGTGACCAAATTATTCAAACATACCAATAACTAAGGTATTAGAAACAAAGAAAGCAGAAAAAAATTAACATTACCAAGGAAGATACATCTAACTATATTTTACCCACTATATCTTATCTGAAAGGAAGTATAAACTACTTACAGCTATTATTATTATGTTTTCCTTTTTATCCTCATCACTGATACAGATGATCACAATTTGACTATATTAAATCATGGTTCTATTTGATAATCTTAAATGTTCTAAAACATTTATATATATAAAACATTTTGGGTTTTGTTTTGTTTTGTTTTGTTTTTGGTACTGGGTATTTAACCCAGGGGCAGCCCTTTTTATTTTTTATGTTGAGTAAGGGTCTCACTAAGGTGCTTAGATCCTTGTTGAGTTCCTGAGGCTAGCCTTGAATTTGTGATCCTTCTGCTTCAGCTCCAGAGTCACTGGGATTACGGGCATGCGCCACGATGCCTGGCTAAAGTATTTATATTATATCTGTCCTACATTGGACCAACTAACTACCATTAAACAGAATTAATATCCTATACTAAACTGTAAGTAACATGAGGACACAGAATCTGCTTTAGAAAGATGTATCAGCACCTCCTAGAACACAGTAGGCAATTCAGTAAGAACTGGGTTCATGAGTAAGTAGAATGAGTAAACTACAGAACTCAGGGGCCTAGGAAAGTAAACAAGAGTAACTTAAAACCTGATTGTTGCCTGGAAGATACAGATAAGACCTTTATCTGTTAACTATTTTCCTGTCCCTGAACTAATACACTCAAGGCTGATGTAATTCTCTTTCCTTCCACTACTCCAGGGCCAAGCGAAAAACGGGGCAAAGAAAGGTAATTTGAAAGATTTCAAATAAGTTCTGAGAGATTTATGATATTATGTGAGGTGATAATATACCTGAGCTAATGAGGGTCTGGCTGGGCGCAGGTGTAGCTGTCCGTGTCAAGTTCATGCCCACATTCTGTTGACCACTCCCATCAGCATCTGCTTTCTTGGCTGCTGCACTTTCTGCCTCTGTCTGGCTGCCCTGGCTCACAGTCACCGTTTGGGCCGCAGGCAAGGGCTGAACCACTCCTGTGCCCTTCCTGGGACAGCTTCCACCACCCATTCCTGAAGAAGGCAACTGACCCAAACCCCCTGGAGCTTGGCCACCTCCACCTGGACCCATTGGCCCTGAGAGGCTGTTTCCACTGCCTCCACCAGCTTGGCTGAGGTTGAGAGATTGGCCTGAGGCCCCTGGAGAAGCCTGTGCCACAGCTAGGGCCTGGCTAGAGGCCTGAGAAAGGCTAGAGACAGGGGAGGCTCCAGGAGGTATGGCCTTCTGAGTGGAGCCTTGCATTTGGGGTCCTTGAGCTGAGGCCTGTTGATTCCTCACTGCCAAGTTCTGCACCTGAAAAATATTTAAAAAACAGATTTCTCTGATTGATTAAAAAACAGCAGATAGCTATAGTGTCTTATTCATAGCCTACCTCAACTTGTACCCCCACCTCCAACATATATTAAAGGCCTTCTAGTCTCCCAAGGAGGAACTTTGTAGATACATCTGATTTTTTAGCCTCCTCCATTCACTATTAAGACTATCATCAAATTTTATCATTTATTCCTAGAAAATCTCTTTGATTTTCCCTTTCCTCTCCATTCATTCATTCATTCAGCAGTTACTACACAGCTACACTTCAAATACTACACTAAATACTGATAATGCAGGTATGAAAGACACAGTCTTTACTCCTAATAAAAACTTTCTAATAAAATTATGTAATAATACGCACAAATATAAATAAAGTTCTATGGAAATACAGAGGAGGAAAATCAAGTCACACTGGGGAGATCAAAATGACTTCCTAAAATGAGTGATATATTATCTAAGACTGTAAGTCATAGTGAAGATGGTGATGTGAAGAAATAGCTAAGAGCATTTGCAAGGACACAAACCCACAAAAGAGCACTGTACTTTCAGAAATCATAATTATTTCAGGCTGGGGATATAGCTCAGTTGGTAGTGCTTGCCTTGCATGCACAAGGTCCTGAGTTCAACCCCCAGTACCAAAAAGAAAAGAAAAAGAAATTATAACTATTTCATTATGTTTGGATTGAGTTGCAGGAAGTACAAAGAAATGAATCAAGGAAGGTAGGTTGAGGCTGGAAGCTAAAAACATACTAGATTATTAAGGGCCTATTGTGTTAAGGATAATCTGAACTTCAGTTTAGACAGCAAGTTTATGTCTTATTCATTATATAGTCCCAGCACTTCATGCAGCAACTAGCACATAGTGCTCTATGAATGAGAGAAGAAATTATGACTCCCTAAATGATTATAGGAAGCCACTGAAAACACTAATCAGCACAAACATTACCAAGGGCTGGGGTCTAGTTTAGTGCACATGCACATACACACCCTGAAACCTAGAATTCCACAAGGGAAATTCCTACCATATACAACAGGATGCATATACAGGAATTATCACACCATCACTGTTGAGATTAACAAAAGCCTACAAACAACCCAAACTGCCATTTATAGGAGAAAAAGAAGCCAGGCATGGTGGCACATACCTGTAATCCCAGCAACTTCGGAGGCTGAGGCAGTAGGACAGCAAGTTCAAAACCAGCCTCAGCAACTTAGCAAGGCCCTATTCAACTAAGTGAGACCCTATCTCAAAATTTAAAAAGTAAAAAGGGACAGGGATGTGGTGCTGGGAGCCATTAGCCAAGTAGGTATGACAATTTCCTTGCCAGCGTACCCCATGTTGCAGTGACATTGAATGTAGGTGACCTTGCTCAAGGACCAAGGCGGATTAGGGCGTTCCCGGTTTAGGTTCCAGGTTTAAGGTTTAAGATTATTCCTGCTGGGAATAGGGCGCATCCTGCTGCCTGAGTTCCCCTTGAGTTCTCACGGGATTTAGACAGTATATTTTGGAGATAGAAGCCCAGTGGAGGTGAATTTGGGCAGAGAACGTGGATTTGGGCAGAGAACGTGGATTTCCCCAGAACGTGATTGTAGACGGCTGGTGTGAGTTCGGGAATAAAGAGTTGCTGTTTGAATCTACAAGCTGTGTGGTGGCTCGTGATTGTGTGCCCAGCCAGACTGCGGCATTTGTGCCCAGCCAGACTGCGGCAATGTGGCTCAGTGATTAAGCACCTCTGGGTTCAATTCCCAGTTCCAAAGGAAAAACAAAAAGAGAAGATGAATAAAAAAAGAAGAAAAAAATGAAACAACTGTAGTATATTCATACTATATAATATTATATAGAAATTAAAATTAATCAACGATGGCTACAAAACAAATAGAACTTGAAAATATGCTATTAAGAAAGTATTCTCAGTCAAGGTACTCTTTTGCCTACATGATCAATAAAAGTAATTGGAAAATAAGTTAAAAAAACCATTCTCGGGCTAGGGATGTGGCTTAAACGGTGGCACACTCGCCTGGCATGCGTGCGGCCCGGGTTCCATCCTCAGTACCACATACAAACAAAGATGTTGTGTCCGCCGAGAACTAAAAAATAAATATTAAAATTCTCTCTCTCTCTCTCTAAAAACAAAAACAAAAAAAACATTCTCAGTCCAGGTGCAGTGGTGTGAACCTGTGATCCCAGCCACTGGTAGACGGAGGCAAGAGGATCTCTTGATCCCAGGAGTCCAAGGATAGTCTAGGCAACATAGAAACACACCACCATAAAGAAAAGTGTTCTCTGCCCAGCACAGTGGTGCACACCTGTAATCCCAGTGATTCAGGTGGCTGAAGCAAGAGGATCACAAATTTAAGGCCAGCTTTAGCAATTTAGCAAGACAATGTCTCAAAATAAAATTTAAAAAGTTAAGGATGTAGTTCAGTGATACAGAGCCCCTGGGTTCAATCCAGTACTACCACCAAAAAAAAAAAAAAAAAAAAAGTATTCTCACAAATAAAGATTATATACAAGTGCCTCATAAATTTAAACAAAAATTGTGTGTGTATGTGTGTATATGTGTGTATGTGTGTGTGAGAGAGAGAGAGAGAAAGAGAGAGAGAAGGGTGAGGGTCTGGGATTTCCTTCAAATTAATCCACAAGCAGAGGACCTAAATAGAATGGCAACGTGCCAATAATTTTTGTCTGAAAATTTTTCATGATCAAAAGTACTTCTTTTTTTTTGGTACTGGGGATTGAACTCAGGGGTGCTTTACCAATAAGCTACATCCCCAACCCTTTTTGTTTTTCCTATTTTGAGACAAAGTCTCATTAAGTTGCTTAGGGCCTTACTAATTTGCTGAGGCTGTCCTCAAACCTGTGATCCTTCTGCCTCAGCCTCCAAGATGACATTTTTAGAAATATACAGAGATGCAATAAGACTATATAAAAGGGACCCAAAGGAAGAATGAACCTAGGAATCAGAATGATTATTATCATGGGTAGGGGTAGGCAGTGTATGGAAGCAGGGACTGCTTATTACACTTTTATTTTTTGTGGTGCTGAGGATTGACTCAAGGCCTTACACATGCTAGACCAACAACATTTTACCAGGAAATTATACTCCTAGTCTACTTATTATTTTGTTAAGAAATTACTGAGTAAATAAATAAAAGTGGACCAATGAGGACTACTGTAGTCAAAGACTATGAATTATCTAATTCTGTGTATCACAGGAACAATTTTTTTTTTAATTTGTAACAATATGTTTTCTTATTTCAAAACAGTGATAATAACATGGAAGAGGATCACAAGAAGACAAGTGTGAAGTCAAGAAGGCCATTAGGAAACTGATACAGTAAGTCAGGTAAAAAATAAGAACCTGAATTCAGGTAGAAGCAGCAAAAGGGAGGATCTAGCTTTGGAGAGAAATTTACAAGAACCTTCAGGGTTGAAAAAACAAACACAACAATAACAAAACAAGAACATCAAGACTGGGCACTAGGGCACATAATATCTGGCAATTATGCCATTTTAAAAATCAGCTTCTTTCTCACAATAGCTATTTCCAACTTTCCTACTCTCCCTATACCTTAGAACCACTTTCTCAGTCAGGCGTGGTGGCACACACCTATAATTCCAGAGACTCGGGAGGCTGAGGCAGGAGGATTAAAAGAAGCCAGCCTCAGCAACTTAACAATTATATTTTATTTATTTCAAAATTTTAAAAAGGCAGGAGGGACACTGGGTGCAGTGGCACATGCCTGTAATCCCAGCAGCTTGGGAAGCTGAGCCAGGAAGATCATGGGTTCAAAGGCAGCCTCAGCAACTTGGCAAGGCACTAAGCAACTCAGCAAGACCCTGTCTCCAAATAAAAATATAAAAGAGGGGTGGGGATGTGGTTCAGT
This sequence comes from Marmota flaviventris, assembly GCF_047511675.1. NCBI lineage: Eukaryota > Metazoa > Chordata > Mammalia > Rodentia > Sciuridae > Marmota > Marmota flaviventris. Next base: position 128,809,183 of record NC_092500.1, on the reverse strand, counting down.
AGTTAAGCACCCCTGGGCTCAATCCCTGGTACAAAAAAAGAAAGAACCACTTTCTCTTCTTACTCTTCACCTCTGCAGAGAACATAAAAACCATTATATGAACATACCTCATCACAGTTTTACCACCCAATATATACATTTACCAGCATGTATCTCCTTCCTTTCCCCTTCTCTCCTTCCTCCTATCAAAGGGCCATCCTTCTCTATGCTCTGGGTCCATCTATTCCTGTCTTCTCAGCAAGTTTATCACAGAAATTATCTCATCTCTTCAACCTCCCCTTCTCTATCAGCCCCTCGCATCTATGAACAAGACATTCCCTTTCCCCACTTTTGTCCTCCTTCCCCAACAATGCTAAATTCTTGTGTACCTTAACTGTACTCAATCCCACTATCCACTCATTCCTCAAATTCATACAATTTTGGATTCAACCCCCCTCCAACTCTACTGAAGCAGCAGTCCCTCCACATAAATAAATCCATCCATCTTCTTATATTCAAAAGAGATGAGCACTCCCCTACACATATATTTCCATCTTGTATCATCTTATTCCCTTTTCTTCATGACACTAAGGAGTCCAGATTTTCCTATCCGTCATTCCTGTTTCTCTATATCAGCCCATTCCTCTCTAACCAACCTTGAACTGCTTTAGTAAGGGTTCATCCTAACCCTCAGGGCTCCCTATCCCATGTTCTTCTCTTTAATCCATACCATCTCCCTAAGAAATTGTAAACATTACCGTGGCTGCAATTATTATCTATATGTCTACTTTTCACATATCTACTTCAGACCCAGACCTCTGAATTTAAGAACCATATATTGCTGTCTCAATATCTCTTCACGTGGCTCACATTCACCTCAAGTCTTCATGTCTAAACCTAAGCTTCACTCTAAATCCAGTTCTCCAATGTCCATCTTATGAACATTATCAACAGCCATCCATCCGACTGCTAGATAAGAGCTCGGAGCCAACATCTCCCTCAATTTCCCTGTCTACTCAAACAGTTCACCTTCTTTTATGACTCTTCTAAGTTATTCTCATATCTACACATTTCTGTTCTACTCCATTGTTACACACCTAATCCAAACACCATCTATCTCCTAAACTGTTCTAACACTGTTATTCTCCCTATTCACACACCATTTTATTTAGTGTCCACAGAGGAGTACACACAGTTTTTCAAAAAAGACCTCTCCCCATTACTTCCATGTTTTAAATCTTTCTACAGCTTCCTATTACCCTTTACAAAAAGCTCAAAAGCCTAATTACAGCCACCAAGGCCCTGCAAGATGAGGTTCCTCCCACTTGTCTAGCCCCCTTTGCCAAATGTCAGCAAAACAAGCCTTCTTTTGATTCTTCAAATAAATCAAGTTCCTTCCCTCCTCAGGACCTTTAGACATAAAATTCTCCTGGCCTTCAACACTCTCCCACATCCATACCTGGCAAACTTCTATAGGCTCTAATTTAAATGTCACCTCTTTGATTTCTATCCCCCCATCCCTTATTCTGAGAGTATCCTGTACTTTGCAGTAAAGCAATTATGACACCATTCACTAAATGGTGTTTAACATCTACTGTTTAACATCTACTGCTTTGATGGCTATAATTTCCATAAACATAGTGATCATGACTTTGCTGGGCCTCCAAGGCTAAGAATGTGTGATATGTCAACAACAGTTAACACTCTTAAATATTATGTTCAGGCACTGTTCAAGCAGTTGCACACATCAACTCAATTTGTCCTTCATACACACTATCAGGCAGGTATATTATAATACCCAGTTTATAGATAAAGAAACCATAGCAGAAAGATGCCAGGTCACTTGCCCATGGGCACAGTAAGTAATGGAGCTAGAATCTGACCCAAACAACAGAGCACATTGTAACCACTACCATCTGTCCCTCAACATATTGATACCCCAGGATTTGATGAATGAATGAACTGGTAAATGAAAAAAATGGACATGGAAGGAGGACAGCCTTATTCTTGGCTCCCACTGTTATTAGCAAAGTCTGAAACAAAGACTATATAACTAGCTGACCAAGGTCTTCAAGCAGATTTCCTAGTGTCTCTTATCCAGGCACATGCTTTGTTCCTCAATAATTTTTTTCTTTCTCTTCTTTTCCAATACTGGGGATTGAACTCTAGGCCTCACACATTCTAGACAAATGTTCTACCACTGAGCTATATCCCCAGTCCTTTTTATTTCTTATTTTGAGACAGGGTTTCACTAAATTGCTCAGGCTAGTCTCAAATTTGTGATCTTCCTGACTCGGCCTCCTGAGTAGCTGTGATTACAAATGTGTAACATCACATCTGGCCTCAATGATTCTTCTTAAAGAACTTTCTTATCCTGTAATCTGCTGTAAAATATCACTAATGGTCCCTACAGCCTATGAAGTTGACTACAACCTCCTATTCTTGGATTTTAGGTTGCTCATTAGCACTGACTTCTTCTACCACAGGCCTATTATCTCTCCTTTATCCTCATCTCTACCCTTCCACATACACTCATATTTACACATATGACCTATACCCTAACACTTGGTGCTCTCTCTCGTTTTCTCCTCATTCCAAATCAAATCCTACCCAGCCTTTTTAAGGTAACTCAGGTATCCTGCAACCAAGTCTTCTCTATAAACTTGTGGTACACTCAAAGTTAGTACCATTTACCTGAGTGCTTTTGTTCTCCAACCTCTTTGAAGACTTGACATATCCCTTTCTGATCCTCCAAAATTTCTAATACATATCTGAGTGTATCAATAAAAAGGGCTCAATATTACTTACTGATAGACTAAAAGAATGAAATAATCATTATCAAATCCTACTTTGATAATGTATCCAATAAGCTAAAAAAAATATATGTATTTTGGAAATAAGTCATAGAGAGTAATGGTAAAGAAGACTTTTATTAGAGAAAAAAATGAACAGAAGATTAAAAGTTGAGAATGATAGTAAGAGACATGAGCAGAAGAAAATAAATATTCCTTCAGCAACTCAGCCAGGTCTGCTTCACGTGTAACAACAGAATTCCCTCGACCATTCCTTATCTTCGGGAGACATTACTATGGGAAAGAATTAAGACTGAATAAAACTGAATCACCAAGGACTAGAAGTATAGTCTGGAAATTTATCCTGTATTCAAAGTAAGACTCGCCAGATCCACAGAGCTCTTTTCAGACAATTCTATCCTTTCTAAATCAAGTCAACCCAAAAGCTTTAAAGAATTCACATTTTACAGGGATTAATGAAGGGAAAACACCACACAAAAAAATAAGAGTTCTGAAAAGCAATAATGGGGCAGAGGGTAGTCCCTAGTCTAGGCCATTCCCTTCATCCTTCCCAGACCCCATCCACAGTAAAGTGGTTGCCACTGACCTGATCTGCATCTGCATGAACTCCAGGAGACTGAGCGGATGGCACCTCCTGCTGGACTGCAGCCACTGCCCCATTAGGCATCAGGATGAGTTGGGAGGCTAGAGGCACATTCCGGCCCAGGGTCCGGTTTACCTGCAATAGGTTTCCCAGCTGTGGCTGGCAAGGAGAGGAGGAAGAAGAACAAAGAAGAAAAGAGTAGACAGAAGAAATAGAAGGGAAGGACCACAAGAAAAAATAAACAGCAGGTATTAAATAGCTAAGCCCTGTCCCTTTCCACACCAACCCAGGAATCTCTTATTCTCCATATGTATGTATGTATATGTGTGTGTACGTGTATGTATGTGTGTGTGTGTGTGCATATATATATATGTATATATGTATATATATTTTACATATATATATATGTAAAATAAATCATCCAGAAAAAAAAAAAACCTGGAATGTACAGAAAATTATGGATTGATAACAAAGACTCAAACATCAAAGAAGCTGAAACAAGGGTCTTAGACTGAGTTAGTAGATAAGCTGAAAGACAACCCTTAACGATTTGTATACTTAAATCACAGGTTTAAAAGTTAGACTACATCTAACACTAATTTAGCCAAATATTAGTTTAGAATCTCAATATAATCTGCAGGCTACCTGTGAATACAGAGCATCATCACTTCAAGGGTAAATTAAGACATGGGAAGTAGATCAACTTGTTTCAAAACATCTGGTAACCAAAGTTACATAAAAGTTTTCAGGTTGAGGATGTAGCTCAGTGGTCAAGTGCTTGTCTAGCATCGTAAGATTCTGGTGTTGATCCCCAGCACCACAAAACAACAAATAAATACATAAACAAATAAATAAAATTGCTCTTACTCAAGTCCTTGGCATGGAAAGTATAAATAGGAACTTATGTCCCCAAGACAACGGTTACTATGTCTACAGCTTACCCGCAGATACATCTGGGCCTGGGACTGGTTGAGAGGCGGGGAAGTAGTATTCCCCAGCAACACGGATTGAGTCAAGGTGGTGGCACTGGGAGAGCTCACACTCTGTGATCGGCTGATAAGCTGGGCAGCTGACGTGGTGGCCAGGTTAATCTGCATGACACAAAGGAATCCAGACTAAGGATTTGGGAGAGGTAAAAGGAAAGTTACATGACTGACAAATTCAGAGTGACCCAGTCAATAAATGAATATCTCACTCTCAAGGAGTCAGAGGGAAATGCATAATAACTTCCTATCCAAAACTGTTATCCTGGCTACCTTGGTATAACCAAAGTCAAAAATAAAATAAAGATGGGTCTGGTGGCACACGCCTGTAATCCCAGTGACTCAGGAGCCTGACGCAGAAGGATCAAAAGTTCAAGGTCAGCCTCAACAACTTAGTTAGGCCTAAGCAAGTCGGTGAGATTCTACCTCAAAATACAGAACGAGGAATGTAACTGAGCATCAATGGGTTCAATTCACAGTACAAATAAATAAATAAATAAAATAGGATCAATCCTGACCACTTTGTAACTCAGCATCAATGGGTTCAATCCACAGTACCAATAAATAAATAAACAAATAGATAGATAGATAGATCCTAACCACTTGTGTTAATACTTGAGAAGGCAAAAATATGCAATGGCACCAGGCATGGTGGCACACACCTGTAATCCCAGCAACTCAAAAGGCTGAGAAAGAGAATCACAAGATTGAGGACAGCCTTGGCAAGTTAGTGAGACTGCCTCACCAAAAAAAAAAAAAAAAAAGATTAAATCGGCTGTGCATGTAGTTCAGTGGTAGAGCACCCTGGGTTTAATCCCCAGGACTCCAACACACAAAAAGGTAATAAAATAATAATGAAATGAAACATGTGTCATTTCTTTCTAACAGAGCCCCTTTCCTTTATCTTCTTTTCTTCATCAGTGTTTTCTTCTTCCTTCCTTAGGTTCCTTGTTAAAGATTCCTGTACAGATGCAAGCTGGTTATCTTCCCTTTTAGTACTAATATGTTCTGTATTAGAATAGTAAATATCCACTTGATGGCTCAATAAACACCCTCAAATCAACTATGCTAAGTAGTTTAACCCAGGGACAAGGGCTCAGTGAGAGAGGCAGTACTCACTGAGGCCTGAGTGGTGGTAGTCTGCTGCTGTGCAGTGCTGGTGTTTGGGGAGCTGGCTTGCCGACTAGCAGCAATCGTGGCCTATTAAAGTGGAAGGGAAACAAGAAATAGTACAGACAATGAAAAAGATGTTCTCAGTCTTACAGTAATAAATCACAGACATAAAATATATAGAGATTTCAGGTAATAACAGAGTATGGGAAAGTATATTCACCAACCCAACAACCCTCGCATAACCCTCCTGGAGCAGACAGGCAACATGTCTTCTTGTTCCCACTTTCTTTTAGGTGGATAAAAAACTTTTAGACAGGCCACATCATGAGTCAATAATAAATACAGGGTATAGGTGTCCAATACTAATATAATGTGAGCCACATATATAATTGTCTACTATGTACAATTTTTCAAAAAGTAAAAAGAAGCAAGGGACATTAACTTCACTAACTTATTTTCCCCAATATATCTAAAATATTATCATTTCAACGTGTAATTAGTATTAATATATTACTGAGATATTTTACATTCTTTTTGTCATTCTATGTCTTCAAAGTCGAAAATCTTAGACCTCATCTTAATTTGGACTAAAGACATTTCAAGCATTCAGAACAGGTCTAGAACATAGCCATTCTACCTCTAAAAGGTGATTCCTCCCCAGTTCTTACTGCAACTGCAGAAACTAAGATGTATCCATGCTCCTATAAAAGCACAGGAAGCAAAGGAGACTTTGCCCCTAGTCTGGCTTAGTGAGGATGCAATATTCCACAAAAGTCCCCTATCCACCCATGGTGTCTATCCCCTCCCTCTTGGGTCAGCTGGCTGCTGACCTCTCACCTGCTGGACGGCAGCCAAACTATGCAGCTGGGCATTACTGAGCTGCTGCTGGAGCATGAACTGGTGGAAATACTGAGCTGCATTGGGCTGCCGCTGCAATGCCTGCAGAGCCTAGGAGAAGACAGGATGCAACAGTTAGAACAAATCACTCCTTAACTCCTATTCTACTCAAATCCTTGTACTAGTGTGAAAGATAGCCATGGGAAGGAGAAAAACCAAAGAGAAGGGAGATTGAGCTAAATCATCTGATTTATCCATTTTTATATTAAAACTAGCAAGTCTATGTAGATCTCCAAAAACTGGAGAAACAACTAATTCTATGGTCTACCCTCACATATAAAGAAAAGAGTACATTTCATATGAATTCTTATGTCCAATGTGAGACCTAGAAATATATGATGTAGCAAGGACTAACAGGTTGAAAATAAACAGGATATCAATTAACATAAAGAAAAGAAGAAAATAAGCCAGGTGCAGTGGCACATGCCTGTAATCCCAGAGACTCCGGAGACTGAGGCAGGAGGATAGAAAGTTCAAGGTCAGCCTCAGCAACTTAGTAAAACCCTGTTTCAAAATAAAAAATAAAAAGGACTGGGGATGTAGCTTATGGTAATTCCCAATACCAAAAGAAAAAAGAAGAAGAAAGTGAAAGACCATATTCTAGGCATATAGTAAAGGGTAAAGAGCCATTAGGGGTTATAAATAATAGAAAATTAATTAGTGGCTTCTGAAAGATTCTATCAGGTAAAATTTTCAATTGACAATTTCAAATACCAACAATATGATTAAGGATGTTTATGAAAATGTTATTGGTAGTTCAGTTTTTGTGTTAACTAGATTTTACTGCATTCTTATTCTTTAATAATTACAACATTCTGCCAGGAATGGAGGTACACATCTGTAAATGGGAGGTTGAGACAGGGGGATAGTAAGTTGGGGACCAGCCTGGACAACTTAGCAAGACCCTAACTTAAAATAGAAAGTAAAATAAGAAAGAGAGAGAGAAAGAAAAGGTCTGGGACTGTATTGTAGCCCTGGGTTCAACTGCCAGTACCCTCTCAAATTTTAATAATTACAACTATTCTAATTACATGCATAGTTATTCTAGCAAGAAAAATCTTTTAAGTAAAAGGTCTCAATCCCCAATAGAATTTTAAAATTTTTAAATTGAAATTTGTTATTTATCTAAAAATAAATCTTTAAAGAGGTCCATGAGGGCTAGGGCTGTGGCTCAGTGGTAGCACACTTGCCTGGCACATGTAAGACACTGGGTTCGATTCTCAGCACCACATATAAATAAATCAAGGTCTATCAACAACTAAAATATATAATATATATATAAATATATATGTATATTTTTTTATTATTAAAAAAAAAAAGAGAGAGAGAGGTCCATGACACCTCTCCATTCTTCAGGGTAATTTACAAGAACAGTCAAAGGTAAAATCCTGTCAATCCATGAAAAGAAATAGTTAGTTTGAATCTAGCTAGATGGCTGAATACTAGTTTTAAAAAAAAAAATCCTTAGTTGAAAAACTGAATTTCAGGGCTGGAGATGTGGCTCAAGTGGTAGCACGCTTGCCTGGCGTGCGTGCGGCCCGGGTTCGATCCTCAGCACCACATACAAATAAAGATGTTATGTCCGCCGAAAACTAAAAAATAAATATTTAAAAAATTCTCTCTCTCTCTCTCTCTCTTAAAAAAAAGGAATTATATTAAAAAAAAAAGAAAAGAAAAACTGAATTTCACTCTCTGTTTGTCCCAACTTTTCTCAGAGCTGGAAGAAGCCTTAGTCATCACCTAATCCAACTGACTCCCTCCAACTGCTTAAAAGAAACTAAAAACAATTACCTTTCAGCATCTTTGCCTACACAAGCCCATATTCACAGATCCTAGCCCCTCAGACTTCAGCCTCACCTGCACTGCTTGTCGTTCATACAGGGACATTTGAGCTATCTGGGGCCGAGAGCTGCCCCCTGAGCTGGAACTCCCATTGGTGGAGCTGGAGTTCTGCTCGCTCTCAGTCTCCATGATAGTGTTCCAGGGTCCCCAAGGGTGGTGGTCTGAGCCAAGACCTAGATGGAAGGAGTAAAGGATTAAAATTTACACCTTGATAATGAACTGTTTTTTTCATGTTATTATTCAAGACCACAGTAAATCTATAAGTTATCTAAAAATCTTTCTCTTAGAGAAAACTCTAAAATTCCCCAATCTACAATACAATCTCAACAGCCCCACCCCACCACCTTTTTAAGCTATTAATTGTCTCAAAGGAAATAATCTTTGCATGCTTGTCATTAAATAAAATCACCAGAAAGCAACATAGTACTCAGAAATGGTAAAGCCACCTAACACCCGCTTCGCACTTTTTAAGTTTAAAATCTCCCCAAACTTGCTATTGTCTTATTTTTATCTTCACCTACATCATTGTCATCTTAGCAATGGTCATCATTTACAGTAAAGCTTCTAGCTGCCTTCTTTCACTGGGTTAGATGCTTGATCTGTATTATATCTCACGGTGCTATAAAGTAAAAGATTATTGTCCCTGTTTGTAATTGTCAATATAAAGTTTTTCTGAGTATCAAATCTTTACATTAGGGGCTGGGGTTATGGCTCAAGTAGTAGCACGCTTGCCTAGCATGCATGAGGCACTGGGTTCAATCCTCAGCACCACATAAAAATAAAATAAAGATATTGTGTCCATCTAAAGCTAAAAAATAAATATTTTTTAAAAATCTTTACATTAGTACATATCTTCTTCTAGTCAAAAAATCTGTAATTAAAGCAGTACCATTCACTGAGTATGAGCAATCATTATCCTCATGTCAAGGAGGAGGGCCTGAAGATGTTAAATGGATCATGGAAGGGTATAAAACTTGGAAGCAGAAGAGTTAGCCTTCAGTCTATATAGCACAAATTGTTACCTGGCTTCAGTCCATACTACTAATAACATCATCTCAAACCATGTCATTTTTCCTCCTTACATACCTCAGTTTCTGGATTTGTAAAGGTTTCACACTGATTGAACTATGTCATCTTAACAGGTTAAACATTAAATATATAACAATGAAAATCTTCAAAAAAAGTAATATTCACCTTTTAGTTTTTACCAAAGTGTCAGAATTTAGCCTCTCAGAACTACACTAAATTTGCAAAACCCATATGTAAATACTACTGAGAACCAAGCAAAGAGACAGGAGATGAAAAGAAATATTCTTCCAAAGCAGCACTAAATGACAACATGGATTGCTGCTCATTCTTATTTTTCTCCCTCTTTTAAACTTGCACACTTTATTCTCTACTTTTGAGGCACTAAGCCACTACATATATCAGGTCACCAAAGCACTATTTGGTTTAGGAATGTAAACATCAAACCAGAATTTCTACTAAGGGCTGTCAGCAGTTTTATTAGGGCGAACAGATTTATCTTAGAAATTGCATCCAAAACAAACAAACAAACAAGCAAAGAAAATAAAATTAAACCAGCTGACCTGGGCAATAAAATTATGATTTTTCCTTACTCCATTCCCAATGTCATCCAATCACATCATTATTCCCCAAGAATACCCATCTCTTCTGTTTCCTTTAGAAATAGCAAATATCACTGCAAACATGGATATAACCCAAAAAGTACAAAGGAGAAATCATATCAGCTTCAACTCCAGTCTACCTTCTCCCCACATCTTTTGCCAAAATATCAAAGCACTAAACAGATACAGACCCATGAATCCTCATTATCAGCATGTGAAGAAAAAAAGTGGGTAAGGATTAGAGGCAGCACAGCATAGTTGTATAGATTTTTTTGGACTTAGTTCACTGGACTGAGATACATAAGACCCCAAATTAGCTATAGATGGGACAATTCCTATGCTTGTATAAAAATGCTCAATAACTCATTTCCCCCAAAATGGAAGCCTTATTAATATTTTTTTTCAGACTGTGAAATAGAAATAAAAGGGGCCAACTTAAAAGTCTTCTCTCCGGGGAAAACTCATCAAATGGATCCTGGGCACATAAATCTATTTACGATCAATGTTGTGACTGCAAGATTAAATACAGAAAGTGAAGACAACAAACAGTATGGGAGGCACAATGAACTGAAAATTTCGGAATTAAACCGAAAGAGAGAGAGAGAGAGAGAGGCTGACATACAGAGGACTTTAGAGTAGCTAAGCCCTGGTCATGTTGGAAGGTAGCATTCGGGTGTGCAGTGTTCAGCTGGGTAGGCGCACAGACCTACCGAAGCTAGAAAAGGAAACTGAGGTAGACCTGGTACTGGGCTTAATTGGTTCAGGAATTGGAGGAAGTCAACTATCTCTAAGCATAAAACTCTATCTTGCAGAAAGAATGGAGCATGAGAAGGGAGGTGAGAGAGGGAGGGTGGTTCAGGGAAGACTGTGCCAAAGAAATGGAAGTAATCTACGGAATAAGGATAACAGACGCCCAGGAGTTCTTGCTTTATACAGAACCTTAATGAAAATGCCGGTCCAAAGAGAAATCAAATACACCGAGGGAACGGAGTAAATACAGTGCCAGCAGTGAACAGATTTAAGTGAGCAGGGGCAGGCAGGAGGGACACAAAAGTCAAGGAATTGGAGACTGAGGAACCCAGCGGACCATGAAAAGCAGGGAGGTAACTAGAAAACATGCTCGCATGGAAGAACCAAAGTCAGAGAGGGTAAAAATGAATGGGAAAATGAGCAGTCAGAGGCAACAGGGGTGACGGACAGACAGCACTAAGCACAGCGAAATGAATAGCAATTATACTTGGACAGGCAGAGCCAAAAGACTGTAGAGCTAAGCGCTGGAGGTAGGCAGGGAAAGCAACTGGGGGAGGTACCTGGGGCGTTACACAGACGGAGGTGGCTGAAGAAACATCCCCGCGCAGCCAAGCCCCCAGAGGTCCTGCCCCTCCCCGGCCCGCGGTCGCCCGGTTACCTTCGCGCCGGGCTCCGTACCCGAGTCCTCGCGGGGGGCGTCCACCTCATGTGCCGGGGTCCCCAGTCGCAAGGCTGGGCGGGGGGCTTGCTCGGCCTCCGCGGCGGGCTCCCCTCGCCTCCTCCCCTTCCTGGAGGGGCGGGGGCGCCGAGGGCGGGGTGGGAGGTGCCCTGTGCGGCCGCCGCTCCCCGCCCCTCCCGCCGCTCCGGGTGCCGGCCCGGCCGCGGCTCTGCCAGGCCTGGGGGCTCGCTCCGGGCCTGTCACTTCCTGCCGGGCCGAGAGGGTGGGGGATGCAGGCCGGGGGCTGCGGGCCGGGCTGGAGGAGGGGGCTGGTGGGGAGGTGCTTCCGGGGCAGCCGGACCCCTCCCCCGACCCTCCCCCTCCCCTCGGCGCCCTCCGCCCCCCTCCCGCGCGTCCCTCGTTTCCTGCCGGCGCCTGTTGCCATGACGACGCGGCTCCCGGGCCTCTGCGCTCTAGGCCCTAGGTTTTTTCCTCTCTCTCTCTTTCTCCTCTTTTTTCCCCCCTTCTTTCTCTCCGAATGCTGCTCCTTGGTTGGGAGGAGAAATCGAGAAAGTGCTGGCCTCTAGTGGGGAACTCACCTCTCTGAGAGGAGAGGGAGATGGAGAAGGGAGGGAAGTGACGTGAAAGGGGGAAAAGAAGGTATTTTCTGGAGCTTCTGGGAATAAGGGATAGAAAGAAAGGATCAAAGGGACTAACTGGAGTGGGAGAAAGCAAGCAACGATCCTAGAGAAACAATAGTTTGGGGGAAAGAAATAAAGCAGAGAAAAGAAGAGAGAAAGAAAGAAAAACTTGAGGGAAAAGAAGGAAAGAAAAAGATTGAGGGAAAAGAGAATGTTGATTGTTTAATCCCTCTCAACTCCAAGAAGGCGGGAAAGAATGCTGCGCAGAAACAGTGAACCCTTTAGGAGTTAACATTCAAAAGCAGCAACTTGCTTTGAATAACATTTAAGTCAGCAATTTCAGGGATATTTGTATGCATATGTGTTCTTAGATTTAAGTATATATGTAGAGGAATTAGAACGGCAAAAGCAATGGAAAAGGCAGGGTATAAAGAGATGTAGAACAATGGGGTTGTATTTGGAAACAGGAAACATTTTGTGGGGGAGCCTTTGTCATTTTGTTTGTGATATCAATTTGTCAATTTTTAATTATTCTCTCAACCTTTGAATATGAAACATATTTATAGGGCACTCATTTCATGCTAACCAGTTTTAGAAGCTTGAATTGAACCAGTGCACAAAACAAAGATAACTGTCCTCATTAACCTTTACAGAAGGGGTGGAACCCGCTGTTGACTAATAACTAGGATTGATGCTTTTTATGCTGCTATCATAGTCTTTTGCTAACCTCTGCTCTAGCCAGTCATTTTCTCTGACAACTCACACTTCATTTTCTCCTTAAAAGCCCATGCATGATTTGGTTTTGGAGGAAAAAATAGAAGCATTCTCTTTGTTTATAAATTAGATCCATTTATATTTGCATTGAGAGAGGAGTGTGTGGTCTCCCAGCTTTTAATTTGTGGTAGTCAGATTTATATCAGGTAAATCTCTGCTAGGCTTCTAGGAACCAGTCAGACAAGTAAGTATGTAAAGGAAGAAACCAGAGGGCAGCCAAAGGACTGGAAAATCAAAAACTGGGGTGTGAGGAGGTGAAAAGGTATGTTGCCAGGCCATGAATGACATTGGCTCAGGATGAATTGAAAAGATTTTGGCAAAGAGAACTAGTGGTTAAAAACTAAGTAAAGCATTAGTCACTTAATTCAAACCTAGACTTTTGGCATGTTAAAGAAGTTTAAAGCTTTCTTGCAGAGAATTACAAATGGATATGTTGAACCTAAGCTGAATTTAGCACCAATAAAAAGTATCTGTAGGTTCAATTTTCAGATTATACAGCTTTCAGCCAAAAAAAAAAAAAAATTTACTCACATGCACCCATTGCTAAATTAATCACTATAAAGTGTCCAAAGAAGGACTGTAATATAGTCACAGAATAAGGAATTCAGATGCCAAGGGCATGCACTTTTTTCCCCCAATAACCTATGGAACTTGTATGCCTAGACAGTATGTGGCCATTTCACATTTCAGCCCCTTTAGAAGTAAAGCAGAATCACTGCTGTTGCATATAGTTAGATTCTATCTCTGAATATTTTGTGTGTGTGTGTGTGTGTGTGCACGTGCGCGCGCTCCCTAGGCCACAGGCTTCTACATCTATTTTATTGTATTAGGAGATAAGAGAGTGATGTTTGATATAAATTTAGCATGGAAATAATCTATCACTGAGTGTCCTGTATTGATTATGAGCCAATAGTTCAATTTTTATACATAAAGTGTGTGCCCTGTGTTTTACAGAATTCTTTTCAAGTTCATTTTTCTCCAAAACAGACCAGTCTTCCATGATCATAAGTCTAAGCAATTTCCATCCCCAAAAATAAAAACAAAAGGCAAACATTTATACATAAAAGAGAAATGTTTCAACAGAAAACTAAAGTTATAGAAAATCCTCTACAAGAAAGTCATTTTTCATAGACTAAATTAGTTCAAGAGCAGGCACTAAAGAGTTATCTCCGTCTAAACAAAGCAAAACAATGTGTGTTCCCTAGAGACTCTTCAACTGACTTTTTTTTTTTAATCTTTGCTAAACTTTCTCATTTTCATTTAATGATTCTGTTGGAATTAGTCTATTCTTTTTCAAACCAAATACTTCTTATGAATGGAGGCTAGGTAATGTCTTTACTCTGCATAACACTAAAGGTCATTAGCCTAAACAGGTGAAAAGGAAATGCATTCAATTTGTTTTGTAAAACTCCAAGCCTTCAGTGGTAAAGGGCCTCTGGGTTCAATCCCAGTGCCACAAAAGAGAAAGAGAGAAAGTGAGCCCTCCTGCAAACTTACCTAAAGGAAGTATCAAGATTTGAAAGGAAATCAACTATTTGGCCACAATTAAAACAAATAGAATAGAAAGTAAGCTAATATACTTTTTCACAACAAAGAACATTGAATAACATTCTTTATGCTTCTCCTCTAAACCCAACATTGTGCAATAAATTGTGAAAAAAATTGATAGTTCTTAACCTGGATGTGTTAGTATTATTACAATATGTGTCTACAACTAATCAAGAATGTGTGACCACATTTTATGCAAATATGGATAGGATACTGTAGAGAAAAAAAAGGAAATCATAACCTTTAAAACACATAGCATCTAATTGTAGAAGTCAACTACCACATACACTCCACCTCACCTCATCACTATTCTCTATACCACTTCGAGGTCTAGTTGGGAGAAAATGAAATGAAGGTCAAGAAGATTTCTAGATTCTTAGATATTTAAAACAAAAGAGGAACTTTAAAACTATACAACTCCTTCAGTTTTCAGTGGAGAACATTAAAACCTTAAAGATACGTATAGAAGTGATATTTCAGGGCTAAAGATGTAGCTCAGTAGTAAAAGTGCTTGCTTCACATACACAAGGCCCTAAGTTTGATCCCCAACACACTAAAATGAGATAATACCTAGTAATTGATAAATGAATGAGAGGCTTACACAATAATTCATGTAATATTTAACACACAGTACAAGCAATTATTATTATGTTTTGGTAACCCAAGATACTTTCATCATTACCAAACACATATTAATCTACTATGCTTTATTCAGTTTATGTCACACTTATAATTTAACTCATTAACTTATAATTTAATGAGTTTATACATTAATGAGTTTAGTCAATGAACTTACCATCACATGAAAAGAATATTCCCTTTCTTATGTGCTAAATTTATCTTTGTTAGACTTCATACTCTCTAGGCTGCTATTTCAGGATTTAAGTAAAAATTCATGTTGACAACAGGCACTATATTTATGCCCTCTGGAATTATGCACCCTATTCCAAGAGAGCTAATTCTAAAGGGAAAAACAATTCATATTTTATGTAGTCTTTGCTTATGGCTTCAAACATGTTTTTGTTCCTGGGGTTTTGTTGTTAGTTTGTTTGTTTAGTGTTTTGTTTGCAGTACTAAGAATGGAAACCAGGGTACTTTACCTCTGAGCTACATCCTCAGCTCTTTTAATTTTATATGGGGAAAGGGTTTTGCTAAATTGCCTAGGCTGGCCTTAAACTTGCCATCCTCCTGCCTTGGCTTCCCAAACCTGTAGAATTATAGGTATGCACCATCATGCTGATGAATTCAACCCCCTCAATAATCTTTTCTGCTAATTACTAATCTTTCATTAGTAGATAAGGAAATTAAAGCTCAGAAAGGTTAAATAATTTACTCAAGGTTTATAGGAGTAGTAAGTAGTAGAATTAGATCTGAATTTAAGTTCAGATCTAACTCCAAAGCTCATAATTACTTCAAGTCTTTCACAGCATGAAAATAGAGTACTGCAAAAAGATCTATTTAAAATGCTTAGCACACACATAAATGTTTGCAAAACGAAGCTTGGCATTTGCCATTGTAAATCCTGCAGTGGAAGGTCCACTCTGCCTTTGTTAACTAGGGAAATAGCTCTATTATCAGTCCACAAAAATACTGGGAGAAATGTCTCTGCAAACAATCAAAAATACATTTCTATATGATTTCCCCTAATTCTGTTCTCTTGTCTGCTTGTAAACTGTGGTAAGCAAAAAAATTGACCTGAAAAATGTCCTCATCCATGAAACATGAATATTTTATGAAAAAGGTAATTAAAGTTATTAAGGTTGCTATTGAAATTAAGCTTATTAATCAACTAACATTTTTTTTTTTAGTGCTGATAGTCGAACCCAGGGCTTCATGCATGCTAGTCAAGCGATCTACCACTGAGCTACAACCTAGTCCTCAACTGACTTTTTTAAAAAAAATTAATCAGTTTATCTGATTTATCTGAAATGACATTTTACTCAACTGAATTTTAATAAAGGGAGATTATCTTTTTTTTTAAACAGGTCTTGCTAAGTTGCTTAGGGCCTTGCTAAATTGCTAAGGTTGACTTTAAACTTGCCATTCTCCTGCCTCAACCTCCCAAGCCACTGGGATCACAGGCATGCACCACCATGCCCAGGCTAAAGGGAGATTATCATGAGATTATCATAAACGCAATACAATCACAAGTGTCTTTTAAAATGAAAGTATTACTGAAAGCTTGGTCCTTGTCCCTGATGCCAATTCAATAACAAGGATACAGTTTTGAGAAAAAGGGAAAAGGAGGTTTATTGCTTTGCTAGCAAAGGAGAACACAGGGGACTCCTGTCCCAGAGGCTGTGATTCTGTTCATCAGGGAGAGCAAGAGGTTTCTAAAGAGGTGATTCAAAGGCTACATTCTAGGTGTTCTTTGTTGGAGTTGTAATCCACTTGTTATTTTGGGAGACAGTCATTTCTGAGAACTTCTGGTGCCATCCCCAAGTCTGAATTGATTCCTGTAGTAGGTATGTGCTCAAGAGCAGATAACTCTGCCTAGGATGGGGGAGAAAGATAATCCTGTTTCCCCTGAGATTAGGGAGGAGGAAGGAGAAAGAAAGAGAAATATGGCCTTTTAAAAATAAATTACAGGGCTGGGGATGTGGCTCAAGCGGTAGCGCACTCGCCTGGCATGCGTGCGTTCCGGGTTCGATCCTCAGCACCACATGCAAACAAAGATGTTGTGTCTGCCGAAAACTAAAAAATAAATATTAAAATTCTCTCTCTCTCTCTCTCTCTCTCTCTCTCTCTCTCTCTCTCTCTCTCTCTCTCTCCCCCTCCCTCCCTCCCTCCCTCTTTAAAAAAAAATTACAGTGGCAGAGCAGCAAGTGCTATATTCAAAGCATAAAATGGACCACTGTTACGAAAGAAGGAGGCAGAATGGACAGGTTGAGTGATATGATATGAGAAGTATTTGAAGATGGAAGGGGACCATGAAATAAGCAATGTGATAAATCTCTAGAAGCTACCAAAAGCAAAGAAGTGGATCTCCCTTTGTAGCCTCCAGAAAAGAACACAGCCCTACTGACATCTTGATTTTCTCCCATGAGATGCATGTCAAAATTTTCTGACCTACAGAACTATAAGATAATACATTTGTGTTGTTCTAAATCACTAAATTTGTGGCAAATTATTACAGGAGCATTAGGAAATTAACATGTAAGCTAGCATAGGAGAGGAAAATTTCCATGTATTTTTATAGATTTTATGGCTGGTCTAAGAATTAAACTGACATAAAATAGCCAGATATGGTAACTTTGTCCTATAATCCAGCCTTCCTGAAGCTGAGACAGAAGGATAGCGAATTTCAGGCCAGCCTCAGCAATTTAGTGAGACCCTTTCTCAAAATAAAATATTAAAAAGTGTTGGGGATATAGTTCAGTGGAAGAGTGCCTCTTGGTTCAATTTCCAGTACCATAATCAAAAATAAATAAATAATAAACTGACATAAAACAGATTAACCGGAGAAAAAGATACAAAGTGTATTAAATATTTTTAAGTGTACATGAAAATCTCTAGATGGAAAATGAAGACCCAAAGAAGTAGTTAGGCCCCAAACCACCTATAGATTTTTACACAAAAAATGATAAAATATGGGGAAGTAACAGGACAAAGAGGCTTAGTCTGGGGGCAATAAATTGTGGGACAGTGACTAGGAAATATATGAGGGAAACTAAAAGATAAGGATTATTTTAGTAAAGTTAGTTTGTATATGTCCATTCCAGTGTCAACTCCTACTCTGGTGATAAGAATGTGGTCCTCCCTTGTTGAAGATTTTGCTTTCTGCTATTTCTGCAGTAAACCACTGACCAAAAAAATATATGAAATGGAATATTCCAGAAATAAACAATTCATAAATTTTAAATTGCATGCCATTTTGAGTAACATAATGAAATCTTACACCATTGACCATCCTGCACCATCCCGTCCTGAACATGAATCATCTCTTTGTCCAGTATTCTGGACTGTATATACTACCCACCCACCCGTTTGTCACTCAGTAGCTCATCTTGGTTATCAGCTGAACTGTAGGTGGTGTTCAAGTTACCTTTAAATAGTATCCTCTTTTTTTACAGTGCTATGTGTCAAATCCAGGACCTTCCACTTGATAGTCAAGTGTTCTACCACTGAACTACATACACAGCCCCTTCTTACATAGTATCCTAATGGTAAATTATAATGTCTTTCACTTCACTGTGTCATCATTGTATCCTCTCAGATCATCACTAAAAGAAGAGTAAATATAGAAAAGTAAGATTCTTTGAGAGGGAGAGATCACATAATGTAAATGTTATTACAATTGATCTACTTTATTATTAGTTATTGTTGTTAATCTCTTACTGTGCCAAACATATAAATTAAACTTAATCATGGTGGGTATATATAGGAATAAACAGTATAAATAGGATTTGTATCTAAAAAATGTATTGAAACATATCTACAATGGATAAGAAGGGACACCTTTATTTCAAAAAACAGCAGCTAAAAATTGCTGTATAAAGTCCAGCAGCCAACTACATAACTCCTTTGTTTCATAGCAACAGGGAAGCTTCTTGTATCACAAGCTTGGCCTAATCAATGAGTAATTGTTCAAGAATCATTTTGCATGGTAGCTTTTCAGTTCTGTGAAAATTATATTGTAGTTTTCAAAAAGATAGAATCACAATTATCATGCGAACATAAAATGAACACATGATAAAGATTTTATACAAGTAGTTAACTGATGAAAGAACCAATGTATTCAAATCAATTCAATCCAGTTGCAGTGGAACATGCCTGTAATCCTAGTGACTCTAGAGGCTGCAGCAGAAGAATTGCAAGTCTGAGGCCAGCCTCAGCAATCTAATGAGGCCCTAAGCAACTTGGTGAAGCCCAGTCTCAAAATAAAAAATTAAAAAAGGTCAGGGATGTAGGTCAGAAGTAAAGTGCCACTGACTCAATTCCTAGTACCCACCCCCCCCCAAAAAAATTTTAAGAGCATTTGAGAAGCTTGGGTAGTTTTAGACAATTTAATAAAGGAGTGTTAGAGTGTTAGAGTAAGTCATATAGTAATATATGAAATCATTTAATGCCCCAAAGGAACATAACCATAACCTTCAGGATTATCTTTTCTGCTACAAGATAAGAATTTGAAAACAGGAACTACTTGAAGAGAAATATCTACCTCTTAAGAACTGTGAAGTAACCCAGTCAAGTAGGAAATCAAAGATGAAAGCTCAGAGCTGGACTCCAAGTAAGCTTCCCCTTGTTTCCAACTTTCCAGTAATTTTTTTGACGACTGTAAATCTGACTAAAGAAACTATTAAAGTTGCCAGAGTGAGAGAAAATAGATCTCTTAATCTTCCTAGGATCTCTTTCTTGACTGTACTCTGGGAAAACTTCAGCAAACCTACTCCCCCTCTCATTTTCCGTGTCTTAGAAAATGACAATTTCAGTTGATGAGGCAAAAAACTTTTGACTCCTCTCTTTAGATCACACCCTATTCTAATTCATTCATTTATTCAGTAGGCATCAAAAATAGTTTAACAGGCTTCTCTAAGACAAGTCAATTGCCAGGTGTGGTGGCACACACCTATAATCCCAGTGGTTTGGGAGGCTAAAACAGGAGAATCTCAAATTCAAAGCCAGCCTCAGCAGTGACCGTTTGTACACAGGGAAGAGATGGGGGAGGGAAGGATAAGAGGAAAGACTGGGGAGTCAAACTGATCAAATTATGTTGTATACATGTACAAATATGCCACAATGAAACCCACTCTCTATATAATTAATATGAACTAATTAAAAAAACAAAAAACAAAGAATAGACTTGAGAGATGAGTATAGAAACAGATGGGTTAGTAAGCTATTGCAGTAGACCAGAGTGGTAAAAATGAACGTGTTGGGAAATAATCAAATACTGGGTGTATTTTGAAGTTAGAGCCAACAACATTTACTGACACACTGGGGCAACAGAATAAACACTTTTGATGGTTTTTGTTTATAATAAATTTGTGCTGAGTTTTCTGTTTTCCTTGGACTAACATCATATTTACAAGACCCTGGTTATGATTAAAAATACAGTATATTATTTGACTGTGAATGAGTTTTCTAAATATAAATTTGTGCATAAACTGAAATTACTGAATTTAAAAAATAAGCAAAATAGATTTTGGCATCAAGAATATTAGTGAATAATGTGGAAGTGTTGTCAATATTGCCCCTGATATGTTTAGCTATGTAATTCTATGCTTACATAATCTAGATATGTTTAGCTTTAGTAATTATATGCTTTTCCCAATTCTACCATTTTCCCAATAAGTTCTAACTTCTCAGTGGAAAGTAAGTTTAGATTTTTGAAACTTTAAACTGAAATAGTATATGTGTCTTTCATTTTTTACTGAAAATAATTTATAATGATGACTCAGTGAAAGCAATAACATTAATCCTGTGCAGGATATGGCTCCTGTCACCTAATTAATAGATTGGTATTCCTACTCAGGATTATTATTTTACTGTCCAAGTGCACAAACATAGCTTGATTTCTCAACTTTGTATGTATCACTCATAAAAATCTGAGTTCCTATACCCTTATCAAGAATTCTTTGTACACGTGGAAAGTCATTATGGTTTGGATATGAGGTATCCCTCAAAGCTCCTCTGTTAATGCAGGCATGTTAAGAGTGAAAGGGTTGTACTGTGAGAGCTGAAACTTAATCAGTCCATTCTAGTTCAAATGGACTGAGGGTAATTGTAGGCAGGTGTTTACCTTTCCAAAATTTGCCACCTCCAAGAAGGTTCAGAAACCATTTCCCTTTGTCCTGCTACTTCCGTAAATGTGTAGAAGCACTTCTTTGGGGGGAAGGATTGAACCCACAACCTTACATATGCTAAGTACATACTCTGCTACTGAGCTACAGCCCCAGCCCAAATAAATATTTATTTTATCAGATAGATGAAATTGATTTTAAAAAGTGTGTATGGGAATGGATTTTTGTTCTTATCATGGCTGTTCACAAATTTTCTATCATTTCTTCTATGTACTTGGTAAATGTAACCAATTCCCTCCCATTCTTTTAAAGTCAAATGTAGCTGTTAATTCATGTTAGTCAATGGAATGTGTTATTTCTGGGTAGAAGCTTTTTGTTGGTTGGTTGGTTGCTTGGTTGCTTGGTTGGAGGTAGCCCAGGGTCTCACATATACTAGGCAAGTGCTCTGCCACCGAGTTATAGCCTCAAAACCAAGGCAGGCTATTGAGGGATGGTGTGTGATTCATCACACTTTCTTTTCTTTCGTGTTAAAGCCAGCCATGTTCTAGATTGTGGCTGTGCCATTAGCCTGATTTATAAATTGAGCTTTTTTTTCCCCCCATACTAAGAGTGGTACCCAGGAATGTTAACCACTGAGCCATATCTTCAGCCCTTTTAATTTTTTATTTTGAGACAGTTTCGTTAAGTTGTTCAGAACCTCACTAAATTGCTTAGGGCTTTGTTGAGGCTAGGCTGGCTTTGAGCTGGTGATCCTCCTGCCTCAGCCTCCCAAGCACTGGGATTACAGGGATGTGCCACCACACCCCAACCCAGCCAACTCTTGATAGGAGAGCAGGCTGAATGAGAAACAATCCTTTAATTTAAACTATAGACCAAGAAACCATTTTCATCTTTACACCAAGATGACTTTGAAGAAGGTAAACGAAGTGGAAGTCCTTGCTTTAACAGATTTCAAGACTTGAAACAGGACTGGGGATATAGCTCAGTAGTAGAGCTCTAGGGTTCTATCCCTAGCACATAAAAACAAAAAAAGGTGGGGAGAGAGGAGAGAGAAAAGTCTCAACACAAAACTACAGTAAAGATGACTGTGATATTTGTAGAAGGACAGAAAAAAAAAGGTAACATGAACAGAAAGAAAGTTCAAAAGTAGACATATAAACACACATAGACACATGTACAGAAACTTATAACCAATAGAGTACTAGAAGACAATGAAGAAAGTATGGTATTTATAAACTATGCTGGAGTGATTGGACATTTATATGTAAACAAATCATTCTTGGTGAGTTGTAGAGCTAAAAAAACAAAATCATTGATAAAACAGGCATGATGGCACATGCCTTTAATCTTAGCTATCTGGAATGCTGAGGCAGAAGGATCACAAGTTTGAGACCAGCCTGGGAAATTTAGGGAGATCTTGTCTCAAAATTTAAAAAAGAAGGGCTAGAGCAGTTGTGCAGTGGCAGAGCACTTGCCTCACATGTGTGGGGCACTGGGTTCCTTAGCACCACATAAAAAAATAAGCAAATAAATTTTTTAAATTATTTTAAAAGAAGAACAGAAGGACTGGGGATGCAGTTCAGTGGTAAAGCACTTGCCTAGCATGTGGGAGGCCCTGAGTTCAATCCCCAGTAAAACACACACACACACACACACACACAAAAAAAAAAAAAAAACTTCTGAACAAAAATATAGGAAATTATCTGCATGACCCTGGAGTAAGGAAAGAGTTCTTAAAACAGGTCATCAAATACACTAACAATAAACAGAAAGATTGTTATATTGAACATAAGAGAATTTGTTTGTTAAGTCATCATTAAAAGGCAAGCCACAAATTCACACACAAAGTCACTGAGATATTACTTCACCCCATTAATTAGAATGGCTAGAACAAAAAAGATAGATAATAATAAGCATTGGCAAGGATGTGGAGAAATCAGAACCCTCAGACTCTGCTGGTAGGAATGTAAAATGGTGCAAGTCACTATAGAAAACATTTGAGTTCTTCAAAAAGCTTTTAAGCAGAGTTACCATATGACTGAGCAATTCCACTTCCAGGTATATTCCTAAGAGAAATGAAAGCATCTGAGTACCTGTACATAAATGTTCTTACCAGCATGATTCATAACTAAAGAGTGGAAATTACCCAAATGTCCATCAATTGATGAATGAATAAACAAATGTGTCATATACACAGTGGAATATTGTTCAGCCATAAAAGGGAATGAAGTACTAACACATGCTGCAATATGTATTAAACCTGAAACACACTGAGTGAAAGGAGTCAGACCAAAAAAGGCTGCATATTGTGATTCCATGTTCATGAAATTTCTAGAATAGGCAAATACAGAAGACAGAAAGTAGATTTATGGTTGCCAGGGGAAGCAGAGAATGGGGAGTGATTGCTCACTGGTACTGATTTCTTCAGTGGATATGGCGATATGTTCCACAATTGGGTAGTGGTAACGATTGAGCATTTGGCAGATATACTGAAATCCACTGCATTTCACACAGTAAGTTTTCAAAATAATTTTTATAAGAAAGTCACAAAGTGGGAGAAGATATTTGTATAGTATGTATAACCCAGATGAGCTCTCAAAAGAGTAAAAACTCCTAAAAATAAGAAAGAAATATGTCAGAGAACCCAAAAGAAAAATGGACAACAGATTCAAATTGACACAAAACAAGATATCCAAATAGCCAAAAATATTTAAACGAAAGTTTCAATTAGTAATAATTGGAAATATACATTAAAGCTTGAAATACTTTATACCTCTTCCAAATTAGCCAAAACTTAAAAATCTGGTAATGTCAAATGTTAAGTTGGAGTAGAGCATGACACTAACTTTGGTGGTGGTAGCGTAAAGTGGTAATTTTTTTTTTTTTGCTTTTTTGCTATTGGGGATTAAACCCAGCTACACCCTCAAGGTGGCCTGAAACAACTTTTTTTTTTTTTTAATATTTATTTTTTCAGTTTTCGGCGGCCACAACATCTTTGTTTGTATGTGGTGCTGAGAATAGAACCCAGGCCACACGCATGCCAGGCAAGCATGCTACCGCTTGAGCCACATCCCCAGCCCCCTGAAACAACTTATGATCCTCTTGTCTCAGCCTTCCAAGACACTGGGATTACTGGTGTGCACCATTGACCCCAGCTATAAAGTGTTAAACGTTTTTTAAGGGTTCAGCATTATCTAGTAAAATTAAAGATTCAAATATCTGTGGCGCAGTCAACGGAATAAGACCACATGAACAATGAAAATTAATTAAGTAAGTATGGCTTCATGCAACAATATATATGAATTTTAAAAACCTAATAAAATAAAAAATTAAAAAAAAAAAACAGTATGAAAGAATACAAGGCTCGGGGTATAGTTCAGTAGTAGAGCTCTTGCATGGCATGCATGAGGCCCTGGGTTCATCCCCAGAACCATAAACAAAACAAAATAAAAAATGCATATTATCTGAAATACTTGTCCACTTATGCCAAAGTGAAAACCAGACACAACTAAACTTTGATGTTTGGAAATACATATATGAGTATTATAACTATAAAGTAAAGCAAGGAAGTAATTATGACAATGTCAAGGTAGTGGTTGCCCCTGAGGCACACAGGGGCTTTGAGTTGCTGGCAATCTATTTCTAGATCTAAGGAGTATTCCAATAATGTTCTCTTTATATTAACCTAGTATTAAGGCACTCTTCTTTTAATAAAAGTTTAACTCTAGAAAATCAGGGTTAGAAATCATGGCTGTGAGTGACTTCTGCTCATTGCAGGCATTTGTAGTAAAGGTTGCTTGTCTGTTGACACTTTTGTGGTCACAGTGGAAAAGGAAAGAGGGACCTAAGTAAATAGCCACTTCTATAGTATCTTTGTTTTTAGATATTTTGTGGTTTGTAATGTACTTTCTCTCAGGGAAATAAAGTTTTAGAGAATTAACATGAGAATTCAGAAAATCTAATATGCTAATTAACTTTTATAAAATTAACTTTATAATCTTAAAGCAAAATATATTTCAAAATAAAATTTATATATGTGCCACATATATTTTTTAAGTTGACATCTAAAATTTGTTATAAATTTAAATAGTTACAAAGAATGTAACTTCTGGCATGTTATGAAAGTTGACATTATTATTATTATTATTATTATTATTATTATTATTATTATTATTATTATTATTTAGTACTGGAGATTGAACCCAGGAGTACTCCACCAATGAGCTGCATCCCTAGACCTTTTTATTTGCTTTGAGACAGGGTCTCACTAAGTTGCTCAGGCTGACCTGGAACTTGCCAGACTCCTGCTTCAGTCTCACATGTTGCTGAGTTTTAAGTGAAAATCTGGTTGCTCAGAGAAAATTGACATTTTATATTAAAAACAAATCTATTCCAATGGACTCTATTTAAAAGAAATAGGCCATTGCCTATGAAAAGTGAAAAGATTTTTATATATACTTGATTTAATTTTTTTTTTTTTTGGTGCTGGGGATTGAAACCAGAGTCAAATGCATGCTAAGTGTGTGCTCTACCACTGATCTATACCCCCAGCCCTTAATGAAAACTTCATGTCATTTTTCCTCCTCCTGATCTGACATTCCATTAATCTTACATATTTCATCTTAACATTTTATGCTTGTATTTATCACTTTCTTCCTAGAACTTCTGAATAAAGTGCAGCCCTGCTGGCAACTTGGTTTTAGCCCAGAGAAATTCATTTCAGACTTCTGACCTCTGGAACTATAAACTGACTAAAAATCTGTATATAAAATCTATTTTTATTTTTAAAAATTACTTGTGCCTGATGAAGTCATGCAAACCTGTAATCCCAGCCACTCAGGAGGCTGAGACAGAAGGATCACAATTTCGAGACCAACCTCAGCAATTTAGTGAGGCCCTAAACAACTTATCGAGACCTGTCTCAAAATAAAAAATAAAAAGGGCTGGGGATATAGCTCACTAATAAAGCACCCCTGGGCTCAATCCCCAGTACAGGAAAAAAAAAAAATCACTTGTCATTATAAGTGAATTCACTCCAAATTATATTATCATAACAATTATTAGCAGGACATGATAGATTAAAAGAACAATAATACAGAGTTTGATAAGTTATTATTAAATAAAATTATTATTATTATTTGCTTTTTGGTGTTGGGGATGAAATCCAGGGCCTTGTATCTGCTAGGCAAGTGCTCTGCCACTGAGTTAAATTCCTGTCCTATACCTACATCTCTTAATTAAATGAGTGGGGGAAGCCTGTTGTGCCCTGATTCATCCCAGCTTAGGGCAGTGGCGAAAGCATAACAAAGAGGGTACCGGGCCTTTTAAGAGAATGGTTATTTGTCACAAGCCTTGTGACCCTGGATTTACCAGACCCTGCCATAGGTCTGTGTAGAAGAGACTGGCTGGTCTGCAGTGTTTCTCCCTCTCTGTCCATCCAGGAGAATATGCACAGAATTGGCGTGGAAGAGAGAGGGTACATTTAGGTGTGCCTGCTGTTCTCACACATATCCAAAGTGCAGCTTGGGAGAGTTGAGGGACTGACTCATCTTGTACCTCTTCAACCCCATTCCTGGATAACTTGATTCTACCTCTGTCTCTAATTATCTGACAGGTAGCTGACCATATGGGATTCATTCTTGGCCTTTGATTTTGATTCCCAACAACTTTGGGTGGCACAATCAACATTTGAGAAAAGACAATTGCTCCTCTTTATTTCCCAGATCTAAATTCTGATAGTGATGCTTGGCTAAATTCCCCATCCCCTGAAGGATTTGCAATTGGTTAGGGAAACTCTGTATGTAGCAAAACATTAAAGTTGATCTGTCAAAGTAGATGTGATTGTCATCATTTTGATTTCATTGTCTGCCAAAGTTCTCAAAATTGCTTTGTAAATATACAAATAAAATGTAAGTGGTTTGCTACAGCTATTTTATTTTATAAAATGCCCTTTAAAAAAAATGAGTGGGCTATCTTTTTTCTTTTCTCTTTATAATTAGTTCATACATCCACGACTAAATAGTTAATAATTTTTGCTAGAATAGGACAGAGGTCTCATCAATTATATTCCTTTCTTTTCTTTTATTTTCTTTCTTTTTTGATGGATATAAATGCTTTATATACATAAGTAGATAGAAAGAATTTTTGTTACAGTAATGTCACTAAATTTTTTTAACTCCTTTCATATTATAGGCCAAAAGTTACTAGTGGCTATCATTTTAAAATATTTGAAATACTTATCAGCTAATAACACAATTTGATAGCATATTAATGAAACAAAGAATTAAAACCACTTAGTTTATTGGGTTTTTAAAAAAATATTTTTATTAGCTATATGGACCTTTATTTATTTGTTTATATGTGGTGCTGAGAATCAAACCCAGTGCCTCACACATGCTAGGCAAGAGCTCTACCACTGAGCCACAACCCCAGCCCCTTGAATGGTTTTATTATCCAGTTTGCCTTCTTGTATTAACATGGGTATTTTTATTTTAAAAAATATATATATTTATAACAGGCAAGCAGGAAATCAGAGGGACAGGATGTGACTTATAATGATGGAGACAGAAATTTGTAGATGTTAGACTGTTGCTTTTAAGAGGAAAGAGAAGAACACGAGCTAAGGAAAGCAAGGAATGCAGCTCTCAAGCTTCAAAAGACAGGGAACAGATTTTTTTTAAAAAATATTTATTCACAATACCTTTATTTCACTCATTTATTTTTTACGTGGTGATGAGGATCGAACCCAGGGTTCTGCGCATGCAAGACGAATGCTCTACTGCTGAGCCACAACCCCAACCACCCCCCCCAACAGATTTTTTTTTAAATTATTTATTATTTATTTTGTGGTACTGGAGATGGAACCCAGGGTCTCCCACATATTAGGTGAGTGCTGTATCACTGCATTACACATACCACAGACCTAAGGAACAAATTCCTTCCTAAATCCTTGAGGGCATGTGGCCCCACTAATTACTTGGTTTTAACCCATTCAAACCCTGTACAGACTTCTGAATGGTATTTGTGTTGTTTGAAGCTGCTAAATTTGTGATAATTTGTGATAGTAGTGATAGGAAATGAATAAAGAGTATGCCATGGAAGTCAGAGGTATAGCTCGGTGATAAAGCACACCTAGGGTCAATCCCAGTATTGTGAAAAAAAAATATTTTGGATCTCAGTTTTCTTGTTTTTCAATTAAGAAGATCAGACTACATGATTTATTTATTTAATTGATTGATTATTTTGGTACTGAGGGTTGAATCCAGGGCACTTTACCACTCGGCTACAATTTTTAATTTTTAGAGAAAGGGTCTTGCTAAGTTGCTTAGAGCCTCACTAATTTGCTGAAGCTGTCTTCAAATTTGCAATCCTTCTGCCTCAGCCTCCTGAATTGCTGGAGTTACAGTTGTACCACCATGTCCAGCTAGACTACATGATTTATTTATTTTTAAATTTTTTTTAGTTGTAGTTGGACACAATACCTTTATTTTGTTTATTTATTTTTATATGGTACTGAGGATCGAACTCAGGGCCTCACATGTGTCAGGCAAGCACTCTAGGCCACAGTCACAGCCCCTAGACTACATGATTTATAAAGACATTTTCAATTCTACAAACTTATAATTCTATTTTTTTTTTGCCATAACCTGTCTTTTGTAAATTCATCTTACTCATAACTACCCATTCAGTGCTTCTCTCCCTTACTGAACCAAGCCCTGTACTGGTAGATGGTGTTGTAACCATTATCAACCTGTGCCCATCACTGAGTAGGTGCCCAACAGATGAGTATTTAATGAAGGCTCCTCTGGTTGTCTTCAGATTTCAGGGCTTATAAAATAAATATTTTGGTCCCTGTCACACAGTCCTACAATTGTGCTTTATGACACAAAAGGAAAAACCAGGAATGAGAGAAAATGAGCCCCACAGGTTTTGCCAAAACCACGATCTGTTAGATAAATTGCTAAAGTAGACAATAATAGTAGAATCCTTCAAGCAGTAATTCCATAATCATCACAATAGTTTAAAATTATACATACTCGGGGCTGGGGATGTGGCTCAAGTGGTAGCGGTAACAGGCTCATCTGGCATGCGCTGGGCGCTGGGTTCGATCCTCAGCACCACATAAAAATAAAATAAAGATATGTCCATTAAAAACTAAAAAATAAATATTAAAAATTTAAAAAAAAATTATACATACTCTGAAGAAGTACATTATGTATAACACAGAACAAATACTATTGGACAGGTGTTATTTAAGCAATCTCATATTTAATTTCTGGATTTCTGCAACAACAGTTAAAGGATAAAAATCACATTTCTTAAACGTATACATATAAAATCAAACATGCACAGAATATTTCTGAAAAGATATACAGGAAACTGAGAATCGTCCTTACCTACAGTTTACTATCCACATTAACTTGAATTTACTGTCCCACTGTCTTCATTAGCATGATTCAAGTTCCAGGAAAACTCTTACTCAGGAAATAAAAGTTAATTTGGGAAACATCCAGAGAACCTATTTTAATGGCTTGGCTTCTCAATAGACTGTTATCAAATGATTATTTACTAAGGCTTTTTGAAACCCTCAGAAAAGGGCATCCATAATTCCTAACCACGATCCTTACCCAAACTTAAAGACTGATCCTGTAAGAACCGCTTAACCAGATCCTAACAGCTCATAAATATTCACACTTTACTTTCTCCTCCCAGATACTGCCAAGACTCCATCAAGGCAGTGTGCTCCCTTACCATGGTATGAATAAGTCTGGATTTGCTTAATCAATAGAGTTTTGGATGGTATTTTCAAGGAGCTAGCACTGCATTTGACAAACTGATAGAGGGGCTTTCTTTTCTTTTTTTTTTTTTTTTCTTTTCTTGTAGTACCAGGATCTAACTGGTACTACAGTTAGATAGTAGGGACTCTCTACCACTGAGCTACATCCCCAACTACTTTTTAAAGTTTACTTTGTTTTTTAATTTTTTAAAATTTGTTCTTATTAGTTACATGACAGTAGAATATATTTTTAAAAAATAATTTTGGGGGGCTGGGATTGTGACTCAGCGGTAGAATGCTCGATTAGCACATACAAGGCCCTGAGTTCTATCCTCAGCACCACAAAAAAATAAATAAACAAAATAAGGGTATTGTGTCTAACTACTTCTAAAAAATAAATATTTAAAATAATAATGATAATAATATTTTTTAGTTGTAAATGACACAATGCTGTTATTTATTTATTTTTATGTAGTGCTGAGGATTGAACCAGTGCCTCATGTGTGCTAATCAAGCACTCTACCACTGAGCCACGACTCCAGCCCCTAGAATGTATTTTGACATATCGTATATACATGGAGCTTTGTTTTGTTTTAAACAAGGTCTTGCTATATTGCTCAGGTTGATTTTGCTTTCTGTCCTCCTGCCTCAGCCACCCAAGTAGCTGAGATTACAGGCATAAGCTACCTGCCCAGCTATTAGTGGTAATTATTATTGAGGAGGAAATTAGAGATGTGGAAGACTTCTTTTTGTACACTTGAATTTTTACAAGGGAGTGTCATCTATTGTGAGATGTGTGTGTGTGTGTGTGTATGTGTGTGTTTATTTATTTATTTATTTTAGTGGTGCAGAGGATCCAACCCAGGGTGTCATGCAAGATAGGCAAGCACTGTACCACTGAGCTATACCTCCAACCCCTAAACAGCATTATTAAGGCAAAAATCAGTACATGGTTAATTACACATATTTAAAGTATACAGTTGATGAATATTGATCAATCATGAAATAGTCAGCACAATTAAAGTAATGAATATATCATTACCCCCTAAATCATCCTCCTACTAGTTTGTAATCTTTCTTCTTTCTGCTGTTAGATGGGTTTTAAACTACTATACATGAATTTTTTTTTTTTTTTTTTTTTTTTTTTTTTTGGTACTGGGGATTGACCAGTGGGCTACATCCCCAACCCTTTTTATTTTAACACAGGTTCTCACTAAATTTCTAAGGATGGCCTCAAACCTGGAAATCCTCCTGCCTCAGCCTCCTAATTTGCTGGGATTGCAAGAGAGCACCACAGTGCAGGCTTAAGAATAATCTAATCACATCCTCATCATCACTTCTCAAAGCAAATCTTAACTCCAGTTTTACCAATAAGAAAACTGAGATATAGGTAGGTTGAAAAATTTGCCCCATATCATTCATCTAGCAAGTTGTAGAATTGTTATTTGAACACAGGCCGACTGATGGCAAATATATACTAAATCTATTTTCTGTTTTTATTTTTGCTGTGCAGGGTATAGAATCCAAGGCCCCATGCATGCTAGGCAAGCACTGAACTACACTCCATCCTACCAAATCACTAAATTAGCAATTTTCAAACTGGAATACATTTATATCTAAGGCTATACAATGATTTTTTAAAACATCTGGAGTTTTTAACTTCCAGATCTTGAATTTCCACATGCAGTCTGTAACTGAACTCTTCACTGAGAATGGACTATAAGGGTCAAAGCTTCATAATCATGATCTCTTCTCACTCCCTTTTCACTCTTTCTTTATTAAAGATGCAACTCATTCATTCCACAGTGTATTTTTCTGGGATTTAAAAAAAAAAAAAACCTTCTTGACCACCAAAGGCAATTTGAGATATTGTGACTCTGTAAATTTTTTAAATTTTTTTGGTACCAGGGATTGAACTCAGGGGCACTTGGCCACTGAGCCACATTCCCAGCCCTTTTTTGTATTTTATATAGAGATAGGATCTCACTTAGTTGCTTGGCACCTCACTGTTGTTGAGTCTGGCTTTGAATTCATGATCCTCCTGCCTCAGCCTCCTGAGCCTCTGGGATGACAGGTCTGTGCCACTGTTCCCAACCTAGGTAAATATTTTTAATGTAGAATTCTTTTTCAAGTCAAGATTTAATGATTCTCTCAACATATTGAAGGAGGACCCCATCAAGTGGAGCACTGATAGATCATTAAAATTAATTTTGTGTGTGTATGTGGTAGTAGAAAAAAAGTGATAATCATGCAGGGATAAATTCATTGAGAAAATACCATATCCACCTCAACACAAGATATGTTCCAATTTTATTTTGCTTTTAATGTCTAATATATATTTGTCAAAATATGTAATGTAAGTTTTAACTATTTTAAAATTTTGTGCTTGGTTTGGTCCATTGTATCTATTCATAATTGAATTATTAACTCAGTCCATAAAAAGTCTTAAATATGTGAGACTTTAAAAATAGAAATACTTTGAAATTTCAAGTTAATAATGTATATATATATACTTACCTTTTATAAGACTTACATAATTTTCACATTGCTTCATTTCTTATCACAAGAAATGTGATATTTCAATCACTAGACAATGGGTTAAATAGGCAGGGAATAATCACTCTCGTTTTTTGGACAGAAAAGAGAAATCAAAATGAGGATACTAATAGAATTTATGTGTAAACTTAAATAAATGAGAATTTATAGTAAATTTTTCATTCTAAAACTTACCTTGGCCAATGTACATTACCCAAAGCCCCCTACTAGGCTAGAGAAGGAAAGGCCAACTTCCTATGAAATCACAAACAACCCAGACAAAACCCAGCAGCCACCTGAAGCCCAGAGGTGTCTGGAGAGGGGCATGTGAAATGTGGATGACATTGGCCAAAGATATAGGAAGATAAGTGAAAAGAGACAAAGAAGGAAAAGAGTAGTAAATTAAACATAATTATAGAGCAGAGAACACTAAGACACCTCAAGATTTTTTCAAGGGATAGGGCTATGCCAGATCTAAAGGGCAGGAGGATACAATCACTAGACAATAGGACTACCACACCAAGCGGTTATCTCACCTCAGGACCACAGACCTTGCAATGAAAGCCCAGCAAACACACTAGGAAGGCTGTACCCCTGGAGGGCAACAAGAGCAGAAGCTTCTTAGTGAAGCCGGTGCCTCACTCAGCAAAGCAGTCCAGCAGAATATCTTCTGGGCCCTTCTATTGAAAACTGCAGCAAATTTATTTCCCTTGATCTGTACCTATGGGGAAACGAAGAGTGAAAGTTTGGACAGAGTGAGATGTTGGGCAGCAATTTGGCCACAACTACTCTTGTGAAAGTACCAGAGATAAGGTACTTGAGAAGAGTGGTCCTAAACTGAGGCAAGAAGGTAGAGCCTTTATCCTATACATTGGTCCATTTTTTATTATGAGCTGTCTGTCCTAGCAAGTGGCAGAAAATAATCCAGAGGGGACACTACTGGGAGTCACCAGCTACCAACTCTCACAACAACTGAGGAGTGCGCTTCCTTATGAAAAGAAATGTTTCTGGGTGGTGTACCACAAAGCCCACTGCAACATTCAAGGACTACGAGATTGTTCACCTAGATAATCTAAAAGAATCCAGGGGAGCCAGGCATGGCGGCTACTTGGGAGACTGAGGTAGAAGGACCACAACTTTGAAACCAGCTTCAGAAATCTGAGGAAGTCTTAAGCCACTTAGTGAGACTCTGTCTTAAAATAAAATAAAAAGAGGGAGATGAGGATATAGGTCAGTGGTAAAGCACCCCTGGGTTCAACCCCCAGTACAAAAAAAAAAAAAAGAAGAAAAATCTTGGAGGAAATCAGGACAGTAAGTAAATGTAGCAAAGTTGATAGATTCAAGGCCCAAATACAAGACAAATATAAAATTAAATGAAAATAACATTAAAGGGGCTGGGGTTGTGGCTCAGCGGTAGAGCGCTCACCTAGCACATGCGAGGCCCTGGGTTCGATCCTCAGTACCACATAAAAATAAATAAATAAAGATATTGTGTCCAACTAAAAAATAAATATTAAAAAAAGAAAATAACATTAACAATAACATCAAATAACCAAATACCTAGAAATAAATTTAAATAAAATGTAAATGTGTAACACTACCACATTGAAAACTATAAAACATTGCTGAAAGAAACTGAAGATGGCCTTAATACTTAAGAGATAGAGCATGTCTATAAATTAGGAGACAGTATTATAAAAAATATCATTTTCTACAGTTTCAAAGCAATCTTCCCAAATTCCCAGAAGTTTTTTTTTTTTAATTAAAACTGATTCAAATTCATATGGAAATTCAGATTGCCAAGATTAGTCAAGTTTATCCTGAAGAATAATTACAAAACTAAAGGACTACATTACCAGGTATCAACAATTACCTCTAATCCCAGCTACATGGGAGGCTAAGACAGAAGAATCATAAGTTTAAGGCCAGCTTGGGCAATTATTGAGACTCTGTTTCAAAATAAAATTTCAAAAGGGCTGACTGTGTAGCTCAGAAATAGAATGTTCCTAGATTCGTTTCCCAGTACTGAAAACAAAGCAAAACAAAAGAATTACAATGAAAGTATATCTGTGTGTGTGTGTGTGTGTGTGTGTGTGTTAGAGGGTATTATAAGAGAGACAAACCAAACAATGAAATAAAACAGAATCCAGAAATAAACTCTCAGTTTTCCTTATTTATGATAATAACAACAACAACAACAAAAGACACTGTAATGTAGTAGGTAAAGATCAGTCTTTCCACAGATGATGCTGAGTCTGGCTATATAACTGGATATACACATACTAAAACAATGCATTGTGATCCCTATCTCACACCATGTGCTAAAAGCAAGTTTAGGTATATTGTATATCTAAATATGAAAATTAAACCAAAAATATCTTCTAGATGAAGAAAGTAAGACAAATATTTTTATGACTCTGGGACAGATAAAAATTCTGTTTGATAGAATATAAAAAGCACTACTATATTGAAATTGAGACCTTTTAACTAAGCATGGTGGCACATACCTATAATCCCAGGGTCTCCAGAAGCTGAAATGGGAGGATCATTGAATCCAGGGGTTTAAGACCAGCCTGGAAAACAATGAGACCCATCCCCCACCACCTTGTGAAAGAAAGAAACAGAACCAAACTAAAATTTTAATTTCATTAAAAAACAAAATACAAAATTAAGAACTTTTGTTCACCAAAAGGCACTATTCAAAGAGTGAGAAGGCAAACTGTAGACCAAAAAAAGATATTTGCAATATATATATGTGTAAAGCCTCTTATCTAGACTATAAAAAATTACAAAAGAAAGTCCGATACAAAAGTAGATAAAAAAACAGAGTGTGAGGGGCTAGGCAAAGGTTAAAAAAAAATCTATTTTATCAAGGATAACTGTTAAATATAAATAAATTTAAATTATTAAGAGAAAAAAGTAAGCAAAAGACTTAGACACTTTCTTTTTATTCATTTATTTTTGCAGTGCTGGGGATGCAACCCAGGCCCTCACACACAGTAGGCAAGTGCACTTCCATGAGCTCTATTCCCAGCCCAGACATAGATACTTGGTAAAAGAGGATCTCCAATCCTAAAAAGGTACCACTTCACACCCATTAACATGGCTATAGCCAAAAAGTCTGAGAGCAACAACCATTTGGGAGGATATGTGCACCACTAGTGGGGATGGTAAAGTGGGGATGCAACCACTTTGGAAAATGACCTAGCAATTCCTGAAATTATTAAATGTAGAGTTACCATATGGCCCAACAATTCCACCCTTAGGTGGAAAAGAAATGAAAATGTACATCCACTCACAAACTTCTACTTGAATGTTTACAGTAGCATTATTATAGCAAAAAGGTGGGAAAAAAAAAAACAAATGTCCATCAACAGATGAATAAACAAAATGTGACATATCTGTATAATTAAATATCATCTGACCATAAAAAGAAATGAAATGCTCATGATACAACTTGGATGAATCTTGAAAGCATTAAGGTAGGCAAAATAAGCCAGTCACAAAAGTCTACATATTATCTAACAGCATTCATATGAAAGTTCAGAATAAGAAAATCTATAGAGACAGAAAGTAGGTTAGTAGTTGCTTAGGGCTTGGCAGGGAGAGTCAGGAGATAAAGGATGATAGCTTAAGGGGATAACATTTCTTTTTGAAATGATAAAAATTTTCTAAAATTGACTGTGCATATCTGGGAACATACTAAAATCCGTTGAATTGCATCATTGAAACAGGTGAATTGTAGAGTATGTGAATTATATCTCAAAAGGTTTTTTTTTTTTTTTTTTAAGGGGATATTCAAATGACCAATAAAAAATTTTTTGGAGTGCTTAACTTTATCAGTTACCAGGAAAATACAAAGGAAAACCCAATGTAATATCAGTGTACATTTACATACTAGTTAAATAAATAAGGAAATTGCAGTTTTATCAAAAATCTAGAATAACTAGAATTTTCCATACCTTTCTGTTGAAGGTATAAATTGGTCCAAACATTTTGGAAAATAGTTTTGTAGTATTAACTAATGCAAAACATATGTATAGCCTATGACCCAGCAATTACATTTCCAGGCACATACCCATGATAAATATATGCAATATGTTCACCTAAAGGCATTTATTAGAATAGTCATAGCAGTGCTATACAGGCAAATCTAATAATCATAAAACTTTGAAACTATCCTACTTTCCACCAGTTATTACAAAGGATAGGTAAACTTAGGTATCAACTGATATAATGGAATACTGTGTAGCAATGAGAATGAAAGATTCATAGAACAATATTGATGAATATCACAAGCATGTTCACAGGGGATTTGTTTGCTTATTTGTAGTATTGGGGACTGAACCCAGGGCACTCAGCTACTAAGCTACACACTGAGCCCCATTTTTTTTTTAATTTGTGCTGAGAATCAAACCCAGGTCCTTATGCATGTTAAGCAAGTACTCTACCACTGAGTGACATCTCCAGCCCTTTTTAATTAATTAATTAATTTATTTATTTATTGTTTTGAGACAGGGTGTAAGTTGCCCAGGCTAGCCCCAAACTTGTAATTCTCCTGCTTCCACTTTCGGATATGTGGGATTACAGGTGTGAACCACAACACCTGGCTGAAATACTTATTTATATAGGCAAAGAATACAGGCAAATCTAATTTATGTTCTTAGAAATCAGCATAAATAGTTTACTTCTGAAGATTGGAAATCAAAATTGGGGAGTGGGCTTTAAGGATGCTGGCTACATAGGTATTCTCAATTTGTAAAAATTCATTGAACTATCACACTTCTGATATGTATACTTTTGGTGTGTTTATTATACTTCAAAAGGTAAGTATGAAAAGTAAAAATAAACCATTCATTTTTCTCATTGCCTATCCAAGATATCCAAGGGTAGGGAGTCCAGGCTGGGTCAAGGACGTAAGTCATCAAGAAGCCAGGCTCTTTTGTCGCTCTGCTTTCTCCTCTTCATGCATGTGGTTCTATCTGCACAGCTGCAGAATGGTTACTTTACTTCCAGGTATCTTACCTTGTTCCAGTCAGGAGAAGATGAGGCCAAGAGGTTTCCCTTGAGAAGCTTTGTCGTTTTATTCAGGAAGGGAACACTGTCTGGAGACTACCCTTTTTTTTTTTTTTTTTCAAATTTTAATGTTTATTTTTTTAATTTTGGGGGAAACAACATCTTTATTTGTATGTGGTGCTGAGGATCGAACCCTGGCCGCATGCATGCCAGGCGAGCACGCTACCGCTTGAGCCACATCCCCAGCCCTACCCTTTTGGTAGTCTGTAATTCTGCTTCAGAATTCACCTAACTGCAATTCACCTAACTGCAAGTGATTCTGAGAAGGTGACAATTATGGTGAGCATGATGCTCTAAATAAAATTGTGCTTTGTTAGTGATGAAGAGAATAGATAATGGGGAGGCAATAAAAGTGTCCAGCATAGGCTATAAGCTCTCAAGAACCTTACATTCTAGTGGAGGAGAGAAGAGGGTTAACAGAAAACTCAATTTAGCAAGTCCTCTGCAGGAAGTACAAACCCATACAGAGTAGAGTGTTCTTGGAGGAGACCTACCTACCGGAGTAGAAACACATTTGGAAAGCCACACCTTAGAGGACTAGTGGGAACTCTCCAGGTAGAAAAGATGGAAATGATTTTCAAAAGTGATATAAAGCATAAAACAACTATGCACAGAGTGCAACCTACAATCCCAGCTACTCAGGAGGCTGAGGCAGGAGGATGGCAAATTTGAAGCCAGTATGGACAACTTGGTGAGACCTTGTCTCAAAAAATAAAAGGTGTTGAGGGTACAGCCCAGAGTTAGAGTACTCTGAGTTCAACCCCCAGTACTGGAAGAAGAAGGAGATGGTGAAGGAAGAAAAAGCATATATCAGAAAGTTATCAGAGAGTCTAGTAGAAATTGGAACTCAATGTTGTCTAGTATTCCTGGTGAAAGGTTGATGGTGGTGTTAGAAGGGAAGAAAAGATCGGGTTATGAAAGACTTGGGTGTCATGAAAAGGAAGTAGAATTACTGAGCAATTCCCCTAGACCCCCACTTTTGTTTTGTTTTGTTTTGAGATAGGATGTCCTTAAGTTTGGGCCTCAAACTTGTGAACCTTCTGCCTTAGTCTCCTGAGTAGCTGGGAATACAGGCATGTGCCCTCATACCTGGCTGACCCTAAAGGGTTTTAAGCAAAGAAATAAAATAGATTAGGATTTTAAGTAGATATTTCTAGTAGCACATCACCTGGAAAAATTAAACACTCAGAGGTATTAGTTGAATGAATGGGGACAGCCCTGAGTATAGAGAATACCTAGTATGAATTAATAGATGAAGTGGTAGAGGAATGTTTCAAGAGAAGAGCAGAAATAAGGTTTTTGCAACAGCGTGGATGAGATGTGATAATGTGTGTTTGGAGCTCCAGGAAGAGGGATGAAATGTTTTCCATCCTCTGAATATGCTGTTGTATACATTGCTTTTTAAGGTAGGGCTCTTTCCTGGCATTGCTTCCCTTCCTTAATTCCATTTCCTACTAAATCCTTGAAATACAGTGGGAATTAAGGGGAAAGGAGAAGAGAAAGCCTTCTTTAAGTGATCATTGTTAAGGAAAAAAATGTGTGCAGGGTCCTGGGTTCTGTACCCCTCTCCCTTCCTTTGTCATATGAATGTGGGCACTACCTTCCTCTCTCTCCTCCTCCTCTCTTTCCAAGATCCTTAGCTAATTCTATGCACAGCCCTGACTTCTTACCATCTACTTGCTGCTAACTCCCCATCTTTACCTTCTATTCAGATTTCTCTTTAGTAGTTTATGTGTTGCTTTGTATCCCACTGGCACTACATTTCCTCCTACAAGCCTCACAACTCCTCGGACTTAAAGCACTGAATAGAACACACTACTCCCTACATCTTGACTTGAGTGAATGGCACTCTCCACATAGTTGAAAGAAACTGGATCATGCCATCTCTAAATCCGTGTTTTAGTCAGCTTTTTTCGCTGTTGTGACTAAAGGACCCAACCAAAACAACCATATAGAGCAGGCTTATTTGGAGGCTTACGGTTTTAGAGGTCTCAGTCCATAGAAGGCTGGCTCCATTCTTTGAGGCTCCAGATGAGGTAGAACATCATGGCGGAAGAGTATGGCAGAGGAAGACAGCTCACACGGTGATCAGAAAGCAGAGAGAGAGACTCCATGCTCCATAGCCACATCGGCAATGAACCACTTCCTCCAGCCATACACCACCTGCCTCCAGCTACCCCTCAGTTAATCACATCAGGGATTAATTCACTGATTAGGTTAAGGGTATAACCCAATCATTTATCCTCATTTATCATTTAAACTTTCTTGCATTGTCTCATTACATGAGCTTTTGTGGGACACCTCACATCCAAACAATAACTATTTGTGACTCTGGCTAAATGGAAGATGATGAAAATCAGCAGACATATGAGGCACTGTCTACTCTCCTATTTTCTACTTAACAACAGGGCAAAAATTTCCCCTTGAGAAGGAAGGTGTCTCCTTTCCCCTCTCCCATACGAGGAGGAAGAGGAGAATAACCCTTATCATAG
This sequence comes from Marmota flaviventris, assembly GCF_047511675.1. NCBI lineage: Eukaryota > Metazoa > Chordata > Mammalia > Rodentia > Sciuridae > Marmota > Marmota flaviventris. The sequence goes on along the minus strand of NC_092500.1, from coordinate 128,769,352 downwards.
AAGTCAGAAAGCAACAACTTGAATCTTGAATCTGTATAAATAAATCTTCCTAAAATAACCCCTATTCTCCATTACTGTTCTGCATCTATGTACATTCCTACACCCCTAGAAGGACAAATCCTTTTGCTTTATCTTGTCAAATCTCCACAATTTATTGCCTTTTGTTAAATTGTATAGAAGCCCACAATCTTAACAAATTCTTTGGATTTTTCACTTTTTTTCTTATGAAGTTTCCACAGGCATGCAACAAACCTTCCTCTTTTGTTCACCTGTTTTTTTTTTTTTTTTTTGTATTATTTTTTTTTTTGGTCAGTTTAATTCACAGGCCCCAGTCACTAAACATAACAAAGGTAGAGGAAAAGTTTGTCCTTTACATAGTTCACTCTAATCTCTTATATCTAATTAGTGACTGACAATGGTGAGCCATCTGAGACCTGTGCTTCTTGGAAAACAGACCAGTTTAGAAATGTACCCATCCTTATTTTCCTTCAATCCTCAATCTTTTATATTCTGGAGAAACAGCTAACTGCAAAGGACCACCTTAATCTTACATACAAATGTCACTTTAATGCTAAGTGCCACTCAACCTTTACAATCACCTTCCTTCTTCTCAAATATTCACAAATGTTTATGGTTTTTTATGTTGAACAATACACATTTTCTCAATAAAATTCTTTTATTCAATATAGCTAATAAAGTCATGAGAATATTCTTTTTTTCTTCTATCAGAAACCCACAAGATATCAGAAGAGGTTTTTTTGTTTGTTTTAAGATAGATAGATAGAGAGAGAGAGAGAGAATTTTTTTAATATTTACTTTTTTTTAGTTTTTGGCGGACACAACATCTTTGTTTGTATGTGGTGCTGTGGATAGAACCCGGGATGCACGCATGCCAGGCGAGCGCGCTACCGCTTGAGCCACATCCCCAGCCCCTCAGAAGAGTTTTTGTAACCATTTAAAATGTTTTCTGCCCATATAACAACTGCTCCTCCTCCTCCCCCTCCCCCTCCCTGTCCCCATCTCCCTCCCCCCACTCCTCCTCCTTTTCTGTTCCATAGGAGATTGAACCCAGGACCTCATGCATACTAGACAAGTACTCTACCACTGATCTACATCCTTTGCTCTGAACACAACACCTTAACTAAATTCTCCACTCTGATCCCTCCTGCATCTTTTGGTCAAGATTTAAGAAAGAAGCCAAAGACTTGAGTTTTCATTAAAGGATGGTCACTATCTTTTAAAAGAAACTTTGGTGCCCAAAGAATTATACACAGAGCCAAATGCACAGATTTTCTTTTTAGAGTTTTTTTTTTTTTTTTAAGAGAGAGAGAGAGAGAATTTTTAATATTTATTTTTTTAGTTTTCAGCGGACACAACATCTTTGTATGTGATGCTGAGGATCTCTGTATGTGGTGCTGAGGATCGAACCTGGGCCACACGCATGCCAGGCGAGCGCGCTACTGCTTGAGCCACATCCCCAGTGCTAGAGTTTATTTTTAAAAACCTGTCCTCAATCCCTAAATCCCAGCTTCCCAATACTTAACCCCCAGGAAGATGTTCTTATCTCCTTAATTACCCTCTACCACCATCCCTTCTCTGGCAGAACCACTGCTCTGTTCACTCTGATTTTTCTGTGCAATGCCTCCTTTGTGTGATTATTCCTATCCCATCTCCCTGTGAAGTGGTAGAGAGTAGCTGAACCTTGGGCATGCTCCTCTGTTACCCACCCACTAGTCAATCAGAGAAATCAAGTAAGTTGATTGAATGAATCCTGCTTCAAGAGGCAGAAGAAAATTCTACCCTTCAGCAATGCCACAGAGGACTACTTCAGTCTCTTTTCAGCTTCTATCCCGAAAAGCAAGCAAACAAAAAAATAATAACCAGAAGACATCAAAATACTCAGATCTTTGGAGCTTTTCTTATCGCAGATGTCAGAGTATCTAACTCTCTCCCCATCCCTCCATTCAAGCGCACACACACGCGCACACATACAGTCTCTCAAATATTGTATGGGTATTCAAAAATCTCACAAACACATGATGAGATTATTAATAGTGCTATCTCATAGAAGTGGAATCAAAGTAATCTTTATTTTCATTTTAGTACTGTTATATAATGAAGATATATTATGTAAAAATAATTAGAAAAAAATCAATCTATTTTCAATCTCCTAGAAAAAAATATTGTTTTTTAAAAATCACATAGAAACCTCCATACTCATGCCACTATTAGCTTTTTCTCATGTGTACTATGGAGATTATTATTCTATCTTCAAGAATTTAGGACAGAAAAGGAAAGCACACTTTCTGTCAAAAATAAGCTTCCAAGAGACAGTAATTCAAAAAAGGTTTCTCTTCTGAATGCTACCAACCTTTCCCAAAACTCTATTGTTTTCTCTGCTGGAATTAACCTCATTCACAGGAATTGGAAAACAGAATTGTTGCTTGTTCATCTGTAAAACAAAATAATGAATTGTTACTTGGGGGCTTCTCATATATTCAGAATGAAAATGTGTCATAAAACCTACTGCATTGCCCTTTTCTGAGCATATTCAGAGTTATAAGAGGATTTCAATTGCTCATATTCTCATGTTGTAGTAATTTTTTTTTTTTTTTTTTTTTGGTACTAGATTTTCAACCCAAAGGTGCTCTACCACTGAGCTATATCCCCAGTCCTTCTTATTTATTTACTTTTTTATTTTGAGATGGGGTCTTGCTAAGTTGCCCAGGCTGGCCTAGAACTTGTGTTCCTCCTGCCTCAGCCTCCCAAGTAGTTGGGATTACAGGTGTGCAGCACTGCACCTGGCTACAGTGAATTATTATTACTTTTTTTTTTCCAAAGAGAGAGTGAGAGAGAGAGGGGGAGAGAGAGGGAGAGAATGTTTAATATTCACTCTTTAGTTTTTCAGCGGACACAACATCTTTGTTTGTATGTGGTGCTGAGGATCGAACCCGGGCCACACGCATGCCAGGCGTACACGCTACCGCTTGAGCCACATCCCCAGCCCTACAGTGAATTATTAATCACAGCAAAAATATTAGGAATAGTTAGTCCCTTGAGAACAATGATTTATAAAGTTCTTTTGGTCTAAAGACTACATTATATAAAATGTCTTTGATATGGAAGTCTTTAAAAAATGTTTTAAGAGGTCAGATAGTATAATGCGCTACATGTCTTAGGAAGGAATACTTGTAAAACTCAGAGAGACCATGAAGAATGAGGCAGAAATATGTCAGGAGATGTAAGTGAAATCTCAGCAATCACCTAGATAGTAGTCACAGACTCTGATGGTTGCTATTTTCAGGTTAGTGGCCAACACTCTTTGGCCAATGATAAAAGTATAAGTCTTGAGTCTTTTTACCTGGCTGTGGGGAAGTTAGATGAAATAGCTCAGTAAAACAATGGAAATAGGGCTGGGGATACAGATCAGTGGGTGAGTGTATGCTTAGCATGTGCTAGGCCCTGGGTTCTCTCTGTAGCACTGAAAACCAACCAACCAATCAACCAGCCCACACTGTCTCCCTGGAAAATAAGAAACCACAGCTAGATAAGTGAGTTGGTAGGAGGGCAGGGGTTGGAAACAGATGTACTAACAACAGTAAGTATTAATTTCGATACACTTATTGATGGTTATACAATAAGGATATCTTTATTCCCTGTGTGGAAAAAAAATATGATGAAAATAAGTACTGTACCAATTTTTAGAACATGATTATTCCTTGAGAACCTACAGTTTTGTTGAAATATAAGGCAAAAGCAGGACATGGTGGGTACACCTCTAATTCCAGCTCTTAGGGAGGTTAATATCTCTACCGAACATTCTAACTATTAAAATTTGCTCATTCTCCCAAGTTTAATTTACATGTTACATCTTCAGGAAAACTGCCCTTAATTTCAACCAGTTAATTTGTAATTACCATGAGGACAAGAAATATTTTCTTCCTTATTTCTGTATTCTTGCTGAAATAATATGAACATTGTAGATATTTAATAATATTTTCAGAATAAATGTACTACTCTTGTGACAATCTAATATTGTGTGTGTGCACATGTGCATGCTGGGGATCTAATCCAGGGCAAGTGCTCTACCACTAAGCTATATCCACAGCTCCTAAGATAATTTTTGATGTAATTTGAATTTATCATACAATTCTATGCTTCCTTGTTTCTTCTACTGATACCCCACTAATTCAATTTCCCCTTACCGCTAATCTTGGCAAATGAAACAATCTCCTGATCCCTCAAGTCCAGATTCTTTGACCTCTAAATTATCCCATATACCAAGAGACAGATTAATCTTTCTGAAACCAAGTTTTAAAAGAGAATCATTAATAGCTCCTCAGAATTAGGCACAAACTCAAGGCTTCCATAATATGAGCTTATCCTGTGTTTCCAACTTGAGTCCCAACTTGAGTACAACTTCAGTTAAACCCAATAGCCATTCAATACTTTTGCAAATTGGTACCTCTGTTCACACTCCCTCTTCCTTTCAAGAGTTGTCTAACAAAACTTTACATATTCTTTTAGATCACCCCCAAATGCCACTCCCTTGTAAGGACTTTTTTTATCCCCCAGCTGAGGAGTAGCTCAGTGGTGCAGCACTTGCCTAGCATGTGCAAGGCCCTAGGTGGTATCCTCAGTACTGCTAAACAACAACAAAAAGACTTCTCTTATCCCTTAACCTGACATCAGCTCTTTCTCCCTTTTGAAATCCAATATATTTTACTTTTTGTATGTTATATAATCAGATCCTGCTTTGTAATCTGTAGAATGTAACCTAGCTTTCCTTCTATACTACAAACTTTTTTTTTTTTTCTGTGATGGCACCAAACCCAGGGCCTGATGCATGCTAGGCAAGCACTCTACCTCTGATCTACATCCCCAGCCCTATACTGTAAACTTTTTAGAGTAGAGATTGTATCTTACTAGCTTTATGATACCTACAATAGTAGAAGAAAGAGTTACATCCATAAATCTTGTTTTTATGTTCTGATCTACATCCCCAGCCCTATACTGTAAACTTTTTAGAGTAGAGATTGTATCTTTCTAGCTTCTGATACCTACAATAGTAGAAGAGGTACATCCATAAATCTTGTTTTTATGTTTACAAATCCAATAATGTGTTTTCTAATTTGTGTGTATGTATGTGTGTGTGTGTGTGTGTGTGTGTGTATATATATATATATATATATATTTAGATATAATGATATATGTCCTGTTTACATGTACAATATCTCATGATATTTCACATTCTATGAAGAAAGAAAATTAAAAGCTTCTGGTATTATTTTTGTTTTCTTATGACCCAATTTTATTAATCCTTTTTTTATTTTTCATAAACTTTTTCTTCCTCTCTATAGAATTATAAGGACCTAGAAGGTAAGAGCAATATGTTCTTCTCTATCTCAGATCAGGATCTTGGCCTACCCAGTAAGTGGCAATAGGAGAATAGGCTGCTCACCTGAATGGAAGACAAGCCCCATTATCCACTGTGTTGCTTAGCCAACTAAGCCATTATGCTTGTGGTCTTGGCTACCTCCTTAAGTCAGGCTGGCCTTAATAAACTGGGCCAACGATACATAAGCTGTGAGTTCCACAATAAGAATTTCATGCTCAGAGCAAGACCTGGTATCCAAAGACCAAGTAGGTGTCTGGCTTCATGAATGGATACTCAAGTGGATAAAGAAGCATTGCTAGGAAGGTTTTGGAAGGAACTAAGTTTCTCATTTATGGTTTGTAAATATGTATCCTACTGCAGAGAAAGTACCAACTAAGAATTAATCATGGATTAGAAAAACTATTTCTCAGAATCAGCTGATGAATTGACCATGAGGCAAATGCAGGTATGTGTGTGTGTGTGTGCGTGTGTGCATGTGTATGTGTGTGTGTCTGTCTGTCTCTGTGTGTGTGTACACTCACATGTAATTTCCTAAAGCTAGAACATCAGTAAATTTTCTTAGGGCTGGGGATCTAGCTCAGTTGGTAGAGTGCTTGCCTTGCATGCACAAGACCCTGGGTTCAATCAAAAAAAAAAAAAAAAAAGAAGAAGAAGAGGAGGAGGAGGAGGAGAAAAGAAAAGAAAGAAAAAAAATGTTCTTGCCACTGGAAAGGACATGAAAACCACCGTTATTAATTTATAGGGTCTAATACTAATGTAAATAGGTAAGAGGAAACTTCTACCATCTAGTTTCTCTTTGTGTTAAAATGTATATAATGCCCTTTGAGGACTTAAATGGGCTCTCACAAAGCTCCCAACAATGATTTTATGAGTTAGCTATTTCTACTAAATGAATCCTAGAATTGAAGAATGTATGTGGGACAGAGAATACCAGAAAAATGATAGGCAACATGCAGCATATTTTCACAATTCCAAAGAACTTCTAATGTGACCAATACACCTGAGATCACAGCCTGTTGACCTAACTTTTTAATAAGCGTATTCCTGAAATCCATTTCTCCAGCCAGGGAGAAAACATAAACTAACAGGATCTGTGTATACAGGTTGTTGCTGGAAGGGATAAATTTTTTCCAGAGTCTGCAGACCCTGACTCACCATTGGGTCCTAAAATGTGAAGATAAAGAATTCATGGCCAGGGCTGGGGATGTGGCTCAAGCGGTAGCGCACTCGCCTGGCATGCGTGCGGCCCGGGTTCTATCCTCAGCACCACATACAAACAAAGATGTTGTGTCCGCCGAAAACTAAAAAATAAATATTAAAATTTTCTCTCTCTCTCTCTAAAAAAAAAGAACTCATGGCCAAGCGTGGTGGTGCACACACCTGTAATTCCAGCAGCTCAGGAGGCTGAGACAGGAAGATCACAAGTTCAAAGCCAGCTTCAGCAATGGTCATGCACTAAACAACTCAGTGAGATCCTGTCTCTAAATAAAATACAAAATAAAGCTGGGGGTATGGTTCAGTGGTTGAGTGACCCTGAGTTCAATCCCCAATACCAAAACCAAAATAAAACAAAACAAAAACTGAACTCATAAGGCATTCCTTATAAGATGAAAATGAATAAAGAAATCATCACATCCTCCTTGACCTCAAAAGCTTGAATAGGGGCAAAGATGGGTGAATGCCTCTAAGAACCGTCACGACAAGAAGAGTATAAAGAGAAGCTAAAGCCAGGTGCAGTGGCACATGCCTGAAATTCCAGCAGCTGGTGAGGCTGAGGCAGGAGGATCTGAAATTCAAAGCCAGCTTCATTGGGGCTGGGGATGTGGCTCAAGCGGTAGTGCGCTTGCCTGGCATGCATGGGGTGCTGGGTTCGATCCTCAGCACCACATAAAAATAAATAAAGATGTTTATAAAAAAAAAAAAGCCAGCCTCAGCAACTTAGTGAGGCCCTAAGCAACTTAGTGAGACCCTGTCTCAAAATAAAAAAGGCTGGAATGTGGCTCAGTGGTAAAGGCCTCTGGGTTCATTCCCCAGTAACCCCATCCCCCCAAAAAAGAAGCTAGTAAAGCTCACATCTTTGATGCTTCCCATATCCAGCAATGCTGCTGCAATATGTGTACTCAACACTACCCTAGAGGGAAGAGGGAGACAGGAAGTCAGAGCAGCAGACAACACCTGCCATAATTATGTGCAAATTGTAAAAAGCATTCTCTCTGAATGGATAAATTATTAATTTTTATTAATTAAATAAAATTAAAGCTATCACATTCTGCAAGCTTTCTGTAGCTTCAACATTCCAGGACAACAATGAGGGGAGAATGGACAGGACTTCAGTAACAGCAGCACAATCTTAGCAGTGGCCTCTTGGACCCAGCATGAGGTTTTCAACTGAGCATGCATTTAGGAAACTCAATGAATTGGAGGAATTGAGGTTTAAAAAGGGAAGACTAAGGGGAGAGACTGCCGTGTTACTGAACCTGAACTTCCAAAATGGAACTCCCCTCAAGTCCAGCTCCTTCTCCAAGAGAGATTAAATGAGACCTTCCTTGCTTAGCACCCTTCCCAGAAAGACCTTAGCAAGTTTTAAAAACTATGTCATCTAAATTATCATCCTCATTCTGTAGATAATAAAACAAACACTTAAAAAGATTAAATATCTTGTTCAAGATTACACAGCTTATAGGCAGCAGGACTAGGAAGTTAAACTTGAACACCTGTGCCAAACCACCAAACTTGACAGTGACAGGATTCTTAATGCAATGTCTGGCTCTGGAATGAAAGGAGGAGGAAACACCTCTGGCATCTTGTTGTAGTCAAGCCATGTCTTGTACCTCCCAGTATGCTATATTTCACAGCATGCTATAGCTTGGATCAAGTATACCCCAAATGCTTGTGTGTTAAAGCTTTGGTTACCAGCCTACGGTGCTATTAGGAGGTGGTGGAACTTTTAGGAGGTGGAGCTGAGTTTGGGAGGAAGTTAGGTCATTGGGGACATACCTTTGAAGGGGATATTGGGACCCTCGCCTACTTTCCTGTCTTACTTTCTTTGATTACCATGAAGTGAATAGGCCTCCTCTACCATGTGCTCCTGTCATAACATACTGTGCTATTGCAGGCCCAAAGCAACACAGCCAAGCAACTATGGGCTAAAACCTCTGAAACCATGAGCCAAACAAAGTAAGCCTTCCTCCTTATAAGTTCTTTATTGCAGATATTGCAGGAAGGAAGGGTACATAGGGAAACTGATAAAATCTGTATGAGGAATACTAATGAATCTATACAGATATTTTATTTTGATATTCAAGATTATTAATGTAGGCTGGGCGCAGTGGCACATGCCTATAATCCCAGAGGCTCGGGAAGCTGAGGCAGGAGGATGGCGCGTTCAAAGCCCCCCTCAGCAATGGCCAGGGGCTAAGCAACTCAGTGAGACCCTGTCTCTAAATAAAATATGCTGAGAGCCATAGCCAAGTAGGAATGACGCATGGCAATTTCCTTGTCAGCCTACCCAATGTTGCTTAGAGGGAGGACTCTCCATTGTGGAAATGGGCTTGCCTTGGACCCAGGTCATTTGCAGTGACATTGCATGAATGTTTGAGAGTTTTGGTTTGTAAAGTGACCCTGCTCAGGGATTAGGGCGGTTCCAGGTTTAGGGTGGATCCTGCTGGATTAGGGTGGCTCTGGGTTTAGGGTGGATCCTGCTGGATTAGGGTGGCTCCAGGTTTAGGGTGGATCCTGCTGGGAATAGGGCGTATCCTGCTGCCTCTGGCGCCCACTCCTTGAGTTCCCGTTCAGTTCTCGCAGGATTCAGAGGGTATTTGGTACGCAGAGTGCTGGTGTATTTTCCCAGAATGTGCGTGTAGAGTGCTGGTGTATTTTTCCCAGAATGTGCGTGTAGAGTGCCGGTGAGAGTTCGAGAATAAAGAGTTGCTGTTTGAATCTACAAGGCTTTTGTGGTGGCTCGGTTATTTTGTGCCCAGACAGACTGCAGCAAAAATACAAAATAGGGCTGGATTTGTGGCTCAGTGGTTGAGTGCCCCTGAGTTCAATCCCTTGTACCCTTGACCCCGCCAAAGAGAAATTAATGTAGGTCCTTAAATAGCAATGTAAATGATTTCTCTGGAAAAGTCTGTACAAATTTTTCTTTCACAGGGTATATTATGAAATGAACAAATTATCCTGTAGCATCAATGCTTCATTCTGTGTTTGGAAGTGAGAGAGGAAATATAGTGCCTCTGGAATCAAATTGCCATGGTCATCTTAGTCCTGCAATTTTATTTATTTATATATTTATACATACATATACATACATACCAGGGATTGAACCCAGCAGTGCTTAACCACTGAGCAACAATCCCAGCCATTTTTGTATTTTACTTAGAGACAGGGTCTTGCTAAGTTCCTTAGGGCCTTGCTAAATTGCTGAGGCTGTCTTTGAACTTGAAATCCTCCTGCCTCAGCCTCCCAAACTGCTGGGATCATAGGTGTGTGCCATTCCACTCTGGGCTAGTTCTATCATTTATTGGTGTGAACCTTTGGTAATTTACTGAGTCTCTGTGCTTAGTTCCTTCATCTGTAAATTGGAATTGATAATGGTATGACAGTACCTAGCTGACTGATTTACTGTAAACATTAAATAGTATCAAAGTACTCAGAGCAGTGCCTGGTACAGAGGAGCAAACCTGTTATAAAAGTCACTGAGCTGCCTGCTAGACCACCACAGGAAATGGCTTTGCTTTGGTTTGGGGAGATAGTAACAGGCCCAAAGACTCTCTAGTCCAGTGGTCTGAAATCTCAGCATCTATCAGAATCATCTGGAGGCTCTGTTAAAATACAAATTGCTGGCTTACACCCCCAGAGCTTCTGTTCACTAGGTCTGGGCTGGAAGCCAGAAGTTGCATTTCAAACAAATTCCCAAGTATAACTGATGACCTTGATCTGAGGACCACATTTTGGGAACCACTCTCATTCTACAGACATTAAAGCTGAGACCCAGACTGGAAAGTATATTCACCAAGGTCACCTATAGCCTGGACTGAGTACTAAAGAAAACTAACTCCTAGGGCATACTCTTTTGATTTTGCTCAGAGATTAGAGATATGAATTCCTTCTAGACACAGCAGGGGAGCTGCAGGCCCCTGCACAGATCTGCACTTTCACAGCTTTGTGCATGGTTCCCTACTAACCCCTTCAGAGCATTCTGGATGTTCTGAAGATGTATATCTGGGCATGACCAAAATATTTTGTGACAAATGTTGTCCATCTACATGGGTAAAAAGGAAAACAGCATGCATGGAGATTTCCAGGTGAGGGTGCACAATTTTATAGTTCATTCTGGTGGATGTTCCAGAAGGGGAGTTGAGGAGACAATGCCACAGGAGGCCTAGTAAAGGGAGGCATTAATGGATATTAACAAGGACAAGAACAGGGGAGGTACAAGGTTCAAGAGAAGAGTGAAGGACTTTACCAGATATATGGCTAAACAGTATTAAAGAGGTAGAAGACTGAATGCAAGGAGGAATAGGGTAATAGCGAGAGGTTGAGAAACAGTTCCAGAATCATGCATTGGAGTACAGAACTCCTGGGAAGTGAGCAATATTTCCATCCTGCTCCCCAAAAGCACTGTATGATACATTGCTGTATTTGTACATCAGCTCCTTCTGGTAATCTGAGAAGCCAGATGTGATTTGAGATGTCAGTGATAACTTCAAAACACATTCCCATGGGCTGGGGATGTGGCTCAAGCGGTAGCGCGCTCACCTGGCATGCATGGGCCCGGGTTCCATCCTCAGCACCACAATCAAACAAGGATGTTGTGTCCACCGAGATCTAAAAATAAATATTGAGAGGTTCTCTCTCTCTCTCTCTTAAAAAAAAAAAAAAAAAACCAACATTCCCATGCCCTTCAAGAATGGGGACACTTCAGGGGCTGGAACTTCCCTATATCTTACCAACCTATCATAGGCCTTGAGGAGAAAAATATTTTAAAAGACTGAAACAACTTACCTATCTCCAGGAAACCTACTGTCTGAGAACTGATTTGCTCAGGCAGCGACCCTGCCCTCTCAAAGTACCACAAGACAGATGATGGGAGCAAAAAAGACCGTGTTCTGCTCCCCACAGCCACTGGGCATGTGCATCAGACTGTCTAGGTTCTATAGATTCTCCCCATGGTATCTACTGAGGTCCAAAAGGAGAGAGAAAGAATGTGGCTGTAGAGAGAAGCAACTATTACGAGTTATTATTACTTATTCAACAAATATGTATTTGCTGTCATTTAGCGAATACCTACTATGTGACGTGGGGAAACAAGTCAAACACACTATCTTTAAAAAGCTCACAGTCAGAGGGAAAAACAATTAGAATTATAATTCACTACAAATGATTTTTAATATAGTATTATACTATCGGGTGTGTACAAGATGCTGGAGCACACAGAAGGGTTTACAGGTCACCTAAGGGAGTTCAGAGCTTTTTAGAGGACATGTCACCAGAGCTGACAAATAACAAAACTTACCCTGAGACACCAACATCTCATCTTTTCCTAGGGAGCACTTGTATGCTTACAATTTAAGGACAGACTTAGTAGGGGAAGGGTTGGTTGCGGTGTGGCACCTATTTCCTGTATTCCTGGCTCTCACCCTGGTCTAGTACTTTAGGTAATTGAAGACAGCAGCAGTAAGGCAAAAGGATTCCACCCCAACAAAGGATGGCTGGAAAGCAGTTAGTCCCACAGTGGGTGAAAGACAAGTCTCTGGACTGGGAGGTGCAGAATGTCATGGCCTTCCACTTTGTGACGGCATCAGGAACGCCTCCTTGCCTGAGTGACTGTGAAAACAGGAGAGCTCTCATCTGCACGTTTATTCCTGCTGCGGTTTTCCAGGCGTAGGGTAGGCGGGACCCAGGGCTTGGATAGCAGAAGTAACAGAAGGAAATCTTTCTCAGGAGTATTGATGTTTGCAAGCTGCTGCTGCCTCATCTAAGGGAACTGCAAACGGAAGGATGGTGTTCAGAAAATGTGAAAAGAAACTTGGTACGGTTATCACCCCAGATATATGGAAGGATGGTGCAGGCATCACAGAAAGTGGTGAAAGAAAGCTAAATGAAAAGAAAGCTTTGACTTCAAAAAGAGCAAGATTTGATCCATATGGAAGGAATAAGTTCTCCTCTTGCAGACTTTGTAAAAATTCTGTGCATCAACCGGGTTCTCATTACTGCCAGGACTGTACCTGCAAAAAGCCCATCTGCCATGTGTGGGAAGAAAAGTTTGGATACCCAAACTACAAGCAAACTTCTATGTAGATGTATTGATGAGGTTTCTGGCTTTTTATGATTTTGCTTTCTGCTTTGAATTTTTAAGACATAGTAGAGATAGTCAACTTAAAAATAATCTATTTCTGGACAAATGATTAAGTTTTAGCCAAGAAAGTTGGTAGGCATCCATTCTTTTGCTCTCAAGTTCTGAACAACCACTTTTGCATTAAGTGATTATTTTCCTTATGAGCATTTTATTGAACTAAAGTAAGTGATAAATTTAATGAAAAAACATTCCCACGTTCAATATGTACCTTAACATTACTTAACATTATTCTTGGGGGGCAGGTACCAGGGATTGAACTCAGGGGCCTTCAATCACTATGCCACATCCCCAGCTCTATTTAGAGACAATGTCTCACTGAGTTGCTGAGGGGGGCTTTGAACTCATGACCCTCCTGTCTCAGTTTCCTGAGCTGCTAGGATTACAGGCATTCGCCTCTGTGCCCAGGTTAACATTACTCTTATTATCTCCTCCATCTATTTTATTTATAGATATTGAAAAAATGAGATTATTAATATTTTGCTTTGAACTAATTCTAATTCTAATTCTAAACCAGAATTAGAATTCTTCCCTCATTTTTTTAATTGATGGCAAAGTTCTTAGAATCAGCAATTCCTTAATTAATTGCAGTTTCAGAGGATATTTAAATGTTTGAAGCTATTATTGCTAAATGGTTCCTTAGAAATTAATCTAGACCCAAATCAGATAAAAGTTGGGTTTGTGATTTTTTTTTTTTTAATTTGTTCTTGAAGCCAAAGCACCAGTTCCTTTCATATAGGAACAAGAACACAAGGAAAACCCATGTGTCCAAATGAGTATACTGGATTTCAGAAAAGCACATATTACACACATTGCCTTGAATTCAAATTGTCATGAACAGTGTGCATATTGATGTGTAAATGAAAATGATCCTCTCATACCCTTTTCGGAAAACTCTTTGAAGCTGAAAAAAAAATTTTTTTTTTTAAAAACATCCTTTCTATCTCTCATAGAAATAAATAGAACAAAGTAAACATCTTGACTTTTTTTTTATAACATAAATGCCAAGAAACCACTCTGAGGTTTCAAATGAAGATTTTTCTTACACTGCTTTCATAGGTTGAGAACTTTTATTTTTAAAATTTGTAGCCTAGTATAGGTGGCCAAAAGGGTATTCTCTATTTCTAAGGAACCAGAGGAAGGAGGAGGGGAAGGAAAGGGGAGATACTAGGGATTGGCATTGACCAAATTATATTATTATATTGTGTGCACATTCAAATATGTAACAACAAATCCCATCATTATGTATAACTATAATGCACCAATAAAAAAATTAAGAAAAACTGGTAATGGTGGCCCATGTCTATATTCCAGTGACTCAGGAGGCTAAGGCAAGAGCCAAGTTCAGCAGCTTAGCAAGGCTCTAAACAATTTAGCAAGATCCTGTCTTGAAATAAAAACATCCAGGGATGTGGATCAGTGGTTAAGCACCTCTGGGTTCAATTCCCCATACAAAAGGAGAGAGAGAGAGAGAAAGAAAGAAAAAACAATAACACAGTTGGAAAAAAACTAAAGTCAATACTTGCATTTAGATTTGTGTGACCTAGAGTAAGAATGCATGGTCTGTATTGTAAGGAGGTGAAGATTTGTAAATCTATTTTGGTGATTGCATATAATTATATAAGAATTCAGGGAGGGGCTGGGATTGTGGCTCAGCGGTGGAGCGCTTACCTAGCATGGGCAGGACCCAGGTTCGATCCTCAGCACCACATTGTGTTGTGTCCATCTATATCTAGGAAAAAAAAATATATTTAAAAAAAAAAAAAAAGAATTCAGGGAAGGAAGGAAGTTCCCATACCCCACCAAACTTTCTTGGTTTTAGACTTAGATTCATTAGAAATTATCTAAATTTTCTGGGGACTCCACATTGTGTTATCTTGCTGTGCTTTTGAGTTGTCACTTATCCAATAGGAAACAGATCCCAGAGTCAGGTCTCTGGGAAGAACTGAGGGGCCTGATAACCTTCCAACTGGAGTGATGGAGATGATAATTTAGCCTCTGGATGAATACCACTACTTCTTGATGAGGTTAAGAATAAGAGAATTTTGGAAACACAAGATTTCTGTTATGAGCTAAGTTGGGATGGAGGGACCACTAGAAAAAAAGAGAGGAAAGCAGAGAACACTCAGAGAAAAGGAGGAAAAACTGAGGGGCTGATTGGTTACACAAGCCAACAAAGGTGAGTGATAGATGAGGTTTGATCGGGAAATGAACAGATTAAGTGGTTACACAAGCCAACAAAGGTGAGTGATAGATGAGGTTTGATCGGGAAATGAACAGATTAAGACTTAAGGTTTTGAAAGCCCTAACCTGAGAGAAAAATTCTTGGGAAAATTCCTGCACCTGTGACTCACAACCCAGTAGTATTCCACAGGAAGAAACTCAGTACAAAAACAGGAGACAGAAAGGAAGCTTCCAAAGCTCCACTACTAAGAATGTCTGGAGAATCCACAGACCTCAAAGGTAACTTACCTTCTACACCCATTACGGTGCTGTAGTTTGGAAATTGGTGACTAATATCTACTGGCTCCTTGATTTTGACACTTGACGGTGCTCCTTTCCCCTCCTACAAGACCTACTGCCAAGAAATTCCGTTCTCAATCAGGTTGAACCAAAATATTGCTTTTTTATTAATAGCGAGATTGGTGATTATTAATACTCATTCAGCCATCAAGATGGGTTCAATTCTTGCCTGGGATGAAGCTCAATGATAGAACACATGCTTAACTCATGCAAAGCTCTGGGTTTAATTCCCAACACTCCCTCCCCACCATACACACACACAAAAATAGATGGGTTGACTCTTGTTCCATCTAGTATGGAATGCTTGCTCTCTCTCTCTCTCTCTCTTTTTTTGGTGGTGGGGATTGAACCCAGGGCCTTGTGCATGCTGGCAAGCACTCTACCACCTGAGCTATATCTCCAGCCCCCAGAAGGCTTTTGATTAAACTTAACCTCATTATTAAAAATGTTTACTGTTTCTTCCAAATGTTAGTCACTGTGTCCTTACTCTTTGACTTACATTCTGAATTTTCTGAGGGACAATATTAGCTTAGCCGATTCAACAAAAATATAGTGAGCATTATGTATGACCAAACATTAGAGAGATGTAGAAGACATGGTCCCTCACCTCAGATACCTCCTGGCCAAAGAGAGGTTACATATCATCCCAAGCCCCAGTTCATAAAACAGGTGCAAAAACTTTTTTTTTTTTAGCTAAAAAATTATAGCTTTATTTGGGGCTGGGGTTATGGCTCTGCGGTAGCTCACACTTGCCTGGTTCAAAATAAATAAATAAAATAAAGCTATTGTGTCCATCTACAACTAATTTAAAAAAAAAAACAGCTTTATTCATCTTCAAGAGATTATTCTTTGGATAAGAAAATTATGTAAAAAAATAACAATGATTTTTGTTTGAAAAAGTCTATCATGTTTATTTGCTAACACAATTCTATTAACTGCAGTATATATAAGTCCCAGGATACACCGTTCATACAGGTGTCTTATTTATGTGCTTGAGGAAGACATGGGAGTATGTGTTGAACCTCCCTGGTGTCTTTTAAACTAACTTTAGCAATTAATGGCTTGGAGAATCCAGCACATAAAACTGTCTAGCCTCTTTTTCTTTTAAATCTCTACTATCACTTCAAAATTCCCTTTGTGGCAACAGGCACTTCCAGGTGGCTCTACCTGCTGAAGGCTGCTTTTCTAAGTAGTGAGACTTGATCCTCACTGTCCACTTCTTCAACTTCTGCTGCTTCCCTTGAGCCTCTGATTTCTGGGTTAAACTGACCAATCTCATCGTTTTTCTTCATGATGTATTTTAGTGCTAACCACTATCTTCTAAGCAGTACATTTCATTATATGAGTTCCTTAAATGATTGAAAGAATTAGAAATGTGAAGTTTGAATGTGAAAGGCCCCAATGCAGTGAATTATTCCTCTTAGCTAAGAGCTTCACATACTCAGGGTTAATTGTGGTTCTTTTCACATGTCTGCTGGTAAGAGAATCACTGCTGCTCCTCAGCCTTGGCCTCCTCCTCCACCACTCAGACCACTCAGAACAACCCAGGAAGGTACACAAAGGAAGAAAGAGGCAGCTGCCCAGATGGTCTGGTCAGATTTTTTCACAAAAACTTTTTAATAATAATGATAACAGACTTCTGGTTTGCCTTCCCTAATGTTCTTTCTTGACTGATCCCATAGAAATCAATGTCTGAGGACAACAGAAAGAGAAGGACTGGTTGTATACCCTCTCACAGTGGTTCTCTTCCAACACAGCTGGGGAACTCCTTCAAGCAGAAGGGCCAAGAAAAGCTACCTCATACAACAGAAGATTCTTCCAAGATTTTCTTTCTTTCAGTGCCTAGATGAATCTCTCTTCTTTCTTATATATGAACTTCCCTTTACCTTCCTCCTCTACCGTTATTTCCAAAAGAACAAATTGGTTAGAGCAGCTCTTTGGAAAAACTGGAAAGATCCATGCCTTCAAAGAACCAGAGCCTCCAGATAATAGAATGCTTGCTCAGATGCTCTCCAAACCCCAGATCAATGAGAGCTTGAGAAAAACCCCATGGGCCAGTCTCTGGATTTTATTCAGCCACTTGTGGTAGTGATGATACTGTTACCGCTGTTGACCGGTGACGAGTCCTTGCTTCCCCAATGTTGAAGAATAACACCAGAGAAGCACGCAGAGGCAAGGTCAGAGTAGAAATTAGAAGTTTATTAAAGGACAGCAGAAAAGACTTCTCTAGGAGGAAGAAGGGGACCCAAGAGGAGGAATCCGTGTAAGTGTGGTTGTTTCCCCTTTTTATAGTTCTTTCAGTAGGTTGGAAGGCCCGAGGGGTAGGACACAGGTGGGCCAAAGAAGTAATCTGGGCACTTCCGAGTCAGCATCTTCAAGTTTGCTGTTCATTAACATTTCTTTGGGATGGGCTATCTTCAAATCTGCTGGGGCTGTTCATTAACATTTCTTTGGGATGGGCTATCTTCAAATCTGTTGGGGGCTGTTTCCTGGACTTCATTAACATTCCAGGAGAGTTGCTCAACTTTTCTGGGAATTCATTCTCAACATGGCCTCCATTTTAGATTTCACTCGATATTAGACCCGATTTACCTAACTACACTGACTACCTAACTTTAAATCTGGCTTCAATACCAGGAAGAAAACATCATATAGGCCTGACAAGAGGGGAAAAAGGGAACAGAGTATTGAAACAGTGAAACCAGTTGAGAAACCTGGTGTCACAGTTCATTACTCCCAAATTACTTTTATTTGTTACTCCAGAATTCTTAGATTCATTCTATCATAATTATCTTCCTTACTCTTTAAATGTTAACCTCTACTGCACCATTTTTCATAATCTTCATGCCTTCAATTTCATCCTCTTTTCTTATTAACATCCATATTAACTATGCCCATCTCATACCATCCTTCCTACTTTCATTTCCATACCAGCTTTTCTACCACCTGATGGTGCTGTATTATTTCCCTAAGACTTTCTTTCCTACTTGCTGAAATTTCTCTCATTCTGATGCAAACTGTCCTCTTTCAATTCCCTCCCCCCACCCCAGTAGCAGATTACTCACAGAGCTGTTGCTCACCTCTCTCCGGCAAGACAGTTTCATCCACCACCTGGAGGACACACAGGGATCCCAGAGCGGTTTACAGCTACAGCTGCACATCTGCTCCTGGCAACTGCTGGGAAAGTGAGAAGCCAAGTGAAAGCTAGGGAAGGAAAGGTTGACCGTGGGGATCAGATCAGCCTGTAGAGGAGGGGAACAATGTGACTTGGATCATCAGCCAATATACCCAGGCTCCTTCACTGTTACATTTACTTGTCTTTGTAACATCCAGCTTTTCAGGACTAATATATTTGACAGAGGTAGAAAAAGCAAACAGCACAGTAGAGTAATATAGAAAGTTAGGGAAAAAAACAAGTAGAAAGTAGAAAAGCTCTATAGAATACATGACTCCCTGGAATGAATTTTTAAAAAGCAGCAGGAAATTCATTTCAACATGAATCTAAAACACTAAAGATATTAATACCAGATAGCATCCGATTTCCATTTTTTCTAGGTGTTTTCCTGAGTCTACCTTGTCTCCAAAACCAGTGCACACAGATCTTTCTCCATACCCAGCTCTTTTTATCACCCCATTCAGTTGCCATTTTACATGGCTGTTAAAGCACATTTCTTTCTCTCTTTTTTTTAATATCTTTATTTTATTTTTATTGTGGTGCTGAGGATTGAACCCAGTGTTGTCTCATGCATGCCAGGGGAGCACGCAACCACTTGAGCCACATCCTGAGTCCCATAAAGCACATTTCTACGGAGAACTAAATGTTGTCAGCTCTAACACCTCAGTGGGGAAAATGCCATATATCACCAGGGAGGGAGCAGGGGTTAGTCTGGAAGTGAATGTCAGTGAGAGAAACAGAAGGAGCCCTTCAGTGCTGAAAGAGAACAGGGGACATACATGTGCACCCACCATTGCCACCTGAACACACTTCTCACTGGACCACCACAAGCCTCAGTTGCCCGTCATGTCTGATTTTGCTATTATTCTGTTTGTGTTCCGTTCTTGTTGCTTCTATGCATAAAACTCTTCTCTGGGATTTTAAACTATCCTTTTCTCTTCCAGGAGGAGCATGTATACTCACCTTTCTTCGTAGAGTTCACATGTTTCTGCCCTTCTATCAGCGAAAATCCATCCTCATGATTTTTTTTTAATCACAGTGCAATTCAAAATTTAGTGGAAACGAATGAACCCTAAGATACCCTGTGCCCTATGTGATGGTGGAGAAATCTTCCCTAACTCCACCTTCCTGTCCACTCACTGGAATTATTGCTCAGTGAATTATTGCTCAGCAGGCTGTCAGCTCCTGCTCCTGCTGAGGGCTTGATGTCAGTTCCTCAAACTCCCACCTGACCCCCAGAGGTTCCATGAGGCTTGGCCAGAATTTCACTTTCCTCCTAGGCCCCTCCTAGGCATGAGGCAGTGGGTTCCATTCTCAGTACTGCAAAGCAAATGAACAAATGAACCAGTAGTTTACAAAATGAAATTTCCCCCTAAGTTCCATGTCCTTCACACTTTCCATTAACCAAGGTCTCCACCTTTTGGCCCTGCCCAACAAGTTTCTCAGTTAATTTCTCATTTTATTTCCCCACACAATTGTCCTGGGATCCTGTTTAAAATCTATTTTCATTTTTTTTTTTGACATGGTGCAGCAATACAGTAACCATTAGCCGCATGTGAATACTAAATGCACTATTCAATATTCACTGACTATTGAAATGGGGTTAATCTAAACTGAGATACGTTGTAAGTATAAAATATACTGTTTCAGAAAGTTAGTTGAAACAAAGAATGTGAAGCATCTATTAAAATAATCTTTTTTTTTAAAGAGAGAGAATTTTAATATTTATTTTTTTTTAGTTTTGGCGGATGCAACATCTTTGTTTGTATGTGATGCTGAGGACCCGGGCTGCACACATGCCAGGCGAGCAAGTTACCGCTTGAGCCACATCCCCAGCTCCATGAAGTATCTATTAATGGGCCAAGTGTGGTGGTTCACACCTATAATCTCAGCAGCTCAAGAGGCTAGACAGGAGGATCACAAGTTCTAAGCCAGCCTCAGCAACTTAGTGAGGCATTAAGCAACTTACTGGGATCCTGTCTCAAAATAAAAAATAGAAAGGGCTGGGGATGTGGCTCGATGGTTAAGTCCTCCTGGATTTAATCCCTGGTACCCCCCCCCAAAAAAAAAAAATATATATATATATATAATCTAGCTGGGGTTGTAGCTCAGCAGTAGAGAGCTTGCCTAGCATGTGCGAGGCCCTGGGTTCGATTCTCACACCACATAAAAATAAAGTATTGTGTCCAACTACAACTTTTAAAAATCATCTATTAATAATATATATCTTTATTTCAGGTTGAAATGATATTTGGAACATATTGGGTTATGTAGAAAGACCTGTCTCAAAATAAAAAATAAAAAAGGGCTGAGGATGTAGCTTAGTGGTAGAGCACCCCTAGAGCCAATCCTAGTACTCCCTACAAACATAAAATATATTATAAAAATTAATTTTACCTGTTCTTTATATTTTATTTTTCTTTGTGTGTGCATGGTACTGGGTCTGAACTCAGGAGCACTCTACTACTGACACCCCCGTCCTTTTTATTTTTATTTTATTTTTATTTATTTATTTATTTTTAAAGATAGAGTGAAAGACCCACAGAGCACTCCTAGGCACACACACACCCTGCTGAGTTGTTTATCTACAAATAACAGGAGAGATCTACTGTGCCAGGTGTCCCTGACTCAGTCAGGCTAGGTGGGGACCCATAGCAACCCCCTAGGAGCCACCAATCAGCATGAGACAGGGAAATACCTGGGATGCCAGATGACCCTCCCAGTAGTTTATGGTGGTTGATAACACCCCTCTTGGCTTAAACCAATCAGTTCAAACGAATCCCCCTCTTGTAGTAACCAGTCACCCCTGCCAAACTTGTTCCCACCAGTGAATGTGCTAATCGTGTTTTAGAGTTGTTTTATGATTTTCCCGCAGTGTGTGATGATTTGCTAAGAGATGCTATGATGTATGTGAAGTCCCTGCCTTCTCCAAAGAATGTATAAAACTGCTGCAAACCCTGGGCTCGGGGCCTCTCAGCGTCACCAGTTGCTGTGTGTGCGCGGAGGACTGAGCTAGCTCCCAATAAACACCTCTTTGCTGCTTACATCCATCTTGGTCTCTGGTGGTCTTTTGGGGGTCCCAAATTTGAGCATAACAATCTCCAGAGAAATATCTGTCCCATTCCAGTCAACTGTATCCAGTGAAGAAGAAGCAAGACCCTGCTGTGAGTAATTAGGGTCTGGTGGTTCCATTTATGCCATAAATCACCAGGAACACTGGATGATTTTTAAATTTTTTTTATTTGTTCTTGTTAGTTAACATGACAATAGTTGGATGATTCTTGAGGAGGGAGTCATCATGGACCCTAACTCTGACATTTCCCCCCTTGATTGTGAGTTAAGAACAGGCCACCTCCAATCCCTCATGAGGGGAGGGTTTGGATACTTTGAGCGGGTAGGTTCCTGGGACAGCCCTTTTCCTTTCTTTTTTCTTAATGAGCCAGGAAGACCCCTCTTACCTGTCCCTTTCTCCACCAACAAAGCCACATTTATGTTGTGTTTGTACACACACCACTGAAGTTGAAAGTGGACATTTACCAGATGCCACAACTCATCCTGCTTTGTCAATCTACTGAGGCAGAGAGAGGGAGAGAGGGAGGGAGGGAGGGAGGGAGGGAGAGAAGAGAAGAGAGAGGGAAAGAAGAGATGGATAATGTAATTCTTACTTTCATTTCATAATGTATTACAGAAGGAAGTAATTTCTTATCTTCATACTTTAGTTTCTTCATCTTTAAGACAGAAAAACTCTCCTATAACATGGAGTATTCACCCAAACATGAAACAACACTGAGGCTCCAAGATATGTGAAGGGGAAAAGAACCAACTGTAGAACTAGAAAACTGTATCTTACAAAATTTGGGTTAATTTTAGACAGACTGAAAAAGACTATCTGTTTAGGATAAAGAACACTTCTTTGTTCTTTGGAGCTGGGATAATAATCCTGTGAAATGTTTTTTACTTTGGGCTTTTTACTACTTTTATACACTGGTGCTTTCTGACTCTTTGGGATATGTGTGGATGAGTGTACTTTTCTTTCTTGTTTTTAAAATTTGGGTGTACTTTTCTACGTCTCATTTTCTCACCTGTCCTGAGAGTTTCCTGCATCTGTCAGGGAACTGATTTTTTTCCACCTCTTGATACCAGCAAATACTAGTCTTCTGACACACAGACACCCCCACTGCCTCCCTCCCTATGGCCTTCCCATTGCTGTACCTAAAAAGAGGAGCACAGAGCTGGAAAACCCCACTTGAGATTCTGCCCTCTTCCCCAGACACTGCAGTTCCCTCTTCCCTGCATTGCAGCCATGGGAGTGCCCTGAAAATCCTACCCTGCTTTAGTTTGCTCTCTTACCCTCTCCTGCTTTACTCAGAACCTTAGAATATTCCCACTACACATAAGTACCACCCTAAATGCAGCAACGGTACCTTTTCTCCTTACTCTTCTTTCCTGTGAGATTTAACACTGGACTCTCCACAAAGTAGACACTAAAATCAATAACACTGACCAAGAGAGCAATGGAAAGTGAAAGCAGAAACATCATTATTAAAATTTGTTCTGGGATAAGTCATGACTCCAAACCATAAAACATCATGAGTTTTAACCTGACCATAATTCCCCTCCCCATACGCAAATCATCACTTCTCTCACTACAGCTTTAATATCCATGAGATCCAGAACTTCTTTTTTTTTCAAAGAGAGAGAGAACTTTTTTTTTTAATATTTATTTTTTATTTTTCGGCGGACACAACATCTTTGTTTGTATGTGGTGCTGAGGATCAAACCCAGGCCGCACGCATGCCAGGCGAGCACGCTACCACTTGAGCCATATCCCCAGCCCCTGAGATCCAGAACTTCTGCTCTTACCTAAGACATATATTTTTGTAAAGAAAGATTCTTCCATTGTCAATAATTATTTGGGTTCGAACACCTCCACTTTAAATTAGACAATACTGGGGAGAGTGGAAAGAGACATGGAAAAGGAACAGGAGGAGGACATGACTAAATAGGTAGTGAACAGAGGGGCATAAAAGATAGTGATATTAATTTAATTAATGATTGTAACTGGTCCTCTTTGTGCTTTGAATACAGCCTTTGCTGCTCTGCCACTGTGTTTATTTTTTTAAAAAATATTTTTTAGTTGTAGGTGGACACAATATCTTTATTTCATTTTTATGTGGTGCTGAGGATTGAACCCAGTGCCTCACACATGCTAGGCAAGCGCTTTACCTCTGAGCCCCAGTCCCAGCCCCAGCCCCAGCCCTGTTTTATTTCTTGAATGGACATGTTTCTTTCTCATCTTCTCTCCCTTTAACCCTAATTTCAGGGGAAACAGGACTACCTTTCTTCCCCAACCTAGGCAGAATTATCTGTCCTTGAGCACATACCCACCACAGGAACAAATTCAGATTTGGGGATGGCACCAAAAGATCTCAGAAATGACCATCTCCCAAATTAATAAGGGAACTATAACTCTGACAGAGAACACATAGAATATAGCCTTTGAATCACCTTTTAAAAAACCTGCTATTCACCTTTTTAAAAACATGCCTCTAATCTTGGCTACTCAAGAGGCTGACAGGAGGATTGCAAGTTCAAAGCCAGCCTCAGCAACAGCGAAGTGCTAAGCAATACAGTGAGATCCTGTCTCTAAATGAAATACAAAATAGGGCCGGGATGTGGCTCAGCGGTCAAGTGCCTCTGAGTTCAATCCCTAGTACCCACCCCCCCCCCAAAAAAAAAAACCAAACCTGCCCCACTGTTCCCCCAGATGGGCAGAATCACAGCCTCTGGGACAGAAGTCCTCTGTGTATCTCCTTTGCTAGCAAAGCAATAAAACTTCCTTTCCTATTTTCTCAAAGTCATGTCCTCATTATTGTATTGGGATCAGGTACAAGGACCCTAATTAATTTAATTAATTATTAATATAATTAATGCTTTTGGCTAACAGCATTACTCAGAATGCACTGAAGATATTAACTCATTTAGCACGAATGCAAAAATGAATAAATAGCCCCTCCCTCAGAGCAGATTTTACTTTGCCTTTGTTGATTTTGAGACAAGAGTATGCCCAGCATTTTGATCTGCTAACTCCCCCACTTACCATATTTTTCCATGCTGAAAATTGTAGATTATGCCCTCTGCCACTGTCACTATAAAGGTGCCCAACATTGCCCTCTGGTGTCAGTTGAAAGGATAGGTCTACAATGCCTTACTTGAGCACCACTTCCAGCCATTTTGCGATCCCGTTGCTATTTGGATCCTGGGTCCAATAAAGAGAAACTGCATGATGTGCCTGTCTGCTTCTTATTCCGTACTGTGAAAAGCAGGCAAAGAAGCCAAGAGCAGGTAAAGAATCCTACCTATTACTCATGATTCCTGTGATCTGCATCCAGGAAGAGCTACTCCCTGTCTAATTTATAATTGTTTTTATTACTGAATCAGATAAATATTTCTAGAGATTCAGACTTACTTGGAAGAGAAAAAGTCCTCAGGAATTCAAATTATTAGACTGAGTTCTCTAGGGTGTTATTAGTTTTAGAGAGTGGGCTTTAGGCTTTTATTATTTACTTACTTACTTACTCATTTATTTCGGAATGGAGATTGAACCCAGAGGCACTCAACCACTGAGTCTCATCCCCAGCCTTTTTTTTTTTTTTTTTTTGAAATATTTTATTTAGAGACAAGTTCTTGCTGAGTTGTTTAGGGCCTTGGTATGTTACTGAGGCTGGCTTTGAACTCACTATCCTCCTGCCTCAGCCTCCCAAACCTCTGGGATTATAGGCATGAGCCATTGTGCCCAGCTAGGATCTTATTTATAAAGGAATGTTTTGTTTATGTTTGGTCTCTTTTAAGAAACAAGACTGAGGGAATTGATTGTAAAATACCTTAGAGGTAATTTAAAGGAAAAATAGAGGTGATACTGTGAGGAATTCACCCTTTTGTTCCTGTTCCTCTGAGACTTCTCACATATATTCATGGTACTATTTAGCCATTGTCCATGACAAGACCTATTACAAAATGAAGAATAGCACAAAACCATTCCTGGTTAAATTGGCATGGCATGGAAAATCACAGGAATGGCAGGGAGTGTGGTTACAGTGGGGATTGGTGTCCTTGTCTACAGAGGAAATGGGGGCTGGATAAGAGAACAGAAATAATTTAGGGAAACAGGGATCTTGGTGCTGAAGCATTCTTGGAATTCTGGACCAAGATTTCAGAGGTGTTTCTGCCTTCAAGGTTTAGTACTATACACTCACTTCTTCTTTCCCCACAACTAACAAAGACTTACTTGTAGCTCACCCTGGAGTATTGAGGAAGGAAAGCCAGGTAGAGTAAGTTAAAGCAGGATATGAAAAAGAATAAGTTTGCTAAAAGCAAAAAATGCACAAAGAACTCTTCCTATCTCTCTTGCCCATTTCTTTCTTTCTACCTGTCTCTTTTGTGCCCTGAGAAGAGAATACTTGAGGGAAAGACTTATCAGGAATGGGAGGAGAGAGATTGCTCAAAGGGATGGCCAGTCTCCAAAAGTTTTCAAGAAATGGAGCTCCCAAATCCTTTAGCAGTCTTAAGTGCCTTAGGACTAAATTTTTTCACAACAAATAAACCTATAGAAAAATGTTAGTATCCTGGGGCTTACCATTATTTAAACTTCTTCTTGGAAACCAATCATCTCTTGACCTCTTCCTATGTATCTGAAAGCCTATAGACCGGGAGCTTACTTTCACTTATTATAAAATAATTTTGGAAAAATTTTGTTTAAAAACCTTCCATCAAAGGCTCATGTATAATTTTCCCCAAAACATGGTTGCCAAATCTAAAGGCTAAATCTGTAAGTTGGTCAAAACAGGTCATTGTGTTTGTAAGTAGATGAGATTGAAAGCTGAAATTTGGTTACGAAAGGGCTCAGAGAGGATGCAAAGTCATTCAAAGGAGAAAATCAGTTTGGGTCTACCTTGGAAAGGAAAAGGAATGAAATCAGATGATGCTTGCCTTTTGAGTCTTAGGCAGTACCATGTGATGCCAACCAGTGAAGAAGCTGATATAAGGGATATTGGCAAAAACTAAGGAGGGGAAAAGGATTAAAGTACCCTAAGATTTCCACAAACCTGAGACCATATAGACAATGAGGAGGCAAATATCACTTTGTGACTTTGTCACAAAGTCCAGAAAAGGAACACTTCCTCTGACAACAAAGTACTGTTCTCACACAGGAGGCCAAGACTCAGGAAGGACATAGGTTAGTCAGAAGTAGATTCTTGAAGGAAATAAGTACTCAACTAGGTAGGCAACATTTCCAACTGTAAATTGCCTGAGGTTTCTGAATATTTGGATAGAGCAATCAAATTAGACACGGATAGTTCATCTTGGTCATAATTTTGTTGATTGAGGATAAAATATTATACTGTATAAACTCATAATTTTTGTTCCTCAGTTTCTTGGTAAAATTCCTTTTGTTAGTCTCAGTGTTTCAGCTGAACCTGCAGGATGTTGTTATGTATGTAAAAGGAATGAAGACCGGAGCTATTTTACAAGAGGATACAGCCTGAACGGGGTTGATGATGAGATCAACCTCCAGGGGGCAGTAGAGTCTAAGACAGATCTGGTGTTTCTTCTGTAGATCTAGAATTTCTGTAAGGAAATACTCAATATTTATACCAAACTCCTGCTGAAGAGGGAAAATAGATGATGGGAGGGAAGAACTAAAATTAATTCTAAATTGGAAAAGTGGTGGAGGAGGCTACCCATCAACAAGCTCCTAGCTTCCCTGTACACAGGGAAATAAAACAGCAGCTAAAAGATCATGGAGTAGAAAATGAAAATAATGCATTCCCCATGTACATCTTAAAAAGTTAACTTGAGTGCATGGACTGTTACTGAAGGGAAAAGGAACGCAGCAGGGGCATCTGAAAGATAAGTATTTCAGAAGCATGTAGAAATTATGATAGCCCCAAAATGGGATCAAACCTATCATGAGACATTGTCAGGAACAAATTTCTGTTCAAGGAAAATGTAAGTATATTTGCCAAATGTTATCACATTTTTACCTTTCATAGTATATGTTTAATGTTGCCTTAAGAGAATTATCTACTTCACATATTTCCTTGCTTCATACTAAACCAAAGACAGTGACAGTGCATGTATTTTCATTTTATCTTTTTCCTTTTGTTAAATACATTCCTAAACTGTCCTCCCTCACTCCAGTACTGGGGTTTGAACCCAGTACTAAGCACAAGCTCTTACATTCCTAACCTACTATATATCTTCTTTCTCCCACCCTCAGGCTGGAGATTGAACCCATAGCCCAGCACATGCTAGGCAAGTGCTCTACCACTGACCGGTATCCCCAGCCCACCAGCCCCTATTTCTTAATATCTGAACTGCAGAGCCACTTGGCATTACTCCTGAAGAGAAGGTCTTGAAATGTGCAAAAAGTTTTTTTTAAAAAAAAACAAAAGCTAATGGACTCATCTCTCAGGAATGTTAACCTAATTGACATGTAGATACTCAAAGTAAGAACTGGTCATCTCTGCTGGTTCTTAGGTGGACAGAAGTGAGGATATAGGCCAGTGGTTGCTGCTTCCTTTTGCATATGTGTTCTACAACCCAGCAGACAGGAGAATTTCTACCCAGGAGACTCTCTTCTTTGCTTCCTTATTCTCTCTCATTCTTTCTTAACCCTTTCCCTTTCTCTCCTCCCAACTAGATTCTTACCTTGCTTACCTTGTCATTCACTGGAACAAAGTCATATCTCTCTCTCTCTCTCTCTCTCTCTCTCTCTCTCTCTCTCTCGATACTGGGAATTGAAATTGAGCCCAGGGGCACTTTACCACTGAGCCACATCCCTACCCGCTTTTATTTTTTATTTGAGGCAGAGTCTCACTAAGTTGCTTAGCCCCTGGCCCCCCAAATTGCTGAGACTGGTTTCCAACTTGTGATCCTCCTCTACCTCCTGTGTCAGTGGGATTACAGGTGTGTACCTGGTGACACCACAGAAAGATACTAGAAAGAAACAGGTGTCATTAGCAGAGAGGATTTTTCTTGCTCTCGGAATCTTTTTTCCCACCCATTCTGTTTCCTCACAAGTACTTCTGAGTTAGCAAAACCTCATTAGGTTTAGCTCAAAAACAAAAACAAAGCAACAAAAAACCTAGTCTGAGAGAAAGAGAAGTAGAGCCCAGTTTCTTTTCAGGGCTCCTGACTGTGAAACCTCATAATGGAATGTCCCTCTAAGGAAGAAAGGATAAATACGAATTAACAGGAGCTGAAGCCAACTGCCCTGGCTCTAAGACCCAGGAACCCAATTATACTTATATTCTGCTCCAGGAGAAATGTGTACTTTAGTTTTGGATACATGCACAGCAGTAGCAACTTCACCCTCTGTGCTTGCTGGTATAACAAAGCACCTATTTAACACCAGTAACACATCAACCCTCCAGAATTTGTTAGCTTCTGTCCTCCAGGTTCCATAAGCTTATCACCAAAGTACAGATCCCCTCCACCATAGCACAGCTGTTTCCCCTGTCTTTGTTCATCCCTGATTGTGTGTTCCTTACTCTGCAGCCCTGGGGTGTGGATAGGTTTATCAGTCTGCATAAACATACTTCCTTGGAATTATAACGTTTTTCTTCTTCACAGCTGAGATATTTCAAACTCTGGACATCTGAATTGTAGCCACTTCTGTACCACCAGAAGGAAGTGGGACCTAGGCAAGAGAGGGGAATTCTGGGGAGAAGTAGGATATTGAGGGAACAAAACCAACTGGCCCACAGCCTAACATGGGTGAATAAATAGAAAAGAACTGAATTAGACAGGGGCAGCAAGGGTAGAACCCAAAACAAGATGCCAGGAAGAAGGGAAACAATAGAATCTAAAGTTAAGGTCAGGATCTAAAAGAAGACACCCAGGTCAAGAATGTGGGAGAGTTGTGGTCAGGAACTCAAGTTTAGGCTTAGAGGCCATAGCAAAAGTAAGATAATAGAGGTCATACTTGAAGTTTGACCAAGTAAGTGGCCAGGGAGGGGCACAGGAAAGGAAGAGATTACAGTTAGGGCTGAGTCAGTGCTTACTGAAAAGGAGATGCAGTACAAGCGTTCCTTCAGTCCAGAGTGTTCTGCCACATCTGAATCTTGTCCTTGGTCTCCAGAATAATAATAAATTTTATATCACAGTGCCCAAACCTCAGATCTAAACAAACCTTCTGAGTGAAGGGGAAGTTAAGCTGGGTTGGTAATGTCAATAGTAGTTTCTACTAAGGGAACAAAAGAATTTCAGTGTATTAATGGTTCATTCATTCAATGAAAAACTAAGCATTTTCCCTAGAAGCATCCAACAAATAGCAGTGAATCACATAGATTAAGCTCCTGTCTTTACAAACTTCATTTTCTATAAGGGAGAAGCAGAGGAGTAACAAATAACTCAGAGCACAATCTTAACCCTCCCTGATAAGAGGCCCCCATTGAGAAACTATACCTGGAATCCCAACAGGAAGTTATGGCTAACACAGAGAACAGGGCACAAGGAGTCTACTATATTTTAATATTAATCTTTTTGCCAACCTTCCTTTTGGTGCTTCAGCTTTTCTCCCTAAGTAAAGGATCAAAGGGACCAAAGATGGGAAAAGATAGGCAAAGAAGCCACCTTCCCTAAATCAACTCTGACACCAAGTGCTTATGGGAGGAATTCTGCAGTGGCTGGCAATAGAGCTAATATTCTTAGGAGTTGCGCACACAACTTTGGGGGGGTGACAGATGGCTCAGGATCTGGAACCAGAGGTCACCTCCCCTGCTGCTCTTATATCCTGGACCCCCAGGCAGAGTGTGCAGCTGTGACTGATGCTCTGGTCAACCAGGCTAAGGTGGTAGAGCAGGGAGGGGCCACAGTTCACTGCCTTAAATTTATTTCTCCCTGAAACATTCACACTGGTCCAGTCAGTCCATAATAGTGACTTTGGGGAAAAGCCAGATTGAGCATTCAGAGAGGGAAAGCCCTCAACTCATTTTGGACTTCTCTCTTTTTTTCTGGTTATATTCTAAACTCCCACTCCTGGTTGATTTCATTTTCTCTTTTTATTATTCTGTTAAGGCAAGTCTGAGAACACAGGTATAGAGTCACTATTAACAGAAAATCAGCAAACCTTTTTCTAAATGGAAATTTTTAAAAATCGATACTATTCAGTATTGTGACTCTTTAAAAATAGGAACATACACAGCCCTAGAAAGAATATAAATTGGACAGCCTTTCTGAGGGCCGTTTTACAACACACATCAAAAGTTTTTAAGATGTGTTTTATTCTTTGGCATATTCCTTGGCTCATAACTCCTACTCTGGAAACGTATCTTAATGAGGAAAAGAGCAGGAGAGGTAGTTACATTGTTTCTTCAGTGTGTTTTATAATGCAAGACCTTGAACCCACCTAGAATACAAACTAGTAAAAATGGTTTCCTGGCCCAGTGACCAACCCACATCAAAATAACACAAGCAAAAAAAAAAAAAAAAAAAAAAAAAGATTTATAGGGTGGATCAGACATGAAGAAAGAACTGAAGGAACCAGACCAAAGACTTTATTTATAACCTGGAATTAGAGTTGCTGCTGCCAGGACCCACTTTTCCCAATCTTTTCCTATTTACTGGTCTCTTGCAGCCTCCTCTTCTCCTATCACCTATGGGCTTTCCCCACCTAAGTAGTGGGGAAGATGGCCGGGAAGTGTCCTCAGTCTATATTCTTACAGTTCTATGATGTCAACTGACAATAATTTTCACCTGTTTTCTTTTTTTGTGAAAAAATTGTGCACAGATCAACACAATTTTATATTTTATTGACATCATCCACCTATTTTTCAACTGCCTGTCAAGAGTCGGAAGAGTTGGATAATTTCTGCCATAGAAACACTGATCTCCTTTTGTGTGTATGTGGCGCTAGGGATTGAACACAGGGCCTCATGTATGCTAATATCTCTGGAGAAACACTTTGTTCCTTTTCTTCTGTGCTCATCTCTGAAACAATCATTGTAGCCAGGGCACTGTGATAGCAGGACCTAAGTCACTTTCTCATTTGGAGGCTGGTGGTACTATGACTGGCAGCCCCACTAGAACCACATGGAGTTGGGAAGGGGAAAATCTCAAAACAGAAGAAAGAAAGAAATAGGAGTCGCTACTTTAAGAGGTGGATTGGGGCAAAGAAGCTGCGAATAAAACATTAGGAATCACATCAATACACCCTATGACTTTGGTTGAATAAACTCTCATGTTAATACACAGCAATACTATGCAGCCATGAAAATTATTTCCTGATTTGGGTAGAGCAGCACATGCATATATTACCAGCTACTTAGGAGGCTGATACAGGAAGATCAGTTGAACCCAGGAGTTTGAAGATAGCTGGACAACATAGCAAGACCTTGTCACAATAAACAAATTAAATAATTAATTAATTTTAAAAAATCTGGCTGGGGTGTAGTTCAGCTATAGACTTTAAGTTTTCTAATTTCACTTGGAATCTGAATTACTGGAAAGAGCACTGTTCCCTTTCTAAAAATGAGAAAAAAGCCAAACAATCTGCAAAATCACTTTTTTTGGACCAAAGCATTGAGCCCAAGAGCTGAGCTGATATTGAGGTCCAAAAGCCTAATATTGAAAAGGGTAACATTTCTCATGAGCAGAGCCTGGATGTATGGACTGTCTCATCCGCACCTAAGCAAAACTTTTAGTGGATTATCAAAGATCTGGTGTAGGCCAAAAGACTAAAGAGCCCATGGGTGTTATAGAAGAGGAAGCATGCCCTTGCTCAGAGCATGCACTTGCTCATTACTTCTACCAGATGTTTACAAGGAAGATAGAGGGTGAGGTGGGTGGCTAGAAAGAGCCTCCCTCAATATTATAGGGCCAGAGGACAGCAGAACTACCACTGCAGGAAGCCCAGCTGCCCATGATGCTCTTACTCAAAAGGCTTAAGACTCTGGGGAGGAGCAGCAAATATTGTTGCTTCCAGAACACAGACAAAAACCCACTGTTGGGTTTAGATTGTGGCTCAGCAGTAGAGCATTCGCCTAGCATGTGTGAGGCCCTGGGTTTGATACTCAGCACCACATAAAAAATAAATAAAATAAAGGTATTGTGTCTAACTACAACTAAAAAATAAATAAATAAAAATAATTTTAAAAAATTGTTACCAGAGGATCAGGTTGGGGGAAAAGCCCACCCCTGGAGGTGTGACAAGAAACTGTTCTGAGCCTGGGATTATATACCAGTATATTTAAAAGTCTCCTAAGACAAGGAGGGGCAGGGAAATCTTCACACATAAGAAAAACCACAGATACAAAGCTGAGTTTGGCAACCTGTCAGTAGGGCAATTCTGAGAAAAGTTCATCTCCAGGACCCAAGTATTATGTACTTTTATAAAGCTACCTAAAATTACAGAGAACCACTCCATCTCTTCTTCTCCACCCCAGCGAAAATACCAAGTAATAAATAGTAGCTCTCTGCGATTCACTGGCAGAGAAGCAAGAACATGAAGAAAGACTACTTCTGTGGTGCTACCTGGTATAATACAGGGAAGACTGTGAGCAGAGGGTGGAGCACAAGCATTGAGAAATCCTGGCAGCATTCCAGACACCATCCCAAGCATAAGGCACTAGAAGTGAAAGCCATTTTGGCCATAGTTAAATTTAATCTAACCTATCTTTTAAACTAGATTGACTCAATCCATCACACTGTCTGAGAAGAGGCATGTTCATTCCAGGAATAAATACTGTTTTCCTGAATTTTTCCTGTTCTACACAAGATGCATTCAATAAAAAAAAAATTATAGTGTGTACCAATATAAGAATGAAACAACAACTACCCCCGTCAAGATACAAAGTGATCAACAGAACCAGATTCAGAGATGACCTAGGTGTTAGAAACTATCAAGAACTTCAAAATGGTGAGGATTAATAGGTTAAAGAATTTAATTAAAAAATGAAAAGCATACATGAACAGATGGGGAAATTTCAAAACAAAGATGGAAGTCATCAAGTCAAAAGAATGCTAAAAATAAAAAATATGGGAGCATATGCTTAGGATGTACAAGACCATGTTTGATACTTAGCACCCAAAACAAACGAACAAACAAAAACTCTGCAGTATTAGAAATAAGGAACTTTCTATTGGCTCATTAGTAACTTAACACATCTGAGGAAATAACAAATTATCTTGAATAGAGGTCAGTGGTTGAATAGAGGTCTATGGTTGTTTGGGGGCTACCATGGAAGACTTGGGAATTATAAGAGACTATCTTGTCTTCCATCCAAACCCCATTCAATCCCTTGCAGAAAAAGTTTGTTAGCCCCTATGATAATATACCAGACAAAAATAATACAAATAAATGAAGATTTCTGGAAATAATATCAAATAAAAGTTTTAAAATATTTGAAATAATTCTTAAATGACTGCCTAAAAACAGCTCATTCTGAGCCATGGTATAGGGATAATGAATTTTCTTACATGTAAAGACAAAGAGGATGAAAATAATAAAAGAAACACTGTATGGCCTGCTTAACATAATTCCTTAGGTACCTTCTCTCATATTTTGTATTTTCTTACTCTAAATTTTACTTTCTTCTTCTCCTTGTAAATTGTTCAGGGTCCACCACGACACATTGTACTTCTCTTAGCTTTTGTAAAATCCCATTAAGGAGGATACCTTTACTCTCTACAATCATGAATCTTCTTTTACCCTGGCTCTTTTATTCTAATAGATAAAATTTGTTAATTTCAAGATCCTACTGAAAATTTTCTAATCCTGTGGGCAATACTAAGACAGAAACTCATATGGATTATGGTTCTAGTTTCAGGGTTACCTATTCCTCCAAAAACATAGTAGCCATACAGTGAAAGCATAGTGTGTTTTGCATCACTGTGATGAATACCTGAGATGATCAACTTATAAGGGAGAAACATTTATTTTTGCTCATCTTTCAGGGGTTTCAGTTTAACTCATTTGGCTCCATTGCTCTAGGCAGAGAGTGCTTGGTGAGTGAAGCTACTTATATCATTGTGTCCAGGAAGCAGAGAAAGAGAGAAAGAGGCCAGGGTCTCAATATATCCTAAACTGTCACATTCCCAATGACCCAACTTCCTTCAGGTAGGCCCTAACTCTAAAGTTTCCACCAACTCAATAGTATCATAAGATGAGCAGCCTTCAACATTTGAGCATTTAGGAGGTATTTAAGATCCAAATCATAATAACATTCTGCCCTGGCCCCCAAAAGCTCATGTACATCTCATAATAGAAAATGCGTTCAGTCCATCTGCAAGAGTTCCCATAATCTTAAAAAGCATTGTTCAAAAATCCAAGTATATTGGGGGCTGTAGTTGTGGCTCAGTGGCAGAGCACTTGCCTAGCCTGTGTTCAATCCTCAGCACCATATAAAAATAAATAAATAAACAAACTAATTAATCAAAGGTATTGTGTACAAATACAATTAAAAAAATTAAAATCCAAGTATAAAGTTTCCTCTGAGCTTCAAGACAAACTCTTAGCTTGGAACCCCTGTAAAATAAAAAAGAAAGTTATATACTTCCAAGATACAATGCACAGGGTAAACATTCCCATCCCAAAAGAAGGAGGTAGGAAAACAGCAAGGAGGAATTAGATCAAAACAGAACCAAAATCCAGCAGAGCAAACATTAAATCCTAATGCTCCATGTTTCACCTCTGGGTCACAAGGTGGAATGATATGAGTTTCAAAGGACTTAGACACCCAACCCATATGGCCTTACTGGCTGCAACCCTGTGGTTTCTATCTTGGGCTGGTTCTTCTCCCTACTTGCAGGTTTCCTTGCCGGTCATTCCATTTTCACTGGTATCTTCAACTTCCTGGAATCTCCACTGAAATTTTGGCTTCACTGTAATAGCTTCACACATCACCCTGTCATAGGCTTCTTGAAGGAATTCTTACACTGCATCACTTCCCAAGCTTTCCTTTGAAATTATGGTGGAAGCTTCTATAACCCTGTAACTCTTGAATTCAGCATGCCTGGAAAAGTAGCACAGTAATGATGCCAAGGTTTGTCATTAGCAGAAGCATCAGCCAGACCCCCTTGGACCATGGCTTCATTGCTCTAGGCTCCTGGATGGCTGAACACAGGGAAACAAACCCTGGGAAAACAATTCCCTAGATGGAGCTATGAAACCAAGGCAACCCAGGCCTCTAATCTCAAAGCAAAATCTTAGAAATAAGCTTACACTTTTATGTTCTTAAGTCTGCATTGGCTGGCGGGTGGGGGGAGAGTCTCAACAATTTCTGAGACAATCATTAGAGATTTTTTATATTGTTCCAATGTAAATAACTTGATTTCTTTTAAACAGTGCTCTCTTTAGCAACTTCAGCTTCCTGGGCTATAACTTTAAAATGTGCTCATTTTCTGGAAAAACTGCAAGTTTTCCAAATCTTTCTGTAGTGCTTTTTCCTCCTGTTTCCTCATTGTAAATTTGGCTAAAAGGAGTCAGCAATACCTATACCACTGCCTGAATGCTGTGCTGCCTTTAAATTCCTTCTGCCAGAAAAACTAGTTCATCATCTTTAAACTTGGCTTCAAAAAAGTCTCAGGACATGGACAAAATATAGACAAGTTCCTTGCCAGAATATAACACAAATAGCCTCCAGTCCAATTCCAAATTGAGTCCTCATTTCTATGTAAAACCTCAGGATTTGGGTTTTTTTGTCTTGTTTTGTTTTATTTTGTTTGTTTAGTTTTGTTTTGAACCAGGTCACTTAGCTAGTGAGCCACATCCATAACTCTCATATTTTTTATTTTGAGACAGAATCTTGCTAAGTTGCTTAGGACCTCACTAAGTTGCTGAGGCTGGCCTAGAACTTGTGGTCATTCTACCTCACCCTTGTGAATCGCTGGAAGGAGCACAGCTTTTCCTGCCTGGAAGGAGCACAGCTTTTACTGTCTGGTTTCCTATCAATATTTTGATCATCTGAGCTCTCACTAATATCACCCATTAAGCTATGCTCCTAGAATTCTAATGCTTCTCTAGCTAGCATCTCCAAACTTTTAAAAACTCCTCCTGAAGAACAATCCCAAAGGTTCCAAATCACATGGTTAAGTATAATCACAGCAATAAACCATCAAGTATATCCATCAAGGTCATGCCCCCAAGTGATCCAACTTTCATCAACTAGGATTTACATTCTGAAGTTTCCACTATCTCAATATCACCATAATTATTTGCAGGGGTCAAGCCTTCAGACATAAGTGTTTTGGAGACATTTAAGATCAAAATCAATGGGCTGGGGATATAGCTCAGTTGGTAGAGTGCTTGCCTTGAATGCCTAAGGCCTTGGGTTCTAACCCCCTGTGCTACGAAATAAATAAATAAGATAAAGGTCAAAGTCATAACAGATTGTAATGCTTAAACTAGGAAAGATGTATTTATCTTGGGTTCCTAGGAAGTTAATTTTACTACTAAGGGGAATTCAAAACAATATTATTGTCCCAGCAACCAGAAGACACCAATCTTGCAGAAGAGAGAATGGTGCAAAGAATCTGTACATGTCATTTATTAACTGTGTGACTCATGGCAAGTTATTAATATTTCAGTGTCTCAGTTTCCTTATCTATAAAATGAGAACAGTAATAGCACACATACAACTGGTGTAAGAGTAAAATTATTTCATATATGGAAAATGTCTGGAACAGTGTTAGGCACAGTAATATTGATACAAATTCTAGAATATGATGAAGCAGCCTTTCTTAGTGTTAGTAACTTATAAGCAATAAGAATTTTTAAATTATTTTTATTCATTCTACTTAGTTGTATATGCAGCAGAATGCCTTTCAATTCACAGTACACAAATGGAGTGCAACATTTCAATTCTCTGGTTGTACATGGTGTAGAAATGCACCATTCATGCAATCATTTGTGTACTTAAGGGTAATGATGTCCATCTCATTCTACCATCTTTCCTATGCCCTTAACCCCTCCTGGCCCTCTCCTTTGCCCAATCCAAAATTCCTCCATTCTTCCCATGCCAGTCCCCATCATTGGTCAGCATCCACTAATGAGAGAAAATATTTGGCCTTTAGTTTTTTTTGGATTGGCTTACTTCACTTAGCATAATATTCTTTAACTCCATCCATTTACCTGAAAATGCCATAATTTTATTCTCTTTTAATGCTGAGTAATATTCTATTGTGTATAAATACCACAGTTTCTGGGGCTGGGGATGTGGCTCAAGCGGTAGCACGCTTGCCTGGCATGCGTGCGGCCCGGGTTCGATCCTCAGCACCACATACAAACAAAGATGTTGTGTCCGCCAAAAACTAAAAAATAAATATTAATAAATAAATAAATACCACAGTTTCTTTATCCATTCATCTATTGATGGACATCTAGGTTGGTTCCACAGTTTAGCTATTGTGAATTTAGCTGCTATAAACATTGATGTGGCTGTGTCACCATAGTATGCTGACTTTTAAGTCCTTTGGGTATAGATTGAGGAGTGGGATAGCTGGGTCAAATGGTGGGTTCCATTCCAAGTTTTCTGAGGAATTTCTGCACTGCTTTCCAAAATGGTTGCACCAATTTTCAGTCCCACCAGCAATATATGAATGTACTTTCCCCCCACATCCTCTCCAACACTTATTATTGCTTGCATTCTTGATAATTGCCATTCTGACTTGGGTGAGATGAAATCTCAGAGTAGTTTTGATTTGCATTTTTCTAATTACTAACTAAGGCAAGATCTGTGGACTTATTACATAACAACATGCTAATAGTTAATACTATTAAACTGTACACTTCCAAAAGGTTAAAAGAGTAAATGTTTCTGGGGACAGTGGTGCATGCCTGTAAACCCAGTGACTTGGTAGGCTGAGGCAGGAAGATCACATGTTTGAGGCCAACCTTAGTAACTTAGTAAGACCCTCAGCAAGATCCTGTCTCAAAATAAAAAATAAAAAGGCTGGGGAGGAGGTTAGTGGTAAAGCACCCCTGAGTTCAGTTCCTGGTGCCAATTAAAAAAAATAATTAAAATAATAATAAGAAAGATTTAGAGATGGGGGAATCATGATAAAATTAATTTATTCTAGCATTTCTCAATTAAATCAAACTTCCATTTAAAAAATTGTGGACAGATGTTTACTTATGCTTGGGTGCATGAGGAGTACCAAAGGCTTAGCAGAAGGCCCAGAGATACACATCAAAGCGTGAAGGAAAAAACTTGAAAAACAATTTCATATACAAGCTTATTTTCCTGCCCTTCCCTTTGCCTTTTCTCTTTCTCTATCTGTAGAATTTCTCATTGTCCTTCAAGATTCAATACACTCCTTTTAAAGGCATTTCTAACCCACCTCCTCATCTTCCACCTCAAAGGCAGAACAATTTTCTCATTCTCCTATACTCCAAATCTTCAGTACTTTTTTTTTTTTAAAGAGAATTTTTTAATATTTCTTTTTTAGCTTTCGGCGGACACAACGTCTTTGTTTGTATGTGGTGCTGAGGATCGAACCCAGGCCTCTCGCATGCTTGGCGAGCGCACTACCGCTTGAGCCACATCCCCAGCCCCTCTTCAGTACTTTTTGAAGTTGACCAGAGCATTAGCCATTTTGTCTGGTCATTCTTACATGATCTTTTTCCCCACTCATACAATGAGAATAGGATGAGAATCAGTTTATCTATCTTCCCCTAGTCTAGGTACTCAGTGTGATCCCTAAATGAGGAGCAAAGGGCAAGGATCATCCCACCTCCTGTCCATCTCTGGATGGTCTCCAGAGGAAATCCTTTGTTCTTCCTCTCCTAAACCCTTTCAACATTCCTTCTCTGCTTGATAAAAAAAAAAAAAAATTACAACTAGTGGCAACAGTAATTAATTATTCTTTTTTTATGGTAACTTGACAATACTTTATGAACTGTGGGGGAAGAATATCCATTTTCTACCTCAATTTATTAATTAGGGGGTAAAATGCTTGTTAAAACACATTTTGCTGGGCCCTGGTCCTACAGTATATGATCCATTGATTTGAGATGGGACCTAAGAATTTGAATTTTGAACAAAACTTTGGGTAATGCTGATGCTTCTAGTCCAAGAACAACCCTTTGAGAACCACTGATGTAATGTTGGGTTAAGAGTAGGTTGTCAAGAAACTGGAGTTTAGAGCAAAGTTGTGATAATAAAAGTGTAGAATGTCAACCTTCCCCCTACATATCCCTTACCAATGTCCAATAGAAAGAGGCCATGAGGATAGGCACAGTGGTACATGCCTATAATCCCAGCTACTGGGAAATTTGAGGCAAGAGAATTGCAACTTGGAGGCCAACCTGGGCAACTTAGCAAGATTTTGTCACAATATATGAATTAATTAATTAATTAATTAATTAATTAATAAAGGCTGGGGATGTAGCTCAGTGGTAAAGCTTGTATAGCCCACTCAAGGCCCTGAGTTCAGTCCCTGGTACTGAAAGGGGGGGAAAAAAGCAGCAGCTATAAAATTATCTTTCTTTCTCTTATTTTATTATTATTTTTTAAAATAATTATTTCACTTATTTTCTTTTTTTTAAAAATTTTCTCTCTTTTTATTTTTTAAGAGAGAGAGAGAGAGAGAATTTTAATATTTTATTTAGTTTTCGGCGGAAACAACATCTTTGTTTGTATGTGGTGCTGAGGATCTAACTGGGGCCGCACACATGCCAGGGGAGCGCGCTAACGCTTGAGCCACATCCCCAGCCCCTTCCTTTCTCTTATGATTCTCTGTCTCTTTCAGTCTGTTTCTCTCAGGACTTCTCTGGGCCTATTATCAGCAATTATACTTTGGGACTCTGTCGGGACAGAGTAAAATGAAAATAGTCACTATGTGGGGTATGAGAAACAAGGTGCCAAGGCTAACAAGTTCTCTGTGGAATAAGTCTTGGTGTATTTTCCCTTGATGGGAAACAAAGTTGCTCAGAAAACACAAGGGATTGCCTCAAGTTTTTATTGTTTGTAATTGTCTTTAAAATATATCTACATGAGTAGTGATTCACAAGTAAAACAATGAATGATCAATTTAATCTACACCTTGGAGTATTTGGTTAGCCTTTGAAGACCCATAATATAAGATTCACATCTCTTTTTTTTTATTGATTTTTTAAAAAAATAAATGACAGCAGAATGCATTACAATTCTTATTACACTTATAAAGGCACAATTTTTCTGTTTGTATATAAAGTATGTTGACACCAATTTGTGTCTTCATACAAGTACTTTGGATAATGATGTCTATCACATTCCACCATCCTTGCTAATCCCCTGCCCTCTCCCTTTCCCTTCCACCCCTCTGCCCTATCTAGAATTCATCTACTCCTCCCATGCAAAGCTCTCTTCTGTGCACAGTGTCTGGAGCCCAGTAGACTAT
Organism: Marmota flaviventris; assembly: GCF_047511675.1. Classification (NCBI taxonomy): domain Eukaryota; kingdom Metazoa; phylum Chordata; class Mammalia; order Rodentia; family Sciuridae; genus Marmota; species Marmota flaviventris. The sequence goes on along the minus strand of NC_092500.1, from coordinate 128,728,519 downwards.
ATAAGCTATGAAGGCAGGGATTCTGTTTTGCTAATTATTGTTGTCTCCCAAGTATTGTATAGTACTTGGCACCTAGGAAGATTTCAGTCAATATTGATTTAGAGTACTTTTTTTTTTTTTTTTTGCCAGGAGTGGTGGTATACTCCTCTAAACCCAGCTACTTGGGAGGCTGAGGCAGGAGGATCACAAGTTTGAGGCTAGCCTGGGCAACTTAGTAATTTGGCTTTGTCTCTAAATAAAAAATAAAAAGGGCTGGAGGTGTAGCTCAGTGGTAAAGTGCCCCCTGGGTTCAAACCCCGGTACCAGGAGGGGAAAAGTACATTTTAACTCATCTGCGTTTGTTTATTTATTTACACATATGTATACATGTATATGTGTGGGTGTGTATGATTGAATCTGACATAAAAATCCCTTCAGAGCCTTGCTAAGAAGACTCTAGGGGACTTGCTGCTATGGTCTAAAATAATCCCTCTATTTTTCCTCTCAATCCCAGGTTAAACACAAACAATAGACGCCCATACAGGCACACACCAGTGCTCTTTATTAAGTATGGTTTGCTTATAATTGCCTCTAGAGTCTCTGATTGATTTGAACACAAGGGAATAACAGTACAGCCAATTAAGGTTTTGGCCTACACCACATAAATTTTTAAATAAATTGTCACTTACTACCAATAATTTGCAATCTTACAGAAAGCTTATATGAAAACGAATACCAATTTAAAAAATAGGATATTCCAAAATATAGAATTTCAAATATCCTAGAATATATTCCATTGTTTCATTCTTTTTTCTTTCTTTTCCAGAGCTGGGAATAATCAAACCCAGCACAGATTAGGCAAGCAGTCTACCACTGAGCTATATTGGCAGCTCCTCTTTCTTGTCTTTGAACACACAGTTCCATAATACACTGTTATGGCTTGGATCTTAAATATTCCCCAAAGGCCTGAGCGTTCAGTGTTGGGTTGTTTTCCTGTGGTGTTTTGGGAGGTGGTAGGACTTTGGGAGATGGGGCCTATTGGAAGGAAGTTGGGTCATTGGGGGCATATTCTTGAAGGGAACACTGGGACTCCAACCCCTCCCTCTTCCCCGGTGCTTCTTGGCTACCAATAGGTGAACAGCTTTGTACTACCTCGCGTTCCTCGCAGTGGTATTCTGCCTTACTACAGTGCAAAAAAGAACAGAGCCAATGAATCATGCATTGAAACTGTGAGTCAAAATGAACTTTTCTTCTGTATAGTTTGTTTTTCTAAGGTATTTTTTTTATAGTAACAGAGATTTGACTAACCTTCCCTTTTCTACCTGCCCCTTCCTTAAATGTCCATGAAGGGTGGTTGTTTGGATGGCTTTTAACTATGGCTAGGGTCAGTCTCACCTCTTAGGGGCTTCAAACATGCTTCAGTAGTTAAAGAGTTATATTACACTAATTATGTACAAATACTTTCCAATCAATTACATTTACTGATCTAACTGGTAGCTATTTTGAATTATAATTGGGAAATCTCTCCACATTTTCTCTCAATTTGAACTGGACTGCAATTCAAATAAACTTAAGAGCATCAGCAGTCCCAGATGGCCCATGAATGTGATTTGGTCATAACACTGATATATGAATGAAATATATGATAGAAGCTTGGTTTTGATATTTTATTTTTCTTCGTCCCATCAGTCTGTCTCTATTTCCTGCATGAGGGGACTTGCCCAGGTCCATTAAAATCAATTCCTCTATAGGAGGCTAAGTGGTCTGCCACTGGGAGCTGTTTATTCAGTTCACCACTTCTGTTGGTTAAATTGGTTCACTCACTGATATTTTTCTCTCTGCTGATCTACTTTAAAACTTATTAAAATGAAGTTATCAGCCTGATAATCTGTCTGGAATTTGGTGGCGGAAAATGTCCATAGTTTTAACAATCTCCAAAAGTACTGCTGCATAAATTCCCTATTCCTGGCATATCATGTGACACAAAGACAAAACGGAGCTGTCCCTGCACACTGTTGGTAGGAATATAATAACAGCCATTATGAAAAACAGTTTAAAGTTTCCTCAAAATATTACAAATAGAACTGACATATGATGTAGCAATCCCACTGCTGGATATATGTCTCAAGGAAATGAAATCAGTATACCAAAGAGACATCAAGTGCTTGTCTTGAACACACAAGGCCCTGGGTTCAATCACTAGCACCACACACACACACACACACACAAAAAAAAAAAAGTGAGTGAAAAAGACATCTGCACTGCCATGTTCATTGTAACACTATTTACAATAGACAAGAAATGGAGACAATCCATCCATTAGATGATGAATGGATAAAGAAAATGTGATACATATGTATACTGGAATACTATTCAACTATAAAAAACAAACAAACAAACAAAAAAACTCCTGTAATTCCAAGCAACATAGATGGAACTGGAGATCATTATACCTGAAAAAAGGCACAGAAGGATAAGTACTACATGATCTCACGTATGTGGAATCTAAAATTTTGATTTCATGGAAGTTGAGAGTAGAGTGGTGGTTATCAGAGGCTGGGGAAAGTGGTGGGGAGAAAGGTTGATCAATGGGTACAAAGTTACAGTTAGGAAGGTGCAAGAAGTTCCATGGTATTATTGAACAGGATGGTAACTATAGTTGACAATGCTATACTGTACATTTCAAAAAGTTGTAAGAGAGGATTTTAAGTTTTCACCACAATTAAATGATGTATCAGATACATAAGTTTTTTAAAAAACTGAGTCATGTTGAGGTCTATTCTATAAAGGAATTAGCTTATTGAATTTTGTTTTGTTTATCAGAATACTGACTTGAGAGTTTTAGCCTACATAGATATCATAATATATTACTGGAAGGTTTCTTGCATTTTGATCTTTATTGCGAATAATAAAAGCATTTCTGCGGTAAGCTGTATAGCAATTATATACTATCTTAGTAGCTTTTTATCTTATGCTTTGGATAAGTGTCCCTCAAATGTTCATGCGTTAAAAACGTGGTCCCTACATTGGCACTGTGGGAGATGGTAAAACCTTTAGAAAGTGGCACTTAGTAGGAGGTCTTTAGATCATTGGGGGTGTGTCTGTAGGACCTGGTCCTTTCCTCTTTTTCTTTAGCTTCCTAGTTATAAAGTGAGCACTTTGTTCCACCATTCTTCCTGCCATTCCCATCTGTCAGGCCTACTAGAAGCCTAAAGGAACAATCTACCTATCTTGGATAGGAACCTTCAAACTGTATGCCAAAATAAACCTTTTTGTCTTTATAAATCACTTAATAAGGTATTTTGCTATAGTTTCAAAATGTTACTAACACATGGTATATATTATATCAGGCATAACTATTATATGTATATATTCAATCTGTAATTGTTACTCAAAGGTACTAATATAAATTTCCAATTCATCCTCACCAAAAGATTAGTCATGCTATTTGTGTGTATATGAGCATGTGTGTGTTGCTGGGGATTGAACCTAGGACCTCATGCATGGTAGGCAAGTACTGCATCATTGAGTTACACCTACAGCCCAGTGGTGCTAATTGCTTGATAAAGACCAACCAATACAGCTTCTAAGAAAGATGTTTTTGTATTCTTCTATTTTTGTAATATCCTAACTTTCTTGACTATTTTCTATGTATTTTGTATTTTATCCCACATCATTCTGTTCATGGATATTACGTTCTCATTTCCAGATTATTTCCACTTTTTCACATATAGTCTTTGGTTTTATATCTGCTAAGATTTTCTTCAACTATTTTACTTTTCTATGATGAACTTTTCAAAAATCATTGACCCACTTTCCTTGGGAACCTCTAGGAGATAGTCTGGTTGTATCTGCTGCAGAATGGTATTCTTAGCAAGCCAGTTTTCTGTTCTCCTTATCCCAGAGGAGGCCAGAAGGGAGGGATCCATTTCTTTCTCATGCCAGGACTGCTGATCTGAGGCTTCACTTCTGGAGAGCAGGGATATAATCAAAGTAAGTCACAATACCGATGAAAAGAAAAAGGATTCAGCTGAAGTTTGTGCCAATCCTTGCTTGCCTCTGTGTTCCCTCTATCCTTCATACTAATTATGGACCTCACTCTTCCTTTCTCAACTCCATTGAATAAACTATGCAATGTGTCAAAGTTCACAAGTGAGTGCATCAAAGCAAATGAGGTGGCCACACAACCCCACCCAAGCTTAGACAGTACATCAATTAACATGTAGTTTCCTAAAGTTAGAATGAAATTAAAATGGAAATCTGTGTTAGAGGAAGGAAAGGATAAACATGGAGATCAAATGATCAGATTATACTTAGGTAAAAACACTTTTTTCCAATAAATATTTATTGAGCAGTATTGTGGAGTGAATTGTGGCCCTTCCCCAAATTTGTATGTTGAATTCCTAATTCCTAGATATCTCAGAAAATGACTGTATTTTGAGATATGATTCAGCCTGATGGTTTATCCTGCAATTTTTGGACTAGCCAGCCTCCACAATCACACGAGCCACTTATAAAATATGTGCATTCTGTTTCTTTGAAGAACGCTGATGAATACAGACACTTTCAGCATGTTAGACATGATAGGAAATATATCTGATGATGTTTTCTTTGACTTCAAGGGAAATATTTCAGAACATAAGATATTCATATATAACAAGTAAAACTAAAGAAATGCTATTGAAGAGTATGTGATTTATTACTTAAAGTGCACTAGTGATGATAAAGATTCTTAGAAAATAATGGGTGGGTTAGAGTTGTCAGGAAAAGTTTAATTGCATGTAACTTAGCATATAACTGAAAAAATTTTCAGGAAAACTCTGGGTTTTTTTCATTATACTTTTATCCTACTTACTCTTCAAACTATAATACTTTCAAACAACCAAAAAGAGTTTCCTCTTCCCTCTTGAAGGCAGGACCCCCTCCCTCAGTCTTACTAACTATATCATTTTCTCTATGAGATGCTGTCTTGTCCATACTAAGCTGCCCTTTCTGAATTTGTTGGCACTATCTTGGGAGGGAAGAAGAGAGGTAACAAAAGACAGAAGTGCTTCCTGTGAGGCATAAACTTTTTCAGGAAAAAAAGACTAAACAAAGAATTCAAAGGAGACAGGAACAAAGGGTTTCCTTAAAACTCTGAATGCCTGATACAGAGTAAGTGTTCAATACATTTTTGTTGAATACCTTAAGAGAATAAGCAAAATAAATTCTTCAAAGCTAGGTATCCAGATAAAATTACATTATACCTTTAACCACCATCTTTTTTTAAAAAATATTTATCTTTTAGTTTTTCGGCAGACACAACATCTTTGTTTGTATGTGGTGCTGAGGATCGAACCTGGGCCTCACGCATGCCAGGCGAGCGCGATACCGCTTGAGCCACATCCTCAGCCCACCACCATCTTTTTGTTTGCATTTTGTTCTTTTGTTTTGTTGGTACTAGGGGTTGAATCCAGAGGTACTTTGCCACTGCCCACATCCCCAGCACTTTTTATTTTTTATTTTGAGACAGGGTCTTGCTATGTTGCTGAGGGTCTTATTAAGTTGCTGAAATTGGTCTCAAACTTGTGATCCTCCTGCCTCTGCCTCCCAAGTCACTGGAATTATGGATGTGCACCACCACACCTGGTTCTAGTCACCATCTTATTAACATGTTAGAGGACAGAACACGTTATACCCCCTGTTCATTTAGAACAGTTGGCTATGGTAGGCATTCAATGAATATGAACAAACGAAAAAAAAAATGAGATCAAAACCAGGCCTAATTGTGGTGATTTTAGCAAAAATCAGGCATCAAAGACCTTTTAAATTTTGTCCCTCATACAAACAGCAAAAAAGACCTAACAAAAATGTTCAGAATCAGTTTTAAAACTCTGGAAATTAATGGAGGGCTTGCAGCAAGCCAAAGAACAATTAAGAAAAAAGGTTGGATCTTAGTAAAAGCCAGGAGTTTCTTAGCAATCATTCTTCAGTTCAGTGATGAAAAATAAAAACACCTGACATTCCTAGAACAAGCAGGATCAAAAAGGACCTCATTCCAAAGAAATATCATTATTTGATCTATTTGCTGGTGGTTCACTGGAAGACACCAGAGAAAAGATACTATTTATTTATTTATTTAATCTCATATTTTCCCAGTGCTAAATGCCTCTGGAGGTGGGGGAGAGATTTTAGTAAGTGCCTTAACATCACAGATGCCTGAAATAATTCATAATAGTGTTATCAACAATATATTAACCAAAAAGCTTAAAAGGAAAGCCTGATAAATGGGATACTTATAGAGACTTTGAAAAATTCTGACATCTAGAAATTATCAAGGAATTAGTTCAAAAGACTTCCTGGTTATTCACTAAATAAACATATAACACTAGCTCTAAAAAGCACTAGCAGCAACAAATGCCGGAGAAGCAGATTCCTGCTCTGATTTTCAGAGATGCCACATTATCTGAGACCTCTGTTTACTTTTCAACCCCCAAAATTATAAGAAACAAGAAGGCACACTTCATACACAGAAGACAAAAGCAATTATATAAAACAGTCCCTGAAGCAGCTCAGATGCTAGACTTACTAGACAAAGATTTTAAATCTGTTTTAAATGTGCTCAAAGGGTCAATAGAGAACACATCTAAAGAAGCATGAAAATGATGTCTCAACAAAGAACATAAAGAATGAGATTTAAAATTTTTAAAATGGTCAAAGAGAAATTCTAGAATTGAAAAATAAAACTGCTGGGCTGGGGATGTGGCTCAAGCAGTAGCGTGCTCGCCTGGCATGCGTGCGGTCCGGGTTCGATCCTCAGCACCACATACAAACAAAGATGTTGTGTCTGCCGAAATCTAAAGAATAAATACTAAAAAAATTCTCTCTCTCTCCCTCTCTCTCTCTCTCTCTCTCTCTTTAAAAAAAAAAAAAGAAAGAAAGAAAAGAAAAGAAAAAGAAAACTGGTAAAATGAAAAATTCTGTAGAAAGGCTCACTAGCAAATTTGAGGAGGTGGAAGAAAGAATCTGTGAACTTAAATACAAGTCAATTGAGATTACCCAGGATGAAGAGCATAAAGAAAAAAGAATAAAAATAAATAAAACTTCAGAACTTGTGAGACACCATCAAACGTATCAACATACTTATAAAGGGAGTTAGAGAAGTTGAGAGAGGTGTGTAGAAAAAATATTTGATGAAATCATGGCCTAAAACTTCCAAAATGATTTAAAAACAATTTATACACCCAAGAGTTTCAATGAATTCCAGGTTGGAATAGCTCAAAGAGATCCACATCTACACAAATTATAATTAAACCGTTGAAGGATAAAACAAAGAAAAAACCTTGAAAGCAAAATGATAGAATAACTCATTGTATATAAAGGATCTTTGTATTACTAGTTGATTTCTCACCAGAAACATGCCTGTAATCCAAGTGACTCCAGAGGCTGGGGCAGAGGATTGCATATTCAAAGCCAGCCTCGGCAATTTAGCAAGGCCCTACACAATTTAGGGAGACCCTGTCTCAAAATAAAAAATAAAAAGGGCTGGGGATGTGGCTCAATGGCTGGGTTCAATCCCTGATAAAAGAAGGAGGAGAAGGAAAGAAAACAGAAACCAGGGAAATCAAAAGGCAATGAGAGAGCTGGGGTTATAGCTCAGTGTTAGAGTGCTTGTCTTGCACATGGGAGGCCCTGGGTTCGATCCTCAAACATAACACATAACAATAAATAAATAAAATAAAGGTATTGTGTCCAAATACAACTAAAAAATAAATATATATTTTTTAAAAAGGCAGTGAGATAATATATTTAAAGTGCTGGAAGGAAAACACCTGTCATATAAGAATTCCATATCTGGAAAGAATATCTTTCCAAAATGGAGACATTATTCCTAGATAAACAAACACAGGATATTTCACTGCTCCAGGATGTTTCTTGCCATATGAGAAATATAAAAGGGAGTCTTTCAAGCTGAAATGAAAGGATTCTAGAAGTAACTCAAATTTACACAAAACATGAAGAATGCCATTAAAGGTAATGAAATAGATAAATATAAATGTGCACTTTTAAATTTTTTTTTAAATTGTACCCAGTCCCTTTATTGATTTATTTATGTGGTGCTGAGGATTGAACCTAGTGCCTCACACATGCTAGGGGAGAACTCTACCACAGAGCCACAACCCCAGGCCCATAAATGTGCACTTTGTAATGTCTTTTTTTTTTCTGTATAATATAAAATTATAAATCCAAGTTGTAGATTTATATGTAGAAAGATTTTGTTTTTTACAATAACAAGAGGCAGAAAACAGAACTTCATAGGAGCAAAGTTTTTGTATACTATTTAAGTTGGTATAAGTCCAAAGTAGATTGATCTAAATTATTAATGTTAGTCCCCAGAACAACACTAAAAATAAACTTAAATATAATTTTAGCACTAAGTTATTATCATGTATCACTCATATATTACAGAATTTATCTTGGACTTATTTCATTTCACTAGTTGCTCAGAAGTTTGCCATAAAGACATACCTTTGGGGCTGGGATTGTGGCTCAGCGGTAGAACGCTTGCCTAGCTCAGGCAGGACCTGGGTTTGATCCTTAGCACCACATAAAAATAAAGGCATTGTGTTGTGTCCATCTACACCTAAAAAATAAGTATTAAAAAAAGACATACCTTTGGCAATTTGTCTAGTAACTGTGCACCATAGTATTCTATATGGTTGCCAAAAACATCCTTCAAAAAGTGTCTTTACATTCTGTATAAATTTGTTAGAATCTTTGAAAAGATTTGGTGGAAGTTCTTGAAAAGAGAATATTAGATCATGTTTAAAATCCAAGGAATGCCATCAAAAGTTTCTAAAGGAAATGCTCAGTTTATCAGTAATAAACTGTATATTCTTAGGAGTCTGATAGTAAAATCCATTGTTATTTTAGGCTACATCTGTTAGTAATTCAGAGTACAGAGGGCATATTTAAGGGGAAAAAGGTACTAGAATAGGATAAAACAAATATTTTTAGAGACATGAACAGAAATAGAAAGTCATATGGTCATAGACATTAGGAAGCTTAGATTGTTATCTGGGCAAGGATACAATTTGGGAAGTGATAGAATACTTGGGAAACAGGTTCTGCCAAATTAAGTTAGAATATTATTTGGTCAAACTTGTTCAAATATGAAATTAAATGACAGGAGAACTACCTAAGTGGCTTGTCCAGATACTTTTTGTCACACTCATTTGAAATACATACATCCCTTTCATACATTCCTTTATGCCCACAGTGCCAATCTTTCCAATGTACTCTGACCTAAAAAGTCCTAAAAGAGGATATAAATAGAACTTTTAAAATACCTTCAGAGAAAACTTTATAGATATAGATTCTTGTTGCCTTAAGAATGCTTATATGTATTTGGATGCTTCACTGAAAGCTCAGTAGCTATAAGATTGGACCAAGTAAAGTTGTGAAACAAGTATGAAATACTAAGAACAAACCAAATGTTGGCAAGAAGTAGGTTCAGAGAACAACATAATACTGGACAATATAATAAGGTGTGATCCAGAGTACAGGAGAAATAGTGACAAATTTCTTAAAAGATGTTTTGGGACTTAACACATAAGGATAGAAGGCAATCAAAATTAGCAGACTTAAAAAGGGACTGATAAAATAAAATACCTGGATGTTTAAAAAAATATTTTAAGCATAATTCCAATTCTGCCCATGAGGGAATAAGTGCTGTACAAATTGCCCTATAGCCATAAACAACTGAAAAACCAAATAAAATATGTGAAATAATGGTCTTCCAACATTGGACAAAATTAGGACAGGTAGCTCAGAACTCTATTCACTGAGAAAAAAGAAACAAATGAGATGGGCCTTAAATTTTTAGAGGTTGAGAAACTAAAACTTGCAGGGCAGAGTTTTTTGTGCTATCATTATGTGTTAGAAATCACTGGAGAATCCTCTTGAGCCTTCTGTTAGTCCTGAATTGAATATCCATGAGAACACTAAACGAGGTGGGGAGCATCAATTAGGATGTGGTTAGCTGAAAACTTATGGAGATCACATAGACCTGAGAATATTTCATGATTCTGGCAGTCTGAGTCGATAAATATCATAACATACACACCCTTGGTAGGGTCCTCAGAAGGTTGTGCATTAGTAATATAGAAAAATTAATTTTCAGAAAAAAATTATTGAACCTGTCCTACTAAATCACAAAAACAGGGCTGGGGTGCAGGGTAGCTCAATAGTAGAGTGCATATTTAGCATATGCAAAAGCCTTGGGTTCAAGTCCCAACCCCTTTTCCCAAGTAATATAAAAGCAAGACTCAAAAGAATCAAATAGATTCCAAGTAACTTAACTATTCCCCAGAACAAAGTGCAACAATATTTAAAAGAATACAACAAGGGGCTGGGATTGTAGCTAAGTGGTACAGTGCTTGCCTAGCATGTGTAAGACACTGAGTTTGATTCTTAGCACTGCATATAAAGAAAAAAATACAGGTCCACTGAAGAGACACTTCTCAGAATATGATGTACAATCAATCAACAAATACATGAAAAAATGTTCATCATCACTAGCAATTAGAGAAATGCAAATCAAAACCACTCTAATATTTCATCTCACCAGTCAGAATGGCAGCTATTATGAAGACAAACAACAATAAGTGTTGGCGAGGATATGGGGAAAAAGGTACACTCATACACTGCTGGTGGGAATGCAAATTGGTGCAGCCAATACGGAAAGCAGTATGGAGATTTATTGAAAAATTGGGAATGGAACCATCCAGCTATCCCTCTCCTCAAAGGACTTAAAAACAGCATACTATAGGGGCACGGCCACATCAATGTTTATAGCAGCACAATTCGCAATAGCTAAATTGTGGAACCAATCTAGATGCCCTTCAATAGATGAATGAATTAAAAAAAAATGTGGGGGCTGGATTGTAGCTCAATGGTAGAGCACTTGCCTTGCATTTATGAAGCCCTGGGTTCGGTCCCTAGCACCACGTAAAAATAAACAAATAAAGAATAATAAAGATATAAAAAATGTGGCATATGTACACAATGGAATATTACTCAGCAATAAAAGAGAATAAAAAAATGCAGGTCCATCAACAATTAAAAAGATATTTAAAAAAAAAAACAATACAACAAAATCCTGCATAATAACAATCTAAAATTCAATGTGTGATATCCAATAAATTTTCAGACATGTTCAGAAGCAGGTGAGTACAATATATAACCAGGAAAAAAAATATAGCAATAGAAACAAACATAGTGTAAAGACATAATGTAATTATTAGAAAAGATCCTGAAAAGAACTATTATAAATCTTATCAATATGCTAAAAAATGTAAAGAAAAACATGAACAAGACAAAAAGAAAAATGGAAGGATAAAAAGAATTCAAATGGAACTAGTAGAAATTAAAAAATGCAAAACTAAAAATAAGCTGAATGAGAATAATAATAGACCAGACACTGTTGAAGTAATGATCATCAAACCTGAATACATAAAAATAGAAAACTGTCCAAAATGAAGTACAGAGGGAAAACAGACTTTAAAAAGTAGAGAGACTATTAGAGACCCATGGGGCAATGTTGGGAAACTAACATGTAATGATAGCACAAGAAAAAGAGGGATGCATATTTGAAAAGAAAACTTGAGACCAATATCTCTTATGAACAAAGATGCAAAAAATCCTCTACAAAAGCTAGATATGGTAGAATGCACCTATATATAGTCCCAGCTACTCTAGAGGCTCCAGTGTGGGTTCACTTGAGCCTAGAAGTTTGAGACTAGCCTGAGCAACATATGAAACTCTGTGCTAAAAAAAAAAATTCCTCAACAAAATATTAGCAAATCATATCTAACAATGTATAGAAAGAATTACACTCCAGGGCTGAGGTTATAGCTTAGTGGCAGAGCGCTTGCCTAGAATGTGTGAGGCACTGGGTTCAATCCTTAGCAACACAAAAATATAAATAAAGGCATTCTGTCCACACACAACTACAAAATAATAATAATAATAATAATAATAATAATAATAATAATAATAATAGAATTACATTCCATGACCAAGATGATTGATCCTAGGTATGGTAATTTAACATTTGAAAAAAAATCAATGAATGTAATCCATCACACCAGCAGGCTAAAGAAGAAAAATCACATGGGTCATGTCAATAGATGCATAAAAAGAATGTGGCAAAATCCAAAACTCTTATTAAAGTAGGAATACAGGAAAACTGTCTTGGCTTGATAAATAATATCTATAAAAATCCTATAGCTAACATCATACTTAATAGTGAAATTCTAGAAACTTCCCCACTAAGATCAGGAATAAGGCAAAGATGACCCCTCTCATTCCTTCTTTTCAATATCATACTGCAAGTTCTAGCTAATACAGTAAGATAAGAAATATTTTTATTGAGAAAAAAGAAAATGCCTTTGTTCATAGATGAAATGATCACCTATGTAGATAACCAAAAAGAATTCACACACACACACAAAAACCTCCTGGAACTAATAAGAGATGATAGCAAACTTGCAGGATTCAAAGTTGATATACTAAAGTCAATTGCTTTCCTATATACTAATAACAAAAAAAAAAAAAAAAAAGGAATTTGAAAATACCACTTACATTATCACCTCAAAAAAATATTTAGATTTAAATTTAACAGACTACTTATAAAGTCCGTATGAGGAAAGCTATAACTCTAATGAAGGATAGCAAAGAAGACCTAATTGGAACATTATTCCACATTCATAGATACACTCAATATTGTCACAGTGTCATTTCTTCCCAGCTTGATCTATAGTCAATGCAATCCCAGTCAAATTTAAGACAAATCTGGGCAACAAAGCAAGACCTCCATCTCAAAAATAATTTAAAAAAAAAATGTTACATTGTAGTATTTCTCAAAACTGCAAGGGCTTTTAATTTCTCTCCCAATTAAACAATGTCTCTACTATGGAAACATTGTCTCTACTTAAGGAAGTGGTTAATTTGGCCCTTCTTTACCTCTCTGATCTACAGTTGCTTTCTCTGCCTTCATCTATACTGGCCTCATTGATGTTCCTCAGACATGCCAAGCACACATCTAGCTCAAGGTCTTTTTATTTACCATGTTTATTATTTATCATTTCTTTCCCCTGATGTGCCATAAAGTAAAAGAGGGCAAATTTTGTTTTCATCAACTTAACCCAGTCACCTAAAATTCTGCATCACACATAGGAGGTGCTCTAATGTTTGTTAAATGAAAAGTCCAAGCCCAATTATACAGCATTTAGGATATTAGAAAGGTTAACAAAAACAGGTACTCAACCATAGGAGACATAACAGAAATTCAATAACCAAAAATGGAATTGTAATACTAGAATTTTGCTAGTAACAAAGGTCATTTGATGCCAAATGTTGAACAAGAAATAATTAATGCATTTTTGTCAAAGATCAGAAACTTATCAAGAAGTTGGGCTAAGATGGGGATCTAGAGACTTAAACGATGGGAAGTAGGATTTGATATTAAGTTCAGCCTGAAATGCTCTAAAAACATGATTTCAAAGTGATCATGATTAATAACAGAATTTCAGAGGAGCATGTGTGTGTGTATATATATATAATTACTACTAGGATTTAGTAAAGACTTGCTATATAATACTATCATTTTCTTTTTTTTAACATCAATTTGTTAAAACATTTAATAATGATGAAGGTGTGATAAAATGCATACCTTAGAAACTAACAGAACAGTTGCAATTAAAAAATTATTGTAGTTGTACAGAATGTCTTTGTTTTATTTTTATGTGGTGCTAAGGATGGAACCCAGTGTCTCACATTGTGCCGGAGCATTAAGTTTGTCATTTTGTTGTACAACCATCACCAACATCTATCTCCAGAACCTTTTTCAATACCACCATTCTTTAAGTACAGCAATAACTTTTTATACTTTGGTGTTTACAATCTATATAATCAATAAATTAAGAAACTTCTGAGGACTGGGGATATGGCTCAATAGTAGAACACTTGCCTAGCATGTGCAAAGTCCAGTGTTCAATCTCCAGCACCTCAAAAAGCCAAAAAAAAAAAAAAGAAACTTCTAAAGAATGAAATTATGTTATTTTCAGGAAAATAAATGAAACTTGAGAATTATTGGAATCTGTAAACAAGTCAAAATAACACCTGGCATTTTGCCAGGGGAATGTTAGAGTTTGTAAACAAGTCTAGATGGTGCCTGGCAAAATGCCAGAGGGAGTGGTTTGAGAAGTAACAAAAGCGAGCCATTAAGTGTGGAGATTCCTTATTGGTTGACTGATGTATCTAGTTTATGCTAATTAGATAAGCTGTGTGGAATGTATAAATACTGCTCCTGTCCTGCAATAAACGGCTCCCTCTCCTGCTGTATCAACGTACACAAGTTGTTAGTCACCCTCCCCCCCCCCCCCCCCCCCCCCCCCGGTTATTTTGCTGCAGCTGGACTGCGGCAGAGAATGTTAAGTGAAATACACCAAACACAGCAGATCAAGGGTTATACATTTTCTCTTCAAGTGGAAGCTAGAGAGGAAAAAGGAAAAGAAAGGTAATAGTAGGGTGATCTCAAGAAAATTGGAGAGAACAGTAGAGAAAAGGGACCAGGAGGAGGGGAAAGGGGGGAAATACTGGTGAACAATACTGACCAAATTATATTGTTATATCATGTGCCTATACAAATATGTAATTACAAATCCTAATATTATGTATAATTATAATGTTTCAATAAAAATATGAAAAAATAAACCTCTTCAATAACATGAAGAGATTACTTATACAGTATAAGCAGAAAAAGCACAGGTGACTCCCAGAAACCCCTATAATTTCTTGTGTATGCATTCAATCCCATATCCTATTCTATTTTAGGAATAAAAAAGGTGTAAAGCTTCTTCTTTAAGGAAAAGAGCAGGATGCAGTGGAATGTGCCTGTGTCTCAGTTACTTAGGAGGCTGAGGTAGGAAGGAGGATCGCTTGAGCCCAGGAGTTCAAGGCAATACAGGAAAACCCCCTCTCAAAAGGAGAACATGTGTCCTTGACTCAACCCTTTCTCATAATGTGAGATCTCATCTTTCAATTATGTGTTATGCTGCAAGAACATCTGGCAGTTCTTCCATCCATGTACTCTGACAGCTGCCAATACCAATTCTCCTGGCATGAACTGGGATGGAGTTCTAAGCTTCAGGAAATCTTATTTGGACCTGGCAGTTGTTTATGGGCTGAGGGCTCTCCATCTACAGAAGGCAGAGTAGTATGGAGTTCTAATAGAAGGTCCAAAATGTGTTCTTGCTTTCAGGATAGTGATGATCTTGGCATTACTTAGGTCAGAGGATTATAAAAGGCATAGGACATTTATGGTCCATAATCTTTTTCATGGCCATAACTTGGCAAGTTCAGTGTCTCATAGTTCTCAACCCAGCTGCATTTAGAAAAGCACTTCTTCATTGACTTCCAGATTCTATTCCTATAAATTCTAATTTTCCCTCCCTCTTTCTCTTTCCCTTCTATCACTCTCATAAATTTGTTTCTATTGCATCTTTTTTTCTGACCTGCTCTTTAATTGTGTGCAGACATTTTATTTCCTGAATATTTATGTATCACTATTTTGGAAAGCTTATTTTCCCTTCCACGTTTAAGTACATCCTGCTTATAAACAACATATTTAACATAGTGAGAGACAGAGAGCTGGGGATGTGATAGGGCACTGACAGCATACATGAGGCCCTGGGTTTGATCCCCAGTATATGCCCCCCCACCACACACACACAAAAAAAGAACCAGAAGAACTTTTACCCCAAAAGGATCAAGTGAATCAAGTCCAAAATACTGTTTCCTGCATGACAATCAATGTTCTTTCCACTATAACATTACAGTCCTATAACATTACATTTTAATGGTTTGCTGTCTGTAAACCTAAAAGCTATCTCAAATACATGCTATCCCACCATCAGCCAACACAATTCTGCCACAAAAGTCTATATACCACAGATATTTTTATAGTATACCACATAATGGGTAACATATATGCTATATTACTATGGGTTTTTTATATTTATTTTTTAGTTCTAGGTGGACACAATATTTTTTATGTAGTGCTGAGGATTGAAACCAGTCCCTCATTCATGGTAGGCAAGCACTCTATCTCAGCCACAACCCTAGCCCGTACTATGTATTTTAATGTCAAAAACATATGCAAGGGACTGGGGTTGTGGCTCAGCGGTAGAGTGCTTGCCCAGCATAGGCAAGGCCCTGGATCCTCAGCACCACATAAAAATAAATAAAATAATTAAAGATATTTTATCTAACTACAACTAAAAAATAAATATTTTTTAAAATGCAAATATTCATATTATTTTTCATATTTCTTTTATATAATTTTCTTAACTATGAAGTGAAGAATCTTGCATTTATTCTATTGCTATATGATAACCACAAACAGCATTCTAAACAACAAATTTGTTAATTCATAATCATGCATCAAGTATGTAGGTAGACCTGTGCCTCGATTGGTCCCATCAGGCTGCCATCTCATCTGAGGCTCAGGTTCCTCTTCCAAATTCTTGATTTTATTGGTAGAGTTCATTTCCCTGTGATTTTAGGACTGAAGGCTTCAATTCTTAGAGGTCGTTTACTATTCCTGCTATATGGCCCTCTTTCTTCATACAGCAGTTTATATCTTCAAGGCCAATAAAAAGTGTCTCTGGTGTTTCATATTTCTGATTTCTTCTATCTCTGGCTTCTAGATATTCATTTAAGGGGCTTACCCAGGATATTCTCCCTTTCAAATAACTTAAAGTCAATTGATTGGAGGGCTTAATTATAATTAAAGAAATGATTATAGAAATGATAGTCCATCATATTCAAAGGTCCTATTCGAGGAGAGAAGACTGTACAGTGCATGTACATTAGGGGATGGAATCATGGGAGCTATTTTAGAATTCTCCTACTACAATATTTAATGGCAGAGATTTTGTTTTGCTCACTTTCTGATTATCTATAATTATTCCAATTGATTTTCCTTTACAAGATCATCATAAAACTGATCAAAATGAAATGAAATCTCCACTTTTATAGCAGTGACTAAAAAAAAAAGAACTTTAATTTTTTTTTTACTTTGTTACTATGTGACCACTAGAAGGTTATTTCTCTAAATCTGTCTTAATTTTCAAATATTATCGCCAATAAAATCAGAATATTATCTATATTAATTTAGGGAATAATATCTCTAAATTAATGTTCTTCCATTCACCATTTCTCCCATACCTTTTGAAAAAAGAATACTGCCTTGGCCTTTTTTCTTGTGAGAAACTCATTCAAATGTACCAAGAGGGGCTGATCCAAACCTTGCTAATCACCAAACTTCACTATCCCCCCATAGTGGAGAATGAGTTTGGGTGGATGTGAGAACCCACCCAAGGACAAATAGAGGCTCATTCCCACCCTACTCCTAGATTTCCTGAAAGAGCATTTTGAGAAAAATAACTGAAGCTACTATGTTTAAATGATAGAGGCCACAGATTATTTTGTCTGCCTTATAGAAATGGAAAGAGCCTGGCATGGTGTAATTCCAGTAACTTGGGAGACTTAGACAGGAGGATTCCAAGTTCAAGGACAGCTGTGGCAATTTAAATTTAGTGAGACCCTATCTCTAAAGAAAGAAAGAAAGAAAGGATGGGGGGGTGTAACCTGGAAGTAGAACACCCCTGTGCATAATCCCCAACATTTAAAAAAAGCAAGACAGGGGTTTGGGGATATAGCTCAGTTGGTAGAATGCTTGCCTCACATGCACAAGGCCCAGGTTTCAATCCCAGCACCTCAAAAAATAAACAAATAAATAAATAAAGATGAAAAGAGCGATAAATTGAATATCTTGATCTAGTTTTGCCTGAAGCCATTATAATCTTAGAAATATAGATGATTTAGATAAGATATGAACCAATAAATAATCACAACCCCTTTTCTTTCCTAAACTAGTTTAAATTGGATTAATCATTTCTGAGAGTCCTGGTTAAAGCAATCCACATACCTATAAATTTCTGATCAAGGTTTCCATTTCTACTGACAAAAAAATTGTTTAAAAGAAGCAAAATACAAGCACAGATGGCTGTTAGTTAGGTCCTATTTGTAAATCCAGTTTTGGAGAATACACACAGGTATATGAAGGAGCACAGGGGATGTAGTTAAGAATATGAGTAGCAGTTTGTATAGAAGATGGAAAGACATCTTTGTAATTAAATAATTACTAGCATGACAAAAAATATGAATGAGAATCCAATTCTCTTGCCATTTCCTCTGCAAAACTGAACTTGTATTTTCCTTCAGCTCCACATTCTTTTTTTGGGGGGTGGGGGGTTTACTAAGGATTGAACCCAGGGGCAACTTACCATTGAGTTACATCTCTAGCCCCTGACCCCCACTTATTGAGACAAGTCTTGATAAGTTGCTTAGGGCCTTGTTAATTGCTGAGGGTGGTCTTGAGCCCATGATCCTTTTGCCTCAGCCTCCCAAGTCACTGATTCTCCAGAATACACCAAAATTTTCACCTTCTGTTCTTTTCTCCCCACGAACAGAAGTATGTATGGGCAATAATTACTTTAGAGCTTACAACTGGCAAATCTAAACTTCCAATGCTTTCCAAAACTCCATTTTCACAGCCAGTATGGTGGCACATGCCTGTAATCTCAGTGGCTTGGGAGGCTTAGGCAGGAGAATCACAAGTGCAAGGCCAACCTCAGCAACTTAGTGAGACACTAAGCAACTTAGCAAGATCCAAAAAAAGGGGGCTGGGATTGTGGCTTGGTGGCAGAGTGCTTGCCTAGCATGTGTGAGGCACTGCGTTTGATTCTCAGCACCACATATAAATAAATAAAATAAAGGTCCATCGACAAACTAAAATAAATATTTTTCAAAAATACAAAAATGGGCTGAGGATGTATCTTAGTGGTTAAGCACCCTGGGTTCGATCCCCATTTTTATACACACACCTCTATTTTCATAACCATGTTTTTGTTATTAATTGTGGAAAATAATTAACTTGCATTGCTTTGTGATAAAGGAAAAAACTTTTAAAAAAAATTTTTATTGTTGGTTGTTCAAAACATTACATAGTTCTTGATATATCATATTTCACACTTTGATTCAAGTGGGTTATGAACTCCCATTTTTACCCCTATACAGATTGCAGAATCACATCAGTTACACATCCATTGATTTACATATTGCCATACTAGTGTCTGTTGTATTCTGCTGCCTTTCCTATCCTCTACTATCCCCCCTCCCCTCCCCTCCCCTCTTCTCTCTCTACCCCCTCTACTGTAATTCATTTCTCCCCCTTGTATTATTTTTCCCTTTCCCCTCACTTCCTCTTGTATGTAATTTTGTATAACCCTGAGGGTCTCCTTCCATTTCCATGCAATTTCCCCCCTTCTCTCTCCCTTTCCCTCCCACCTCTCATCCCTGTTTAATGTTAATCTTCTTCTCATGCTCTTCGTCCCTACTCTGTTCTTAGTTACTCTCCTTATATCAAAGAAGACATTTGGCATTTGTTTTTTAGGGATTGGCTAGCTTGACTTAGCATAATCTGCTCTAATGCCATCCATTTCCCTGCAAATTCTATGATTTTGTCATTTTTTAATGCAGAGTAATACTCCATTGTGTATAAATGCCACATTTTTTTATCCATTCGTCTATTGAAGGGCATCTAGGTTGGTCCCACAGTCTTGCTATTGTGAATTGTGCTGCTATGAACATCGATGTAGCAGTGTCCCTGTAGCATGCTCTTTTTAAGTCTTTAGGGAATAGACCGAGAAGGGGAATAGCTGGGTCAAATGGTGGTTCCATTCCCAGCTTTCCAAGAAATCTCCATACTGCTTTCCAAATTGGCTGCACCAATTTGCAGTCCCATCAGCAATGTACAAGTGTACCCTTTTCCCCACATCCTCGCCAGCACTTGTTGTTGTCTGACTTCATAATGGCTGCCAATCTTACTGGAGTGAGATGGTATCTTAGGGTGGTTTTGATTTGCATTTCTCTGACTGCTAGAGATGGTGAGCATTTTTTCATGTACTTGTTGATTGATTGTATGTCCTCCTCTGAGAAGTGTCTGTTCAGGTCCTTGGCCCATTTGTTGATTGGGTTATTTGTTATCTTATTGTCTAATTTTTTGAGTTCTTTGTATACTCTGGATATTAGGGCTCTATCTGAAGTGTGAGGAGTAGAGATTTGTTCCCAGGATGTAGGCTCCCTATTTACCTCTCTTATTGTTTCTTTTGCTGAGAAAAAACTTTTTAGTTTGAGTAAGTCCCATTTGTTGATTCTAGTTATTAACTCTTGTGCTATGGGTGTCCTATTGAGGAATTTGGAGCCTGACCCCACAGTATGTAGATCGTAGCCAACTTTTTCTTCTATCAGACGCTGTGTCTCTGATTTGATATCAAGCTCCTTGATCCATTTTGAGTTAACTTTTGTGCATGGCGAGAGAAAGGGATTCAGCTTCATTTTGTTGCATATGGATTTCCAGTTTTCCCAGCACCATTTGTTGAAGATGATATCCTTCCTCCATTGCATGCTTTTAGCCCCTTTATCAAATATAAGATAGTTGTAGTTTTGTGGATTGGTTTCTGTGTCCTCTATTCTGTACCATTGGTCCACCCGCCTGTTTTGGTACCAGTACCATCCTGTTTTTGTTACTATTGCTCTGTAGTATAGTTTGAAGTCTGGTATCGCTATACCGCCTGATTCACACTTCCTGCTTAGCATTGTTTTTGCTATTCTGGGTCTTTCATTTTTCCATATGAATTTCATGATTGCTTTCTCTATTTCTACAAGAAATGCCGTTGGGATTTTGATTGGCATTGCATTAAACCTATAGAGAACTTTTGGTAATATCGCCATTTTGATGATGTTAGTTCTGCCTATCCATGAACAGGGTATATTTTTCCATCTTCTAAGATCTTCTTCTATTTCTTTGTTTAGGGTTCTGTAGTTTTCATTGTATAAGTCTTTCACCTCTTTTGTTAGGTTGATTCCCAAGTATTTTATTTTTTTTGAGGATATTGTGAATGGAGTGGTTGTCCTCATTTCCATTTCAGAGGATTTGTCGCTGATATACAGGAATGCCTTTGATTTATGCGTGTTGATTTTATATCCTGCCACTTTGCTGAATTCATTTATTAGCTCTAATAGTTTCTTTGTAGACCCGTTTGGGTCTGCTAGGTATAGAATCATGTCATCTGCAAATAGTGATAATTTAAGTTCTTCTTTTCCTATTTTTATGCCTTTAATTTCTTTCGTCTGTCTAATTGCTCTGGCCAGTGTTTCGAGAACTATGTTGAACAGAAGTGGTGACAGAGGGCATCCCTGTCTTGTTCCAGATTTTAGAGGGAATGCCTTCAATTTTTCTCCATTCAGAATGATGCTAGCCTGAGGCTTAGCATAGATTGCTTTTACAATATTGAGGTATGTTCCTGTTATCCCTAGTTTTTCTAGAGTTTTGAACATAAAGGGATGCTGTACTTTGTAGAATGCTTTTTCCGCATCTATCGAGATGATCATATGGTTCTTATTTTTAAGTCTATTGATGTGGTGAATAACATTTATTGATTTCCGTATATTGAACCAGCCTTGCATCCCAGGGATGAATCCTACTTGATCATGGTGCACAATTTTTTTGATATGTTTTTGTATCTGATTCGCCAGAATTTTATTGAGGATTTTTGCATCTAGGTTCATTAGAGATATTGGTCTGTAGTTTTCTTTCTTTGAAGTGTCTTTGTCTGGTTTAGGAATCAGGGTGATGTTGGCCTCGTAGAATGAATTTGGAAGTTCTCCCTCTTTTTCTATTTCCTGAAATAGCTTGAAAAGTATTGGTATTAGTTCCTCTTTAAAGGTTTTGTAAAACTCTGCTGTATACCCATCTGGTCCTGGGCTTTTCTTAGTTGGTAGTCTTTTGATGGTTTCTTCTATTTCCTCAATTGATATTGGTCTGTTTAGGTTGTCTATATCCTCCTGACTCAATCTGGGCAGATCATATGACTTAAGAAATTTATCGATGCCTTCAAGGAAAAAACTTTTTAAGTCTTAGCTTTCACCTGATTTTATGAAAAGATTTTACCTGACATACTGGTTTAGATAGTATTCCTCAAAATTCATGTCAATTCAACTTCAGAATGTGGCCTTATTTAGAAATAACATTAACCAGTTATCATATAATTAGTTAAAACAAGGTCATACTGGATTAGGATTGGCCCTAAAGGTTGGTGTCTTTTAAAGGATATGTGAAGATACAGACACACAGGGAAGAAAGGCAAGTGATGACGGTAGTAGAGGTTGGAGTGATGCAGTTGCAAGCCAAGGGATGCCAAAGATTGCCAGAAACCCTCAGAAGCTAAGAGGAAGTATAGACAGATTCTTCCCTGGTGGTTTAAGAGGGGACCTGACTCTACCAACAATTTTGCTTTGAACTTCTAGACTCCAGATATGAGAGAATTTTTTTTAAGCCCCTCAACAAGGTAAACCTGTATATCACATCATCTTTTGATAGTTTTCCTAGTTGAAAATCTGAAAGACTCCTTTTGTTCATTTTTTAAAATACCCTACATATGTGGTTCAGTGGTAGAGTGCTTACCTAGCTTGCACAAGGCACTGGGTTCAAACCTCAGCACCACTTAAATGTAAAATAAAGATATATTGTAGCTATTATGTTTCCAGGTCAATTATTCCTGCAAAAATCTCATTACTCTTACCATTTCTGCTTTAACCAATACAGTTAATTAATAAAGAACAAAAATCTATCCAAACTAAGAAATAGGTGGGAATTATTTACTTTGTAAATTGCCTATCGTCCCATAAAAATATAGTCCCTAGCATGTAGGTGGCGAAATCCAAACTTTTCTGTTCTTATCCAGTTTTCAGTAAGTGGAAGATCTTACTATTTTCCCATACACGTTACTTTGATCACAGTGGCTTTTTCAGCAAAATGTTCCTTTTCCTCTTTAGAAATCAGTTCCTATGGATACATGCTCTGCCATATAGTCTTGTACTTTTAACAATACACAATTTCTCTTAGGACATCTCATAAAAACCAACTTCAGATGATGTGGTGTTCATGTGAAATTTACTTAAAAACCCTTTCATGTTATTTTCATAAAGATATACCAATTTCCCCTTCATCCCCAAATTCCAATAATAATTTACCATTCAGGTTTGCACCTAATTAAATGTGGATTCTGATTATATTCCCCAAAATGCGTCCAAATATTCAAATGGTTTTATTAAACTGGAAATTTTATTAAAGTGCAAATTACTTTATTATTTTTCTTGGTACTGCATAATCCCTAAATGTTAATCAGACTCGGCAATTCTTTACTCCTACCACATCCTTGTTATAGTTCAGCTATCCTCCATTAGATCTAGTATCACTCAGGATAAGACTTCTACTAATTTGTGGAAGCAAGACATTATTTTTTATTAACTCAAGTTTTTTCTCCTGATTTTGACCACATGATGAAATTTTCAGGTCCACTTTGGATATAACCATTATATAGTTCCTGAGCCTCTCCATACCTTTCCAGGTGCCATTTTACTAAACATATATCCTCTGCCCCCCACCATCCCCAAAGAATTCCCTCTCCAACAATGCTCAGTGCAGAGGGGAAAAATTCTACAACAGCCATTAACTCAATATCAATTATTTTCTAAAAGTAATATTCAATTGGCTGTACTAAGCAAGCATATCAAATACAGCTTACCTCTTGTTCCCAGTCTCTTTTCTTGTATTAGAGTCCTTTGACTGCATGTAATAGAGAAAATTTAAGAGGGAAAGTTCATTGGAAGAATACTGAGATACTTCATGTAAGTAAGCCAAAGAAACAAGATCTGGTAGAAGCAAATAATGGAATTTTATGTCACTGTTTAAAAAACTGAGGTAATGGGCTGGGGTTGTAGCTCAGCAGGAAAACACTTGCCTGGCATGTGTAAGGGCTTGGGTTTGACACTCAGCACCACATAAAAATAAATTAAATAAAGGTATTGTGTCCAATTACACCTAAAAAATAAATATTAAAAAAAACAAGGTAGCAATACACCTGCTTGTATGGCAAAATACTCAAAATATATCATGAAATTATGGATCACTGCTTATGTCATGATCCCATTAAGAAATGTTTATAATATACAATTTTTGGGAAATATGCAACAATCTTTTAACAGTTGATTCCTTCTATAGAGTAAGGTCAGCAGGAGGGGAGGAGTGTCAGTGGATTTTACTTTCTAGTTTATTCTCTTCCTGAGAATTATTCTTCTCCCATGAGCACTGCAGCAGCAAGCTTTATGTTGTCAGATCCCTTAAGAAATCCCATTGAGAAATGGTGCAGCCACAATGGTAGACAATGTGGAATCAACTGTTAAAAGATTGTTGCATATTATTGCTACCTTGTACAAACACTGTTCCAGCCCATAGACTGAATGATATGAAAAACTGCAAGGTTTGAGTAGAGACCTAGAGAAGATTCTGGCTATGATGCAAATAACCCTGCAAATTGAGCTGTTACAGCAAATATTGTTATTGAAGGTGAGAAAACATACAATGTAGAATTTATGACAGAGGTTCACTGAACTATGGAGGGGTTCAATGTGTGTGAAGTAGACCTGTGCAATATTAAGGGGTGAGATGTGGTTATCCCAAAGTGTGCCACCCAAGTTTCTCAAGAAAACTAGATATGCTGAGTGTGGTGGGGCATGTCTATAAATTCCCATCAACTCAGGATGTTGAGGCAGGAAAATTTCAAGTCTAAAGCTGGTCTCATCAACTTAGCAAGGACTTAAACAATCCTTTATCAAAGTAAAAAGGTCTGGGGATGTGGGGATGTAGCTAGTCAAGCACCCCTGGGTTCAATCATCAGTACAAACAAATAAACAAGCAAACTAGATACAACTAACATATTTGGCTGACAACCTCCAGTTGACACTCCTGAACTACTGCAGCATTCACACAGAAGCTGGGCTGCTGTGGGCATATTGATCACACCACTTCTTCACAATGCAAGACTACTTTAGTGGGTAATTTGCTCTAAGATACCTCATTGGAGTGGCAAAGATGAGATCTGAAGGTCTATTCTAATTTCCCTTTCTTCTTTCTCCTCTATCACAGCTTTCAAGATTTCAATTTGAAGGCATACCCTGCCTTCTAGATCTTCTCCCTTATTACCGTTTACAGGCATTTCCCTCAAAACATTTCTAGCACATCTGACTGTATCTTTTCCCTGTATTTGGGAGTCTAAGTATCATAAAATTCCACTGTCATGTATGTTTAAACAATAACCTTGTTATTTAAAAAAAAAAGTGGCAAAGATTTTGCCAAATCATTTACACCTCTTGATTTTACCCAATTTTGAGAAAAACAAGTTTCACTGCCATAATCCACAGTTTCTCAAATCTAAACAATTTAAATTCTAAATATCATAGAACATCAATAGCTCAGTATTGTTGTAGCTCCTATAAAACCTGCTTCAAGAAGCCAGGCACTTATGATAGATATGTCAAGAGCTTTGTAATGTTTTGAACAACTAATAATAATAAAAAAAAAAGAGAGAAAAAAAAAGCCAGGCACATACATGGATTCTTCTTGTGTGAGTGGTAACTGAATAGAGGGAAAATATAAAAACAAAACAAAAACACTAAACAATCTTCCAAAGGTCATCTGTTTATAATAATAAAGTCAACATTTAATAAGCTTTTATTTTATTATTTTTTTATTTTTTATTTTTAGAGAGAGAGAATTTCAATATTTCGGCGGACACAACATCTTTGTATGTGGTGCTGAGGATCGAACCCGGGCCGCACGCATGCCAGGCAAGCGCGCTACCGCTTGAGCCACATCCCCAGCCCCTTAATAAGCTTTTAAACCTTAAGAATTCTGAAGGATTGGGTGCCTTAATACTTTTTGATCATACAAGTACTGCCTTAATGCAAAGAGTGACCATCTGTTCAAAATCCCACTTATGTTAATTTTCATAAGAATATCAATCAACTATATCTTCCACTTTCCTGCACTACACTGAAGTATCATTCTTGGTCTACTGTATAGAATTTCAATACATTTTCCTACCACAGCAAATAACCTCAAAAAGTACTGTCACCAAAGTCTCAATTTAGATGAGTATTAATTTATGGACCATCGTCAATTCACATTCAATCCACCCATTCTTCCAGAGTAAGTGTTAGTCTGGGGTACACATGTAGGCTCAGTGAGGCTCCGGGCAGTGGAGATGGCCCACCCAGTCCAGGTGAGCTATCCTTGGTGGTGATCTGTGGGACATGAAGCCCTGCTTTCAAACTAGCACCTCCTGGTGCCTGAAGCACAGGGCTTACAATTTGCGGTGAGGTCATGTTGATACGACATATGAAGTCACCTTTGACAATTTCACCTGGAGAGACCAGCCTATTTTATATAACTTAGGAGCTAAGTATTTTATTTTATTTTTTTACATTTTAAAAGTGTTTAAAACTCCACAGACCATATATAGGAAGCAATGGCTACAATATTACTACTTGTCCTTTTAGAGGTAAATTGGCCAACCCCTATTTCAGTTTTGTTGTTTTGGTTTTTGCAGTGCTGGGGATCAAACCCAGAGCTTTGCACATGCTAGGCAAGTTCAACCAGTTTCTTAAAAGCACTAGTGATGAGATTTACAGCAGTAGTGATCAAGCATTAGTATGAATGTCACCTGCACCGTGCCAAAATGCAAATTTTGCCAGGTGTGATGGTACATTCCTTTAATCCCACCAACTCAGGCAGCTGAGTCAGGATCACAAGTTGGAGGCCAGTCTTAGCAACTTAACCAGACCCTCAGCAATTTAATAAGACTATCTCAAAAAGGGCTGGGGATATAGCTCAGTCGTAAAGCACTCCTGCAAAAAAGCATATTTTTGGCATCCAAAGATTCATGTGAGGGCCCTAGAATCTCCATTCAATAACCCAAGTGATTATAAGATGGGTCAAGTATATTTTGAGAAAAACTCCTCTGGACATTCTAAAATTTATTTGCTGGATCATCTTAAGACCATCAAAAGGGACTTCTTATTGAACTGCCTTTATTGGTCTGTTAATTTAGAGTTATGACATTGATCTGCTGTTTGAGAAATATTGCTTTTCCCAAACAACAAATTTGCTTCTATCTTAAGAATATCATGAATCTTCTCATTATCTTATTCTACTGTAACCAATTTTGTTCCACTATCATTTACTTAAGAAATGTACACAACCTGATGGTTTGCATTTTTCAAGGTTTAACTCACCTTTATTTTCTATTTTGTCTTCACCTAAATTTCCCCCATTTGTTAATATTATGCATCATATGCATATTCCTT
Organism: Marmota flaviventris; assembly: GCF_047511675.1. Taxonomy (NCBI): domain Eukaryota; kingdom Metazoa; phylum Chordata; class Mammalia; order Rodentia; family Sciuridae; genus Marmota; species Marmota flaviventris. Next base: position 128,701,165 of record NC_092500.1, on the reverse strand, counting down.
AATCCAATAGGATTTAGTTTTCCCAACTAAGAGCAAGAAATATACATATGTTTATATATAAATATATATAATGTTTCTTTTTTCCTTACATAAAATTCCTAATCCAATGAAATGTGGAAATAAGAATTTGTCAGCCTAGATTAGGAAAAATGCCATGGCAACAACTCTCCCAACCCTCATGTTCCAGCCACTACGAGATCAGGTGAAAGGAGTTTAAGTAGAAAAACTAAAAAGTAAACCAAGAAAGAAAATCCAACTTTTAGTATTAAAAACAAAACAAAACAAAAATGATTCAATAGCTTTGAATAAAGTATCAATAATCAAAATTTATAAAATGGACAGTATTTATTAAAGATTCAAGTACCTGCTAAGCACCATACATGTATTAGTTAATCCTTACACATTAAGCTAATAACAATTATTTCCTTCTTTTGTTGTTGTTGTTGTTGTTATGCTGGAGATTGAATCTAGGGCCTTATGCACATACCATGGAAGAACACCACCACTGAGCTACATCCCCAGTCCACCAATTATTTTCATTTTTAACAAATATATATCTAAGGTTTGAAAAGAGTAACTCGTCCAAAGGTCATTATCATCATTAAGTGATGAAACTGGAATCTGTACTAATATCTGATTACAAAGTCCACTCTTGAAAAGTACTCTCCAGAGATTTAAAAATAAAACAATACAATAACAATTATTCTGCATGGACAGATAAAATGATGAAAGGCACAGGGAGAAATCCATAATACATATTTTAGGGTTCGCCTATGTGCAAAAGTAGTAATTATTCAGAAACTAAAGTTCCGTCAAAGACTAAGAACCAAAAAACTCAAGAGTTTCATTTTGCATAAGATGAGAAATTAAAAAAAAATTTTTTAAATGACATACATGGAGCTAGATATCAAGTTTAGATATCCAGACAAAAGTGAACAGGATAAAATGGATAGAAACAGCTGTCAAAAGAACAAGTCACACTTTCTGTTATTCAATTTTCAGTTCATGATGCTTTTATTTTAGAAAACACACTGAATCAAACAAGTTAGAGCTACTGCTTTCTTGTTCTGTGTATTTCTACTTTTCTCTTGAAAAAAGGGTGAAATCTATCTTCATCCATTCTGCTAATGAGATAATCAAAGGATCACCAGTTACTTCAAGAGAACCTAGGGGGAAAAACAAATATAACTCAAATTACAGATTTAAATAAATTTTATGATCAGTTGAGAGGGGGGAAAGACACAATATCAACTAACATAACATAAATTACTACAAATTGGCTAGATAACAAAGACTACAATCTTTACATTGCCATTCTGTGTCCTGGTTTTCCCAGTAAGCAAAAGTATATTCTAATTCCAATTTGGAAGATACTTAATGTTCTTATCATTAAAAATTAAAAGCTATACCTATTATTATTTTGTATGAGCAAATTTGAGTTTTCTCCAGGAGAAACTATTCTAAATCTCTAGAATTTGTTCTCTCTAGTAGGTGAAGACTTACTAGTTAGTTCAATTTATAGGTCCATAATGATGTCTACTTCATTTAAGATGCTGTCAATACAACAGCTCACCTTTTTTCCCTTTCCTTTTCTTTATCCCAAGTATTTAGATTTATTTTAGAAAGTTACTTATTTAAGTATACTTTCCCAGGGATTAAACTACCCCAGAGAAATAGCTTACTTACATTTTATAAAAATTAATCCAATGGAAGACAGACAATATTCATAATAATTTAAATACAGTCACAAAGATGCTATAATAGTATTATTCCTTAACAATACTACAATAGCATTGTGTTCCACTTTAGTCAGAAAAACTGTACCAAGAGGACAAAATTGAGAAAGATTAAAAATTCCTTATATCAAAAAAAACTTAAAAAAATATATAGTACTAAAAGGCCCAAACAAAATTCTAGGCTAAGTCTTCAATAAATCATAGACTGGAATAATTTAATTTTAGATTCAATTCATGTTGGTCATCTTTTTTCAGCTCTAAAAAAGCATAACTTTATTATTATTATTATTTTTTTTAAGGAGGCTGAGGTAAGAGGATCCCAAGTTCAAGGTCACCATAGCAACTTAGAGACACTGTCTGAAAATTTTTAAAGGTGAAAAGGGATGGTGATGTAGCTCAGTAGTAGAATACCACTGCCAATGGATTCAATCCCTAGTACCACACAAATCAATGATTTCATAAACTAATCAAAATTCTTGATTAACACAAAGCTGTTTAAGACAGTGTATTCATATTTTATGCTAATATGCATGTTTTTTAGCACTAAATATAATTTTCAAAATACAAGGTAGTTTCTTTTTACACAGTAATGAAAATTAAAATTTACTGCATAGACAATATTATCAGTTATTCCAGTATCATGTTACATGTTACTTCCTATCTTTCTAAGTAAATACTCATTTATTCACTTGCCCCCCTGCTGGCCTAAAAAATATGCAAGAAAAAAAAAAGGTATTTCAGAATAAAAAAAGATTGTTGTTTATTATAAACTGACTTCTTTTCCAGAATAGGAATGGATGGTAGGCAAGGTGAGAATTAATTAATGGTATATTAGATCTAAAAAAATCCATTCTTCTTCTTCTTTGAACACAAAGTATCTTAATTTATTAATTTGCAATGCTGGAGATTGAATCCAGGGCCTTGCATATACTAGGCAGCCACTCTACTACTGAGCTATATCCTTAGCCCTTTTTGTAACTTCTTTTAACAATGAATAACTTTTCAGTGTTAAACCCTGGAAATGATGTACTCATAATACCATTTAATGTACACAACACAAATAAGTGTATGAGCAAGCAATTCTGTATGACATTATGTAAAATGGCAACCTACTGCTTTAACAGACTCCCCATACTGTATTAGATATCGATAAGCATAGAAAGTGACAACTTTTTTGGTGGCATCACACCATGTTCAGTAATTAGATTTTGAAGAAGATATGGTATATAGTGCAAAGAGTACTACACATTGATAATCAGGTAACTTGGATTTTAGTTCTGGTTCTCTAATCTTGGGCAAATCACTAACTTCTCTAAACTTTAATTTCCTTTTCTACAAATTCAAATAAAAAGGTTTACATTTTAAACTTCCTAAATTTCTATGGCAGACCTTTGTAGGTCAGCATCTCAATTATAGATATCAATAGAACTCCCCCTTTCTCCTCCCTCCCTCCCCTGAGTACTGGGGGTTGAACCCAGGCCTCACTTCACCTACTGAGCTTCATCCCCAGTAACCCCCTCCCAAACATACATACACTTTTCTGAGACAAGGTCTTGCCATGTTGCACAGATTAGCAACAAATTACCTACTCACTGGGATTACAGGCATGTGCCACCAAACCCAGCGAGAACTCACTTTTTAAAAAATAATCACTTGTCTGGATAATATATTTCTATCATCTATAAATCCTGAAAACAATTATTTGTGTGTTAGTTTAAGAGAATAGAAAAGCTTCTGAAATGCTCATGTATATAAGATTTAGATGGCTTTGTTTTAACTTTTATTTGAAAGACTAAAAATTCATCTTCTCTAATACATGTATCTATAAAACAATGACCGCTTTTCTCATGTTTTGAATATAATAGACTTTAAAAATCAGTCACCTAGAAGTTAAAAGCCTAAATAAGGCTGGAGAGTAGCTTAAGTGGTAGAACACTTGCTTAGCATGTATGAAGCCCTGGATTCACAGCCCAGCACTGCAAAACAAAACAAAACAAACAAATCTAAATAAGATTAAGAATTATATTGCCTCTCATTTGTTCAAATAAACAAACAGGTTGGTTGGTGGAAACAATAAAGAAACTATAATTAAAATGAACATATAATTGAATAGCCAGGCCTATAGCTTATTATAAATTTAATGTAAATATAAACTTCAAATATGATTTGCTGGGCTGGGGTTGTGGCTCAGTGGTAGAGCACTTGCATGGCACATGTGAGGCATTGGAACAGATCCTCATTGACACATAAAATAAATAAATTAGTAAAACAAAGGTATTGTGTCCATGTTCAACTAAAAATTAAAATGATTTGTTGTCTTCTATTTAGCCCAGACAAATTCTAATATGTAAGTAATCACAATGGTGCCACATGGATTCACTTACCTAAATGCAGGTACAGACGCCTAGGCAGTTACAGACAAAAAATGCCAATGGAAAGGAGGAAGAAGACACACACACACACACACACACGCGCCTAGTCAGTTACAGACAAAAAATGCCAATGGAAAGGAGGAAGAAGACACACACACACACACACACACTTACTCACTAACTATTAAGAAAAAAAGAGGCAGGCAGAGATGCAAAATAACAACATTGGATAAGTAAAATCCAAAGGGCTCTGAAAGAGAGAAGACCATCCAGACAAACTAAGGTAAGAGAAGTTAAAAAGGGATAGAAAGAGGCAGAGGAGAAAACTAAGAGTCAGATAAGCAAGAAAGAAATATAAATACACAGAGTGGACTGATGTGCATGCAGGGTGACAAGGAAATGGGACTAGTTAAAAAAGAAACAGCCAGTAGACCATATCTTATTACCCCCCCATGATTTTTTTTTTCCAAAATACATTCTCTAATTATCCCTTCAGCAGTCCTACTAAAAATGAGGCAGTCTCAATTTTATAAAATGGTTAACAATGTATACTCTTCTTGGAAGATTTTTAAAACATTAGATGTACTTGCAGCTTAACTTTTTTCCATTTTAATTATGTAAAACAGCACTGGTATCAGATTTAAAAAATACCGTTGATTACAAATTACTTACCATTTAGAGTCAAAATCCAGTAATCTGTTTGTTTCCATTTTTGCCCCCCTTGCTTCACTTGGTATGTCATACTCTATATCTCCTCTCCTATGCAGATTTTATGTCAGTAGCCATCAATCTGAAGAACTCCTTCCTCTGCTGCCACCTACCAGTTTATTTCTCTGCTGCAGCAGAAGGGTATATAGAAAAAGTTCTTGCTTACTATTCAAGACTAAAGAGAAAAACCTTTAACATGTCACATTTTCACATGTGTAAACTTTTGCATGTCTCACCCAGATATTCCCCCCAAAAAATCATAAACAAAAATCCCAATCACAAAAATCAAATAATGTATGATCAATGTTCATGCTAGTGGGGAAAATTAAAAAAAGAAAGTGGAAAGATTCAGACACCCAACAACTGCCATCTCATTTTCTGTTCTGTCATAGTTTCCTTCTTTACCTTCTTTACAATTTACAGGGTAAATTAACATTTACCCTATAAATGTTAATTATGTAAATGTATAATTCATAAATTTAACTAGGCAGTCTATAACTCCTACAAATTTAAAGTTCTGAGACCACTCAAAGAATTATGGAAGATACATGTTATTCTAGAAACTAAGGGTGTTTAGGTGCTTTACCTGCTTGAGTTTTCAATGTTCAGGACTGCTTATTGCCCAATGGCTCTGAATACATTAACTCCACCTACATTTAAAATAGGGTAGCATTTGTATGCCCATATAAGCACTGAGGTACATATATAGATCTTTTTTTTTTAAAAGAGTAATAAATTTAAGTCTTTTAAAAATATTGACCATGAATGCATATTTCCTCAAATTGTATATACATAACATAGAAAATTAGGGGGAAAAGGCAGACAGAATGACAAATGTAATAGCAGTCATAGGAGAATTGGGAATTAACACAGCATAAATGTTTTCTGCTTGTTAAAACCTAAGATTCATTTCTATTCTTGTTCTGTTTGTCACTGGGGGTCTACATTTCAAATATATTCTATATCAATTATTAAGGAATGATATCTAATAATGAACGGATGGTAACAGTAATGGCTTGTTTTTGTTCCACCCTCCCACTACCTTCACCATAAAATAAATATGCACAATTTTGCCAACTTAAAAAAAAAAAAAAAGTCAAAATAAAACGAACACTGACATAAGCACCAAAAGCTAGTCAACAGTGGCACTGCAATGACATTGTATCTGCTTTCTCATTCCTTCCCCCATCTCAATCCCCACCCTTTTGACCTCTGTATATGGGATGAGCCTGAGCAGGAGAAGTTGGTGATGTCAGGACTGCGCCGTTCCCACGGATGCTCCTAGAGGCCTGCTGTGCTTCTGGGAACTGGGGCACAGGGATGTCTGTCTGACTGAAACCTAAAACAACAACAATTCACCCCACCCCTCATGTTCCCAAACCCCACAATTGCAGCCAGGTATATATGCTATATAAGGTCCACCTAATAAGTTTGAATATGGTAAAATCTAAAAGCAAGATCATCCTTTACAAGTCAGTGGTTTGCAGTGGGGGCAGCAGAATGGAGGTTGTTAAACTCTCCATACCCTATGTAATCACATACTACATACATCTTAATGGTGGCCATTCTTAGCAGCAAGAGAACAAGGGTCTCCTGAATGAACCTTTTTATTAGTACACATCATAAATTCCTACAAGACTGAAGTTGGGACTCCTTTATTAATAAATTTCACCTCAACAAATTATTTTTGTCTTAAAATGCTTATGGGAGTGACTTCTGCTATCTTTTTATATGAGGTAAATGAACATGTGACTTATTACATGCCCTCCCTTTAGCTTTAGAAAGAGAACTAGAGTCAGGATTTCTTTTTAACTAACTAGTAGTTTTTTAAAACTTATAGCCTTTTTGGATAAGAAATTTAAAGCTACAGTATAAAATTATGCAGAAGCATATACAGAAAAGGTACTGCCTACTTTTGCTGCCATTCTAACATACTGGAAATGAGGATTATTTACCAAAATGCAAAAATGTGGTAGTTTAAGCTCTCATATTAAAACTAAAACTTGCAGAAGGACAGAAGAAAGGAGGAAAAGGTGGGTGGATGGGGACAGAGAGAGAAGGGGATAGTCTACTAATAGGAAGGCTACTGAAATGGACAAGCTGCACTCCTACTCCTGCTACTGGCTTTATGATCATCATGAATCTGCTTAACTATGTTGTGCTTCAGTAATGCTTTTCTTAACTGTTCAAACTATTCTAACTGTAATTTTTGATTGCTTAAAACCTTGACTTTGTGATAATCTTAAACTGTTCACATTTATTTCTCTAAGAGCTAGCTTCTCAGAAATGCTAATTACTTCTGATATGACAGTGCTTCCATAACTAAAATGCTTTTTTATTATCTATATTTCATCATTTCTTTCCCTTTTATAATTATGTTATTGAAAGAGAAGCACTAAGGTAATTGAATGCTATGGTGAGTTTTTACCATATATATAACCTACAACCTAATTTTACCTTTTCAAAACTCTAGTTTTCCATACCTGTCAACTCCTAATTGATGTCTTTATACTGTGAGCTCACTGTGTATTCGGAACACCAACCCCTGAAAAAGCTTAAGCCAGAGTAGCACAATGGAAGAAACAAACAAACCCAAAACAAAAACAAAGCCAAAAGTCACACTCTGAAATACTTAATTATAGACATATATGCAAGGAATGGAATTATCTAAATGGCTAAACAAAATTCCCAAAGAAAAGTTCTGAGTTCATCTCAAATCAATTCAAATGTTACCCACAAAACATCTCCTTTAATCAAATTTGCTAGATATATTTATGCATTATTTTTTTAAATGACAGTTATGACAAACCCACATTGCCTTTAAAGTACATAAATAAAGGAAACTTTTTAAAAAGAAAAGTAAAGTTAGCCTTGTGATGGAAAGAAAGGAGAGTCAAATTACCTGCAAGCAGGCTGGGGCTGTGCCTGAATCCAAACCGCTGCATTTAGCATTCATTATACAGCTGCATTATTGGGGGAAGGGGAGTTTAGAAGGGCACTGACCCCGAAAGTTCTCAATACTTCTCACTCATCATCAGGAAGGGGGAAGAAGGAAAGTTTTTTCTCTGGGTATTTTTTTGTTTGTTTGTATTTGTTTTTTTGGCTCCTGAAAAGGCTGGCAAAGAACAGTAACAGTGCAAGCAATTAGAATATTTCTTTAAAAACAATTTTAAAAATCCAAAACATTAAGGAATTTTAAAAGCCAAACTTTCGTTAATATAGAAAAATTTTCACTAGAGTTAGACAGCCACCAAAACAGCATGGCAAAAGGGCACTGGTATAAAGGAAATAAAATACCACACAAAAATCGAAAACAAAACTAAAAACATTTCAAATTAAACCTGGAAGACTAGAGATTCCAACAGCAGATTTCTGTCCACTACCGAAATATTCCAATATCCAAGCTTCAAATGCACCTACACTGTATTTTAAATGAAATTTTGTTTTGTTTTGTTTAAGAAGAAAAATAAAAGAAAGAGCAGTGAACCTGGTTATAAATCCTGCAATATATTACATATTTTTTAAATCCTAGTACAACAAAAACAAATTTTAAATAAAATTAAACAAACAAACAAATAAAAACAGTAGCAGCAGAGGTTACCTGTCTGAGCACCTACATTTTCTTAGGAGGGGATCGTGTCTCACCAGCCAAATAGCCCATAAACCTTCTCAAAAAAAGCGAGCCAGGAGAAAAATATAACACAAGGGTTGATTTCACAATGTCTCTAAGCCCCCCAAGCCCCAAAGTGGGGGCTCACTGAACGAAGAGAATTTGTTTTCCCATTGCTTTCTTCTTGAGAAAAAAGGAGATGATTTTGAAAGTCAGTGACTTTTTTCAATGCCTTCGGTACCTTTTCTCAAAGTCTGACAAAGTGCTCCATGAAAGCAAGTCTCTTGTTGGATTTTTCTAATGTTCCAGGGTAGTTTTCTTATTGATAGCATATACAGAAAGATTTTTTCAAAGTTCATTGGAGAAAAGCCAGCAGAAATGACCAATTATAGGCACCAAAAAAGAAAAAAGACTATTAAAAATTTTTAAATGGAAATAGTTCATATGTATAGATAATATAGTAAAAGTCCAGTTTTCATCATGGGTGACATAAAAACAATATCAGAAAGAATTATTTTAAAAATACAATTTAGAATTACAATTTTAACAATATACAAAAATTTAACAATAATTCAGAATTTGGCATGATAATGATTACATATATTTGATAAATACATTTTATCTCTCATAATAGTGAAGATCATACAAAAGTTATTGAACAATTATGAAAATAAATTCAACTACCACTTAAATATCTAATGCTGATATTCACTTTGAGTTCTTCCAGCATTTTTTTTCTTGTTCTTTACCTTAATTTTTGAGGAAATTCAAGATACCCATGTTTTTGAAATCTAATATGATCATTCCTAACCTTCTCATTCTAATGTGTGAGTGTGAACTCCAGAAATAGATTGGTCATGTTTTAATATAGTATGAATGCACAGAAAATGGACAAACAGGGAGTAAAAGTATAGGTGAAGATTTCAGATATTTCTTGAAAATGGTTGCTTAATTTGGTTGTTAAAAAATGGCTAACTACATTTTTCCTCATCCCTTACCCACAACACAAAATTAGTTTTTCATCAAATAAGGAGGTTGTTCATTTTGTGTTTTTAAATACATATTAACCTATATACATATGATATATAACTGTTCAAAGTATATGTATCATAATATGTATGGCAACCAGATGGTCTCTACATGAACATATGAATGATAGTTTGATTAAGCAGTTCTTCATTTATTTCTCTATACCAAATAGTATGCACCTTTCAAAATATGGTCATTCGGCAGAAGTACCAAGTATTTCTTTTTGTTAATGAGGCAGAGGTACTTATGTGAGTCTGAGTCCCCCAATAACCCTGTGCAAGTCAAATTCTTTTAGATGCAATTAGAATATACTAAAGATAAATTAGAAACTTCTCTTCAGTTATATTTTTTCTCAGGTGAAATGAGACAGTGCACAGATTAGAGGTACTATTCTATTTGTCAACAATCAACCTTTCACTCAATTTTAATAGTATTTAATTCTATGGAAAAAAACAAGTTTTATTACATTCCTTTTTAAAACGGGGAAAAACTGTACAAGTAAGCATGATCAAACCTCTGTTAGAGCTGGTTAATACTGATCTTTTATTATTGCCTCGAAGTCTCTCTAGTAGTGTCCAAGAAATTATGTTAAGGTCCATCTGAAGGAAAAATAGCACTGGAGAGGCAAAGAAGGGCTTGGGTAAAAGCTTCAGAGGATTTGTAGGGAGATGGAACTTGCTGTTTAAAAAATTATGTTGAGCTCTGTAGCACCTCCATTTCTTAACATACCTTCCAAACCCATCATTAAGATAATTTAACCAATGTTATAAAGGCTCATATTATATGCAGTTCTGGGGCTTTTGTGATTCAGAAAATAAAGGAATAAAAAGAGTGGTCAGTACTGAAGGCTTAGGAGTAGGGCTATATGAGACTCAATACTGCTAATTTAATCCCCAAATAAAAACATCCAGTCTACCCAACCCCAAATCCTATGTGTAAAAAGAGAAAATGCATAGCCATGAGCATTGACAAAAAGCATGTAGCTTTGAATAAATCATACACCGAACAGTCTAGAAACAAAGGAAAAAACCAAACAACATACATATAATACACATGAAGGCCTAAGAAGCACCTATTCTTATGTCTTTAGGTGACTACCTCTACCCCAGTGGAGTCTAAGTCATGAAAACAATGCATCTGTTTTTTAAAGTAAAAAACTGTGTTTCCCATCATGCTCCATTCTCTACAATCTATCCTTTTTGTTTGGTTGGTATAAATAAAAAGCAAAACACAAACACATGCATGCGTGCACACACATACATATATACTCCCTTGTAAAATGTGAAAAATGCAAATATGTAACGCTGGCGTTAGAAAGCACTTTAGCTTCATACTTAAGAAATTATAGGTCCCTGATGTGCCCCCCAAAAATATTTTTCCTTGTCCTTATTCTTTAAATGTCCAACCACAAAGAGAAAAACAGAAAAAAAAAATAAAAGGTTTTAAATGTACATGTTTCAAGTCAATGTCTTGTTAACAAAAAGGTAGCATTTTTTTTTTTTTTCCACTTTGGCCATTATTAAAAGATGCAGGCATAGAGCAGGGAATGTTAGACTAGCATGTATTAAAAAAAAAAAAGTAACATTAACAGAGCATATATCTTTCAAAAAAGACTAAAACACCAACAAATACAAGTCAATGCACATATTTTAAACTAGTGTAACTTTATCTACATTGAGTAAATGTTATTTTGTATACCAGACATTGCAATACTGTTCATTTCTCTGTCATCATGCAAACATGCCAATTTTGTCATTAAAAAAATGTCTTTATTGGGTTATACTTACTTTGCCCTCCCACCCAAATTAAGGGGAAAAAACAAAACATAAAAATGAAAAATACCAATAAAAGAGCCCCTTAAGATTTCATAAACAACTATAAATTAAAGCTGCTATTTAACAGCAAAATGGTAGAATTTTCAGATTTACAGATAAAAAATTCCTGTAATTTAGGCAGATGTTTTCCTCACTCTTTACAAATTTTCAAACACAATGTAAGGTTATGCTATCAGATATTTGAACCAAATCAATGTTTTGTATAAAAACAAAAGGAACCATGAACAAAATTTTCATGTGCCTCATGGCCTGAAAGCATAGAGTTTTTGGTAATTTAAAAAGTAACTAAGAGAGCCTCCTGACATCGTTCTATCCCACCTCTTCTGCCTCTTTGTAGAATCTGTAAATTAGTCAGTAATATCTTACTAGCAAAGGTCTCATCTATTTCCCTCTTCTCTCAACTAATCCTACTAATTTTCCTCTCATCCTCCTGAGCATCCTCCATGAACAGCATTGCAAGTTGGCTTAAAAAAGAAAAGGGAAAAAAGAAAAAGAAGGTTTTACAAGGGTTTTGTTGGTTAATTATTTACCAGTGGAGTCACTCCACTAGGAGTTTGATTTCATTGGCTAGCAGCTGGTTCATGTTGAATAGGCCCCCTGGGAGCTTGGTGAGTAGCTCTCGCTCCGTGCTTTCAGGGTCACTGTCGACAGAGCTGGAACTTGCGCTCATGTTGTCGACAGCAGTGTTGGCAGGGGGACCCAGCTCCGGCTCACTAGTCTCACTGGCCGTGGACACCACGGAGAGCAGGGACATACGCCGGGTGAGCCGGCCAGAGGGCAGAAGGGAGGCGGCATAGTCTGCTATGATACCAGCTACATCTAGATTACAAGCCTTATCAAAGGCGATGAAACCTACATTTGCATTGGCCTCGCAGACACAGAAGGAGCCGTCATCTTTCATCAACAGGTCAATGCCACACACATCCATCCCCAGGATATTAGACACCTGGATAGCTAGCTGCTTTCCTTGTTCACTCAATGAACACATCATTCCCACACCACCTGGCAAAGGAGAAACAAGAAAAAAGTTACCAAAATAACAAAGTTTTGAAGTAAAACTGATGTTAGTCTCATTAGGCTAATCCTCTCTTCTAAATCTGTAATGAAAACAAAGGTGCTATTCTAGTATATAACTGGAATTTTGGACTCTAGATTTACTGCATTAGAGATTCTGTCCTTATCTAGTCTCTTAAAGAATTGACTTTAGCACTTTTTCAATGTTACTTTTTCTGAGAAAGTCATTAAACTTTCTCTAAAGCACATCTTACTTGCAATAATATGAACCTAATACACATACTCATTGATAACCAACAGGAAATGGTTCCACAACCATTCAAATACAAAATCTACACATGCTGAAGTCTCACACAAAATGATGTAGTACAAAATTTAAAATAAGCTCTAGATTATTTACAATACTGAATACAATGTAAACACTGTATACAAAGTTCTTATACTGTACTATTTAGGAGTAATGACCCCAAAATACCTCCAACACGTTCAATACAACATCATCACTGCAGGCCTAACTGCACATTACAAAAAGAAGACTCAAGATGAACAATGCTCAAACAACAAGTGTGAGGAGAGACCAAGGATCTGTCATATGGCAGGAGACTACAGCAGGGTATGCCCATACATCACTTGATTTGCAGATTAGCACATGGCAAATTCAAGGTTTGTTTTTGGAATTTGATGGAATAAAAATATATATTTTCAATCTGTAGTTTGTTAAATCTTTGGAAGCAGAACCTGTAGATATAGAGTGCTAATTATATAATGAACTTTTGCACAAAAACAATTAGGCCACTTTATGTTACATAAGAAAAAACTTTTACAAATTTTTAATTTGAAAAGACAGCTGAGATGAAAAATAAAGACCTAGGAAAGAATGGCTGAACATGGCTCTGTTCCTCTATACAACCTACACTCTAACTTATCTTGCCATTCCTAAAATAAAAAAGCTTCTGGGTTGTTAACTAGTTGAACACGGTGATATATGGGCTTTGCTGTTATTTGAGAGAAATGAAGCAGAACTAGGTTCTCTCTTGGAGACTAGCTTCAGGATTCTGAAGAGAGAAAGAAGGAAAAGACCTTTGAGAAAAGTTTGAGTGAAACAGCTCTGTGCATTCACAGAAGTACCTCTAACAATATTACATGAGCATGCTTTTCTCCTTGAATTCAAAGAGGCCAAAGAGTAGCTAGACTGGTGTGCTGAGTCCAACCTACCACCAAAGCTGGTAGGGGAGGTTCAAGAAACAAGGCTTCCCAGTGTCTGCAGAGGACATACATAAAATGATGCAAATAACCAGAGCTGAGTGAGCACTGATGCAACAACAAGATAAAAATCAATCTACCACTTGAATGAAAGAAATAAGAAGTTAATGAGATTCAAGTTCAATTTAAAAAGACTTTCTAAAGCAAAAACAAAACATGATTTCCCAATTTAAAAAATTCAGTAGAGAACATCCAAGAACAACGGTGCATACCTCTAATCCCAACTACTCAGGAGACTGAAATAGGAGGATCTCAAGTTTGAGGTCAGCTTGGGCAACTTAATGAGACTGTCCCAAAATTTAAAAAAATGGCTGGGGATATAGCTCAGTGGTACAGCACCAAGTACAGAACGAAAACATTCAGTAGAGGAACTTAAGGAAAGTCAGTATGTTTGCACACAGCTGTTAATTCCAGCAACTCAGGAGGCTGAGGTAGAAGGATTGCAAATTCAAGGCCAGCTTCAACAATTTAATGAGGACCTCAGCCATTTAGCAAGTTCATGTTTCAAAATTTAAAAAGGGCTTGGGATGTAGCTCAGAGTAAAGCACCCTTGGTTCAATCCCCAGTATCACTGGTGGTAGTGGTGATAATGATGACCATGATAATAAATGGGAACTGAAGGAGACTACAGTCATTTTTGAGAAATCACTTAGAAAATCAAGGGTAAGAGAGAGAAGATTTAATAAGATTAAAGATGAAAAAGAAGATATCACCATAGAATCTTCTAAAATCCAAAGGATTATCAGAACCTATTTTGAAAGCTTCTACTCCAATATACTAGAAAATCTAGAAGATACTGACAAATTTCTATACACACATAACCTGCCTGAATTGAATCAGGAAGAAGATATACATTATAATCAAGTGAATGAAACTGAAACAGCAATTAAAAGCCTTAGAAAAAAAAGAAAAGCCCAGAACCAGATGGAATCTCAGCTGAGCTCTACCAGACTGTACAGAAAGATTAATACCAATCTTTCTCAAACTATTCCATGAAATTAAAGGGAGAGAACACTCCCAAATACATTCTATAAAGCTAGTATAACTCTGATACCAAAACTAGACAAAGACACATCAAGGAAAGAAAACTACGGATCAATACTCCTGACGAATATAGATGCAAAAATCCTTAACAAAATATTAGCTAACCACATTAAAAAAAAAGACAGAAAAAAGATAGTTTTCATGTAAGTTTCATTCCAGAGATACAAGGTTGGTTCAACATACACTAATCAATAAATGTAATTCACCACTTAAAAAAAAGTAAGGGCAAGAATCACATAATCATCTTAAAAGATGCAGAAAAGGCCTTTGATAAAATTCAGTATTCATTCACATGAAAAATGCTGGAGAAGCTAGGGATTGAAGGAACTTAGCTCAACCTCATAAACGCCATAAATTTATGACAAACCCAAAGCCAACATCATACTGAATGGAGAAAAACTAAAAGTATTTCCTCTAAAATCAGGAAGAAGGTTGTCCACTCTTACCACTCAATATACTCCTTCTAACACTAGCCAGGGATCAGGTAAGAAAAGGAAATCAAAGGGATACAAATAAGAAAAGAAGTCAAACTATCTGTTTGCAATGACACGATCCTATATCTAGAAGACCCAAAAAAAACTTCACCAAAAGATTTCTAGTGCTTATAAATGAGTTCATCAAAGTAGCAGGATACAAGATCAACATCCATAAACCCACAACTTTCCTGTACTCCAACAGTGATTCAGTCAAAGAAGAAATCAGGAAAATCATTCCATTCACAACAACCTCAACAAACAAACAAATTCTGGAATTAATATAACTAAGGAGATAATTTTACAATGAAAATTATATAACTAATTCCTTTCAAATTCTCTGTGTGCTCCTCCTACTCTATATCCTATATTTTCAGAAATAAGTCTTTATGTTGAATTTCAAGCTTATCAACACACTGCTTTTTCTTTATAGTTTTATAATGTTTGCATTCTTAACTATGCACTGTTAAATTTTGCTGTATATTTAAATTTTACATAATAAGGAATCAGACTACATATATTCTCCTCTGACTTGCATTTTTATTCAACATGATGTTTTTGAGATTCATCCATGTGGTTGTAGATCTCAGAAAAGTAACTAGTAATAAAATTATGTAGGGTCTAGTAGCCACTACATAAACTTGTTTTTCTCTAAATTAAATGGGGAGTTCCTAAAGGACTATGAGCAAGATATGATTTGTCTTGCAATATACAGTAATCCTCCCTCATCTGTGGGAAATATGTTGTAAGACACCCCTCTCCTTACCATAGATGCCGGTAATTGTGCATACCAAACCATTTACTTATTAAGTAAAAAGGCCTATAGCTGTATACAAATACTGGACAAAAGCTATAACATTTACTTTATATATCAGAAAGACACCTGCATTACTTTTACCTAGTGAGCAGTTGCTTTGCATTCTCCCATCTGTTGAACAACGTAACATGGTACCAACAACACGGCCTCCGACAACAATGACTCGCACATCCCGTCCATGAGACTCTTTAACATACTTCTGGAACAGGTATGGAGCTTCATGACGAATAAGATGGCTTAGATCAGCCAAATGATGTTTATCTCGAGCCAAGAAAACAGCTTTACCTGTGATTTAAAAAGAATAATATATACACATAAGTCAAACTGTGGGCAGTTAATATCTACTACCTGCACATTCTTGAGTACCAATCTATTCTTTCAAAACTAATTACAGCTGGGCATGATGGTGCTTGTCTATAATCTCAGGGTCTCGGGAGGCTAAGGCAGGAGGATACAAGTCTGAGGCCAGCATCAGCAACTTAGTGAGATCCTGTCACAAAATAAAATAAAGAAATGGGGATATAGCTCAGTGGCAAAGTGTCCCTGGGTTCAATTCTTGGTATAAAGAAAAAGAAAAGGAAATAAAAAATTACACTTTTTAAAGTTTTCCTTGTTAGAATGTAGTTTAATTATAATTAATCAGATAATACAAGAATGTTTAAAGACAAAGCTAATAATCTTCTTCTACCATTCCCTCAGCCTCCATACTCTATGGTAAACTAGAACTCATTTTGGCAAATGCTGAAAGGTAAAAATCCAGAGATTAGCCAATAATGCTAGCATCATTTATTAACAAAACTTTTCCCTCTGAGTTAAAAGTATAAGTGTCATATACTATTGTATAATATTAATACTGTATTAGTATGGAGTAACATAGCATGTTATTATACATGTCAACTTATTTCTAAATTCATTAGTCTGTTCTATTCCTATTTTTGTGCCAATCAAAGTAGCTCTTTTTAAATGTAATTATAAATTCCTTTCTTGGGGGACAAAACCCATGTCTCTTCTGATTCAGTCAACAGTTCCAGCTAAACTGATCCAGCCATCCCAGTCAAAGCACTAAATTTGTAGTCCTCATGTTTATAAATCATTTTATGCCTTAAACATTCTTCCCTTAACTTGAAGTCATTATATATTTTCACAGACTCTTATAAAAAGACTTATAGTTTGCCTTAAGTATCCAAGAATTTAAATTTATAAATTGGGAGAGAGATGATTTAAGTTAGAGATCTAAGGTGTTCAAATTTTTAAGAAGGAAGATAAAAGTAATTAATTTGAGGCTTACTATGAATGTGCATGTAAAGCATCTAGAACAACTCTAAACAGAAACAGCTTCTAGTTAAACTTATCTTGCAATAATCACCTAGAAGTGTGACATGTCATGTACCTATCAATTTCTCTTTATTCTGCAGCATTCTGTTACAAAATCACCCTTATTAATTTTCAAAAATAATTAAAAAATTCTGTATCATGTCAAGAACTTATACCTCTATGACCCCGTGTATTCTTCACTACCATTGGGAACTCCAGTACTTCTGCTTCATCAATCATTTTAGCAAAATTTTCATGGCCACCTGGTTTAGGCAAAAAAAAAAGAAAAGAAAGAAATCTAAGAACAACAGAAGTATTTTGTGAACAATTTTATGGAGGCCAAAAATAAATAGTACAGGAAGGTAAAAAGTAAGAGTCTGTATGTAGCTAATGTTTTCTTGGAGAACACAAGTAAGTTGAAAGTATTACTCAGTTATCAGTTTTTAAAAACTACTCCTTGTAAAACAGGTAATAGCTTTCTTAAACTGTACATATTCTGATATCCAACCTAAAGAAAGTGTCTTTCAGTTAAAAATAATATCATTTTTCATATTTTTAATACTGTAACCCTCCACCACACAAATAACCAAAGCCACAAGATTTAATATATACATTCCTTCCTCAGATTAAGAAACTAAACAACGAAGGCTGGATAAGGTGTAGCTCAGTGGTAGAATACTAACTAGGCCCTGTACTCAATCACCAATACTGGGGCGGGAGGTGGGGGAGTGGTGGGGGGGGGCACTGAACACTGAGTTGGTTAACAAAAGATTTATTCAGGGTTGAGGAGATACTGCATGCATGTATACACCTACAGATGCAGGCATACATACCTCTCTTAATTATCAAACACACAGCTTATTTATTGTTATGCTGTGATTAATAAGAGTTCATTCTATATTGAAGCACTCAGAATCCATGGGTTGTCTTGTTTCTTACTTGTCTTTATTGCCCAGGAACAAATGATACAACAGCAAGATTAGAATAAATAGAATGTAGCTAGTAAAAACTCAGCATGATTATAGAGGGAAATCAAGCCATGAAAAAGTTAATTTGCAGTTTAGAGAAATTAAAATAATTCAGCCAACAAATTTTAATCCATCAATATTAGAGTTGATGGATTTGATTAACCTTTTTCTTCTTTCTATTCTCATAAAAACCAGAATTCCAGAACCCATAATATAAGCTAATATCCCAAAAGTATCAGGAAGACAGAATTCTCATTGATCCACTTTTTTTTTTTTTAAATAAAGGCTGGAAGTATAGATTACAGGTAGAGAACTTGCCTAGCATCCATCAGGCTCTGGGTTTGATTCCTAAACCTGAATTAAAGAAAGTGGCGGGAGGGTGGGGGGGGGAGAACCTCCAAGTATTCAACTGGAGATTTATTTAGAGAAATGTCTGTGGAAAATACTGTACTGATCTTTTCCAAACTAGAAAAACTGAAAGGGAAAGAAATACTTTAACATAATATTGTTCATAGCACTGCTACTCAAAGTATGGTCTTGTAACCTGTGCATGTTTATGACTTGTTATTGACATATGATAAACACAAACAGAGTAAACACTAACTACAAGCTTTAAAGCAACTGTGGTGTTATTTTTATTGTATTTTACAGGAGTATTAATCCTTAGCAGATGGATCTTTAAAAAAAAAAAAAAGATTCTGAAACTACAGATAGTTTCAGAAACACTGTTTTAAAGCACTTAAGATATTTTCTTAAAAAATATATTTATGAAGTTATGAAAATTATAATGACAATAAGAAATCACACAAATATAAAATTGTTATCTTTTACCTCAAACTTTGGCTTGCCGTTTACTTTTATGATAGTTAATTAGAACAGAGCCAAACTCACTTAAGCATTGTCTCTAGCAGTTTCTGCACAACAGTATTACTGAAGGTTACCAACAAAGAACTTTACCAAAAATTTTTGCTAACCTCATTCTACCTCATACTGTGAAACTAATCTGAAGACATAATTCAAAATTCTTAATACTGAAAGTCACTCTCTTAAGAAGCTTCTTCATGTTCACAAATCTACAATATAAATTAATATGGATCTCAAAATTATCAGTGCTTTGAACACTTAGGACATATACTCTTACTAATGGCCTCACCATAAGAGAAAGTATCTGGGAGAGGAACACCGTGGCCAGCTAATTCTTGAAATGTCCAGAACTTATTAACACAGTTAAGGATGGCTTGGGGTCGGTTCATCAATCGGCATCCCATCTTCTCTAGATGGCGCAAAACAGTGATGTCACTATCACTTTGTACCCAAGGGGTTGGAACTCTCACAACCACCACTTGGGGGTAGGCAGAGATTAGTTCTCCATTGATCCGTAGACCTAAAATACAGGAATGAAACCAAAATCTTTAGAAAGGAATAGATAATGAAACAGAGGAATAGTTATACACAAAAACTTAGATCACAAAATTAAATGTACTATGTTGTTAATATTGGGTTGGGAGAGAGACACATTCCTTTGTAAGAAAAAAGAAAATTCCTATACTGGTTAACTAAATCATATATATGCCAACAATGATTACTACACAGCCATTAAAAATAATGTCATGTCATGAATATCACACATACATACACCCAGAGACATAACACCTACCCCTCAATGTTTCTGTCCTAACTTTACTATTAGTGTTACTTCAATTACTATGTCTAAAAGCTAATTAAAGCCAAAGAACTAAAGTCAGCATACTATAATGATACACACATACCCATGTTTACAGCAGCATAATTCACAACAGCCAAACTACAAAACCGGCCTAGGTGCCCACCAACAGATGAATGAATAAAGAAAATGTGGTATATGTACACAATGGAGTTTTATTCAACCATTAAAAAAAAGAAATTATATCATTCGTGGGAAAAATGGATGGAACCTGAGAATATTTCATGAACATAAGTGAAACCCAGAAAGTCAGGGGTCATGTTTTCTCTCACATGTGGAAGTCAGAAAAGGGGAAAAAAAGGGTAGAGGGTGATCTTATAAAAAGTGAAGGGAGATTGGTAGAGAAGAGAGGAGAGAAGAGAAAAGGGAAATAATGGAGAATGATATTGGCCAAATTATATTGTTCTACTGTGTGCATGTACGAATATACAATAACAAATCCCCAAATAATGTA
The DNA here is from genome assembly GCF_047511675.1 of Marmota flaviventris. NCBI lineage: Eukaryota > Metazoa > Chordata > Mammalia > Rodentia > Sciuridae > Marmota > Marmota flaviventris. Next base: position 128,680,805 of record NC_092500.1, on the reverse strand, counting down.
CAACTGTAATGTACCAATGAAAATAAGGAAAAAAATAAATCAAAGCAAATAATAAAATTATTTATATATCTGTTTCTCCTCACAAAATCTTGAGAACAAGGACCTTATTTGTCTCATTTATTAATCCATCCTGAGCATTTAGAAAAGAATATCAATACATAGTAATTGCTTAATGTTTATTCAATGAACTGTCCTTCAGTAAGGGATTGATCATAGGTTACTTCTATAAAATGTAATTCAATTCAGCCCACCTAAAAAATGAATGCTATATATGCATTGACATAGAAAGAGGTCTCTGATAGACTTCTAAGGTAATTTGTATAAGAAATATAAAACCTGAATGTTTTAAAAAGTATATGTTTTCTATATACTTAAGACTACAGTGGGGAAAATACATCAATAACACTAAATACTTACAGAATTGGATGGGAGGTGAATACATTTGAAATTTTTGTATGAGTGCTTTAAAAATAAATATACATAAAATTTTAAAGTCAAAGTCGGTTTTAAGGAGTAACTTATGAATACCTTGTTCCTGTATTATTTGGAGCCTCCCTAAATAGAAGTATTAGATAAAAGCTTAAGGATCTTCTCAATTTATATGCCTCAACTATAATTTTATTGATGTAAGATACTGCTATTAGGGTAAGTTGATAATTAAGCAAGATCACATATTATGAGCTAACCAGTTTTTAATTAAGAGAATGTGCTGGACATTTCCTGTTTACAGAACACACCATCCCTATCTTTCACCCCTCCCATCTATGACAGGATCTTAGAAGCACTTCCCATATACCACATGACAGCAGAATTCTATTATGAGAATCCACCAATGACATGACCCTCATATAACATTTTGATGGTGAAGGAAAATTAGAAATTATTCTCCCCTAGAGACTATGTTGTCATCAGCAGATATAAAGTTTGCCAGAAGCTTCCCAACATTCCCTTCAAGCATCTACTCTGCTATTATAGGTACCTTGAGATCATGGACAGCAGACTTCTAGAATCCTATACTTACTCATTTCTTAAGCTTTACCAAGGGCTTGACTAAGATAGGCAAATCCAAAGAGTATTTTTTTTTAAACTGGGGAAAAGAACACATACTACCATTGAGAATTAAAGTTTGGAGACAAAGATAGAAAATGGGAAAGTTGAGGGCTAAGGGATATAGTTAGCTCAGTGGTAGAACACTTGCCTAGCATGTATGAAGTCCTAGGTTCAATCACCAGTACTACATAAAAAGAAAGGAAAGGAAAAACTCAGCTTGATTAAAGCACATCTATAATCCTGACAACTTGGGAGGCTACAGCAGGAGGATTGCAATTTAGCAAGACCCTTTCCCAAATTAAAAAAAAAGAGCTGGGGATGTAGTTCAGAGCCCTGGGGTTCAATTTGCAACACTCCCCATGCCCCCCCCCCCCAAAGGGATATGACTTGAGAGTAGAATGATTCTTGTCACTAGAATAAACTGTCCATCTGCTACCACCAGAAAATGGGGGTGATTCTGCCAAAATCAGAATCAGATTTATATCATACACCAAGTCTATAGATGTTATTGAGAATATGAAGAAACTTAATGCCTCCTTTAACACTGCTATTTTAGGTAAGCAAAAGGTGGTCCAAGACTGGAGACAGAGTGTGAATCAAAAAGGCAAAGTGACATCTTCTAGGATCATGTGCTACAGATCTCTTAGGTTTTTCTAGCAAATGCTACTCTTTGATGTACAGCTCACAAACTGAAATAAAAAGAATGGCTAACATTTCTTAGATCCATGTTATTCAGAATATAAATGTGTACAAATGTGTAAACAACTTTACCTACCATTTCATTATACTCGCTCTAAAAACACATATTCCAAATGATACTACTCAATTTTATTTTCAACACCACTTCCACTCATTCATTCATTCGTTCATTTATTCATTTATCATAATAGTGGGAGTTGAACCATGCATGCCAGGCAAATGCTCTACCACTGAACTAGTCCCCAACCTCTTATATTGTCTTTAAATTAAGATCTTAAACATTAATTTGTCAAACTGTTCATCTAGTTTGTAAACTTAAAACCGAGAGCAAGATTTCAACATGAATATTTTGGATATAAATATTAGATTAAGTGTATGAGCAAGCATTAACAGCCAATGAAGAGTTAACCTTAGAACAGCACTGGGATAACAGAACGTATTTGTTCCTTTTTATTTTTTAAGATAAAAAAATGTATTACTTATTAAAAGGTCACTGCTGTTGTCAAGGTAGAGTGAGGGTATTATGAGCCAATCTCTGATTTGAAAGATTCCTTAGGCTATTAAACAATCTTCTTCCCCATAATTAAATGGGGAATTCCTCAAAGCCTACCCTGAACTTCTGCTCTTTGAAAGTAGAGTTTGACTATACTATTAATAATAAACCCTAGTGTTTATTTCTCAGGAAAAACAAACAGACAACTCATAGGCTTCTTGCTGAATGGCATTTATATTCTTCCATCCTCTAGAGTTCTGAAGGATTTTTCAGGATTTCTGGAATCTTTCAAATGTTTATGGAATTCTAAGAATGTTAATAGAAATGTCAAGTGAAGGTACTGTTTTATACACCACTAGAAACACTCATAATCTTTGTGTCAAAATCATGTTGCAAGGACACAGAAGACAGCATTGAGGTGCTCTGACCAGCTAAATTTGAGATGCTCTGACCATGGGGGGGGGGGGAATAAACACCAGGCACAGTGATACATACCTGTAATACCAGTAGTTCTGTTGGTTGAGGCAGGAGGATCCCAAGTTCAAGACTAGCCTCAGCAACTTAGCAAGGCACTGAGCAATTTAGTGAGACCCTTACTCAAAAAAAAAAAAAAAACAGGCTGGGGATGGGTTTGGTGTTTAAGGGCCACTGGGTTCAATCCTTGGTACCAAAATAAGTAGACAGATAGACAGAAAGATTAATTTAAAGCCAAAACTGGTAACAGTAAATTTTTTTAAAAAAGTTCATGAATCTATAATTATATGAAGAAAGAGCAAGCTGGGTGAGGTGGTGAACACCTATAATCGCAGCAGCTCGGGAAGTTGAGGCAGGAGGAGTTCAAAGCCAGCCTCAGCAACTTAGCAAGGATGTAAGCAACTCAGTGAGACCCTGTCTCAATACAAAAAAGGGCTGGGGATGTGGCTCAGTGGTTAAGGGCCCCTGAGTTTAATAATTGGTACCAAAAAAAAAAAAGTGGGGGAGGGGGCTTAAAAAAGAATTTCACTTGTTACCACCTGAGGAGACTATTATATAACTATGAACTGTTAATGTGAGAAAACTACAATTTTCCTGTAAGGGTAAAAGAAATTGAAGTTAAACCGTAAAAGTTAAAGGTAAAAGACCGGGTATTGTAAAGTTTCTAAGCTGCGAGGTCCGAGTTAAAATGTAAAGGATTAGGTATTGTTAGGTTTCTATGCTACCTGCAAAACCTGAAATTCCTGTAGCTGTTAAGACAATGCTTAGAACCGCCCAGTAAATATTCCCCCTGACTGCTTGGTTGTTTAATAATTCAGGGCTGTGTGATCTCGCACGTAGGCCTTGCAGGGCCTAAACCAATCAGTTTGAATGTGTACCCCGTTTAGAACTGACCTATCACTCCCGCCTGACCTGTTCCCGCCGATGAATGAACTAATCATGTTTAGGAATTGTTGTTTGATTTTCCCGCGGTGTATAATGATTTGTTAAAGGAGACTGTGATGTATGTAAAATCCCCGCCCTCCCCCAAAAAAGTGTACTTAAGCAGTGCTCAGCCCCTGCTCGCTGGTTCAATAAATCCCCTTCTGCCAATTGCATGAGTGGTCACTTGGTGGTCTCTTTCTCCGACGCTTCGCCGGACCCTTACAATCCTACCATTTTTGAAGAACATTATCAATATGGAATTACCTTTAAATACAAATGCCAACTAATAAATCAATAATAGTGGCACAAACTTTCATTTTGTATTTCTGGGTCTTATATATAAGAAGTACACACCATTACCTATGAAGTAAATTTTGCCCAAAATGTGCAACTTAGATATAATCATACAAATATATAGAAAATGTCATGAGGCAGATATCAAAAAGAAATGATCAGATAAATCTAGAATGTGATAAAACTCTTCTGATCACCTTTAAACAATATGATTCCAGAAATAAAGATGGCGAGGTTGTTCTACATTTAAGGCTATATAGACATTACATTCAAATGAATTCATTAATGTTACCAGAGCCAATCTGAAAAGACTAACTTAAAAAGATATGTTGAGTTCAACTAAGAAATCTGACTCTAGAGCCTACATATATTAGACTACTATATATATTATATATATAATATATATATTAAACAGTCAATTTTCTTAGGTATGCTAATAATATATAGGATTATGTGTTGATGCCCTTATTTTCTGGATACATTAAAGTATTTAGGGGTAAAATGAAAATGAGATGCTATTTAATCTGAAATGTTAGCTCCTTTAAAAACTGTATTATGCATATGGATGTATACCTATTATGAGAGACAGAGAGAGAGAGATGGAAGAAGGTTTTAATAAAAAGCTGGGTTGAAGGAAAAGAAATCAAGACATCATATCAAATTCCTGAGTATTCTACAAAGAAAACTGATGCTGGATCATTCACATTTCAAAATTTCTTGTATTTGATACAGTTTTTCTACTTTATTTTTTTTAAATGGTTTCTTTTCTTCTATCTCACCAACACCAAAAGCTCTATCTATTTTCCCCCACAGCTCCATTTCTCTTGCCATTTACATATCAAGTGTCATGACAATGACAAAAATGGTATTTACCACACTAAATTAAAAAAGAAAAAGAAAAAAGAGCCTTAGGGAGGTGGCTCATGCCTGTAATCCCAGCAGCTTGGGAGGTGGAGGCAGGAGAATCTTAAAAGTTCAAAGCTAGCCTCAGCAACTTAGTGAAGCCCTAAGCAACTCAGTGAGACCCTGTCTGAATAAAATATAAAAAGGGCTGGGGATTTGGCTCAGTGATTGAGTGCCCCCTGAGTTCAATCCCCGGTACCCATACCCACCCTCCAAAAATAGTTATAAAAAGAAAAAAGATCAGATAATTCTAAACATTTTAAGGTATTCAGGGCATTATGAATCTCTTTTTAAATTAATCTATTCGAGTATTAACTAATAAAAGATTTCAGCAAATAAATACAGGTCATATAGTAATACAGAACTAATACATAACATAAACGTTAATTTATCTTCATGTACATCTAACATATCAGAGATGTCCCCTTGTGCTTTTTAAAAAAATTTTATTTGTTCTTTTTATTTATATCTAACAGGAGAATGTATTTTGACATCTTTATGCTTTTTTTTAATCACTGGTTTGTGCCCCTACTTCAATCCAATCAGGTTCCAAATTAATTTGAAAAGAAAACATAATTATCTAAATTTTAAAAAGAACAGACCAACTGGTAATATGAAAATGGTACCAAGAATTAGGTAACTCAATAGTGACACAAAGCATTAACTCATATTAATTTTCCAGCATCAATAACAAGTATAAGAATATGCTTATAATGTAAGAATGTGACTTTCATATCTGCTTAGAGGCTTCCTAACAAGATATGTTTGTTTCCTAAAATAATTTCCCTCTTTAACACCTCAGCAATACTTCTTCTCCCCTCCAATATCTTAATATGCCCCAGGCAGGTACAAAATTTTTATCTTTGAAGGTATGGTCTCTTGGAAATGATGTGAAACCAACAAAATTCCTTACCCAGATCCCTTGTCAAGGGAACAGAAACAAAAAGACTATTCACTCCTCATTATCACTGAGCACTGCTGCATTGTAGCCAAGAGTGATGGTTTAAAGTGAGAAGAGATAAGAGAAAGGGGAAAACAAAAAGCAGGCAAAGAAGCAATCAGATTAAGGATGCTGTTTTTTTCAAAGTACCATTTAAAATAGATGGGCTCAGTGGTGCACTTCTGTAATCCCAGTGACTCTGAAGTCACTGAAGCTGATGATTGCAAATCTGAGGCAAACCTCAGCAAATCATTGAGGATTTAAGCAACTTAGTGAGACCGTGTCTCAAAATAAAGCAGCTACCCTCCCCACCATCCCCAGTACAAAATAATAATAGTAGTAATAATAATAATAATAAGGGCTGGGGATGTGGCTCAAGCGGTAGCGCACTCGCCTGGCATGCGTGCAGCCCGGGTTCGATCCTCAGCACCACATACAAACAAAGATGTTGTGTCCACCGAAAACTGAAAAATAAATATTTAAAAAAAATAATAATAATAAAGAAAAAGGGTCTGTGGTCAACATAACCAACTGTATCCTAATAGTTGGCAAAGGGGGTAAGACACATTAAATAGAATTGTAATGCTAAAATAATGTGATTCAATCCATCGTTAAATTTTGTGAATGCTTACATTCAAGCCCTGCAATTCAATTTTCTCTTCAGCTTTTCTACACCTAGACAGTGAAATAAAAATCACTCAGGAAACGGAAAATGTAATGAAACTGATTAACCAAAAAGATAAACCTTAGGGATTCAATCAGTGTTTTATTCACTCAAATAGATTTGCTGAGTACGTGCTTTATTCGGGTACCGAATCTTGGGGTTAAGGTCCGACCTCTACCTAGGAAGTTTTAAGGGCATCAGCAGACGGAAAATACACATAGAGTACTTAATAGATGATTAGCGCATAGTAAGTTCTTTATAATAGTTATTAAGTACTCTTAGCTCACATAGTGGGTTGATATATGTTGATGGCCTGTTAGCTATCACTACTACTATAACTAGAAAACTTGTTTCTTTATGGCTTTTGCCCTCTAGCCTTAAACTTATCTGGCTTATTTCATTTTTAATGCATAAAAGATACAATAGTAAAAACGAGACTTCTACTTCACTTAGAATGAAATCTTACTAATATGGTTTGGATTTTAAGTTAAAAATACTATATCCAGGGATAGGGATGGAGCTAAATGACAGAGCTTCTGCCTAGCACACATGAGGCCCTGGGTTCAATCTCCAGCAGTAGAGAAGGTTGGGAGGGGCCAGATCCTTTAAAATACTCTATCCAATACTCAGAGAGGGAGTGTGGCCAAAGTCACAAATTCCTTAGAGGTCAGCCTGCGCAATTTATTGAGACTCTAAAGTCTCAAAAAAGCAAGGAGTTGTGGATAGAGCTCACTGGTAGTAGGTCCCTGGGTACCACTCCACTCCAAATACAGTACCAAATGTGCCTCACTCTTCGCTCTCCACCCTCCAAGAGTACTGGGTGTATCATCAGAGCCAGGGTGTACTCATTGAACTCACTGGGAGAAAGATACTTAAATTAAGGTGCTCTCATAGGTTGAAGTGCACCTAAAGCCAATGTGCATTCCCAAAACCCATCCCTACTCCAGACAGACAAGAAAACTAGCTCCATTTTTGTTTATTTCTGGTCCCCCACACCACCCCAGTGACCCAGCTTGACTTTCCAGAGCTCCATCACTCTTCCCAGGTTGGGGCCCCAATAAAGGATTTGTCTTTTCATTCATTTAAAAGTAAACAAGAAAACTACATCTAAACTAATAATTGCATTTTATTGTATTTTCTTCTCTCATAAAATAACATTCTATGTAGAAACAATAAAGAAAAGCTATATAGAAGACAAGTAAACAAGTGTTTAAATCACTGATAATAAAACCAGCCTTAAAAATTTACTTCTTTCTTCTAGCAACAAACTACTCTAGGAGAGGAAAGGATACGAAGCTTTTTAATGCAATGAAGAAAAATCTGCCTCTGCCCAATTTTGAAAAGAAATAAATTCTTTTTAAAAGTGGCTCCTAGTTAAAATCAAATGTTTTCATTAGTCTATTTTTTTTCAGTCAAGAATAGTTTAAACTTCATTACCTAAAGCTTTCAAATACAGCCATAAACAGAAACACATGGACTAATGAACAATAAATAAGGGGAAATATAAAACTTTGAATACTGAACTTTTTGAAGAAAACTGTTTAGAAAATATAATATTAAGGTTACCCTCCCACATTGCATTTAAACCTCAAATACTCAGGAATAATAATGAAGGAAGAGCAAAGGCAAAAAACAAGAAACAGGTAGGTAATATTGCAATATCTTCTCTGGCATGTAAACAATGGCTCCACCATTCAACTCCAATCTCTGCCCTTATTAACAGGTTAATAAATAGTTAGGACAATCAGACCTAACTACATAATTGTAAAGCCCAAGCTCTTTTTACAATGTCATACAACTTCCCCCTAAAATCCCTAGCTGTGCTAATTATCTAAGCAGCATATAATAGCTGGGAGACTCCTTATAGCAAGAATATTTTCTAACAACGGTACCTGCAGTCAAGAATTTAAAGATCTGAACTCCTCATTCATGCTCTGCTTTCTCTCTAATGTTATTTAGAAGCCCATTCTAGCCTCTTAACTCCAAATTCTTCACAATCTTTCAAAGTATTCTTTGTCAATAGCTACCAAGTTCCCCTGATCCTTGCCCTCAACAAGTCGAAGTGAATAAAGATAATTTTCCAATTATCAGTTTCACTTCAAGTAACATGAGTTTTCAAATTCTCATACTGAAATAAGAAAAGTGATCCTTACTGCTTTTTGCCCTACCTACACCAGGTAAACAATATTCTAAAGGTCTACTGTCTGTGATCTGTTCTCTAACATGGGAGGCTGAGACAGGATGATTTCAAGTTCAAGGCCAGCCTTAGCAACTTAGCAATATCCTGTCTCAAAAGAAAATATAAAAAGGCCGGAGATATAGACCAGTAGTAAAGTGCCTCTGGGTTAAATCCCTAGCACTCCCCACCCCACCCCCACCCCCCCCAAAAAGGAAAACCAGGCTTAGAAAAAAAAGACAATTTTTGGAATCTAGGAAACAACCTAGAGTCTCATCAAGGTATTGTACCAAAATGATTAAATTCCATTTTCCTCCTGTTCTTGAGTCAAACTGCTCATATTCAAAGGGTAAGAGACATAATGACAAACTCTGATGGCTCAGTTTGGTTATAAAAGCAGAGGACCTTGAATAACTACACAATCAACACTGTACAATAATGGAAATGGGAATTTCTCAAAAAGAAAAGTGCATTTGCTATTAGTAAAGCAAAAAAAAATGGGAAAAGAGGGGTTGATCAAAGAAGCACTGTTCATTGGAGGAATGACGAAGAAATATTATATCAGAGGCCCAAAACTGAACAAATAATTTTATGCATATGAGTGTACTAATTCTCATATATCTATAACATTTTATGGGATTATTCTTATAACAATGCCTTCAGTACAGGGACAAGAGATACTACATGTCTTGTTACATTTCATCACTATCTCATCCCACATCATTACTAAGGGAACTACTTTGACATGATGCATAAGGACTTGCTTATTTTACAAGAATATAACATTTACTTCAATTTGTATAGTAACTTTTATTCATACAGCTAGACCCAATGTTTAATATTCAATACCACATTAAAAAAAAAAAAAAAAAAAAACACAACTACCACCATTTCCAAGAGCCATCTGATCCCAAAAATCTGAAAGAATTTAAACATCAGGGTCACAAAATACCAAATACCAACATTTTCCTGAACTACTTTGGAAAAGGACAGACAATCACTCTGAAACAGGCATGGTCACTTAGTCCTGGTAGAGAAGATAAGGTTTCATTCCAGTACCTCACCCAAGAACTAATAACTAAAAGGCAGACTGATTTAGTATGCAGACTATAATCAAATCTCCCTGGTACTCTGCTAACAGAAGGAGCTTAAAAAAAAAAAAAAGACCTAAGTACCTAAAAAAGAAGACATTACTTCCTGATAATTTAAGATATAAAAGCTTTCTCCTTTAAATATGTTTTTAGCATTTCAGAAAAGAGAAAATGTATATGTCTAACACCATACCTTGTATATAATAGGTAATCTCAAACCATTTCTTCTCAAATAACTCAGAAAACTTCCAATTAGATTTAAGGAATATGTTTAATTAGTGATAACTGAGTTCTCAATAACAATAATCTCAAATAGCTAATAAATAACTGAATCAATACCACATGGAAAATCTAATGACTTTAAATTAGGGAAGAAAGCATAATATATTCCTGTTAAAAATACATAATTTGAAATGAAAACTAAAACATTAAAATAAGAGAATATATATAAAAGCAAAATGGAATCTTCTCGCAAAACAATTTAAGAGAGAGAGAGAGAGAGAGAGACTCTCGTTTCCAGACTCAATGGCATTGCAGTTTTAAAATGAGAAAAGGAGATTGTAAACTGTTATAGATATGACAAGAATTTTGGAAAGTATAAAGCTGAGTTGTTCTCTTTCCTCAAAGAAGATCAACAGTCCATAAAAAGGTTGATGGCTCAAGTATAAAATCACAGTCACACTGGGCATGGTGGCACACACCTGTAATTTCAACAGCTTGGAAGGCTGAGGCAGGAGAATAATGAGTTCAAAAACAGCCTCAGCAACTTAGCAAGGACCTAAGCAACTTAGGGAAACCCCCCTCCAAAAAAAAAAAAAAAAAAAGTTGGGGACATGGTTTAGTGATTAAGCACCCCTGGGTTGTTCAATCCCTAGTACCAAAAAAAAAAAAAAAAAACACAATAACAGGCTAACTTGTAAATTGACATAATCACTTTTACGTATGATAAATTACATACACAGGTGTTAACATATGCATAAGATTTTAAGACTTAAATAATTAAGCGAGTCTATTATAATCAAGTATAATGTCTTCCCTTTCCATGATCTTTTGCAAATTTCTGAAAGCAATGTGGATTTTGCAGGCTACAGAGTAATAAGAAAATTTTACTTTAAATCAAATCAGGAAATACATGAGAAATAACAAATAATCAGTTCAATCTTTCTATTTATTTTCTCTATTATGGAATACTTCAAACAAAATATTGCAAACAGTGTAATAAATCCAAGTTATTATTACCACTTTCAACTATTATCAGAACACAACCAACCTTGTTTTCACCTATATGCCTAAAACTTCCCCCAACCACAAATAATCTGGGTCTACAAAACAACACATAATTTAGTTCATCCTTGTCTCAACATTTTTTCTCCTTTTCCCAAAAGGTCATGAATCTTTTCTTCAATTATAGTTTAAACTTGCATTATTTATTTCTGCAAAAATTATATTTATACACTGTCCCCCCCCCCCCCCAGATAATGGTAGCATCGTATCCCTTTTCCCAATTTACTAATTTCTCTTAGGAATATCCCATTTTTCTGGGCACAGTGGCACATACATCTGTAATTCCAGTGACTCTAGAGGCTAAGGCAGGAGGATTGCAAGTTTGAGGCAGCCTCTAGCAACTTTGTGAGGCCCTAATCAACTTAGTGAGACCCTGTCTCAAAGTGAAAAATAAAAAGGGCTGGGAATTTAGCTCAGTGGTAAAGTGCCCCTGGGTTCAATTCCCAGAACCAAAACAAACACACAAAGTGATAAATATCTGATGTGACAGATATGCCAGTGACCCTGATTTACTCATAAACATTATATGCATGTATTTAAATGTCACACTGTATCCCATAAATATGTAAAATTTAGTAAAATATAGTAATGACAATTAATATAAAAATACATGAAAAAACAAAAAAGGAGTATCATGTTTTAAGCAGTAGATATTTGGTATGTATCTCAAGAGAAGGACTCTTAAGGAATGTAAACTTTCCTTAAATACAACACAAAACCACAAACTAAAAAGAAAGAATGTGTATATATGAGACTGCGAATTATAAGCTTCTATATACCAAAGGCATTATTAACAGTGAAAATGTAAGCCATACAGTGAAGAATATATTTACAAAAGGATATCCATTGTGACTTGTATCCAGAATATATAATATAAAAACAAAAAGTTAAAAGATCAATAATTTTAAAATGAGCATAAACCTAAAGAACATGAGTCCTTACCGACTTAAATAAAAAGGGTACAATAATTCCATTTAATTAATGTAGGAGAAAAGAGAAAAAATAGCATTAGAATACTGCAGCAGGAAGTATGATGCCACGCACCTGTGATGCCAGTTACTTGGAATGCTAAAAGCAGGAGTACTGCAAGTTGAAGGCCAGCATGAGCAATATAGAGAAAATCACTTAAAAAAAAAAAAAATACAGCACTACCAATACCAACTGGTAAATGCTAACATTAGTGGACAAAAGTTTAAAGAGAAACAGGATAACTGCCCAGTCTGAAGATATCTTCCCCCTTATCATTTATTAATCATATAGGGAAAAATAGTTAAGCTGACAGACACAAGCTCAACTAAGTGATCAAGATTAACACCAACAGTAATAGGACATAGCAGCATCATGGATGCTCTGATGGGATGTACTGAGAAAGATGTGTCACTCCTGTGGTGTATGTCACTATAATTTGGGACATAGCAAAGCTTTTTTTCAAGAGGCTGAAGTAAACATTTTAGGCTCTGCGGGCCATATAGTCTTGGCTACAATTTTTCAACATTACCAGCATAGCACAAAAGCAACCACAATCAACAGAGAAAAAAGGGTACTGTTATCACTAATAAAATTTTTATAAAAATAGGTGACCATTCTGTTGGGCAGTTTGTCAGTCCCTGTAAGAATACTAACTTTAATCTAACTATGAGAAGCACCAAAAACTGTGGGACAGTCTACAAAATATACCTGCCCAGGTATATATATAAATGCATCATGGTCTTACAAGACAATGAAGGTGAGCAGCCTCAACACAGTAGTGGCATAGGAAGCCTCAGATCTCATTACCCCACAGAGACCACTACTTAACAATATGAGGTCCAAAAGGCCTTTCTAAAAACTCCAGAAACTAGTTAAGAAGTCACACTACTACATTTGCAGTATCCCAGTTCTTGACAAATGCAATGCTAAGAACAGCCGCATTAAAATAGCAAAGAAAATCCTTTGCATTTTATCCACCAAAAGCCTTCTCCAAAGCCAGCACCCAATGTAATCAGGAAAAACTGTTCAGTTTTCTCTGCAAAGAACTATCTACTTTTTTTGTCATGACTGACTTTAAGAGCTGATGGGGAACCAGCATACTTCAGATGGTGGTCAACTGCAGAACCAGAAACCTGTAGTACCAAATACAAACACCAGAGAGAGCAAGAGATTAATAACCTCTCTAACCAGTAAATTACAAAAAATAAGCCGTGAGAAGACACATCTCCTGAAAACATTAGAGATGAGCAATATATCTCACTGGGTTGACTGGTGAAGGCATTTCCCTTACAAAATCACTTTTTAAAGACTAGGAGAGTTAAGGAGTATGGATGTAGCTCATATGTCCTGGGTTTAATCCCCAGAACCACCCCCCAACACACGCACACACAAAGTAGGCATTAGCCACTTTTTTGTTTTTGAGTTAGAAACTTTTCAAAATACCCAAATTCTGGCAGAAAATTATCCAATAAAGAATTCAATGAACTAAGAATACACAGATAACTAAACAATTAGGAAAATGATGAAAAGTGAGAATTATCAATAAAGAGAAATTATGAAAATGACTAAATAGATTCAGAAAGCTTAGTAACACAATTAGTTCACTAGAACAGTTCAGCAAAACACTTAAGCAAAAGATTCAATGAATATAAAGGTGGGTCATATGAAATTACTCAATAAGACAATTTAGGGGGGGAAAATGAAGGATATGAAGAAAGTCTGAGAAACTTATAAGATATCATCAAGTAGACCAACTAAGGGATCATGAAAATTTCAGAAGTGAAGTCAATGGGACAAAGGTGAGTTGCTCACTGCCTTGCTGTTGCTGAGACTGGCTTTGAACTCACAATCCTGTCTCAGTCTCTTAAACTGCTGGGATTACAGGCGTGTGCCACCATGCCCAGCTGTTGATGGATTTTTTTAAGAATGTAGTGAGTACATATAATGGAATACTATTCAGTCTTTAAAAGGGAAATCCTGCCATTTGCAACAATATAGATAAACCTGGAAAACACTATGCTTAACAAAATAAGTCAAGCACAAAAAATAAAAAATACTGCATCATCTTACTTACATATGTATAATGTCAAACTTACAAAAATAGAATAGAATGGTGATTGCCAGGGGTTGGTACATGGTGATGCTGGTCTAAGAGGTGCCCAGGGTACAGAACTTCAGTTTTCAAAGATAAGTTCTGAGTATGGCAGTGACTTTTTAGATACAAGGTCAAAGGCAAAAAATTATGAAATAATGAATAACTTGAACTTCATTAAAATTAAAAACTCTGTTCTCTTAAGATAATATTAAAAGAATGGAAGAAAAATCATACACTGGGAAGAAATATCCTCCAAAGACACAACCTGACTAATCCTGAGAACATATCAGACATGCCCAAACTGAAACATATTGTGCAGAAAAGCTCACCTACACTCTGCCAAGAGTCAATATCAAAAGATAAAGAAAGGTAAAGAAACAATTCAAGATTAAAGAAAACTAATGATACACGATGAATGCCATGAGTGATCCTGAAGAGACCCAGAAGCAGGATGTGGTGGTGCATACCTGTAGTTCCACCTATCTGGGAGAATGAAGCAGAAAAATGGCTTGAAGTCAAGCATGGCAGCACACGCCTATAATCCCAGCCGCTCAGGAGGATGAGGCAGGAGGATCATGAGTTAAGCCTGCCTCAACAATTTAGAGAAGGCCTAAGCAACTCAGTGAGACCCTGTTCCTAAATAAAAAATAAAAATAAATTAAAAAGACTGGAGACATGGCTCAGTGGTTAAGCGCCCCTGGGGGTTCAATCCCTGGTCCCCCTAACCCCAACAACAATCACAAAAAAAGACGGCTTAAGTCTAGCCGTTTGAGAACAGCCTGGGCATCATAGTGAATCTTTGTCTCCAAAAAAATCTAATAAAATTCCTGAATATTGCTAAGCTTTATACTTATTCTTAGGAAGTACACACTTATGAATTTTTTGTACCTCATTCTAAATAGTACAGAAAAAAAGTACATGGGGGGAAACAAATGTAGCAAAATGTTAACAATTGGTGAAAACTGAGTAAACAGTAAACAGGAGTTCTTGTATTATTTTTGCAACATTTCTATAAATTTGAAACTATTTCAAAATAAAAAAGTTTTAAAAGAAGTACAAGGCTAGTAGACCAATTTTAGCTTACTGAAAGGAGAAGTTATTCAAGACTAAATAGCACCTTAAAAGAAAAAAAATCACTTATCAAGCAAACCCAAATCTTGTGGCATCTTAAAATTAGGGTTACCCTTAAACATAAAATAAAAACAATGGTTTTTCAACTATAAAGACAGGAAAACACTGCCATCTGAGGAAATTTTTTCACTGTAACAAAATTGGCTCACCAGCTTCATAGAAGACATTAATAATATAGATAATAAAATTCTGAAATAAGGACTCCTCCCCCAAACCACTCTTTAATCAAAAGCAAGCAAAAAAGTTTTTTTAAAAAATGTGTTTTCAGTGCTGGAGACTGAACCCAAGGTCTCATATATGTTGGGTAAGTGTTCTACCACTGAGCTACATTCTCAGCTCAATAAAATAAATTTTAAATTTTTAACCAAAGGTTAATTGTATATCTCATCTACTCAGCAGTATTCCACATTTAATTAAATATTAATCCCTTGCTATTTACACTTTTGAAATTTTCAGCCTCAAAGAAATGATAAATGTTTGAAGTGATAGATGTCAATTATTCTGAGCTGGTTAATACATACTATATGTGCACTGAACATTACTGTACTCATAAAGATATGCTATTAAGTCAATTTTTAAAATTTTTCAATTTCACCCTGTTTTACAGAAGCAGATCTAATAGGCCATAAACTCCAAAATTTATCATTATCAGATATTCTGAAGCTCTATGACCTAGGAAAACATTTTTTAAAATTTGATCTACAAATTTCCTACACCAAAACAATTAGGATAATTTTTTTCTTACTGTCGTTGAATATAGTTTAAGGAATACAGTCCAGAGTATGACAATGCAGCAAAACTACCTCATCCTGTTTGTCCCCTGAAGTGAATTTCTGGTCCTTAATGTATTCTGTGCTTAGCTGAGATGAAGCCTCATGAAAGAACTCCAAAGAACTCCAAAGGCTAATTGAAACAGAAAAGGTGGAACTCAGTTTCCCTCCTCATATTTATTACCTTCCCATTGGAAAATAAAATGCTTTTATTTTACATAAGTAAATACATCTATTTTTATTAAAATCTGCAATTTAATAAATTTAACTCCTTCTTAGTATTAACGTGTTTAGCTAGTTTATACAACAAACTTTGAGAAGCTAAATGATACTAAGGGCAAGTAAAATATGACAACGCCTAAATCAAATGGCCACCTATAAAACTGATTTCTTGGAGGGGCTTGGGGGTACTAAGGATTGAACTCAGGGGCACTCGACTACTGAGCCACATCCTCAGCCCTATTTTGTATTTAAAGAGAGGGTCTCACTGAATTGCTTAATGCTTCACCATTGCTGAGGCTGGCTTTGAATTCATCCTGCATCAGCCTCCCGAGCCGTTGGAATTACAGGCGTGCGCTACCGCACCCAGCTCTACAAAATTGATTAATTTTAAAGCCACAATTAATACTATTAAAAGGAATTCAAAGTGTTGGGCATAGTGGTGCACACCTGTAATCCCAGCAACTCAAAGAGTTAGAGGCAAGAAGAGCCCAAGTTTTGAGGCCAGCCTCAGAAACTTATTAGCAAGGCCCTAAATAACTTAGCAAGACTCTGTCTCAAGATAAAAAATAAAAAGGGCTTGGGGATGTGGCTTAGTGCATAGGCACCCCTGGGTTCAATCCCCAATACTAAAAAATAAATCAATATATAATCTCTCTCTCTCTCTCTCTCTCTCTCTCTATATATATATATATATATATATATGCACATACATATATACATAAAAGTAACTCGATTCATTCCAAATACAGCTGGATTCATTTTGAGATCAATAATATGTAATTTAATGAAACAGTATGTCTTATGAAATAGATATATGTACATTTCTATAAAATTTAATTGAGGTGAGGGTAATAGCCCTTATTTCTTGTTCATAAGAAAATAAACTACAATTGGGGATACAGCATAGTGGTAGAGTGCTTGCTTAGCACATGCAAGGCCCTGGGCTCAATTCCAAATACAGCCAAAAAAAAGAAAAAAGAAAAAACTTATACAATCTTTCCAATAATCAATTTGCAAACACCCCTCAACCCACCTGCCCCCCAAAAAACCAAAAATATACACTGATTCAATGATTCATAAATCTGCATTATAGAAACACAAATGACCAGCATAAAGATATAAATAAAAATTCCATCATATTACTAACAGTTTCTTTTTAAACAGTAAACAACTTAAATACCTGATGATTAAAGTATAAGTATGAGAAAAACAATACTGAGATTTAGTATATGCCAGGCACCATTTTAAGGACTTGACATTTATCACCTTATTTGAACCTCATAACTATCCTATAACATGGCTTCCATTATACACATGAAGAAAAGCATGCAAAAGTCCAATCTCTTGTCCATGATATACATTTAGTAAGATTTAATCCCCAGCAGTCTGGTTCTAGAGCAAATTTGTTTAACCACTAATCCTATACTGCTATATTATGTCAATATAACACTTTAAAATTATTAAAATTTGTGTTATGGGTCAATATCCTCCAAGAAAAATGGCCCCAAGATAGAGCTAGATTGTAAAGGTAGGCTATAAATAAAAATGCAAAATATTTTTACAATCACATTTAAAATTACAGTTTATAATTACATAAAGATATGTTATGCATAAAAAGACTTGAAGGATACATATAGCCTAAGTTTAATAGTGACTTTCTCAAGATGTGAAAATTATTTTTTTTATTGGCCAAATTATAGTTATATTGTGTGCACATACAAATATGTAACAACAAATCCCACATTCATGTACAACTGTAATGCACTAATAAAAAATATGAAAAAGAAAATTATGTTTTCAGTGCTGGAGATTGGACCCTGAATATAGTACATGCTAGGCTCTACCACTGAGCTATACCCTAGCACAAAATTATGAAAAACTGCTAAACTTCATTGTTATTGTCTATATTTTTCCAATTTTCTAAAACAAATCACTTATTACTTTTGTTAGAAAATTTGCTAGGGCAGTACCAGGATTGCCTAGCCCACCTTTTTAAAAATATTTTGAAGCAGGATTCTCTCTAGGTTACCTAGGGCCTTGATAAATTGATGAGGCTGGTTTTGAATTTGCAATCCTCCTGCTTCAGCCTCCAGAATCACTGGGATTACAAATGTGGACCACCACACCCAGGTGGGAAACAATTTTTTTTTTTTAAATCTGCTTCTCACTAATGAGTCTATATACTGGTATATTTATGAAATCCTGTCATAATTTGTACATACAAAGCTCGATCAGCTCCAAAAGTCTGAGTTCCACAATCAGATTATCAACAACTAGGAAGAAAGGATTGGGAAAACAATTTTAAATGTCTACTCTAAGAAGTTTAATATATGACTTTGTTATCTGTATACATATTACCATCCTGGTTAAGAAACTGATATGATGAAAGGTTAAATAATTTGTCCTAAGTCTTACAACTAGTAAAGCTAGAATTTAAATATACTTTGTTTGCTTCAACAAAGTCTCAGTTGTAGGACGCCAGAAGGAAAAAAGCTGAAAATAACCTTTGACCAATTAATTTACTAAGAAAAAATAAATAAACTAATTAAGAATGAATAGCTCATCATAAATTGGTTAATGGTATAGAACTAGGAAAACTGGAAAATTCACTGAACTAGGATTTGTTTAAATGGGATTTTATTCCACAAAATTGGGCAAGTAACAATCTTTCATACTGTTTTGTTCTCTTTAAATTAGAGGATCTGAGCTAGGTAACTGTGTCATGTGCCTATAATCCCAGCACCTCAGAAGAATGAAGAAGGAAGACCAGAAGTCCAAAGCCAGCCTCAGCAATTTAGCGAGGCAAATTAGAAAGATCCTATCTCAAAATTTAAAAATAAAATAAAAAGGGCTTGGGATGTGGCTCCATGGTTAAGTGACCCTAGATTCAATCCTTGGTACCTAAATAAATAAATAAAATTAGAGAAGCATGACTCAGTGGTAGAGTGCCTGCCCAGTATGTGTGAATACCTGCTCAGCATGTTCCCCAGCATAAAAATAATAATTAAAAATAATTAAATTAAAGGATGAGAGCCAGACATGGTGGCCTATAACACCAGTGATTCAAAAGGCTGAGGCAGGAGGATCTCAAGTTTAAGGACAGCACTGGCAACTTAGAAAGACCCTATCTTATTTAAAACATAAAAGTAAAAAAAGGGGGGATTGGAGATGGATCTCAGTGGTGGAGTGCCCTGGATTCAATCCCCAGAACAAAATACATAAATCAATAATAATTAATATAATTACTATAATTATGACAATTAATTATAACATAACTATATATTATATGTGATACTAGAGGATGAATAGCTTTTCCTAATTCCTATAGTTCCCTTTTGGCTTAATTTTAGGAACTTTTATACTAAAAATATGATCCTCTCACTCGCCTCTACATATATACACCCATAAACATACATCCCCACTCAAATTAAGTCAGATAAAACATGTACTCTTATTTTAAAAGTATCTGAGAGCATACAACCCAAACAAACTACACACAAATTAATGTAGAAAAGTGCTTTTCCTGAAAAACCTTAACTTTTGACAGTAATAAGATTAAATACCTAAATGCTTGCTAAAACCTTCAGCCTGGTTGGAAGTGTAACTCAGTGGCAGAGCACTCGCCTAGTAAGCACAAAAACCTGACTTTGACCTTCAGCACCAAAACAAAAATCCTGCTATATATAACTATAGCTATAAACTATAGCTAGGAAGCCTGACTTATTTTCTGATTCCAAAAGATTTTCTAATCTGCTCCATCTCCAAAAGAAAATATATTCCTTCCCCTATCCATAACAATAATTAACTTTATTCTAAATGCTCCAGAAAAGATCTTGGTCTCCCTTCAATTCCTTCTTTCATCAACAAGTCACCAAAATGAATGAATTCACCAAATGCTGGTGAGAATTAGAGCCAAAATAATTCTCATTTTGCTAACTGGAATGTGAAATGATACAACACTTTTTAAGGCAGTATGGCAGTTTCTTACTAAGCTAAACATATCCTTACCTTATGATCTAGCAATCATGCTTCTTGGCACTTATTTACCTGAAGGAGTCAAAAATTTATGTCCATACAAAACATATTCAAAGATAATTTAAACCAGCTTTATTCATAACTGCCAGAACTTAGAAGCATCCAAGATATCCTCCAATAGGTATATGAGTAAATAAATTGTGGTACATCCAGACAAATGTAACATTATTCAGCACTAAAAAGAAATAAAAAACTATCAAGCCACGAAAATACATGCTAGAGTCTTAAATGGGTATTACTAAGTAAAAGAAGCCAACATGAAAAAGACTAGAGTTTATTACTGCAGCTACAGAATTCTAGGCAAGGAAAACTATGAAAGTCCAAGGTTGTCAAGAGGGAAGAAAAGGACAGAGGATGAATAAGTGGGAGAAAAAGAAAATGATAAATAAGCAGAGCGCATACAGGATTTTTTAGGGCACTGAATTATTCTGTATAAAACTACAACAGATACATGTCATACATTTGTCCAAGCCCACAGAATGTCCAACACAAGAGTGGACCCCAAGGTAAACTAAGGACTTTGGGTAATAATGATGTCAATGTAAGTTTACCAATTTTAAACACATGTACCCCTCTAGTAAGGGCTGTAAATGATAGGAGGAAGCTATGCATGTGTATAGGGATATACAAGAAATCTACTTTCTATGCAATTTGAATGTAAATTTAAAATTGTTCTAAAAATTGATGTTTTTTTATACGAATTCTTTTATTTTTTAGGTATAAATGGACACAACACAATGCCTTTATTTTTATGTGGTGCTGAAGATCTAACCCAGGTCCCACCCGTGCTAGGCATGCTAGGCGAGTGCTCTACCACTGAGCCACAGTCCCAGCCCAGGTTGTTTTTTTTTTTTAAAAAGGCTTAGACTTCCAACTATGCCATTATGAGAAAGTGAACAAATTCTTATCTCAAAACATTCAACTACAAAATTACCTATGTGTGTGTTTAAATTCTACTTCTGGGGCTCAGGAAATTAGCCAAAGACAAATTAATTGAGACACATTTAATAATAACACCCCAAAAAAGGTAGAACTGTGGGTATGAACAATGAAGTCTATGGCTTTTTTGCCTAAGGCTGCTCCCATTTCCTATCTTTACCTTCACAGCTTGGTTGGCAAGGGTAGTTTGACCTGGAAGAAGTAGCTGGGAAAAACAGCACACTTGCTGCCAGAGAGGGTGGTTCTGAGAATGAGGCACAGAGGCTAAAAAACCAAGGCCTCACTGACAATAAAAGAGATGAACAGAGCAAATATATTCTGGTAGCCCAAGGACACAGTTCTACCACAGACCAGTTTGGTCTAACCAAATCTGATTAGCATTATTTTTTTTTCCCCAAATAGGCATATACTGGGGAGAATGTTCCAAATATTTTTAACTGATGAAGCTGGATTCAAAGAAAACCTATTGGAGACCATTGTTTTAAGTACTATGTAGAAAAAGAGAATTCTGTGAAAAAGTTTTCTCATCTATAAAATGGTAATATAACATTCCCTAAAATGACATAATACTTAAATAATGTAAAATAATAGTTTTGAAAAACACCTAGTTATGTAGTTATGTCTGGATACACAAGAGGTATATACCATGCTATAGGGAATAATAATTTCCTGAAGACTTCTTAATGGATGTTAAGATAATCAGAATAGGTGTGGCAGCGCTCGCTTGTAATCCAAGTAGCTTGGGAGGCTGAGGCAGAAGAGGACTGCAGGTTCCAAGCCAGCCAGAGCAATATAGTGAGGCTGTAAGCAACCTAGTGAGACCCTGTCTCAAAATAAATAATAAAAAGGGCTGGGGATGTAGCTAAGTGACTAAGTGCCCCTGGGGGTTCAGTCCCTTGTACAAAAAAAAAAAAAGATAATCAGAGCAGTGTTTAATGAAGATTCGAAAAATAAAGAGGAAAGACCAATGTGAAAAGAGAAAGAGCTAAAGGGCGTTGTAGTCATTAAAATTTGAGGCCAAGACTGTCTGACTCAGAATAAGAAGACAGAATGGTTAAAATTTAGAATGAAAATAAACAAGAAAATTGTGTTAAGACAGGCTCTAAAAGAGTTAAATTTTTAAATGTCATCACAAGTCCAGGTGTATGTGAGAAAAGTGATGTTATAAAGAAGAACGTTGTAGGGGAAAAAGTGAGTTCAGCTTTGACAAACTGGCATAGAAATGCTAGCTGACATAGAAGTGAAAATATATAGCAGGCAAATTGAGAAAAAAATGCAGGAATAATGGTTTTCAACCCTAGATCTTTTTCAACTATTCAAACTAATTTCTACCTGCCAAATCTTGCCTACTTGGCAGACACTAGATTTCTTTTTCTTTTTTTGAAGTTCTGAGATCAAACCAAGAGGCACTTAACCATTGAGCAATATGCCTGGCCCTTTTGTTGTTGTTGTTGCTGCTTATTTATTTATTTATTTATTTATTTATTAGGTACCAAGCATCGAACTCAGGGGCACTTGAACACTGAGCCACATCCCCAGCCCTATTTTGTATTTTGTAATAGGGTCTCACTAAGTTGCTTAGTACCTTGCTTTTGCTGAGGCTGGCTTTTAACTCCATGATCCTCCTGCCTCGGCCTCCTGACCTGCTGGGATTACAGGCATGCGCCATCACACCCTGCCCTTTTTTATTTTGAAAAAGGGTTTTGCTAAGTTGCTTACACTGACCTCAAATTTAGGATCCTCCTGCCCAGCCTCCCAAGTAGCTGGCATTACAAGCTCTGCTACCAGGCCCAGTTGAGACACCAGATTTCTTAAAGAACCCTGGCTCTGGCCATTGTTTTTCTAATCTGTAAAACACAGAAGTACACACCAAAAGCCTGTGGGAGTGGTATTATGTGAACTAATGTTTCATACTGGCATATCTCTTCTCATGCACACTTCAAGAGCATAGCTCCCAACAAAAAGTATCTGAGGTTCTGACTTCAGTTTCAACAATAACTACACATACACTTATACTAAAAGTTATAAGCAAGCTATAATAATTTTACATGAATTTGAATAATTATTAAAGACGACCTCTAGAAAACAGGAACTATGTTTTATTTTGCATACCATACCCTTCAGTAAACTAGTATCTAGGAAGTACTCCAATAATATGCAATGAAAGAGAGTTTGCTCAATGTCTTCTGAATCTGAAAATCTAGGCATATATATTGAAAAAAGAATTGGACTGAAAAATAAAACAATGAACATAATCATCATAAAGTTAGTAACTAGCCAGTACAGCAGTACACACTTTTAATCCTAGTGATTCAGGAGGCTGAGGAAGGAGGATTACAAACTCACGGCCA
The DNA here is from genome assembly GCF_047511675.1 of Marmota flaviventris. NCBI lineage: Eukaryota > Metazoa > Chordata > Mammalia > Rodentia > Sciuridae > Marmota > Marmota flaviventris. The sequence goes on along the minus strand of NC_092500.1, from coordinate 128,657,301 downwards.
GGTCTCAAAAATAAAAAGGACTGGAGGTACAGGTTAGCGGTACAACACCCCTGGGTTCAATCCCCAGTATTTAAAAAAAAAAATAAAAAGAAAGAAAAAGTAGTAATTATATCCAAGAGAAAAAGAATACTCACTTAAATGAAATAGCATGGAAACATAACAACAACTGCTCAAAGAATGAAATAAATGTTAAAAGAAGGCTGAGAATAAAGACTGGTCTAAGATGGTCTACTTATTAATTGAATCTGTGGAATTAGACAAGATTCTGCATCTTTTAATCACCCTGTGAATGAAATTATTTTCTAACAGCAAATAAAAGTAAGAATTTAATATACTCTGCATATCTTTAATTCACACAATAATTGTCTCTCCCCCACTGTATTAATGAGGAAATTAAAACCATGGAGCTTCACTATGATTCTAGTCACAAAGCAAGTAAATAATCTACTTTTGTTTGTTTCCTAAGTGATCTAGAATGTGCATATGCTAAATTACAAGTTATAGGCAGGCACAGTGGCACACGCCTGTAATCCCAATGGCTCAGGAGGCTGAGATAGAAGAATTGTGAGTCCAAAGCCAGCTTCAGTAACACTGAGGTGCCAAGCAGCTCAGTGAGACTCTGTCTCTAAATGAAATACAAAATAGGGCTGGGGATGTGGCTCAGTGTTCAAGTGCCCCTGAGTTCAATCCTCGGTACCAAAAAAGGAAGAATACTAAATTACAAGTTATGTTCTGAAAGCCAATAAAAAAATTCCACTTTTCTGATACCATATGAAACTCCCAGACAGAAATACCACTTACGTTAACAAACCGTAACTTTCCAAAGCAAAAATTTAGATTTCTGAAAGTTAGACCTCAAGAATTGCTATGCTCTTCCAGGGTATCTTTCCCTTTTAATTCTAAAACAAATGTGAAATATTACAAATACCAGAAATATTTTTATCATTAACACACATCATTAGTCACATCATTAACACACACTTACCCTTAATAAAACTGTTTTAGTAGTTTAAGCCACACATTATTTTGTAAAGAAAATGAAAATAAGAGTCACTGTACACGGATTAACAAGACCTCTGAAAGATACAAATTCCCTTAGGAGTTCCTTATAAACAAGTATTTAAAACTAGAAGATAGAAATAGAAAGGAATGATGGCACACACCCTGTAGTCCCATCTAATCCAAAAGCTCAGACAGAAAGATGGCAAGCTCTAGGTCTACCTGGATGACTTAAAAAGAACCTGTCTCGAATAAAATTTTTGTAGGAGGGATTGGTAATGTAGTTCAGAGGTAGAGCATTTGCCTAGTATGTGCAAGCCCCTGAGTTCAATCTCCAGCACTGTAAATTAAAAGACAATAAAAATAGAAGAAAACTAGAAAGTCATTTTAAATTTCCTTCCTGTGTTTCCTAAATCCAATTAGGAAACTAGTACTATTTCCATAAAATTTACTAGATTTTATGATCATATGATGCTTAAAAATGCTAAGGCTATTAATGATTCATTTGTCCTAAAACAGAAAGATTCACCCTATTCCAAGCAAAAATTCAAAAGATCAGTCAGGATAGACTTACCCAGGTTTCCTTGCTCAATTGTCAGCACCACCTCATCCATCACCACAGCCCTGAAGTCCAGTTCCTCTTCACCACATTTGGACTTCAAAGCTCGTAAGATCTCTTTTTGGGGATAGTCTTCCCTGATACGACGATCTGTCAAAAACCACAATTTTGCAGCCACAGAGCTACACATCTTGATCTGCTTGTTCTTTCTCTTCTGGATTATTTCTTCTTGAATGTAAACTCTAGATGGAAAAAATATACATACAAATCAAGAAATCAAGTGCAAATCAAGGAATCTACTTGATGTTTGGATTTTATACATGCAAATGCTGAGTATACAAAACTATGCAATAACTATAATATAGTCATTACATAATAGCTAGGAATAAGGTAAAGATACTACGCCTTTTTTCATTTTCATTCAAATTAAAAATTATATACTAGTAAAAATATAGAAACTGGCAACTTTTCCAGAAATAAGATTTCTCTTTTGTCCTTTAAGGAAACTCTCACTGCAGCTTAACATTAATAATTTCAGTTGGTCACTTCAAAGAAAGGTGGGACATAAAGAAAGAACATAGACCAGTATATTGTCTAGCAGTATACTTCAACTTGATCACCTCCTTTTCAGTTTTATTTCTTCACTCAAAATCAATCTCCTTCTTGACATGAAATAGACGAAATCCCAATCATCAACAAGATACCCCATATTTCCCATCAGTAGTCTCATTATGTATATTTTGTATCTGTAATTAGCTTAACATTCAATTTCCTTCCCATGCTTTGTAATAGTACAAAATGAGATAACAGCACTGATATTACTAGGTAATTAAATGCTGACATCACTTACGTAGTAATTTTAATCAAAAATAAATACAGAAGAAGCAAAAGGACTTTGAATAATCAAAGTAAATGCCCAGGTCCTCACACTAAATTTTGTCCATTTCAGTCAGAGAACACTATGCTCTTACTCAGTGTTTGTATTCTTTCTTCAAACAGAAATTTGGAAACTCAGTTTACTAGAATACAAAAAAAAAAAGAGGACTTTTTTCACAGTGATAAAAAGTCACTAGATTTTGAGTAAGACAACAGTTTAAAGTTGTCTTCCTGGAAGGCAAAAAAATAAACAAAATGAGTCTGAGAATAAGAAGGAAGTTTTAAAAATTTTTTTAATTAAAAAAATTTCAGGGGTTTGGGGTTGTGGATCAGTGGTAGAGCACTTGCCTGGTATGTGTAAGGCCTTGGGTTCAATCCTCAGCACCACAAATAAATAAATTAATATATAAAGGTCCACTGACAACTAAAAATATGTTTTTAAAAAGTTTCAAGTACAGTTGTCCCTTGCTCTAGGTATCCAAGAGGTGGTAAAATTTGGTTCCCAGAACTCCACCCCTGCCTACACACCACATCCTACTCCCAGGTACAACAAAATCCAGAGTTAAGTCCCTTACATAAAACGGTATATTTTCATACAACTGTACACATCATTGGGGATTAGATGCAGGGACACTCTACAACTGAGCTATATTCCCAGCCCTTTTTAATTTTTTTATTTTGAGACAGGGTCTCTAAGATACCAAGGCTGGCTCCAAACTTAGAATCTTTCTGCCTCAGCCTCCCAAATTGCTGCAAATACAAGCTTGCACCACTGGCCACACCCGGCCCTCCTGTAAACTTTAAATAATCTTTAGATTACTTATAAGATTTAATTCAGTATAAATACTATGTATGTAGTTGTTTTACTGTTTTGTTTAAAAATACCAAGAGTCTGTATGTTTTCAATACAATATTGACTGAATCTCTGGATGCAGAACCAGGGCATAGAGGGCTGACTACTATTCAAGTATTATCCCAGATAAGGTGGTAAAACTAACTCAAAAACAAAGGGTAAAGATTAGAGGATAGCAAAATCCAAAGGGATCAGCAGCTTCATGAAGAGCAGCAGCTATACTGGTCCTTCATGCACACCTCCACTCTCTCTCAGATATACAATTGGAAGGACCTGATCCTCGGAAAGATGGTAAAACCAAAGTCAACAGTGCATGTTGACCTACACCATGCCTGTGAAACTCACTCACCTACGCTATTCTCAATCTACCTATCCCTCAACCCACTTCCTCAAAGGTGTAAATAAGTCACTGATATTAAATAAGAAGGATATCTATTCTAAATATGATAATAACTTACACTAGTAAGGAACCATGCTCACAATAACATATTATACTCAATTCTGGTCAATCTGTAAATTAAAAATTATACTCTTTGTGTTATAGTTTGTGATGTTTAAACCTCATTAGAAGATGACTGCCAAGCTGGACATGGCAGCACAAACCCATTATTTCAGCTACTCGGGAGGTTGAGGCAAAAGGATGGCAAGTCTTACATCAGCATGGGCAACCTAGTGAGACCCTGGGTGATAAGAGTACCCCGATGCTGCTGTTGATGATGATTATGATGAAGAGGAAAAGGAAAAGGAAAGAGGGAGGAGGAGGTAGCAGGAGGAGATAATAATAATCACCAGATGTAATGAAATAAAATATGCGTTATGGGCCAAGTTCAAGACCAGCCTTGGCCACTTACTGAGATTACCCCATCTCAGCTGAGTGCGGTGGCACAGGACTGCAATCCCAGCGGTTCGGGAGGCTAAAACAGGAATATCGAGATTTCAAAGCCAGGCTCAGCAAAAAGTGAGGCACTAAGCAAATCAGTGAGACAGTCTTTAAATAAAATACAAAATAAAACAGAGTTCAATCCCTGGTACCTGCCCCCCCAAAAGATTACCCCATCTCAAAATAAAAATGGCTGGGGGTGTAGTTCAGTGGTAAAGATTCCCCAGGTTCAATCCCAAGTATCAAAAGTTAAAAAAAAAAAAACACTTAAAATATCTGTATATTCAGTTATTAAAACTGCCATTAACCTCCAACACTCAAGCTGTGTGTCAGTCCCTTCTCCCCTGACAATTGATTCTTGAGCCTCATCTCTTCACTGATGATTTAATTCGATTATGTGGTGGGCTTCCAACTAAGTGTGGCAGTTCTTACCCCAATAGCAATCAGAATGAAACCTTATAACCATTGGCAACTAGGAAACAAAAATGTTTTGCTGATATTAATGTCAGCTGTTGAAAACTTCATGGATCCCAAATATTTCCAGTAATTCTGTAATCAGACAATACAAATATCTACCCACCCCCCTTGAATAGTACAACTTTCAGTCAACCTGTTTTTTCACGTGAAACCTCTAGTTGTCAGATAACTGTTCTAAGACGTCTGAATCATAACTATTGGGATTCCAATTCAAAATCTATCACCCAGGTCAAGTTCAAAGACTTGGGCCTGGCATCAGGTCTAGAAGCAGGTCTATACTCTGCTCTCTGATTTGCAATGGGTTAGAAGGAGCAGTTGTATAGGTTATAGCTTTCTTGCAGATGCCACACATAATCCCCAATTGCCATAAAGCTGGAAGAGGCCAATGGTACATTCCCAAGGAACTGCATTCCCTCAGCTCATTCTCAGGTCCCATGCAGGGCAAGGGGTACATTGTCTGCATACATGTGTGCCTAACATTCAAAGAGATGCTGTCAACACGACAGCTCTCGTGGATCTTCTCAATTTCCCTCTTTACTAGAAAAGGACTTCCTGACTTTAGATTGCAGAATGTCAAGTGATTTTATTTCTGGCATCTATACTCCATTTTCTTCACTCTAACACTTGCCTGAATGCTAAATAAGATACACTTTTGTGATGTGGTTTTTTATAAATCCAGTCAGAGCAGGTGGGGTACAGAGATGATCACTTCATACTACCTGACCAACAAGCTGAAAAGACTATAATGCATAGCTGCAAACTCAATCACTGTGGCAACTCCTGGCAGATTATGTATCTAGGAATATCATCTTGTTTAGTTTAATAGCTATACCTGACATCCTTGAGGACAACTCCATGTTTCTACACTGCAACCAACAACTATAGATTCAGATTTGGCTTCCTATCACCTTTCATTTTCTGTTTTGTTTTGTTTTTTGTGATACTGGGAATTAAACCAAGGAACACTTTACTACCGAGTTAAATCCTGCCCCTCTGCCTTTGTATAATTTTATTTTGAAACAGGGTCTCACTCAGTTTCCCAGGCTGGCCTTGAATTTGGGATCCTCCTGACTTGGCCTGCCAAGTAGCAGGGATTACTGGCATGTGCCACTGTGCCCAGCTTCATTTTCTGTTTTCTTTCCTCCCCCCCGCCCCCCAGGGACACTTAACCACTGAGCCATATGCTCAGACCTTTTTTATTTTGAGACAGATCTTACTAAGAAGTAGTTTAGGGCCTCCCTAAATTGCTAATGATGGCCTAGAACTTGCAATCCCCTTGCTACTTAGCTTCTGGAGCTGCTGGGATTACTGGAGTGTGCCACCACATGTGTTTACCTTAGGGCTATACTATCAGGATTCACATCTGAGACCCAAAAAGGCCCTTGAGCCAAACACAGTGACTAGAGCTCTTTCCTCCACCAGAGTCTTCCCAATCTCAGGCAGCCAACATCAAGTGGACACCTCACTCCACTGGCCACAGTATATCCATCCTTAATGAAATTTTAAAACATCTACTTTTCTACCTTTTCAACATTTTGATGTTGTCTGTATGTACTAACAGTAAGGAAAAATGGCTTGGATTATAGCTCAGTGGTTGAGTGCTTGCTTGCCTAGCATGGGTAAGGCACTGGGTTTGATCCTCAGCACCACATAAAAAAATAAAGAAAAAACTAGTAAGGAAAAAGGAAAAATAAATGCTGATAAGTCAGAAAGCATGCCGAGCACAGTGGTGCACACCAGCACCAGGAGGTTGAGACAGAAGGATTGCAAGTTCAAGGCCAGGCTGGGCAACTCAGTGAGACTCTATCTTAAAATAAAAAGGACTGGGAATGTAGCTCAATGGTAGATCAACCCTGGGTTCAATCCCTAGTACCATTAAAAACAAACACAAAAATCTGGACAGCACAGTAAACCTATATAGTACAGAAGTTCACCAATAAAATGACAATCTTACTGATGATCCAGAATCGTAAAGTTTAAATGACATTCACAATTTTAAAAAATAGGAGCCAGATATGGAGACACGTGTCTATAATCCCAAAAACTCAGGAGATTTAGGCAGGAGGATCACAAGTTCAAGGCTAGCCTCAGCAATTTAGCAAAGCTGTCTCAAAATGAAAATAAAAAAGACTGGCAATGTGGCTCAGTGGTAAAGTGCTCATGTCAAATTCCTAATACCAAAAAATAAATAAAAGATGCAAAAGAGTCCCCTGTAAAATAGTTACTTTTCCTGGCACTTAAAGGAGTAAACTTGGGGGCTGGGGGTGAGGCTCAGTGACACAGCACTTGCCTAGAATGTGTGAGGCACTAGGTTCAATTCTTAGCACCACATATGAATAAACAAATAAATAAAAGGAGGAAACTTGATCATGTAATAAAGGTATCTGTAAGAAAATATTCTTCAGCAGTGTAAGATAAACGCAGCATTTACAAATGTCCACATACATACCATTTTCTCAGAATACGAACTCGTATCACTAACTCCTATTCTCTATTTTGTTATTTCTCCCAGAATATCAAGAAAAATAATACATAAATACTAAGGTGTCAAGTAAATACTATGGGGGAAAAATATCTTCTTTGAAATTAAAAAAAAAAAACTCTACAAATAGAATTCACTTTTTTGGGGGGGTGGGGAGGGACCATTTACAGGGGGTATTAAACCAAGGAGTGAGCTACACATCCCTACCCCTGTTTATTTTGACACAGGGTCTTACTAAGTTTCCCAAGCTAGTCTAAAACTTGAGATCCTCCTGCCTCTGCCTCCTAAATTGTTGAGATTACAGGTATGAGGCGCCAAACTCAGTGAGAATTTATACTTGTATAAAGTGGCACAACCTTTAATCTTAGTAGCTCAGGAGCTGAGGCAGAAAGATTACAAGTTTAAAGCCTGCCTCAGCAATTTAGTGAGGCCCTAAGCAATTAGGCAAGATCCTGTCTAAATAGTTAAAAAAGGTCTGGGGATGTGGCTCAGTGGTTAAGCATCCCTGGGTTCAATCCCTGGTACCAAAGCAAAAACAAAAACAAAAAACAGTCATCAAGAATACAAATAACAAAAATTCTAGAGAGGATGTAGAGAAAAATTAATACTTTTACATTGTTGGTGGGATTATATTTTTTAAAAAATGAAAAAGAGGAGCGGGGGTTATGGCTCAGTGGTAGAGCGCTCGCCTACAACAGGCGAGGCCCTGGGTTCGATCCCCAACACCACATAAAAATAAATAAAGATATTTTTAAAAATGAAAAAGAGTGTCTAGGTGCTTTAAAAGATATTTTAGAGAGTATTGCTTTAAATTATTTATACTATGATTTTTAATTCCCATTTAGACCAAACCTAAAGATATCTTTTTTCTACCTTACAAATTGTTTCAATAAGCATTCCAGTATCTAAAACTTATCACTTTCCCATCGGTTCAAATGTCCTTAATAAATAAAGGGGAAAGTTCAATGTTTGGAGTCAAAACCTTGTAATACCTTATGAGCATTTAGAATTTTATGAAAGGATTCATCTCTTCGCCTACAGAATAACAAATGAGACAGCAAAGTATTTGCAACAAATATAGAGTAAAAGAAAAAGTTAAGGGCTGGGGATGTGGCTCAAGCGGTAGCGTGCTCGCCTAGCATGCGTGTGGCCCGGGTTCGATCCTCGCACCACATACAAACAAAGATGTTGTGTCCGCCGAAAACTGAAAAACGAATATTAAAAAATTCTCTCTTTCTCTCTCACTCTCTTTAAAAAAAATAAATAAACAAAAGATATTGTGTCCAACTACAACTAAATTTAAAAAAGAAAAAAAGTACCTATAAGTGTACATCTGAAGATACTAAGATATTTTTTACTACCAGAAAAACCTTTAACTCCAGATAAGACCATAATGTATTAAGTCAGAACTCAACTGAAGAAAATAAATGTTGGGGCTGGGGTTGTGGCTCAGTGGTAGAGCGCTTGCCTCGCACATGTAAGGCACTGAGTTCAATCCTAAGCACCACATAAAAATAAAATAAAGATATTGTGTCCATCTACAAGAAAGAAAGAAAGAGAGAGAGAGAGAAAGGAAGAAAGAGGGAGAGAGAGAGAAAGGAAGAAAAGAAGGAAGAAAGGAAATACATACACAGTTATCCTTCAGGAGCCAAGGGGGACTGATTCTAGGACCTCCCTTTCCTGTGAGATACCAAAATCCCCAAACGATCAAGTCCCACATATAAAATGGCATAGTACAGGCATATAACCTAAGCATATTTACCCATATATTTTAAATCATATCTAGATTACCTATAATATCTAGTACAATGTAAATGTTATGTACATGTGTTATACTGTGTCATTTAAAGAAAAATGACAAGGGGAAAAATCTGTATATGATCAAGTATTCTTTTTTTCTCAAATATTTTTAATCCAGGTTGGTGGAATCTACAGAAGTAGAATCAGGGATAGAGAGGGCTAACTGGATATAATATACTATATAATTTGTATACAATTCTATTATGATGTACACTAGAATAAAACCCCATTTGTAAATTGCTACAGACTTGATTTCAACGAAAACATTCAATTTTCCCATCCACTGGCTTTCAATTAATTTCCTTTCTTCTGACAGCTCTCCTGTACATAATCCTCAGAGCTGTGTTCCTAAATCCTGTTTTCTTCTCTGGAAAATCACCCTCATCCAGGTTTCAATTACTATTGAAACATGGATCCAATATTTCTTCCCAACCAGGAGCCTAAGACTGAATTTCAGATCTATTTAATCAGCCTACCAAGCACCCTAACTTAATGCCACCTACTATTGGCTCATTGGACTTACACAAAAGACACATAATTTTTTTTTCAATTCACATACCTGCTTCAGTGCCTGTATTCCCTGTTGCAGTATGTCAACTTGGTTAAGCTATGATGCCCACCTTTTGATCAAACACTGATCTACATGTTGCTGAATGTATTTTGTAGATGTGATTAAGCCTATAATCAGTTGACTTTAAATAAAGGATATTAACCTCCAAATGTGGAAGGGCCTCATCCAGTCAGCTGAAGATTTTGCTATTGGGCAAAAACTAAAAAGAAGGAATTCTGCCTCAAGAGTCAGGACTCACAGACACCCTACCTGATTTCCAGTCTATTGGTCTGCCCAGCCAACTAACTCAAGACTCAATGTCAACTTGTTTTAGTTCACAGGTGGTCAGCTTTCTCTACAGATTGTGGACTTACCAGATAAACTATTAATCCTATCTCCTAATTACTTCAATTTTACTTTCTTTGGTGTCTAGTACATTCATCATATACCTAGAATACTATAAAAGCCTATGAACTAATCTTGTACTGCCTCTCACTTTCAATTTTCTAGACATACTGTATCCTCTTACGTTTCCTATTGCTTTGAATATACACTCACACACACACACACACACAGTGTGTGTGTGTGTGTATATATACTCAAAACCAATCTACTTCAAAACTCTGAATTGAAATGTTTAATACATTTGTTAAGTTTCCCCTGACTCCTACAATCATCCTTCTTCTATGTTCGTACATTATCATTTACATATATGTGTGTGAATGTATATAAACGTATATTCCTTCTAGCACTATCACACTATAATACAGATTTTTTTTAAACCGGGATCTGACAGTGCTATAAGATGAATTCTTAATTCATTATGTTTTCAAGCAAACTATCATCTTTTTTAAATGATTCTACTTCCTTACAAAATAAGTCACACTTGAAAGCATGTTCAAAAAATAAGCCTAAATTCTCAAACTAGGACCATAAGACATTCAGGGGGCTAGGACCCATCCATAAGACATTCAGGGGGCTATGAACATTTTTCCAAACATCTTTTAGTTGTTGATAGACCTTTATTTTATTTATTTGTATGTGGTGTTAAGAATCGAACCCAGTGCCTCATGTATGCTAGGCAAGCACGCTGCCACTGAGCCACAACCCCAGCCCCTTTCCTATAATTTTTATTACACAGAATTGAAAAAGTTTTGGCCCTATTTCCCCAATACTGTTAAATCTTATTATAAACATGAATTACACTTTCTTGTCTATTCTCAGAAATAGCACTAAGATATATAATAGAAGCACAATGTATGAAAATGTTGAATGACTACATGCCTTATTAAAATTCAGATACTGGGCTAATTTACTGAGCACTTTCATAAATGCTATTTCAACTCAACCTTAGGCAGTATAATAACCATTTTATAGATTAAGAAACTGCACAGTGTTAAGAAATTTATAAAATACTAATAACAGCATTAAGTAACACAGTCTGGATTTCAAGAGAGTTTCAATTCTAGATCCCAAGAGTCTCCCTTCAAATCATACTATGTATTAATTGGCTTAGTAAATTTTTACCTTTTAATGCCAACTTTACAACATTTCAGGTCTTGGCTAAAGAGCCATTTATCAAGGTTTGTTTCCTCATCACTGAGTTCTAATACAATTCTTTTCAACACACAAAACAAAATTTCATGTGTATAAAATGTTAATGGTTCCTTTACTCTAACAAAAGTCTATCAGAAGTAGTCTGTGGATGTAGCTCAGTGGTAGAGTACTTGCCTAACAAAAGACCCTGAATTGAATTCCCTTGTCCCAGGAAAGAAAAACAACGAAAGTATATATGAATTATTGTTAGAAATTAGAGAGAAAAGGGATAGGGACAAAAGAAAGATAAGTTAAAGGAAACCACCCATCTTGATTGAGGGAAGGAGAGAAAAACTTCTTTGCAGTTCTTTTAAGTAAGGTGCAAAAATTACAGCAGCACAATTCACAATAGCCACTTTATGGAACCAGCCTAGGTGTCTGTCAACAGATGAACAGATCAAGAAAATGGTATACAGACACAATGAAATCTTACTCAGCCAAAAAAAAAGAATGAAATCACCAGGCATTGTGGCCCACACCTGTAATACCAGCCATTTGGGAGGCTGAGGCAGGAGAACCACAAGTTCAAGACCAGCCCCAGGAACTTAGCAAAACTCTCCCATAAATTTTTTTTTTTTTAAAAAAGGTTGCATAGCTCAGTGGTAAAATGGCCCTCCCTGAGTACAATCCCCAGTACCCCTCACAAAAAAAAAAAAAGAAAAAAGAAATTAAGTCATTTGCTGGTAAATGAATGGAAACTGAAGAATAATATTCTTATTATTTACATATATAAATATTAGTTGTAGTTGGACACAATACCCTTACTTTTTTATTTATTTATTTTTATGTGGTGCTAAGGATCAAACCTAGCGCCTCACACATGCTAGGTGAGTGTTCTAAAGCTGAGCCACAACCCCAGCCCTGAAGAACAATATTCTAAGTGAAATAAGCCAGACTCAAAAGTCAACGATCAAATTTTTCTCTTAAATGAGGAAAGTTGGTGGGGGGAGAAGGAATAAAAAAGTGTGTGTGGGGGGTGTGTGTCACAAAAATGGAAGGAAGACCAATAGATAAAAGGAACTGATAACAGAGGAGGAGGAATGGAATGTCCATATAGAAATGTATCACAATGAATCCCACTTATATATATATCATTATAATATACTAATTGAAATAAATAGTAATAAAAAGGAAAATCAGTAGAACGAAGCAATCAGATAGAGGAGGATGGGTGGGAAAGGAAGGTCCTAGGAAATGAGACTGATCAAATTATGCTAATTTAGCATACTGAAACCCACTATTACATAACACACCAATAAAAAACTGAAAATAAAATATAATGAAAGATGCAGAAAATGAATAACACATTGAAATCTCAGGGGTAGAGTCTCAGAAATAATCAAGTGATGGCTCAGTTATCTCATGTCCACTAAAAATGTTCACCAATATATGACCACACAAAAGAAAAGTCCCTTTGAAACTTAGAAAATTATTATGTAATCTTATTGTCATTTAAAGTAATATCACTTGACTTAGATGTTTTTAAGTCTATAAAATGCCATTTTCCTTACCACATTATTTTATTTTTTGTAATAGAGATTGAATCCAGGGGTGCTCAACCACTGAGCCATACTCCCAGACCATTTTGTTTTTTGAGATAGGATCTCACTAAATTGCAGAGGCTAACTTTGAATTTGCAATCTTCCTGCCTCAGCCTCCCAAGTTGCTGGGAATACAGGCACGCATCACTACGCCCAATACCACATTAATTTAAAGGTAGATAGGATGCTGAAAAATAAGGAGCATGACACTAGATATTAATCAAAGTTAACTTAAACAGCAATAGAAAAGAAATGTATGACCACTAATATCCCCTTACACTCAAGAGTATACCTCAAAAAGAGAGCAAACATATAATTTCTAAAAGTTTCATTTTACATTCATTTATTTTCTCCTTTCAGATAGTTCTTATAATAAATACCCTTTTTTTCCCTAAAGGCAACTGTACACATGATTATATACATAACCATTTTTCTATCCAAACTCAATGTGGTCCCTTTATCAAAAGACTGGTAAAACATGAAATGTTTAGGGCTGGGGCTGGGGCTCAGTGGTAGAGCGCTCGCCAGGCATGCATGAGGCACTGGGTTTGAGTTTTAGCACCATTTAAAAATAAAATATTGTGTCTATCTGCAACTTAAAAAAAAACACAAATGTTTACACAAAAGCAGAAAAGGTAATTAAGGAAAGGCAACACTTAGAAATATGTAGATAAAGTTGGACTCAATGGCTCACATCTATAATCCCAACAACTTGGAAAGCTGAGGCAAGAGGAGATTATAAATTAGAGGACAGCCTTAGCAATTTAGCAAGACCCTGTCTCAAAATAAAAAGGGGGGCTGGGGTTCTAACTCAGTGGTAGAGTGCTTGCCTCACATGTGCGAGGCACTGGGTTTGATCCTCAGCACTACATGAAAATAAATAAAATAAAAGCACTGTGTTCATCTAAAACTAAAAATATTTAATTAAAAAAAAAAAAAGGGTTAGTTTTAGCCGGGCATGGTGGCACACGCCAATCCCATGGGCTTGGGAGACTGAGGCTGGAAGATCGAGAGTTCAGAGCCAGACTTAGAAAAAGCTAAGCAACTCAGTGAGAGCCTATCTCTAAATAAAATACAAAAAGGGCTGAGGATATGGCTCAGTAGTTTAATGCCCCTGAGTTCAATCGCTGGTACACCCCCCCCCCCCGCCAAAAAAAAAGGTTAGCTTTAAAAAAAAATGAATAAAAAAAAAAAAAGACGGTTCAACGGTAAAGTACCCCTGTGTTAAAAAAAAAAAAAAGATGTGACCCAGTTATCCCACTCCTTGGTATATACCCAAAGGACTTAAAATCAGCATACTATTGTGATGCAGGCACATCAGTGTTTGTAGCAGCTCAATTCACAATAGCTAAACTATGGAACCAACCTACAACCTGCTCCTTAACGGATGAACGGATAAAGAAAATATGATATACATACACATGGAATATTACTCAGCCATAAAGAAACAATGAAATTAGGGCATTTGCCAGTAAATGGATGGAACTGGAGACTTATAATGTTAAGTGAAATAAGCCAGTCCCAAAAAGCCACAAGCTGAATATTCTCTCGGATATGTAGATGCTAACACACAACAAGGGAGGGTAGGGAAGGGAAGAATAGACATTCAATGGATTAGACAAAAGGAATGAAAGAAGGGAGGAAGGATGGAATTGGAAAGACAGTAGAACCAACTGGACAAAAACTCTCCTATGTTTATATATGAATACATGACCAGTATAACTCCACATCATGTACCAGAAGAATGGGATTCTAATTAGAATAAGTTATACTCCATGTATGTATATGTCACAATACACTCTACTAGGGTGGCGTTGTGGCTTAGAGGTAGAGCACTTGCCTAGCATGTGTGAGGCATAGTTCCACATAAAAATATTGTGTCCACTTATAACTAAAATATAAATATTTTTATATACTCTACTGTCATGTATACCTAAAAAGAACAAATTAAAAAAAAGAAAATCATGAATAAGTACCTATAGTTTCCACTTTTTCAAAGAAACACATTTAGGAGAAATGCAAAACAATGCACACAAGTGAGAAGTTAAAAATATTTTCATTTGCCAGGCTCAGTGGCGAACGCCTGTAATTCCAGGTAAGGCAGGAGGATTGCAAGTTCAAGACCAACCTCAGCAGTTTAGCAAGGCCCTAAGGACTTAGTAAGACCCTGTCTCAAAAATAAAAAACATTTAAAAAGGTGGGGGGGAATAGAGGATGTGACTCAGTGGTTAAGTGATCCTGTGTTAGAGTCTGTAAACAAGTCAAGATGGCGCCTGGCATTTTGCCAGCGAGCCATTAAGTGTGGAGATTCCTTATTGGTTGACTGCTGTATCTAGTTTATGTTAATTAAGATAAGCTGTGTGGAATGTATATATACCCCTCCTGTCCTACAATAAACGGCTCCCACTCCTGCTGTATCAATGTACACAAGTTGTTCGTCACCCCCCCCCACCCCCCCGGTTATTTTGCTGCAGCTGGACTGCGGCAATCCTTTGGTTCAATCCCTGGTACTATTTAAAAAAAAATTTTTTTTGTTTACATTTCATAAAAATACGTTCACCATACATTTTATATTTTTCTCATTTAATCAGTACATAATACAATAATTATATGAGGAACTCAGGCCACATGTTACCACCATTCTAAAGAAAGACCAGCCCAAGATTCAACAGTAAAGCCATAACTGGGATCTTTTCCTGATTTTGTTGTACTCTTTTCTACTATACATAAAGACATCAAAGGGAATTTGGATAAAGAAAATAAACTTATATTTGAGTGAATATGTATTTCAAATACAATGTTTATTTGTATTATTTGATCTTCACAGACGCCTCTTTGAAATATTACAATCTTCATTTGCAGTGAAGCTATTCTAGCACAGTTTAGATAATATGTCTAAGGTTACAACTGGAAAGTGGTAGAGCTAGGGTGACTTTAAATTCCACACCTTCTATGACAAAGATTGCCAAATGTCCTGTCTCCCAATATCTATTTTCTACTACTACTTCCTTAGTAATAATTTAGAGGGAGGAAGGTTACTGGAGATTGAACCCAGGAGTGCCTAACCACTGAGTCACGTCTCCCTCCAGCCTCTTTTATTTTTAATTTTGAGACAGGGTCTTGCTGAGTTGCTTAGGCTAGCCTCAAACTTGCAATCTTCCCGCCTTTGCCTGGGGTTACAGGCATGCACCCCTGTACCCAGTGATACCTAATATTTAGTTGGCCATAATGCCATGTAACAAACTGTGTTCTTCATGCTTCCTTATAATTAGATGTGGTCATATAATTAAATTTTGAGCAAAGCAATCTGGGCAAAAGTATTGTGTTGCAATTTCCAGAAAACATACTCAAAAGGTTTACTCTTCTTTGGTCCTTCTTTCATCCTGTATCTGGAATATGAATGTTATAGCTACACCTCTGGCAATCATCTGTACTCTGAGAACAGAGGTCAACCTTGGAGTTGGAAAGAACTTGAACCCTGACAACTGCACAAAGTCAGGGCCTTGTATTCCCTCTCTTTGCAGGAGAAAGAAATATATTTCTATCTTGTTTATAGTATTTGGGGATTCTTTGTTATAGGCCATTGAATCTTTTATTTTTCTGGTACTAGAGATTGAACCCAGAGGTGCTTTACCACCTGAGATACAACCCCTATTCTATTTATTTATTAGGTAATACTTAATTAAGAAATTTTATTTGAGAGAATTCTTTATAAAGCACCATAATAAAGCTTTGATCATAGATAATAACATGTTTTTTCCAACAGAGCCAATTGAGAGCACTGCCATCAGTAGCCAGGATAACAAATTGTTAGAAACAAAAGCTACTATGATCATCCTCCATGTTTTCTCTCCCTATTCTCTGCCCTATGTAATGTTACACCAACCAGGATGTTCATCTTCCTTGACACGTAAGCAATGGTGGGGTGGGCATATCAAGAGGAGTTATATTCCACAGCCTGTTAATTAAAAAGAGCACAGGCCCAAATCATTATCACAACGGATTAGGCCCTGACTTCCTTAACAAGACTCCTAAAGCACAAGAAATAATCAAGAACTAATAAATGGGATGGACTCAAACTGGAAAACTTCTCAGCAAAAGAAACAATCAGTGAGGTGAAGAGAGAGCCTACATTATGGGAGCAAATTTTTGCCACACACACGTTAGATACAGCACTAATCTCCAGGTATATAAAGAATTCAAAAAACTTAACACCAAAAAACAAATAACCCAATCAATAAATTGGCTAAGGAACTGAACAGACTCTTCTCAGAAGAAGGTATACATTTGATCAACAAATACATGAAAATATTCAACACCTCTAGTAATCAGAGAAATGCAAATCAAAACTACTTTTATCTCACACCAGTCAGAATGGCAATTATCAAGAATCAGACAACAATAAGTACTGGCAAGGATGTGGGAGAAAAGGTACATTCATACATTGCTGGTGGGACTGCAGGTTGGTGCAACCAATCTGGAAAGTAGTATGGAGATTCCTTAGAAAACTTGGAATGGAACGACCATTTGACCCAGCTATCCCACTCCTCCATCTATACCAAAAGGACTAAAAATCAGCATACTATAGGCAATGCAGCCACATCAATGTTCATAGCAGTTCAATTCACAATAGCTAAACTATGGAACCAACCTAGATACCCTACAATAGATGAATGGATAAAGAAACTGTGGTATATATACACAATGGAATATTACTCAGCATTAAAAGAGAATAAAATTATGGCATTTGCAAGTAAATGGATGGAGTTGGGAGAATATCATGCTAAGCTAAATAAGCCAATCCCAAAAAACAAAAGACTGAATGTTCTCTCTGATAAGTGCATGCTGATCCAAAATGGGGGGACGGGGAGTATGGAAAGATGGAGAAACTTTGGGCAAAGTGAAGGAGGGGTGGGAAGGGGGCATGGAGGCAGGAAAGATGGTGGAATGAGATGCACATCATTACACTAGATATATGTATGACTGCACATATGGTGTGACATTGTGTACAACCAGAGAAATTAAAATTTGTGCTGCAATTGTGAACAATAAATCGAAATGCATCCTGCTGTCATATACACCTAATTAAAATTAATTAATTTTTTAAAAAAGAACAGGGGCAGAAGGAGTGGTATAATGACTCTTGCTGTAATTCTCTGTTCAATCCAGAGACAGGACAGTCAAGCAGATGCTGCTGTCTTTTTTATTTTTTGAAATAGAGGCTAAATTGCTGAGTCTGGCCTCAAACTTGCAATCCTCTTGCCTCAGCTTTGAGTCACTGGGATTACAGGTGTTTTATCACCACATCTGGCTTAGGTCACTGCAATGCATTTAACCATAGCATTTATACCCTATCATACCTGTACAAAAGTCAATGGAAGGCAGGACCAGGGGCACATACCTGTAACCCCAGTGACTCAAGAGGCTGAAGCAGGAAGATTGCAAATTTGTAAATTGCAAATTTAGGCCAACCTCACCAACTTAAGCAAGGCCCTAAGCAATTTATTGAGACTGTCTCAAAAGAAAAAAGATAAAAGGGCTGAGGATGTAACTCAGTGTAAATCCCTGGTAAAAACTGACTCTGAGTTAAATCCCCGGTAAGAATTAAAAAAAAAAAAGAGAGGGAGCCATAGGAAATCATTCCCTTGACATCATTAAGTGTTGTATATCAGCGGCAAAAAGTGGTACCAGTGTTTATCACATTTATTGTGCAGGTCACACACACCCCTGAGACATATTTCTATACTCAGGAAATAAAAAAATATATAGACATATTTCTATACAAACTGTTCTAAGTAAAAAATTAGTCACAATCCCACATAAGCTAAGAATATAAACTACTAAGTATACAAGACTAAGTAATCTGTTCAATTAATATTAAAACTGTCTCCTAAGTACTCTAAAGACACCATGGCAAACAAAATAGTGTCAACATGCATAAAGCTAAAAATACCTGATGCTAAATGTCATGAGTAAGACATTTAACATCATTTATCACTGGAAAAATGCAAATAGACACTACTGCACCTACCCCCGAAAAGCCATAATGAGATACTACCACCTTACACCCATCAGAATAGTTACTATTTGAAATATAAATATATATATATATATATATATATATATATATATATATATCTCAAGTGTTGGTAAGGATACAGATACAAGTAAGGATATAGGTAAAGAAGAATCCTTGTGTACCACTAATGAGAATATAAAATGGTTCAGGCACTGCAGAAATATTATGATTGTTCCTCAAAAAATTAAAAACAGATCCATCAGTATATACAACTGTAATGCACTAAAAAATGTGGAAAAAAATTAATAGAATTACCATATGATATAGCAATTCCCCTTTGGATATATACCCAAAAGAATTGAAAGCAGGGTCTCTCCATATCTGTACACTGGGTTCACAACAGCATAATGCACAATCGCTACAAAGTAGAAGCAACCCAAAAGTCCACTGACACATGAATAAGCAAGCTGGGATCATGTATATGAAATGGAATATTATTCAGACTTAAAAAGGAACACAATTCTGATACATACTATAATCTGAATGAAACTTGCAGACATTATGCTAAATGAAATAATCCAATTATAGAAAGATAAATACTGCATGATTTCCACTTATCAAGAGTAGTCACAGGCTGGGGTTGTGGCTCACTAGAACAATGCTTGCCTAGCATGTGTGAAGCACTAGGTTCAGTTCTCAGCACCACATATAAATAAATAAAATAAAGGTCCGCTGACAACTAAAAAAAAGAAAAAAATTTTTAAAAAGAATATTAAAAAACCAAAAAAAGTAGACATGCTGGGCACAATGGCACACGCCTGTAATCCCAGCCATTCAGGAAGCTAAGGCAGGAAGATCATGAGTTCAAAGCCAGCTTCAGCAGTTTAGCAAGGTCCTAAAGCAACTCAGCAAGACCCTATCTTTAAATAAAAAGGGCCGGGGATGTGGCTCAATGGTCATCTGATCTTATATTGCAATGGTTAAGCACCCTTGGGTTCAATCCCTGGTACAAAAAAAAAAAAAAAGTCACACATGGAAAATAGAACGGTAGTGACCAGAGGCTGGGGATTAAGGGAAATGGGGAATTTTTTCATGGGTAGAATTTCAGTTATACAAGATAAGAGTTCTGGAATAGATGGGGATGGTTGTACAACAATATAAATGTGTTTAATGTCACTGAACTTTATACCTAAAAATGGTTAAAATGGTAAATTTTATGAGTACTTTATCACAATAAAGAAAAGTGTAAAAGAAAAAAAAAAAAAAACCATGTAAGTTAACTGCTAAATTTTGCACATTTTCAGCTACAGTCAGAAAAATGTTAACTTTTACTTAATTATCTAGAGCTTAGTTATTGAATTCCCCAGATTATCTATAATATTCAAAACATTCTAAACTTAAAGATGGGGGGGGTCTTGAATCAAAATAAAATTTCTAATGATTTCACTCAAGAGGAAAATACATAAAAGTAGCCAGGTGTGGTAGCGCACACCTGTAATCCCAGTGGCTTGGGAGGCTGAGGCAAAAGGATCTCAAATTCAAAGCCAGCCTCAGCAATGGCGAGGTGCTAAGCAACTCTTGACACCCTATCTCTAAATAAAATACAAAATAGGGCTGGGGATGAAGCCCAGTCATCAAGTGCTCCTAAATTCAATCCATGGTACCTCCCCACCCCCTGCAAGAAAAATACATAAAAGTATATCTGAAACATGGTGTAAAATTTGAAAAATGTTATAAGATAAAATGCACAGTACAGATCAAAGTTCCTCACATTTAACATGATGTATTAGACCTTCAAACTTTCTTTCCAGTCATTACTATATTTCTAAAAAAGAAGTTAGCAATCTACTCATGTTCACAAGCCCAAGGCATGGCTAACTAAATCACATGTTAAAGGAGTTGGCTAACAACTGATCACTCCAAAGCATAAAGGGAAGAACTTCAAGGTTGCTACTTGGACAAAATCTACAGCAATTTTCATGATGCAGCTTTCTAATAAAGTACCAAAACTCTAATGTCACCCCAAATGAAAGCAGAGTAGTAAGAAAGAAGTCATCTGATCTTATATTGCAATTCCATGTTGTATTTGAAACCTTATTTTTAAGAACATGAAGCTAACTGGGTGAGGTGATGCATGCCTATAACCCCAGCGTGGGAGTTTGAGGCAGGAGGATTTCCTCAAAGCCAGCCTCAGGAATTTAACAAGACCCTGTCTCAAAACAAAAAATAAAAATGGCTCAGAATGCAGCTAATGGTTAAGCACCCCAGGTTCAATCCTAGGTACCAAAAAAAATGAAGATAGTAGGCTGTAGTTGTAGCTCAATGGTAGAGCACTTGTCTAGCACATGTGAGGCACTGGGATTCAATTCTCAGCACCACATATAAATAAATAAAAATAAAGGTCAATTAACAACTGAAAAAAATATTTTTTAAAAAAATGAAGATAGTATTAGAAGGAAAAGAAAGAAGAAATGGAATGTAAGGAGATGAATACAGAGTGAAAACATTTAACAAATGTGAAGTTTTACATTTTTTTGGTCACAATTTAGTGACATATCACTTATTTGGAGGGGGGAAAGTAGTAAAATTAATAAGGAATGTAAACATTTAAACAACTTTTTGTTTTGCCAACTCAACTGACAAATTGGTATACATTTCATGAGAACCGCAGACTTCTCCAGACACTGCTGGAAAAACTGAATGACAGATAAAAAAGTATACGATCAATGAGAAATAGATTGCAAAAGTCCACCAAGACAAAACATACATCAGTGTTATTCTCTGCTGTTATCCAATGGTCAGCAAAGAACATGATATATAACAGACTGACAAGCTAAAGACCACAGTTATTTTGAGTTATTTTTAACAGTTGGCTGTATCAAATCGTATAGCATCAAATATCAACAGGTATTTTTAATGTTAAGCACCAGGCAAATGTATACTGCGGTAAGATCTAAATGTAGCTGTCAAAATTCATAATTTGTTTCTCTTAAAAAAACGAAAGAAAAGCAAGTCTAATATTACTTTCCATTATCATCATACAACTCATCCTGAAATAAATAACTTTGTTAACAGTTAAATTTAGGGGTAAAAACAAAAAACACAATTTCGTTAATTTTGAAAAAAAAAGATAAGCAGATGGGTTCTGTGTAGACCAGCCTCTAAGGGAATTGAAAAGACTAGCTCTGTGACTTTTCTCCTCCAAGACAACTGAGAAGAAAAGAAAACTTAAATACATCACTATGGCATTAGTGAATATACTATGAAGCTAGAAAGACCTTTTCTGCAAACCTAAAACATACACAGATACCTATGGTACATGTATCTAAAATGTTATGTACAAATCCTGAGGCACTATGTTATTTCTTAATAATCCTTAATGACAAGCAGGAAAATTCCAAATAATAAACGACTATTTCCCCAACATCCACAACACTCAACCTCTCTTGAGAAAACTGCACCTCAACACATCTTACATTTGAAAATAATACCTATTTTATTGTTCCTTGCACAATCTTCTCCCTCAAAATTTAAAATAAAACTATTATATTTTCTAAAGACTTTTTCTCATATGCTGGCAAAATATTCCTTGTAAACTCATCTTCCATAAAAGTCTGTGCATCTACATCATTAAAATGCCCCCAAACAGTTGTCAAGCAACATACAAAAAACTCATCCTCTTTACTTTATGTTTGGTTTTCTCTTCACTTGTTGTTTGTAGGCACAAAAGTTCTTCCTATACCCGTTTTCACTGTCTGTGTCTCTATAAAGATGGTAAAAACTACTCCTTCACAAAGTGTGGAACAACTGGCTGTGCTCTGTCCCTTTCCCTCAGTTTCTACCAATGTTCGTGGTCCATCAGTTACTCAGTTCAAGGGAGGGAACTTTGAGAATAAATGTAATTACTTGCCCCAGCAACAAGCACCAGGTGGATACAAACTGGGGAAAGGAGAAATTGGGGGATATTTTAAAATGTATGTTTTTCTATGTGCCCCAACAAACTAATGCCCAAGGCACGGTTCATATACACTGGTCAGAGAAAATAAGACTATCCACTTCAGTGGGTTTCTTTACAATATGGCGGAGAAGGGATAGAAGGTTTCTAAGATTTTGCTGGTATAATTTCCCCCTGGAGAGTAAAAGGAGACTGAATGAGAGGAAAGAAAAAATAGGGACAATTTCTTGTTGTCACTCTCCCCTCCACTACCATATGCTATTACTAATGTGAGTATGTTCAATGGGGAATCAAAGAAAATTTTTAAAAAACACTATAACCAAGACAACTGGAATCTTAGCTGATAGCTAATGAGCTACAGGTTAGATACTCAGCCTCTTACCCACTGCAAGGGGGCAAAGCAGGAAAAGTGGATGTTGAAAAACATGAGGGGAGGCTTGCATGTGACTGAATTTGCTGTTCCCCTTCTTGGCTCTGTTCTCAGAATTAGACTGCACCCCCCGCCAAGCAACTCCAATACCTGGAAACAGTAAGAGAAGACAAGAAAGAAAAAGAAGGGAAATAGAGAAAAGATTGGGGGGGGGGGGGGGAGGCCATGTTGCCAAACCAACAACTAAATTAATGACATTAAAAAAGAAAATATATTATCAAAGATAGATTACCTCAAAACAAAAATAGTTCTCCCCTTTAACATACTAACCAAATAACTCTTAAAATAAATTCAACTATGACTTTTTTAAAAGTAGAGGATTACCTATAAAATAAATGTTGATAAATTATACTGTCATATCGTGTGCATGTATGAGTATGTAAAAATAAATCCCATCATTAATATAACTATAATTCATCAATAAAAATATGGAAGGAGAAAAAAACAATGTTGAACCTACATGACTGGAATTTCAAAGTTTTATTCCAAATAAGTACCTTTTGCCAATTCATTGTTTTTAAGAAATCACTTTAAAAGAGAAGAAATCACATTTAAGCTATTCAATATTGTGAAAGGGGAAAAAAAGGCATTTGAGCAACATTTAAATTTTAATGGTTACAGTTAATAAGAATGCCCACCAATAAACACACAAGTGGACAGAAAATCTTGTATATTAAAATAAGCTACCTCTGCACTTTCCTTACAGATTTATAATATAGCCAAACACCACAATGACGTGGGGTAAAAATACATGCAATGGTGAAATAACAGCACACTGAAAAAGATAAATTACACTTAAGTTAAACTCAGCACCGTTGTTAGTAGAACCCCCATTCAAAGCAGAATTAGTGCCCTATCTCTATTCACAAAATATTGGGATTACAAATCTGGGATCGGAGATAAATAAGTAAGACTAAAGTTATATTCTGTTTGGCTTGGTTTTGAGGGAGTATTTATATCACAGTCAAATGCTCTAAAAGAAAATCAAGACAAGTAATTATTTGATTATCCTCTTCTTATTCAGAGGGCTGTCAAAGGAAAACGGGAAACGACTGACAATCTCAAATTCACACGTTAGGAGGAACATAGTAACAGCAGGGTGTGTGGCACGCTACCCAGCTGCTGGGGTCACGCTACGGAATTCAGGGATGCAGGGGCGGTTACCACACGCCCGAGGACTGGTTAGCAACCCGCAGGTTTTACTACAGCAAGCATTCCCAGGGTTACCACACCCCCTCGCCGACAGGGGAAACCATACTTCTTTCACGCCGAGGTCGCCGCCTCCCTCCGTCAGTTATCCCAGTCTCCAGCACCCCGCACTGTCGACCCCTCCCCGCACGTAGGCGACCACCGAGTACTGCCCCGCTCTCCACCGACTGGCACCGCAGCTACCACCGGACTCCGCGACCCGGGGCCCCGCGCGGGTGGTGCCGACCCCTCTCCCGGCCGAGCCCCGGCTCTAGGAGTCCTCCCGTCCACGGCCGCTCGCCCGCGAGGCCGCGCCCCGCTTCACGCCCCCACCGCGAGCCGGGAGGCGACCGTGCCGCTCACCTGGCTTGGCGGCTCCTCCTTCGCTCTGGACCGGCTGGACCCGGCTGGGGCCTCCGAGGAAGCGCGGGCCGCGGGTCCGGCTGGAAGTCGGTCGAGGAGAGGAGGGGGAGGGGGAGGGGGAGGGATGCCGGGAGCCGCCTCCTTTCTCCTCCGCCGACCGCGGCTCCCGCAGCCTGGCCGGGCGTCCTCGCACCCTCGCCCACTTTCTCACGGCCTAGCGGTGGGTCAGCCTCTCCCTCAACCCCCACTCCCACACACACACTCCCACACGCTCACACCCGGCCGCTCCTCGCTCCCTCACTCGCTTGTCGCTCGCGCGCGCGCGACCCCGCTCACACACACACAGCGCGCGCGACGCCGGCGGAGGCCGCCCCGCGCTCCCCTAGACCGAGGCGCCGCGCGCCCCCCGCCCGCGAACAGAGGACCGGCGCGCGCCCGGCCCCGCCCTCCTGGCCCGGCGGCTCGGCGGGCGGGGGGCGGCGGCCCGCAGGAGGGGCGGGCCAGCGAGCTAACTGGGCCGAGCGGATCTGACACCTGCGTCGCGACTCTCCCTCCCCTCTCCGCGACGGCGCTCGCAGCCATCGCGGTCCTCCGGGGCAGCCGAAAAGCGATGGAGTGCGCGCGCTGCGAAGGAGAAGGGAGCACGAGAGCGCTCCGAGGACGCGCTTTCCCACCCGCCCCCAAACCGTTCTCGCTGAGAAGGGAAACGGGTGGGGGGCGAGGTTGGTTCCCAGCTCGAAACCGCGAGATTAGTCCCTTCCGTTGTACGCCCAACCCGCCCTCGCATTCCTGCTCAGGCTTCAGCCATCCACGGGAACCCTGGCGCGAGCCCACCAGCCTCTTGTGCGCAGTGTCTGGTCCCCACATTCCAGCCTCGGCGCCCGCCGCCTGCCGCCCCCACCCCCCACCGCGGTCGCCCCCTCCAGGAGGCGAAGATTTGGGGACAAAGATGATGGGCACCTAGAGGGTCCATATCCGCGTACACACAAAGTCATTGTATATGGAGGCACATAAAGCGACACCATAAATACTGTGTTTAGCAGGTTAAAAGATATCTACCAGGGCAGACAGAGCCAGCTCTACCACTTAGAAACCAGCGTAAACCTTGGTCAAGTTGATTACCTAACTTTCCCTCAGCCTTCGTTATAAAAAGATAAAAGTGCGTTTCAGGGTTCTGATGAGAACGAAATGAGATGAAATATTTAAGAACATTCTGTAAATTCTAAAACTATGAAAATGAAGTAAAATCATAGTCCAAAGCAGGATAAAATTATAAATGTTTGACTACCTTACTAATTTTTCTAGACCTCAAATAAAATCCAGAGTGGTGGATGAGTCGGACTTAGTGGCGCATATCTGTAATCCCAGCAGCTCGGGAGGCTGAGGCAGGGAGGATCTAAAACCAGCTTCAGCAACTCAGCAAGGACCTAAGCAATTCAGCAAGACCCTTGTCTGTAAGTAAAATAAAAGAAAGGGCTGGAGATGTGGCTCAGTGGTTAAGCGACGCTCAGTTCAATCCCCGTACCAAAAAAAAAAGGCAGATGACCTCCCTTCTATCCATGAAAGATTAATTTCCAAATAATCAGCCCAGATGTGAGCTACAGTAATGTCCTAACTGATCTGCCTTTTTTGCAGGTCACATCTCCTTTTCAGTCAACTCAGCCAAAAACTTCTGTTCACATTCCTTTCCCAGTCCATTGCCAATATAATTTCATCACCTGTCTTGGGGTTTTTTGTTTGTTTGTTTGCTTTTTGCTCATTTCTCTCAGGAAACTAAAAGCCCTTGAGGAGCGGCTGAATAACCTAGAGTGATGACTTCTGGAATCAGACTGCCTAGATTGGATTTCTGTTTATACTACCTATGTGATCTTCTAAAGAAACTTCATCTGTTAACTTATAAAAGTGAGAAAAAAATGGATACCTACTACACTTAGGTTTCGCAAGAAATAAATGAGTCAACTCATTTAATAATGCATAGTTCTTTCTCAACCAATAGGAGACTGGCTCCAGGACCCTTCTTGGATATCAAAATTAGGATGAGTCCCAAATGTAAATTTGCAAGTAAAATTTGCATACAATGTAGGCATATCCCCGCATACTTCGTTATCTCTGGATTGCTTATAATACCTAACAATATAAATGCCATGTAAATAGTTGTCACACTGGATCATTTAAGGAAATGATACGAAAATGCCAGTACATATTTGGTACTGACACAATTTCTTTTCAAATATTTCAATCCACATTTGTTGAATTCTTGGAGACAGAAGAATTAGCCATATACACTACTTAGTGTCTGAAACAAAGCAAGAGCTATTATGAGAGTTTACTGTTGTTACTATATGTGATACCACTGAGAGTAACCAAGAAGAATAGTGCCTATCCTCACAGAGGACAGGTTTAGAAAAACAAATGTGGTATGACATACCTTCAAAAGAGGATAAAGTCTAAAGAAATACAACATTATAGATTTCCACTCTTTCTATTCAGCCTCCTAGGACATAGACCAATAGTTGTGATCAAGTAAAGCTTGATCACAGGGAGATTAACACTATGAAAATCTAGCAAAAGATAACACAGGACAAACGTTGCACAGAGGACCAATAATACTTAAGTTTGTTCCTTCAGTCCCACATAATGGAATCCACTTCATGGTAACAATGTACCCTCCAGAAAAAGTGGTTTTTAATGTTAAAACTATGAATAGGGAACATTACACTATTAATTTATTTGCCATCTGCCCTTTTAAAAATGCTATTATTACCTGGGCATGATGACACATGCCTGTAATTCCAGCAACTCAGGAGGCTGAGGAAGGAGAACCACAAGGCCAGCGTGGCAATAGTGAGTCCCTGTCTCAAAGTAAGAAATAAAAAGGGATGGGATTTAGTTCAGTGGTAACCATGCCCCTGGATTCAATTCCCAGTTCTGGGGGAAAAAAAAAAAAAAAAAGTTGTATCATTGGTTGTAATGCCACACTGAAATTATTCCTATTATATATACATTGCTTTTGTTTTGTTTTGTTTTGTTTTCTGGTACCAGGGGCACATCACCACTGAGTCACATCCCAGCCCTTTTTTGTTTCATTGGAGACAAGGTCTCACTAAATTGCTTAGGGGCTCAACAAGTTGATGAAGCTGGTTTTGAACTCCAGATCCTCCTGCCTCAGCCTCCCCAGTCACTGGAGTTACAGGCATGTGCCACTATACCCAGCTTATACATTGTTTTTGACATATGTTAATAAGGGACATAAAAAGAAATATTAAAAAATTTTTAGTTGTCAATGGACCTTTATTTTATATATACGTGGGGCAAGTGCTCTACCACTGAGCCACAACCCTAGCCTTAAAAAGGACTATTTTAAAAAGTCAATGATGTGATTAAAACTGTGTGTCATTATCATTATATTGATACAATATTTACATAAATAATAATCATTTCACACTTCACATTTTTTTTTGTATAAAATAACCAGGGAGAAAATTATTTCCACCATTTTCATACTGGGATACCAAAGTCAAGAAAGGCTATACATAAATTCAGTTATAATCTTTGGGGCTTCATGGTTGATATGTTTAGAGAAGAATGGTTTTTATGTCCTTTGGATAGCAACATGTGTTCAAAAATACTTTAAGTAGCTTGTCTTGCCTTAATCATGTACCACTCATATTTAACCAGTGAATTAATATTCTTCAGAAGGCTTTAAGATCAGCTGAATCCCTTGGGGAGCACAATAAACCTCACGTCAGATAAATTTGATTAGAAATTCAGGTTTAACTTTTTAGCAGCATGGGATTTTTGTTTAACTTCCATAAATCTAAGTTTTCTCATCAGCAAAAATCAGGATTTCATTAGTACTACTTTATTAAGTTACAAGATTAAGGAAATAACTCAAACATAACATACAACATAATTGCTCAATAATTATTGACTATTATTATCCAAGTTGATAGCAAAATAGTCTTATCAATAGAGAAGAAATTATACAAAGTGTACATGTGTGGTAATAATACAAATAATTAATATTAATTGTATGTCTCTGAGAGTGAGAACAACTCTATGAGTGATGAATTTGAGATGAACATAAAGTTCACTCTTTACCTAACCCAAAACACTTCCAGATTTTTTGCTCTTATTCTTATATATATATATTAGAATCAATTGGAAAGCTTCCAAAAATAGTTAAAGCCAGATGTCTGGATCTAAGAACCAAGTACTTTACCTGTCCTAACCTGTTTACCTTCTTTCAGGTCACATTCCCTTCTCAGTCACTTCAGCCAATAGCTTCTATTCAGTGCTTTTAATCTGCTGCCAATATAATTTCATCACTTGTCTGTTTTTTTTTTTCTTCCTTTTTTTTTTTTCTTGCTGACTTTCTTCAGGGTACTAAGAGTCTTTTAAGAGCTGTTACAGAACCTAAGGTGATAACTTCTAGAATCAGACTGCCTGGATTGAATTTCTGGTTCTACCACCTATATGATCTTCTGAAGTAATTTAACCTCCCAGAATCTTCATCTAGTAACCTGTAAAAGGGAGGAGAGTTACCTACTTCACTGAACTATCACAAGCAGTAAATGAGTTTTAATAGGTACAGTGGTCCCTTGGTATGGGAGCAATATTTTTTTAAAGCTTTTCAGGGGATTCTATCGTGCCCCCCAAAGTACAACCAACAGTGATGTTAGAATTAATTATATCTGGCTGTGTTTGAAATGCACGTTATCTAGCCATTTCAGTTAATCAGATTAGCTGGTTAGAATACAATAGCAGCAAGAAGTATTTTTTTAAAGTAAGTTGTGAGAGAACATGATGATACCAGGAAGGCACAGGAACAGGGTTTAATGAAAACAACTCCCCCCAACAAAGTTACCCAGGTCCGACCAATCCCAAATCTCTGATTTTGCTTGTGTATATGTACATCAGTCAAAAAAAAAAAAAAAAAAAAAAAAAAAACAACAAACAAAACACATAAGGAGCAACATTGTTTTTTCTAGATGGCAGGTCAAACAAAAATCTTTTAAGTGCCCCAGAGGCACCATCTGCCACCAATCTTTTCCTTCAGGGTCTCAAGGAAACAAGCTGGAATTTGATCAAAACTAAAGGACTGAAAACTAGTAAAGAGAACTATAAACAGGAATTTAACCTCTGATTTCAGTATTTAATAGTATTCTTTATGGAGTGTCTAATGTGATTACTGCAAAATTCATGTGGCTAGAGAAAAAGGTGGCGGGTGTCTTATATCAGAATCTTCACTAGCAAATAAGGAACAGTAGCGGCAGCTGCAGTAAATCTAGCTCTCCCCGCTGTTTCCTCTCCCGGAGCCAGCCGGCTAGAACCAGCCCGACAACAACAGTCTTCGCTGTTAGAATAGCTAAACACTAGTCTAGTCTTTCTCCACCCACATCCCTCCTCCTTTTCCTCCACTCCATTTCTGCACATTAAACTCAGTGCCTCTCTAACTATGCTAAGACAATGCCCATGCCAGACACAAAGGGAGTTGGGGTGGGGAAAGGAATTCAGCGGCTGAATCAGAGAAGGAGTTGAATGAAAGTCAAGGGGTGATGTAGGTTGCCCCATCTTTCTTAAATTGCATCTGGTTGTCAGTAAAATTTCTTTTTGTCTACCACATAGGAATCACAGGGGAGATGCTTGTTTAAAATGCAGATTCCGTGGCCCCCACCTCTGACCTTCTGAATCAGCCAATCTAGCTACACTTCTTGAGCCACCTAAATCTGCATTTTTTTTCCCTCTAGCTCTGTTGGGCATTGAACCCAGTTAGGTCCTCTTGTTGCTAGGCAATTTCTCTACCACTGAGCTATATCCCCAGCCTACCAAAATCTGGGTGTTTGTTAAATAAGCATAACAAGTGATTCTTGGACACACGAAAAGTTTGAAAACAGTGCCTTTAAAGAGACTAAACTGACCATTTGTAAAATGTTTTCTTTAAAGCATTCAACATTTATTAACTCACTGTAGCCTCAAGCAAACTTGTAAGGTTGAACAAATATTATTAGTCTTCTCTGCCAGAAGAAAAAATTAAGTCAATGATATTAACTCATTGGTGATAATTTCCTGGTCTCCTGAGTGTGCATAGGAATATGAACTGAAGTTCACCAAAGAAGCTACATCTGGATGGGCATGGTGGCACATGCCTGTAATTCCCCAGCAATCCAGGATGTTGAGGCAGGAGAATTGCAAGTTTGAGTCAAGCCTCATCAATTTAGCAAGTCCCTAAGCAACTTCAAAAGACCCTGTTTCAAAAAAAAAAAAAAAGAGGGGGGCGGATCCCAGTGGCTCAGGAGGCTGAGGTAGGAAGATGGCAATTTCAAAGTCAACCTCAGCAACTTAGTGAGTCCCTAAGCAACTTAGCACTACCCTATCTCGAAATGAAAAATAAAACAGGCTGGGGATGTGGCTCAGTGGTAAAGCACCTCTGGGTTCAATCCACTAGTATCAAAAAAGAAAAGAAACTGCATCTATATTTAAGAGTATGCAAACTAGGGTTCACTGATTAGAATATCATTATTATAAAGAGATGTTGCAGATTAAGAGCTAAAGTTATTCTGAGTTGGGTGTAGTCCCTTTTAATAGCTATATACTATCAATCCCTGTCTCTGACCTAGCATTCCTGAGACTAGATAAAA
Source organism: Marmota flaviventris (assembly GCF_047511675.1). NCBI lineage: Eukaryota > Metazoa > Chordata > Mammalia > Rodentia > Sciuridae > Marmota > Marmota flaviventris. The sequence continues at coordinate 128,626,092 of NC_092500.1, read as the reverse complement.
CTCTTGGAATGTATACTAACCTTCCAGGATCTCAGGCTTCCACCAACCTTAAAGATAAGAATATGATAATGTCAGAATACTGTAAAAGATTCCCCTGCATTGTTAAAAACATCTGAATCATATGGCAGAGATTTCCCAACCTCGATTTCACCTACTGCATGACACTACTACTTTCTTTTATAACTAAAAAGCTCCTGAAACTTCTAAGAAAGAACCATGTCATGCCTTATAAATCAAAACTATATTCCTGGGCGTTTATCACTCATATATGACTCCGAGAAAAAAAATTTTCTTATTCCCTCAAAAGAGATTTGTTACCTATGGTTGACAAAAGTATCTTTAAAAGTATATCGATTTGGGGCAGGGCATGGTGGCACACACCTGTAATACCTGTGAATCAGGAGGCTAAGGCAGGAGGACTGCAGTTTTGAGGCCAACCTCAGCAACTTTGAGGCCCTGTCTGAAAATCAATAAAAAGGTCTGGTGATGTAGCTCAGTGGTAAATCACCTCTGGGTTCAATATAAATATAAAAGCTTTGAAGAATGAGTGGAAAAATATAGAATAAGTAAATTTGGAAAGGCATTGTGTTCTCCCATAAATAGAAGGAGCACTGAGGCAGGGGAAAAGAAAAAACAAAAACATAGGACCACCCCCTCACTTGATGCAAAAAAACATGGCTGAGTTAGTAGACAACTTATTCATGGAATCTACCCATGGAAATGATAATATTCAAACCGCATAAGGGCTGTGAGGATTTGTCACCATCTATGCCACCAGCAGCACCCTGAATGGGTAGTTAACATTTATAGATAGTAGTAGTAGCAGTAGTAGTACTGGGTATTGAACCCAGGTGTGCTTTAACACTCAGCTACATTCTATTTTTTTTTTTTTTTTTTTTGAGACAGGGTCTCATTAAGTTGTTTAGGGACTTGCTAAATTGCAGAGACTGGCCTCAAACTTGCAATCCTCCTACCTGAGCCTCCAAAGTCACTGGGATTACAGGCGTATGACACTGTACCTGGCTCTAAGAGCTTTTATATATAGCAAGCCCTTTAATGCTCCTAATACCATTATTGGATTTAAATATCTTCTTTTTATAAATGGACAAATTGAGGCTCAGAGAGGTTAAGTAGCTTATCCAAAATCAAACAGCTATAAGTGGACAGCCAAGAAGTACAGATTATTAACCACTTTGTTCAAATTTTTTTTTTTTTTTTGCCATACTGGTGCTTGAACCTCGGGTCTCAAACATGCTAGGAAAACACTGTGTTATATCCTCAGCCCTTTTTGATTTTTTATTTTAAGACAGTCTCTCTAAATTGCCCTGGCTGGCCTTGAACTGCCTCAGCCTCCCAAAGTGGCTGGGATTATAGGCATGTGGCACCACGCCTAGCTTTGCTTCATTTCTTTTTATAATCCAACCAAAGTCCTTAAAATTGATTGTGGACAGTTTTCCCACTTCTTAAATTTAATTTAAATATCACTGCTTTCTGTCTTGGCTTATCTATGATAGCATTTAAAAAGACATTTGAAAAATAGTGATGCATATATTGGAATTTGCAGAATCTAAGAACCCATTAAACAACATCATCTATAGGATTTAACAAAAAGTATTACTAATAAATGTATATTTCCTCAAATATGTGTAGTTTCTGTTGTTTGTTTTAGGGTTTTTTTTTTTGTTTAATCTGTTTTTGTTTTTACAATAGTGGGGATTGAACCCAGAGATGCTCTACTGCTGAGCTACATCCCCATCTCTATATCTTTTAGATCTTTCAGCCTCAGCCTCCAAAATTGCTGGGATTACAAGCATGTGCCACAATGCCCCACTATGTATTGATTCTGATTTCTTTTTTAATTTTTTTTTTTTTTTTTTTTTTGCACCAGAGACTGAACCTAGAGATATGTACCAATGAGCTACATTCCCAGTCCCCTGCCTTTTAAACTTTAGTTTAATTGTTTAATTTTGAGGCAAGGTCTTGCTAAATGGCTGAGGGTCTCACTAAATTGATGAGACTAATCTAGCATTTGTGATCCTCATGTCTCTTGGAGATGCTGGGATTAAAGGCCTGTGCTTCCCCACCCCATTTGTAGATTCTATTTAAGAATAATGTATAAATCCATTTAAGTCACAAATGGATTTGCTAAAGTCCTATCATTAAGTTTTTTCTCTTACTTCAGACATGTAAACTACTATGTTGTGGGAGACTGTAAAATGTTTTGAGGTTTAAAATGGAACCCACTGACATTTTGGAACATAAAGGGTTTAGCAGAAAACTCAGTTTAGTGGAAAAAATCAGGGTTTAGTGCCTAATAGAGAGGCCAAAACTAGGTCAGTGTCTCTTGACAGTCACAGCTGGTAGAGAATGATGTCACCGAGGCATGGGGCGGGGGAGGTGCAATTGAAGGTGGAGAAGTGGAGACCCTTTGACTGGGAGACGGTGGGGTGGGATTTACAGAGCAGGGCTGTAGGTCAGATTTTGTAGGCTGATTGCAGAAACAGCTGAAGCCGGACTTCCTCCCGACCAGCCTCTCCCCTGTTCTCTCCCAGGCCACGTCCCTACCTCAGTGTCTTGGTCAGACCCCCTCTGCTGGAGACAAAGACACCTAGAAAGCAATGAGGAGAAGGACAAACATGAAAAAAGAAAGATTCCGACAAAGGAGAGAAGGATGAGGAAACGAGGCAAAAAAACTATTACTCAAATCCAGGGGGAAATGGAGGAAGAGACAACAAACCGAGAGAGACAGATGAAGAAAAAAGAAAAAAAAAAGTGAAAAAGATGGCTGAAGGAAACAAAAGACAAATTAGTGAGCAAAATGCTGGGAACAGGACATCACAATGGTTGAAACTTGAAATTAAGAATACAGTTAGTTTTTTGCCAACAAATCAAAACTGGGATACTCCCAACTAGGACTTTTCAACTCACATCCACATTAAAAGTTATGCTGTCTGGTTTACCTGTCTAGATCTGGAAAAAAAAATCTATGACTAATTTAAATATCTCATTCCAAGTTTAGGTGGTACCTGTTAAATTTTTTAAAAGTAATGACAATAACAGTTTTTGCACATGGAGATTGGGTATATTTCAATACCCCTGCTTTTGAAATGTCATGCATTTCACACATTATTTTAATCACCAGAAATAAATATTTTAATCCTGCTCAATGAATTCCTAGACCAAAACTGATGTCCTTCCATCATGCCCAATAGCCTTTCTATAATAACAACAAAATCTCTTTTTTGTTCATATAAGAACTGGTAATGCTCCTTTCTAGATAATTAAGATTTTAAATATCCCCCGGTGAACCAAAATATACCTCTAATATACATATTTCAGGATAAGCCATGTCTAGAAGAATATGAGGGAGATGAACTATCCTAGCTAGGTACTAGAACTAGGGGGGTCTTGTGCTAAATCTGGAAGTATGTATTATTTCTTTCCTTTCTCCTCTGAAATTTCTTCCTTTCTAAGGAAGGAATTTCTTTTATTTACCTTCTGCTTTCTTGTTCCCCCTTTCTCTCTTTTTCTCTTGTTGCAACAGCTTCTCTCTTGGTTTCCATCTCAGGTTGCCCCCATAATCTCCTTCTAAATTCTGACTTTGTTGTGTCTTGGCTTAGTCTGCCAGACTTCCACTAAACTTTCAGAGCTGGAATCAGAACAGTGCATTTGGCAAAAAATCAGTCACACATTCCACACAACCACAAACAAGCACTCTGACTGCAAAATCTTTTCAACATCCATTCCTGTTTCTTGTAGTCAGCAGTTCACACAGACCCATGATCTGAAAGAAGCAACACATACATCACATACATTGTGCGTGCACATGGCCTCTGCAGTCAGCTCACAAAGACACAATGTCTGCAGAAAGGTCTTGCAGGCAGCAGACACAGGCAGTGCATTCTCCACCCCTTTCATAAGCTCTTCCTGACTGGCTCTTTCTTCCAGACACCTCCTCCCCTCATGCTGCCTGGCAATGACTCCCCTCCTTTTCCTGCAGCTCTGCAAGTCCTAACTGCAGTGCCATCCATCACTCTCCCAACAGATCCTTAAAGCAAAGCAATTGTTGTTTCTTGAAGCTCCTTTTTGCCCTGACCAGGAACTTGCTTCAGCCAAAGAACAGGCAGAACAGAATCTCCTTCGGGAACATGCTACTGTAGGCTGGTCTCTAGTACTCTAACTAGTTTCTACAAATTTTAATGTCGGCTTGGAAAGCTTGAGGAGAAAGCAGGGAGAAAGAAAAAAAGAGGGAGAGAGAAAGAGGGAGCTCTGAAAAAAAATTATTTTGTTGAAAACTTGGACAAAATCAGAGAAACTAACTTAAAAAGAAAAGGGGAAGCAAAGGAGGAGAGTAAACAGTAAGAGATGTGAAATGGTAAAATATCAGAGATCAGTAATATTATTTCTCTTGAGCTTTTTGTTTCAGGGGGATAATCAGTAAGAGAAAAATCCTGATGAGATTATACACTTTGAAATTTTCCTTAAAAGTCAAAGTATATAACCATGACAAATACCTGCCACAAGGGAGATTTAACTACTAATTTGAAAATGTTTTCTGATGCTTGGAGAGATAGTATCATTTGGATTTTAGTTAAACAGATGTTTTGCCTCAAATATTACCTTATGAGACATAACCGATTTTTAAAAATTATCTGTTATTTACCTGAAACTCAAATTTAACTGATCATCCTGTATGCATCTGGCTATCATACATTCACGTTCAGGAGATTCAGATACATACTCACATTTAGTAAGAATACCTGACAGAGCCAGGATCACCTGAAGGTGATTGCAAAGTATGCTACACATACCAAATTGAAATCCGCAGGGATGGAGTTAGATTCTTCAGGCCTTAAGCAACTTAGCAAGACCCTGTCTCAAAATAAAAAACAAAAAACTGGGAATGTAGCTCAGTGGTTAAGCACCCCTGGGTTCCATCCCAGTACCAAAAAAAAAAAAAAAAACCTCTTCAGTTTGATATACATTGGATAATTGTGATGCATGAAAGTTTCATAACCACTGATTTTTAGGAGGGCTACACAGCCCTCCCTGAATCTGCATAGAATTAAAAACTAGTATTTAGTTGGGAGGGTACCAGGATTGAACTCAGGGGCATTCAGCCACTGAGCCACATACCCAATCCTATTTTGAGACGGGTCTCACCAAGTTGCTTAGCACCTTGATGTTGCTGAGGCTGGCTTTGAACTCCTGGTTCTCCTGCCTCAGCCTCCAGAGCCTCTGGGATTACAAGTATGCACCACTGCACCATGCCACTTATATTTTTATATACATTTGTACATATATCTGTTACACTATAGAAGCACTAACTTCCTTTTAAAACTTCTTTCCTTCCTTTGTCTTTTATGATGCTGAAAATGGAGCCCAGGGCTTCACATATGCTAGACAAGTGCTGCACTACGTAGCTAAACCCAAAACATTAACTTTTTAAAGTCAGTGGGAGCTTGGTGTGGTGGCACAAGTCTCACTAAATTGCTGCAGATCATCCTGAATTGTTGAGGCGGCTGACTTTGAATTTGCAATCCCTGGCTAAAGCAGGAGGATTGGAAATTCAAAGTCAGCCTCAACAATTCAGGATGATCTGCAGCAATTTAGTGAGACCCCGACTCAAAATTTAAAAGGGCACGGTGGTATCCTGTAATCCCAGTAAACCAGGAAGCTGAGGCAGAAGGATCACAAATTCAAGGCCCTAAACAATTTAGCAAGACCCTGAGTCAAAATTAAAATCTGAGCATGTAATTCTGTGATAAAGCTCCCCCAAAAGGAGGGAGCTGGAGGAGTAGCACAGTGTAAGAGTACTTGCTTAACAACTGCAAGGCCCTGCATTTGATTACTAGCACTGCAAATAAACAAATAGATAAATAAATATAAATTGCTTTTCTTTGTATCAGCAATGAACAAAGTAGAATACAAAATTAAAAAGACAACACATTCAGGCACAGTGGTGTATGTTTATAATCCCAAGGGACTAAGGAGATTGAGGCAGAAGAATGCAACCTCAAGGCCAGCCTGAGCAATTTAGGAAAATCCTGTCACACACACACACACACACACACACACCTTAAAAAGGGGAGTTGGGTATGGTTGACTCATGCTTATAATCCTAGTGACTTGAGAGGTCGAGGCAGAAATATTGGAGGCAGGAGGTATGTATAGATTTTGTTATCTTCTAGTTTTGTAATGTTTTTATTTATTTTGTTTGAAACAGATTCTCTCTAAGTTTCTCAGGCTGGTTTAAATTCCTGGCTAGGCTCAAGGCATCTTCCTGCTTCAGACTCTAAGGTGCTAGAATTATAGGCACCTGACACTATCCTCCTCTTTCTGGGAATTTACATTTAGGTGTATGATCTAATCCGTGGGGGGATTAAACCCAGGGGGTGCTCTATCACTGAGCTACATCCCCAGCCCTTTTTATTTTTGAGAGAGTGTATCCCTAAATTGCTGATTATTATGGAGTGTGTGAGAATTCCAAACCACCAAGCATATTAAGACAAATTGAAAGGGAAAAAGGGCCCTTTAACAAGCATGCCAGACAAGCAGCTGGAAGCAGGCTGACGCCTCAAAGAACTCCCAGCTTCTGAATTTTGGAAATACAGAGTTTATAGAGGCAAAACCCACAAGAACACATTTAGGTCAGAAAGACCCTGTTGGGACGTATTTTGATTGCAAGAGAGAATTGTTTTGATTACACATTTCAGAGTCATTTTGTTATACATCAGGGCCATAATCAGGGACACGGGAAGATCCTACTGTACTGTCAACATAGATACATCTGTCAGGAGGCTGAAAAATAAAACATTTTAAGCAAGGATAAAATGGAGTCAGGTCAGAACAAAATGGCGTTACTTTGGTTCTTTTTCACTTCACTGATAATCTCTCTAAACTGCTGAGGCTGGCCTTGAACTTGTGATCCTCCTGCCTCACCCTCCTGAGCCCTTGTGCCACCGTGCCTGGCTGCTGCTAACTGTTTACCACAAAGACAATCGGACAGAAATCATTAATGAGGCAGGTCTTAGTCTGTAGAGGTCTTCCACACTGTTAGGTATAGCTCAATATTCTTGCTATAGGAACTACATTAACTAACATTCAGCAACTGAACAGTAAGACTTGTCTGTAGAAGTTATTTGTTGCCCTCTTGTGTCTGGTTTTAGAAAATGCAGTCTCTCCTGGCCTCACCCTCCTGAGCCCTTGTGCCACCGTGCCTGGCTGCTGAGAAGTGTTTACCACAAAGACAATCGGAGAGAAATCATTGATGAGGCAGGTCTTAGTTTGTAAAGGTCTTTCACACTGTTAGGTATAGCCCAATATTATTGCTACAGGAACTACATTAACTAACATTCAGCAACTGAACAGTAAGACTTGTCTGTAGAAGTTATTTGTTGCCCTCTTGTGTCTGGTTTTAGAAAATACAGTCTCTCCCCTTCACGCTCAGAATCCTCTTAACTTGCTGATAACTTCTTTATTTATTCTAAGAAACAAAGTTTCTCTATACTCTAACTCAGAAGACTTTTTAAGTGGGGGGTCCTCACTATGTCACCCTTGTTGACCCCTGAACTCCTAAACTCAAGCCATCCTCCTGCCTCAATCTCCTGAGTAGCTAGGACTAGAGGTGTGCCAGGCTCACATAGAACACTTCTGACAACCAGATGTGCCAGGTTATTTTTACTTCTGCACTGAGGGATTCTGACAGCAAGTGGTTGTTCTACAGTTCAATTCTTACCAACTCTGTCTCCTGGGAGTTACATCAAATCCCCTAAGTTAAGAGATTAGTCCCACCAAACTGTCCCACCTACAGTAGCTGCAAACCTCAAGTCCCGGCCTCTGGTACCTCTGACTTATAAGCAAGCTATCACTGGGGATTCCCATGACCTCCTCAACTGTCTGAATAATTTGCTAGAATGACTCCGAGAACTCAAGAAAGCACATTACTTACCAGTTCATGATCAAGTATATTATCAAGAACAGATGAAAGAAAAAAACAAAAACCAGATGAATAGCTGGCCGAAGAGTGTATGTAGAACGTGGGGTCTGAGAAGAGTCCTCAGCACAGGATAGTCTGTCCCCGTGTAAGGTGGAGTTGGGATGCACCACCTTCCTGGAATACGGGTTCAGTTCACCAACCCCAAAGATCATCAAGCCTCCTTAGTTCAAGAGATTTTATAGTGCTTTACCTTTAGCCACTCCCTGCTTCTTGGAGGTCGATGGGTGGGTCTGAAAGTTCCAGTTCTAATCTCTTGGTCTTTCTGGAGAGCAGCCCAATCCTGAAGTTTACTAGGGGCCACACTAAAATCATCTCATTAGCATAAACCCAGGAGTGATCACTGTGCAAGATCAGAGGCTTGTTATGAATAACAAAAGACACTCCTACCACTCAGAAAATTCCAAGAATTTTAGGAGTTCTGTGCAGGAACTAGGTGTAAAAATCAAATGCTTCTTATACCACATTTATTCAACATATCTTTTTGTTGTTTTTAAATATATCGTTTTGATGCACAGGATGTGTAAGCTCCTGTGCTTGGTTTGGGGCAGAGGATGGTGAGCAAAGCATCTGTCCACAGTAAATTCACATTGTAGCAGAGATATCCAGGAAGACAATCCAAAGGATATACTGAGTTAGGAAGGATGAATATAAATTTTTTATTTATACTCATCTTTAGCCATGGGCTTGGGGTATAGGTCAGTTGTAGAGCATGTGCTTAGTATTCAAGAGTCCTGGGTTCCATCCACAGCACTATGAAGAGAGAGGGGGAGGGGGATGTGGGAAAGGGAGAGAGAATTAAAAAAAGAAAAGAAAGAAGAAAATAAATTAGCCAAATTAAAGTAAGGATTCTGGACAATTAAGGATGGTGGCAGAGACATTACAAATAGAATGTTGCCTATACACCAAGATTGGTAGTACCTACCTGCAATCCTAGAGATAGGAGGTGGAGGTGGGAGGATTGCAAATTAGAGGGTAACCTGGGCAACAGAGTGAAATCTTATCTCAAAATAAAATATAAAAAATAAAAAGTGCTGGTGATGTAGCTCAGTGATAGAGCACTTACCTATCATGTACATGCACTTTGCCCTGGGTTCAATCCCCCACCACAAAAATTTGGTAATAATAATAATAATAATAATAATAATGCTAGTGAGTTTCTTTCTCTCTTTCTCTCTCTCTTTCCATATTCATTTATTAGTGCATTATAGTTGTACATAATGATGGAATGAAGTTTCATCCATATCCTAAAAACAGTGAGGAACCTTTATGATTTTTAAACCAGGGAGATGACTTAATCTGATTAATACTAAAGAGATTGCTCTGGCTGCTGTGTATTAGGAATAAAGGTAGGAAAGCACTGGAACTCAGACACCAGTTAGGACTCTGCTAAAGAGAGGACTGAACTAAAGTGATGGAAAGAATGATGAGAACAGACAAATTTGAAGATATTAAGAAGTAGGCTCGGGCTGGGGTTGTAGCTCAGTGGTACAGTGCTTGCCTTGCATGCGTGAGGCGCTGGGTTTGATCCTCAGTACCACATACAAATAAGTAAATAAAATAAAGATATTGTGTCCATCTACAACTAAAAAAAATATTAAAAAAAAAAAAGAAGGTAGGCCCACTGGGTTTGGTGGTGAAAAGCTGTAATCTAAGCAACTCAGGACTCTGAAGCAGGAAGATGGCATATTAAAGGCCAGCCTTGGCAATTTAGGAGAACTTATCTCAAAAAAAGAACTTGTGATATAGTTAACCACTCCCAATCTCCACTCCCACCCTCGTTTTGATCTTTAATACAAAAAACAAAAAACAAACAAACAAAAACAGTAGGCTTAATAGGATTTGGGTAGCCAAGAGTGTGTGTATGCATATGTGGGTGTTTGTTGGGATTCAAAGTGAGGAAAAGATAGAAATGAAGATAGATGCTAACAATGACTCACAGATATGTCAGCAGTATAACAGGGTGAGCTAGGGGTGGGATGGTCTGTACTGGAAGATAATGGCTTAACTGATTTTAGATATGCTGAGATACTATGACTTAGCTTGCTTAATCTTTGTTCAAATTTCTTATACCTTTCTGTATTACAGAGAGTGGGAAACTAAAAACTACGCATTATACTCTTCTACAGATAGATTTTTTTTTTGGCGGAGGATACTGGGGTTTAAATTTAGGGACACTCGACCACTGAGCCACATCCCCAGGCCTATTTTGTATTTTGTTTAAAGACAGGGCCTCACTGAGTTGCTTAGAGCCTTGCTTTTTACTGAGGCTGGTTTTGAATTCACAATCCTCCTGTCTCAACCTCCCAAGACTCTGGGATTACAGGGGTGCCCCACCACACTGGCTAGAGATAGATTTTGAATGTGATTTAGGTTCCTGCAATTACATGCATTAGCATCAGACTGGAATTAAAAACAAAATTGGGCTGGGCATGGTAGAGCATGCCTTTAATCCCAGAAGCTCAGCAGGAAGATCTAGAGTTCAAAGCCAGCCTCAGCAATTTAGTAAGTAGCTTGAGGCCCTAAGTAACTTAGCCACTCTGTCTCTAAGTAAAATATAACTCTGAGGGATGTGGCTCAGAGTTAAGTTCAATACCCAGTACCAAAAAGAAAAAAGAAAGAAACCAAACCTGGCCAGGTACAGTGGTGCATTCCTGTAATTCCAGCAACTCAGAAGGCTGTGTCAGAAGGTTCATAAATTCAAGACCAGTCTCAGCAATTACTAAAGTCATAAGCAATTTAGCAAGACCCTATCTCAAAATCTTAAAAAACAAACTAGGGCTGGGGATGTGGCTCAAGCGGTAGTGCGCTCGCCTGGCATGCATGCGGCCCAGGTTCAATCCTCAGCACCACATACAAACAAAGATGTTGTGTCCGCTGAAAACTAACTAACTAACTAAATAAATAATATTAAAAAAAATTCTCTCTCTCTCTTAAAAAAAAAAAAAAACAACTAAACTAAACAACAATTAAAAAAAAAAATGCCAGATGGAGTGGCACACACCTGTAATTCCAAAGACTCTGGAGGCTGAAGCAGGAGGACAGAAGTTTGAGACCAGCCTCAGCAATTTAACAAGATTCTGCCTAAGAACATAAAGGATTGTGAATGTAGCTCAGTGATAGTATAACAGGGATTCAGTTGATGCTATGATTATATCATTTGTGGCTTTGAAAATTAAAAAGTTTTTTCCCCCAATCTTTTCCCTAAATTTCTCCTCTTTGATCTTCTTTTCCCTAAACTTCTTCCTGATCTCCTTTCTGATCTTCTTTTCCCTAACCTTCTCCTTCCTGATCTCTCTAATCTCATTTTTTCTGAAACACCTCTATAAAGTTCCCATTCCTGTGGAGGTGCAGAATCACAGCTTTGGGACAGGAGTCCCCTGTGTTTCTCCTTTGCTAGCAAAGCAATAAACCTTCTTTCTCCTTTTTTTCAAAACAGTATCCTTGTTATTGGATTGGCACTGGGGACAAGGATGGAGCTTTCAACAACAATAGAATTCTCCTGGGTGGAATCCTCAATACCATAAAAAATAAAATAAGGCAGGGATGCAAGCTTAGTTCAACATACAGAAATCAATAAATGTAATTCATCACCTCAATAGATTTAAAAACAAGAATCACATGATTATATCAATATATACAGAAAAAGCACTTGACAAAACACAACATCCACTCATGTTCAAAACACTAGAAAAACTAGGGATAGTAGGAACATACCTCAACATTGTAAAAGTTATATATGTTAAACCCAGGGCCAACATCATTCTAAATGAAGGAAAATTGAAAGCATTCCCTCTAAAAACTGGAACAAGACAGGGATGCCCTCTTTCACCACTTGTATTCAACATAGTTATTGAACTCTAACCACAGCAAAAGAAGAAAGAAATTAAAGGAGAAAGAATAGGAAAAGAAGAATTCAAACCATCTCTATTTACTGACAACATGATACCATATTTAGAAGACCCAAGGCTGGGGTTGTGGCTCAGTGGTAGAGTGCTTGCCTAGCACTCTTGAGGCCTTTGGTTCCATTCTCAGCACCACATAAAATATGTTCTAAATAAACATTTAGAAGACCCAAAAAAACTCCACCAGAAAACTTCTAGAACTCATAAATGAATTCAGGAAAGTATAAAGATATGAAATTAACACCAATAAATCAATTGCATTCCTGTGCATCAGTGATGAATCAACTGAAAGAGAAATTAGGAAAACTATCCCATTCACAATAGCCTGGTGGGGGGGACATACCTGGTAATCTATCTAACAAAAGAGGTGAAAGACCTCTACAATAAAAACTACAGAACACTAAAGAAAGAAATTGAAGAAGAGGCAGGCAAGGTGGTGCATGCCTGTAATCCAAAGGCTGGGCTCTGGAGGCTGAGGCAGAAGGATCCCAAGTTCAAAGACAACCTCAGCAAAAAGCGAAGCGCTAAGCAACTCAGAGAGATCCTGTCTCTAAATAAAATACAGAATAGGGTTGGGGTGTGGTTCAGTAGTTGAGTGCTCCTGAGTTCGATCCCTGGTACCCCACCCCCAAAAAAAGAAATTGAAGAAGAACTTAGATCCCCCAAGTTCTTGGATAGGCAGAATTAATATTGTGAAAATGGCCATACTATACAGACTTAATCCAAATTCTGTTAAAATTCCAATGAGGTTCTTCATAGAAATAGAAAAAAGCACTCATAAAATTCATTTGGAAAAATAAGAGACCCAGAATAGACAAAGCAATTCTTAGCAAGAAAAGTGAAGCAGGAGGCATCATAATATCGGAACTTAAATTATGCTACAGAGCTGTAGTAACAAAAACAGCATCGCATTGGCACCAAAACAGACATGAATCAATGATACAGAGTAGAAGACATAGAGACAAATCCACGTAAATACAATTATCTCATACTAGACAAAGGTGCTGTAGACATATATTGGAAAAGATAATCTCTTCAACAAATAATACTGGGAAAACTAGAAATCCATATGTAGCAACCCCTATCTCTCACCTTACACAAAACTCACTTTAAAGTGGATCAAGACACCCTGTGCCTGCTCTCCATCATGTTAGCTTAGGAACCAAATTTCTCAACAAGATTCCTAAACTTCAAGATATAAAATCAAGAATCAGTAAATGGGATGGGATCAAACTAAAAAGCTTCTTCATAGCAAAGGAAACAATCAAGACTATAAAGGAAGAGCCTACAGAATGGGAGAAAATCTTTAGCACATGCACCTCAGTTAGAACATTAATCTCAAGGATATATAAAGAACTAAAAAAACTTAAACATAAAAAAACCCCCACAAATAACCCAATCAACAAATGGGCTTAGGAACTGAACAGACACTTCACAGAAGAATAAATATGATTGGTCAGCAAATAAACAAAAAAAATGTTCAACATCTCTAGCAATTATAGAAATGTAAATTAAAACTACGCTAAGATTTCATCTCACTACAGTCAGGATGGCAATTATCAAGAACACAAGTAACAATAAATGTTGGCGAGGATATGGGGAAAAAGGTATACTCATTCATTGTTGGTGGAACTGCAAATTGGTGTAGCAATTCTGGAAAGCAGTATGGAGATTCCTTAGGAAACTTGGAATGGACCCACCATGAGACAGTTATCCCACTCCTTGGCATACACCCAAAGGACTAAAATCAGCATACTGTAGTCAAATCAATGTTTATGGCAGCTCAATTCACAATAGCTAAGCTCTAGAACCAACCTAGGTGCCCTTCAACAGATGAATGGATAAAGACAATATGGCATGTATACACAATGGAACATTACTCAGCCATAAAGAAGAATGAAATTATGGCATTTGCCGGTAAATGGATGGAACTGGAGACTTATCATGCTAGGTGAAATAAGCCAGTCCCCCAAAACCAAAAGCCAAATTTTCTTTCTGATGTGTGGATGCTAACACACAATTAGGGTAGGGGGAATAGAAGTACTTTGGATTCGACAAAGGCGGAAAAAAGGGCAAGGGAGGAAGGATGGGAATAAGAAAGACAGTAGAATGAATCAGACATAACTTTCCTATGTTCATATATGAATACATGACTGGTATAACTCCACATCATGTACAAACACAAGAATGGGAAGTTATACTCCATGTATGTATAATATGTCAAAAACCATTCCTGCATAGCTAAAAAGAACAAGTAAAAATTTAAAAAATAAAATAAGGGTTGGGGGTGTTGCTCAGTGATAAAGTGTCCCTAGGTTCAATGCTAACCAAAAAGAAAGAAAGAAAAAATAAATAAGGACAGAGGCAGGGAATGAGGATCCATTTTTCTTTTCTTTATTTAAAAAAATTTTTTTAGTTGTAGATGAACACAATATCTTTATTTATTTATTTATTTTTATGTGGCATTGAGAATCAAACCCAGTGCCTTACATATGTGAGGCAAGCACTCCACCACTGAGCTACAGCCCCAGCCCCTGGATCCCTTTTCTTTCTTTTTTTTCCTTTTTGTGGTACTGGGGTTTGAACCCAAGGCTTTGTGCATGCAAGGCAAGCACTCTACCAACTAAGCTATATCCCCAGCCTCTGGATCCCTTTTCTTATTGTGCATCATAGCAGGGTTGAGATAGTTCTAGAGGCCAACTGGTAACATTCCAATTTGGAAAGTGTCCTCCAAAGATGGAGAGAGCAATAGAGTCTCTTGGCAGTCCTTCCTGGAAGCTGGGTGTGTCTCTTTAACTTTTGTCTCTTAAATGACACTGCCCTCTGTAAAGATGTGCTATAGCATATTCAGATCTGGGGTTCAGAAGATAGAAGCAGATTAGACTGAGGTATAGAAAAGGGAGAAACAAACCAAGAGACAACACATGAAGACACGGGAGTGGATTAATGAGAGCACAGTAAAAATAGAGGTGGAGGTCTGTCGATGTAGCTCAGAGGAAGCATGTGCTCAGCATGCACCAGGCCTGTGGTTCAGTTTCCAGAACAAGAAAGAAGAATGGGGAAGGGAGGGAGGGAAGAGGGAAGGAAGAAAGGCAGGAAGGAAATCTGGCTGGGGCCAAAGCCTCGAGAATTATGAAAATTTAAGACTAAACATAAGAAGTTCCAGGCACAGTGGCACATGCCAGCTCCTTGGGAGACAGAGGATGAAGGATCAAGTTTTTGTATCAGCCTCGGCAATTTACTGAAACTCTATCTCAAAATGAAAAATAAAAAGGGCTAGGGATGTAGCTCAGTGGTAGAGCAACCCTGGGTTCAATTTCCAGTGCCACAATTTTTTTTTTTTTTAAATAAAAAGAAATGTAAAAAAGCACACTAGTGAGGTGTGAAGAGGAAAACAAGGA
This sequence comes from Marmota flaviventris, assembly GCF_047511675.1. Lineage (NCBI taxonomy): Eukaryota > Metazoa > Chordata > Mammalia > Rodentia > Sciuridae > Marmota > Marmota flaviventris. The sequence continues at coordinate 128,610,790 of NC_092500.1, read as the reverse complement.
ATGTGGTATCACAGATGCCAAAGGAAGGGATCATTTCAAGAAGCAGGGACTGGTCAGCAGTCCTAATGCTAAAGAAAATATGACTGAAATGTGTCTACAATATTGAGCAACAAAGAGGTCTTTGTGTGACAGCTTTTCTTAGAATTGTGAAAGAGGTGAGTTAGATTTCAGGGAAAGGGCAAAATATAAATATTTCCTGTTTGGCATTTAACCCTGGTCTGTTGAAAAAATTCATTCAACATGCTGATGGACTAAAAATGACAGAATATTTTTGGCCTTTCCTCCAATTAAGAGGCAGAGCCTAAAAACCATAGAGAGGGCTGGGGATGTGGCTTAGTGGTCGAATGCTTGCCTGGCATGTGTAAGGCCCTGAGTTTGATTCCCAGTACTGCCTAAATAAATAAATAAATAAAAATGACAAAGAAAGCAAAATAAAAAAGAGGTAGAATCTACTTTTCCTCCTCTTAATTTGGAATTGACCTTGTAAATTATTTTGGCCCACAGAACTGAGGTTGACCCTTAAGAGATCTGTAATTTCTTTATATGCTCCTTGAGTGCTTCCCTCAAACCAAGGCCATGTTGTCAGAAGCCCAAGTGAGTCACATGGAGATACTACAAGGAAGAGAACCAAGGCTTCGGCCCACAAGCCCCATGGAGATCCCTATTGGTCACCAGCACCAATTAGCCATTTGAATGTAGCCATCTGGTATCTTTTAGTCATCCCTGCAGCTCAGCCAACACCATGTCTCCTCCACACAAAACTGTGGACAATAATGAATTGTTGTTTTACACCAGGTGCTGTGGCTCATGCCTGTAATCTCAGTGATTCAGGAGGCTGAGGCAGGAGGATTGCAAGTTTCAGGCCAGCCCCAACAATTTAGCAAAGCCCTCAGCAACTTACTGAGCCCCTGTCTCAAAATAAAAATAAAAAGGTCTGGGGATATGGCTCAATTGTAAAGTACTCTTGGGTTCAATCCCTAGTACAAAAAACAAAAATTAAACAAACAAAAATGTTGTTTTAAATCAATCAATGAATTGAGTATAGTTTATTAAATAGCACTTTTAAGGGAAGTGGAGAGAAGGACCTTCAAGTAGAAAGAGACCAAAGATTCATGATAGGCAATCAGTAGTATTTGAAAGAGCAGCATTGTATTCTGCCCATCACTATTCTCAGGATATCTCTACCAGTTGCCTTCAATCATGCCAGAAAATAGAAAGATACGGGAGACCACATAAAACAACAAACAAATTCCAATTTCCCCATGATGGGATTCAGTCCCAACCCTTATTAATCATCTAATCCATCATTCTGTCTCTAGAAATTTATCAATGCCAAGGCACTGGAGTAGCAGTCTTCCACAAAAAAAAAAAAAAAAAAAAGAAGAAGAAAACAAAAGAATTTTCATAGTCTTCCTTAGAAAATGTAAGCAATACAAAGGCAAAATAAATGTTGTTTTATTTCTGCATATTTCAAATACTTATAACAGTATAAACAGTTCTCCACATTTGTTAAACGAATAAAGGAATTTAATTATTTGTAGTCATCATTAGGAAAGTCACTACAAGATATAACTGAAACTAAGCTCCAGAATAAATGTTTCCTTCCATTCTTTCTTTCTTCCTTTTAAAATACTTTTCTTTTCTTTCTTTTTTAAATGGTGCTAGGGTTTGAGCCCCAGGTCTCATGCCTGCCTGCAAGGCAACTGCTCTATCACTAAGCTGCATCCTTTGCTCCCATTCTTTTTCTCCCTCTCTCTCTTTTTTCCTTCTTTCTCCCTCTTTTTTCCTTTCCCCCTTCTTCCTTCTTGTCTGTCACTTCTCCCTTATCTCTCCTTTCTTTGAATTTCTTTCCTTCCTTTTCTCTCTGCTTTCCAAAGAGGGTACTAACTTTAGAAAGAAGCATGTAATTTTTTGCAGGGTGGAGGGTACTGGAGATTGAACTCAGGGTCACTCAACCACTGAGCCACATCTCCAGTCCTATTTTGTATTTTATTTAAAGACAGGGTCTTTACCGAATTGCTTAGTGTCTTGCTATTGCTGAGGCTGGCTTTGAACCAGTGATATTCCTGTCTTAGCCTCAGAATCTCTGGGATTACAGGCATGTGCCACCGTGCCCGGCAAAAAAGAAAAATATAATTTGTATGGCATAATCATACTTAGTTTTTAGGTAGCATAGCTAAGTATATTGTAAATGTTCCATAAACACTGGGTATTATTAGGGTTGGGTGTGTAGCTCAGTGGCAAATCACTTACCTAGTTGGTATGAGGCTTTGGGTTTAATCCCAGCACCATGAAACAACAACAACAAAAAACAAACCACTGGGCTGGAGTATAGAGTTGGTAGAGTATTTGCCTTGCAAGCACAAGGCCCTGGGTTCAGTCCCCAGCACCACAAACAAAAAACCCAAACTTTTTAGTTATTATGACTAACTAGTTTGATTAATAGCTGATATATTATAATAACTAATATATAATATTTCATATTTATTAGCTATTTTTGAAAGTATTTTTCTTTAGTTGTAGATGGACACAGTGACTTTATTTTATTTATTCATTTTTAAGTGGTGCTGAGGATCAAACCCAGAGCCTCACATGTCCTAGGCGAGCACTCTACCTCTGAGCCATAACCTCTGCCCTAGATATTTGTTTTTCTTTTATTTATTTGTCTCACTGTGTTGCCTACTCTGGCCTCAAAATCCTGGGCTTAAGTGATCCTTCTGCCTCAACATCCCTGGTATATAGGCATGTGCCACTGCACCCAGCTTATAGTATTTCATATTAATATATTTATTGATACTATAGTTTTATTTATTTATTTTTTAATTTTTAATATTTATTCTTTAGTTTTCGGCGGACACAACATCTTTGTTTGTATGTGGTGCTGAGGATTGAACCCGGGCGGCACGCATGCCAGGCGAGCACATCCACCACTTGAGCCACATCCCCAGCCCAATACTATAGTTTTAAATATGCAAATTTGTATACTTTCATATAGTTTCAAAATACATATTGAACAGTATTGTATAACTACAATGTGCATTTTATCTATTATATAGACATTTATATACTAATTATTCACCTCAAAATTTAGCATCTTATTCTCAGCATCTTTAAAGAAAATGTGGTATATATACACAATGGAATATTACTCAGCAATAAAAGAGAATAAAATCATGGCATTTGCAGGTAAATGGATGGAGCTGGAGAATATATAATGCTAAGTGAAGTTAGCCAATCTCAAAAAACCAAATGTCGGGTGTTTTCTCTGATATAAAGAGGCTGATTTATTATGGGGTTGGGAGGGGAAGGATTAGATTCAGTATGGGAGGATCAGATGAACTCTAGATAGGGCAAAGGGGTGAGAGGGGAAGGGAGGGGACATGGGGGTAAAAAAGATGGTGGAATGAGATAGATATCATTACCCTAAGTACATTATGAAGACACAAATGGTGTGAATATACTTTGTATATAGCCAGAGATATAAAAACTTGTGTTCTACATGTGTAATATGAATTGTAATGCATTCTGCTGTCATATATAACAAATTTAAAAAATTTAGCACCTTAAAGCAGCAATAATTTATTTTCCCCAAATGTATGTTATTATGAATCCAAGCACAGCCTATGCCATACTTGTGGCTCAGGGTATCTTACAAAGGCTGTAATCAAGGTGTTGGCTGGGGTTGCAGACATCTCAAGGCCCAACCAACTGACAGTAGATTCACTTCCAAGTTTACTCATGGCTTTTGGCAGGCCTGAGGTTCCTAACTGTTGGCTAGAGACCTCAGTTCCTGGCCATGTAGGCATCTCTCTAAAGTGGCTCACTGCCCGGCAACAAGTTTTGTTCAGAGCAAACAAGCAAGCAAGAGAGGGAGAGCACCAAAGACAGAAGCCAGAGTCTTTGTGTAACCTAACCTTAGAAGTGACATCCTATCACTTCTGCTGTATTCTGTTTGCCAGTAGTCCCCAAATCCAGTCCACTATCAAAGAGAGTATTTCACAAAGGGGAGAGAATGAAAACAGGGAACACTGGGGGCCATCTTGGAGGCTGCCTAGCACATATAGTATTAAAAAAAAAAAAAAAATATATATATATATATATATATATATATATATATATATATATATATATATATATAAATGGGCTGATATAACTTTATTACCTATTATTATTTATTAATAGTTTTAGGTACACTGAACTTTCCTGGGATTTTTTTCATATTTTCAAATTCTAGCTTCTCTATCTGGTTTTTCTTGGGGGCAGAGTGTGGAGTGGAGATGAAAAGATAGGGACTTCCCTTTCTTAAATTAATTTCTAATATTTGTCCTATTTTGTCTATAGCCAGTCTTATTGGGGCTTTTAAAGTTTTTGTTGTTGCTGCTGATGGTTCTGTTTCAGGAACTGTAACAGAATCCTGAATCTAGATCAAACATTTTACATTTGCACAATCAAGTGAGAATGGATGTAATAGTGCAAGACTGACCAACAGTGCCATCAGAAAATTTACACAAAGCAAAATGATAATCCCAGTCCATTGGAGCCTGGGGTGTGCCAGGCAATTCCTCTACCACTGAACTACATCTATAGCTCTTTTAAAATTTTATTTTGAGACAGGGCCTCACTAAGTTGCTGAGGCTGATCTTGAACTGCTATCCTCTTGCTTCTTGAGTAGCTGAGATTATAGGTGTGATCCACCATACCTTGTACCTATTTTCTTTTGCGCTATTACCTTCAGATCACTTTAATACACTGCTTACTCGTTCCACTTGCAACAGTTCCCTGTGTACTCTCAAATTGCTTACTTTACTAAAACTTTATCCTGTACCCCCTTTCTATTTAACTAAGTTTTTGAATGTTTATACTTCAGAAATGGAAATTTACTGTTTCAAGTCTTCATCTCCACTCAATTCCAGTGACTATATTTTAGTTCTCATATGTTAACCATTATGTCAGCTGGTAATGGGTAAGACTTAAACTCTGCCATTAAGGAACTTACAGATGAATAGAAATTAAAGATATGTAAAAGAGTTTAATTAAAGATGATCCTGAGATTATAAAAACAAACAAAGGACTCAGTAGAGGGAATGATTAACTCTTTAGGAGCAGGGGAATCAGGAAAGGTTTTGGGGAGGAGATAACATCTAGGCTGGATTTTGAAGGAGAAACAATTTTCTCTAGCCCTGGTTTTCTGAGAACATATGCCCTACTGGCATCTAAGTCCTTATTTTGCATTTGGCTGTTACTATTTCTTTGCTTCATCTCTCTACACATACTGCTCCCTCTACTCCTCCCCCACCTCATACAACCCTCCCCTCGTATTTTTGCTTCCTTTTATGGGAATTTTTTTTTTGTGTTAGCCCCTGGATTTAATTTAGTTGGATTGGAGTGTAGTAATGTTTCTGTACATTTGCCCAGAGGCCTTCAGCTAATGGGTGTATTCTTTATAGGCTAATAAACAGATGAATAAAGCCAGCCTGCTGTCTCTCATCTCTGTCTCCCTTGTTTTTCTTTGCATTTTACCCATTTTCCACAGAACTTAAAAAAAAAAAGTTTTCTGGGTAACTCAAACATAAATTGCCTTTATTTTTTAAAATTTTTTAAGTTTTATTAATTTTTTTTTAAATACACGACAGCGGAATGCATTACCATAGATTGCCTTTATTAAGTCACTTCTACACCTGCCAGTCAGTTCCACAGAGGGCTTTTCTTTTACTGGAAATGTGTTCTCTTCGCACAGAAGATGTAGACTATGTGGAATGGGAATATGGACTATTGCCCAAGGAGTTCATCCCAAGTCATAGAGAGCCTCCGAAAATTATAGGCTTATATCTCTAGATGGCATTTTCTCATTTCTGGCCATTGACTTTGACTTGATGTAATTAAATGATAAGCTGATGGTGTAATACAACGGAGCTGACCAGATCACTCTGACAGAAGTAAATCTGAGGCTCTTATGAGCTTGAACATCCAAGCTTGGACTTCGAAAACAAATGGGGAATTGTGTTAGAAGAAAGGGAACACCGTCACAGTGACCAGGAAGAAATTAACTAAACTAAATTACCCTGAACAAACTGGATATTCTTTTTTTGTTGTTGTTTTTTGTTATTATTATTATTATTTTTTAGATTGGAGGAATCCGGGGATTGAACCCAAGGGCATTTAACCACTGAGCAACATCCCCAGCCCTTTCTATTTTTTTAATTTTGAGAGACAGAGTCTCACTAAGTTGCTGAGGCTCATCTGGAAGTTGAGATCCTTCTGAGTCACTGGTATTACAGATGTGTGCCACTGTGTATCCCAAACTGGGATATTTTTTTTGTGTGTGTGGCAGTACTGAAGATTGAACCCAGGATCTTACACACTGAGCTACATCCCAGCCCTTTTTATTTTTAGTTTTAGACAGGGTCTTGCTAAGTTGCCCAGGCTGGCCTTGAATCTGGAATCCTCCTGCCTCAGCCTCCAGAGTCCCTGGGATTACAGACGTGTACCACTGTGCCTGGCAACAAACTGGATTCTTGGAAGTCTATAAAGCCCCCAAACATATAGCTGTTCTGATTTTCTGTATCTCCCTGCCTTCTAAGGTGCTGCTTTCCTCCCTCATCCCTTTCCTTTGGCCTTGCTCTGAACATTCTGTTCTCATTTTCACTGCCCTAGCTTTCAGACTTCCTCCTAAGACCCCAGGAGATGGTCCCCTCCTACTGCCTGGGGAGGCTTTCCTAAACTATAGTCTTTAGCTAGGCCAGCACATTGAGGTCATTGCTCTCCCTGCCAAACGATTGGCCTGAGTTCAGTTTCCCCATCTGTCTAAGCTTTATGGAAAACATGATTGTTGCTCTAGGCTCTCTAGTCTATGTCGTCTTAGCTTTGCTTTGCATCCGCTTTTTTTCCCCCCTCACACCCCCTACCTCAACCTTTTCTCTCCCTCTCTTCAAACTATAATCACATCTGTTTTCTAGCCTCTGCCCCCTCACTATGGACCAGATGGAAGAAGGGCAAGTTCTGGGTCAAGCAGATCAGGAAGAGCTGGGTTTTCTTTTTTGTTGTGTTGTTGTTTGTTTGTTATTTTAATATTTATTTTTTAGTTGTAGTTGGACACAATACCTTTATTTTATTTATTTATATTTATGTAGTGTTGAGGATTGAATCCAGGTCCTTGCACATTCTAGTCTGGTGCTCTACCACTGAGCCATGAACCCAGCCCAAGAGTTGGGTTTCGTACTCATATTTGTTCTGGGAACTGACCAGAATCCATGTATCTCAGAGATGCAACACTTACACCTCCCTCAGCGGGGCCAGAGGTGATTATGGCGTGCAATTTGCTTATTTCTGACTATTTTCATTGCTTTCTCTACCTCCTTTCTCCTTTCTAACCAAGCACCTACCTTCCTTTCTTCTTTCCATCATTTATTTTTTCTTCTAGTCTGTAATTTATTCGTCTATTTGATCTCTATCTACAGTCTAATTTATCTTATCAGGGTGCTATATAACATACACTACAGGAGCTAGCAGGTGACTTGAAATTGAGGATATTTCTATTGCACAAAAGCCAAACATTCCACAACCTTAAGTTTCTGTAACTCAAGTCCACTTCTTCCAATGTGGAAATATTTTAGTGGTTTAACCATGTTCTCTATGAAGGAGAGCAAATACAAAATCTTTTTAAAATTCCTGGATCAGAGAGAATGTTGTCAGCATATTATATGATCTGAGAAAAAATACTGATAGAAAATAAGTAGAATGAACTTGACTCCCAATTTTCTTTAGGCTTCTTAAGGCATTTTGTTTTTTAAATTTCAGAAACTAAGATTCTTAGCACAAGTCTAAACAAAGTCAAAGACAAAATAAGACTGGCTCCTCTCATGGAGCTCCTCCACATTTGAAAAGGATTTGGACAGTTCTGAATGCTTCAACTTTTTATAACTCCAAGATAGCCAGACTTTCTCTTGGACAAACCTCACGTGGTGTCTGTTTTTGCTTGGATGTGAGAATAAATAGGATATCCCCAAAGGGAAAAACAAGAGCCTGTATGTGTGAGTCAAGAAAGAGGCAAAGAAGAAAAAGAAGTACAGAGATACAAAGGAATGTGCTGAAGAGATGAATATTAAAAACACACACACATACATATACCCAAACACAAAAAAAGAAAGAAAAACATATAAAACAAATAAAAAAGAATAGAGTTGAGTGTTGTGGTGCACACTTATAATTCCGATAATTTGGGAGACTGAGGTAGGAGGATCACAAGTTTGAAGCCAGCCTCAGGACCTTAGAGAGCCTCTGTCTCAAAGTAAAATAATAAAGGTTGAGGATGTGACTCAGTGGTGGGGGGCTTCTGGGTTCAATCCCCAGTACCAACAAGTAAATAAATAATAAAAAAGAAAAAAGAGAGGAATGGAGGAATGATTCAAATATGGAAGAAAGAGACACAGAAATAAAGTCTGCTAATGTGCAATAAAACACCCCAAGAATGAGAGGGGACTATTAAGGTAAAAAGGAACCCACAGAGTAAAGGAAGATTGGGCCAGACAGTAAGAGGGAAAATAAGCGGATGGAAGAGGCATACATGAGTGTGGGCCAACTCTTCTAGGGAGCAGCAAGATCTCTCACCAGTGTGGTCATAACCTTTGGAATGAGGGTGTGAGTGACTACAAATTCCCTTCTCCCTTCTCATTCCAGCCTTATTGTAACACTGCATTCTGGGCCTCTAGCCTGGCTTTCTCTCTCTCCTTTTCCCTCTCCCTCATCTCATTGTTTCAGACTAGGCCAAATCTGAAGTCCTTCCCAGGGCGTGGCTCTGTTCATCTTACTCTCCAGCCAAAGTAGAACAGTGTGAGGACAGAGACACAGCCGCCAAAGGACTCAGTGGAGAGAGCAGAGAGCGGAGCACCATAGACAGTGAGTTGTTCCATTATAAAACTCTGTATAGACAGAGGGATTGTGTGTGCATTGTGTGTGTATGCATGTGTGTGTGTGTGTGTGTGTGTGTGTGTACTGAAAGGCTGTAGAGGGGAAGTGGGGAATGCTGCTGAACTTAGAATTGAGCAGACTCCCAAATTATCATGGAATTCCAAAAAGAGGAGTAACCAGGATGAGCAGATGACACAAAGAAGACAGAGATATACAAAAAGAAGCTTAGATATTAGGGGTGAAAAAGACCATGGGGTTTGGCAAAGAATGGACTATTTAGAGTACAAAAATTCCTCTGAAAATTGGATGCAGTGTCGCGCATCTACAAATCCAGTTACTTGGGAAGCTGAAGCAGGAGGAGTGGTTAAGCCCAGGAGTTTGAGGCTAGACTAGGCAACGTAGAGAGACTTAGTCTTAAAGAAAAAGAAAAAGAAATTCTGCTAATTTGGTAGAAAAGAGTAGTAAGAGGGACTAATAGTAAATTACCAAAGAACAGATCAGATTTGAGGGAGAAATAAATGTTGTGGGAAAGATAATAAAAGAGAGAAAGGGTTTGAGTCAAAGAGAAACCAAGAAAGCTCCTGGGAAGACAAGAAACCAGCTACTGAGGTACCTTTTCCTGGGGCAAAATGTCAGTGTGTCCCTGAGCATCACCCTCTCTACTCTTCCCACTACCCCACCAGATATGCTGCTCTTTGGCCCCAAAGCGCTGCTGTTTCTCACTGCACTCATCATCACATCTGGTGAGTCCCTATTTTTATTCTTCTCTCCCCAATATGTCAGCTTCCTAGCTCTATCTATATGAGGAGCTGTGTTTTAGAAGGTGGAATGGGCCAAGATTAAAGGGGATTGAGAGGAGACATGCCTGACATTGAGTTCTAGAACTGCTTTAAATTAAAGAGAAGGAAACAACAGATTTTGTGTCAAATTAGAAAGGGCAGGAATGTGACCAGAGAAGACCTTCCACTGGGAAAAGATAGCCTGAACCTAGGAAACTAGGGTGAAATTATGATGCACACACTTGCTTATTACCATTAAAAGGGAGTCACACACAAATATACAAGTAAACAAACACCTGAAGAAAAAGAAGCTAATATACAAATATATACACAAATGTATAGAGACTATATAATAAGAAAATGAACAAGATTTAAATCCTGAAGAAAACTGGTGGGAATGTATACACTGATACCTAACATCTGCATGAACAGTTATATAAATATATTCACATGCATGCAAGAAACAGATAGACACCTACACTCAAAAGAAAAAACGATCTTCACAGATTTTCGCAGAATCTAGCTAAATGATTGGTCCCAAAAAGTAACCCTGGACTTTAAAGAAATACCATTCTATTTCCCCCCCTTATTCTACCAGATAGAGACTGAGAAAGTAATTTTTCTGCCTTGTTCAATAGGGTGCCAATGGAAGGCTGTGGGGCTAGAAAGGCTGCTGGACCCCCTTGTGCAAAAGAACCCTTCCTGGCTGGGCATGAAGAAAAGAGAACATTCTGATTCAGGGCATTTTCTCAGGAACTTGCCTTTCTAGATTGTTTCTATTTCTATAAGTTTTGTGCATAGCACTAGTAGTCTGAGCAATTTTGTGTTGAGCTTATGGGAATAAATTAAAGATCATACTCAACCATTTCTACATCGTGTTCTGGTTCACTTCATGAAAGCCTTATGGGGCATACAGTGGGAGTCATTCATATCTCCTTTCTTCTTCCTTCCTGCAGAATGGATAACTCTGGGGGTCGATGGTCAACGAGGAGGTAGGTGAAGCCTTGAATATGGGCTGTATTGGGGTTTTTATCAGGATAATATAGATGAACAGTTAAAGAATCTGATGTAATCCCAGCAGCTCAGGAGACTGAGGCAGGAGGATCGCAAGGTCAAAGTCAGCCTCAGCAATTTAGCGAGGTCCTAAGCAAGTTAGTGAGACCTTGTCTCAAAATAAAAAATAAAAGGGCTGGGTATGTGGCTAAGTGGTTAAGAACCCCTGGGTTCAATCCCCAGTACCAGGAAAAAAAAAAAAAAAAGAATCTGTCCTGGGGGGGAAAAATGCATTGCCAAGGCATAAGAAACAGGATCTAATTCACCAACTTCCACAATCTTATAATCTTATTCATAAAAACCTTATTTTTTCCCACTACTGAAACATCTTTCCCAATAACTTTTCTATGCCCATCTCTTCTCTTTCCTTTCCACTCTCCTCTACAGATCTCTTATCTAACTCAAGAAAGTACTCATTACCCTTCAATCCTTGTGGAAAACATTATTATTATTATTTATTTTATTTTATTTTTTGCTCTGAGGGTTGAATCCAGGGTGCTTTACCATTGAGCTACATCCCAGCCCTTTTCATTATTTATTTATTTGATTTTATTTTTTGAAACAGGGTCTTGCTAAATTGCTGAGGCTGGCCTGGAACTTAACGATTAATTTTTTTTATTTTAAGACAGGATCTCACTAAATTGCTTAGGGCGTCATGAAATTGCTGAGGCTGATCTTGAACTCAATCCTCCTGCCTTAGCCTCCTGAGTCACTAGGATTACAGTTCTGTGACACCAGGCCCAGCAAGAAAACATTCTCTTTTTTATTTTCCAGAGCTGGGGATTGAACCCAGGTCCTTATACATGCTAGACAAGTGCTCTAGCACTGACCTACATCCCTAGGTCTACTTTTTTGTTTGTTACTTTTTGTTTGTTTGTTTGTTTATAATTTGGGGAGGATATTTATTTATTTATGTGGCACTGGGAATTGAATCAGAGCCTTGAGCCTGCTACATGAGCATTCTATCACTGAGCTACACCCACAGCCCCCAGAAAGCATTATTCTATCCACATAATAGTGGAAAAACTAAAATGCAAAAACAGGGCAAGAAGTCTTTGCAGTTCTATGGTGAAAATGTGGCACAACTGGACAGGACTCAAAAGTTTTGGTTCCTAAAGGACTCTTCCTTCAATCTGATTAAGGAAACTCCACCCTGCCTCAAAGCTTTTGACATGATTCTAATTTATCACCTTATTTTTCCCAGCCCATGAGGGCTAGAGAATAGAACACTGAAATATATAGTCTACCAATGAGTCATAAAATCAATTTAGTGGGTCACAACTGGTATTTTTTTTAACAACTTAAGGTAAACTAAATGTATCAGAATTTATTATTTGTGTTTTGTAAGAGTAAAGCATTATTTTACAAAAGTTGTTTCAGGTTTACATTTTTGTATACAGGGCCCATATAATATATATTTCTTGCTGAAAGTACTGGTACTGAAGATAAAAATATAGAAATAAACTTTTTTCCTTTTATTGGTAAAAATATCTGAGTCGCTAAGTTTTTGAATGAGATAGCACTAGTAAAATTAAAACTCTGAGTCGATTTCTCTAGGGTGATAAGGACCAGTCCTGTCTTATGACTTTAGGATTCTTTTCTAACATAAAAAGTATAAGTTATGATGAAAATTTCTAAGGATTCCTTTTCAGAGAACTTCATGAAACCTAGAGTAAGGATTTCACAGTGGTAGCTCATGAAAAAGTTGGTTTAACTGCAATAAATACAGAAAAGCAGTACTCTGCCCTGAAAACCAAAGGACAGACCATGCTCTTAAACTCTTCCCTCCGGTGGCTTCACTCTGTTTATGTGTGTGTCTGGACTGGAATGTAGAGAAGCCTCTGGAGAAAGGGAGAAAGTGGGTTGAAACTGGGCTCCACCTTTGAGAGGCTCCATCTGCCTCTCATAATCTCTAGAATGATGTGGGTTAGTGATAATATTTCAAATATCCTGTGATAGCTGGGCCCAGTGGTGCATACATATAATCCAAGAAACTGGATAGATTGAGGCAGGAGGATGCAAGTTTGAGGACAGTCTAGTCTCAGCAATTTAGCAAGACCCTGTCTCAAAATAAAAAATAAAAAGGACTGGGGATGGAGCTCTGTGGTAGAGAGCCTCTGGGATAAATCCCTAGTACCAAGACGAAAAAAAAGAAAAGAAAAAATCCTGTATTATTGGAACAGACATGGATTCCTTTTATCAAAATTTGTTCTGAAAGAAGAAAGCTTTTTCTGAATGTTAACAAGGCTCACGGCTGAGGGTGTAGCTCAGGGATAGAGTGCTTGCCTAGCTTATGAGAGATCCTGTTCAATACTTAGCAACAGGCACAAAAAAAGATGCTTATCAGATCAGATGAATTTCTATCTGTTTTATCTGGAGTTTACAGAAAAAAAGAATGAGATAACCAGAAGAAATGCTTACGAAATGCTTTATTTGTATTTTTCATCCTTACAATTATCAATAACTCTGACGTGCTTTGTTAAAACAAACAAACAACAACAACAACAAAAAAACACATTGATTCTTCTGGATATGGTGGTGTATGCCTATAATCCTAGACACTCCCAAGCCTGAGACAGGAGGATTGCAAATTCAAGGCCAGCCTGGGCAACTGTGAGACCCTGGTCTTAAAATAAGAAACTAAAAAGAACTGGGGATGTAGGTCAATGGGAAATCTTCCCTGGGTGCAATCCCCAGTACCAAAAAAAAAAAAAAAAAAAAAAATTAAATTAAATTAAAAAGTCAAAGCAAACTTTGTGAATTTGCTGACCTCTAGTGGACAGAATAGATTATGACTATGAACTAGTCAATCAATTCCAGATGGAACATTTGCTAAATACAGTATTTAAAAGTTATTTGCCAAGGGCTGGGATTGTGGCTCAGAGCAGTGGTAGAGCGCTTGTCTAGCATGTTCTAGGCATTGGGTTTGATCCTCGGCACGACGTAAAAATGGCTAAATAAAATAAAGGTATAAAAAATGTGGTATCTGCTTTAAAAAAAAAAAAGTTATTTGCCAAGATGGCAGATTTTAGATGCTCTCTTCTCCCTCTCTCTCCCCACCACATACACACCTACACAGTAACTATGTAAGAATATAGACATAATTAATTTGCTTGACTGTAGTATTATTTCACTTTGTGAATATATATCAAAAACATTGTGGGGCTGGGGCTGGGGCTCAATGGTAGAGTACTTACCTGGCACATGTGAGGCACTGAGTTCCATCCTCAGCACCACATAATAAATAAATAAATAAATAAATGTATTAAAAACACATAATTTGTACACTTAATACAAATATATACATTTAAAAACAAAGCAAAGGGCTGGATTGGGGCTCAGTGGTAGAGTGCTTGCCTAGCATGTGTGAGGCACTGGGTTTAAATCTCATCACCACATATAAATAAAAAATAAAGGTCCATTGACATCTAAAAAAAAGCAAAATGTTGGGCTTGGGGTATGGTTCGTGGTAGAGCCCTTGTCTAGCATGAATGATAATAAATGAAAATCTTAAATTGGGCATGGTGGTCCATGCTTATAATCCCAGCTACTCAGGAGACTGAAGCAGAAAGATTGAAAGTTCAGGTGAGGCCAGCCTCTGCAACTTGGCGAGATCTTCTGTCTCAAAATAAAAAGTAAAAAGGGCTGGGGATGTTGCTCAGTGATAGAACACCTTTGGATTTATTCCCAGAAAAAAGGAAGAAGAAAGTTAATTTAAAAATGAGACAAATGAACATTGCCTTGCACATATGAGGCACTGGGTTCGATCCTCAGCACCACATGAAAATAAATATTGTGTCCATATAAAAAAAGATCTTTTTTTTTTTTAAATGAAACATTAGAACTGCTTTTTTGGTTGCTGTTTTTTGTTTTTTTGCTTTTAATGTAAAGACAGTAGGCTAAGAACATAGTTCAGAGGTAAAATATGTATTTAGCATGTACAAGGCTCTATGTTCAATCTACAACACCAAATAATAAGAATAATAGAAAAGACAATTTGTTTTTAAAAGCACTATTATTTAAAATCCCAGATATAGTTTTCTCAGTATTTCCTAATAGAATCCACCCAAAGATCTGGACCATTTTTATTTCCTCTCTTCCTGCCTTTAATTTTCCGATGATCAAATGCAAAGAGTTGTCTACTAACATTGGCATCCCCCACCCCCTCTCTCATTTCTGAGCATCAGAAAATCATCACCATCACCTTTTGTAGGCACTCTGTATAATAGCATTATCAGCAAATTCATATCAAAATTATAAATGTTGGGCTGGAGGTATAGCTTAGTGGTAGAATTTGTGCTTAGCAAAGAGATCATCAATCCATTGTAATTATTATAGGCAGATAAAGAAAAACAATTTGGGGGATACTTAACCATGTACTGGTGTTGTGCTTGATAATGTCATTTATTGGAAGTGCAAATGTAGAGGGGGCCAGAGAGTGCTCAGAAAATGTTTTCTGATTTTCTTTCAGATGATGTGACTCCAGAAACATTCACAGAAGATCCCAGTAAGCTATCCACCCCCACTGTTTTTTTGTTTTGGTTCGTTTTGTTTTTTTGTTTTGGTTGGTTTTTTTTTTTTTTTTTTTTGTTTTTGTTTTGTTGTAACTTTCTTGCTATCATATTGGGAATACAAGGATTGAGGATAATGTCTGACCAAAAAACAAATAAACAAAAACAAAAACAAACAAAAAACTTGGTGGGCATTGTGTGCTCACCCAGACCAGAGTTCTCTTGTCTTTTTTTTTTTTTTTTTGGTGCCCAGATTGAACCCAGGGGTACTCATCCATTGAGCCCCTAGCCCCAGCCCTATTTTGTATTTTATTTAGAGACAGGGTCTCACTGAGTTGAGTTGCTTAGCTCCTCACTGTTGCTGAGGCTGGCTTTTGAACTCACAATCATCCTGCCTCAGCCTCTCACAATTCTCCTGCCTCAGCTTCTCAAGCTGCTGGGATTACAGGTATACACCACTGTGCCTGGCTCTTGCCTATCTTAGAAGCCACCATTGGGAGGGTGGAGGATGGGAAAGGCAGCGGAGCACAACAGACACTAGTATGGCAATTTGTAAATCAATGGATGTGAAACTGATGTGATTCTGCAATCTGTGTATGGGGTGAAGGTGGGAGTTCATAACCCACTTGAATCAAAGTGTGGAATATGATATGTCAAGAAATTTGTAATGTTTTGAACAACCCACAATAAAAATTAAAAAAATTAAAAAAAAAAAAATAAACCCTAAAAAAAAAAAAAAAAAAAAAAAAAAGAAGCCACCATTGCAGTAAAAATATTCAGTCTTATTACCTCTTCCATTTCTTTCTTTACCCAAGAGTCCACATGCCCTCATTTTTATCCTTCTCATCACCTTTTAGATAATCATCCCCTTTATCCTGCTTCTGGTAGATACTTTTTTCACCTGCATTTTTCATTCCCTGTTTTGTACCTTTGCAGATCTGGTGAATGAACCTTCAACAGATGAAACTGGTAAGTTTCACTGAAGTTCTTAAAAAAGGCATGATCTGCCAGGAGTGTAATCCCACATGCCTGTAATCCTAGCTACTAAGGAGGCTGAGGCAGGAGGATAGAAAGTTTGAGATCAGCCTTACCAACTTAGACCCTTAACAACAACAACAAAAAAGACTGGGGATGCTGCTTTGTGGTAAAGTACCTGGGTCCAGTCCCCAGTACCAAAAGAAGAAGAAGAGAAAGAAAGCTCTGATTCATGATGTTGTTAAAAATATTCCAGATCTTGAACGGATCTTGAATTCTTGAATTAATGCTACATTTTAAGCTCTAAATAAAGGGGTTGTGGGAGTGTTGTTCAGTGACCATGGGATAAGAGAGGTCGATAGTCCTTTAAAAAGTGGAACAAAGTGAACTAATAGCTAAATAAGGCTTAGATAATAATACAAGCATTCAAAAATTAATATAATGTCAACAGGAGCAATATTCCCAATTAACTTTATAAATTCTATTCCCTTGGACATCATACACAAAGGCAGCAGTAGTCCTGACCTTGCCCTCTGTTCTTCCTTTTCCTACTCTCCCTTACCCCTTGCATTTCAAAGCCCTCCTCACACCTGCTGTTTTGTGCCTTTTCAGTTCTGGCTGATATGGAGCCTTCCACAGATGAACTGGGTGAGTTCAGATCTGGGATCCCAGGGCCTTGAGGGCCATTCTGGATTTTCCCTAGAGCCCATTATGGGAGGCAGTGCAGCTGCTGAAGGATCCTAAATATATGACAGCATATGTAGCATGTTCTTCCATTAGGCCAATTTAAATTAATGACATTTTGAACCCATAATGAGCAGAAACTGCTGTTGGCTATACAAAGTACCAAGATGTGATCTTTCTCTCAAAGTTTCCAAGGCTAAGTGAGACAAGAGACAAATATAGAAACAAACTTTTGGGAGGATAAATGAAGTTTTCTAGAAGGAATCCTTGAACCCCCCCCCCTTTTTTTTTTTTGGTACCAGGGATTGAACCCAGGGGCATTTAATCACTGATCCACATTCCCAGGCCTTTTTATATTTTATTTTGAGACAGAATCTTGCAAAGTCACTTAGGGCCTCCCTAAATAGCTGAGGCTGGCTTTGAACTAATGATCCTCCTGCCTCAGCCTACCTAACTGCTGGATTAGAGGTCTATGACATCACATCTGGCTTGAACTAAACCTTGAAAGAAGAATTGGAACAAGATAAAACAGTCAAGGAGGTGTCCTTCCAATGAGGGGTACCAACAACATGTTCTAAGATGTGAAAACAAAATGGACTTTAAATCAGGTGTGGTGCTGCCAGGCTTCGTTCCTAGCTATTCAAAAGGTTGAGGCAGGCCAGCTGCAGTGGCATGTTATGTAGGAGACTTTGGAGTTTGAAGCAAGAAGATCACAAGTTCAAGGTCAGACTCATTAATGAGACATTATCCCAAAATAAAAAGGGCTGGACGTGTAGCTCTGTATAGAGCATCCCTGGGGTCAATCCTCTTTACTTCCCACCAAGTCCTCTTCAAAAAACAAAAAATGAAGCTGGAGCATTGTTTGAGCACAGGAATTGGAGGCCAACCTGGGTAACACAGCAAGATCCTGTCTCAAAAACAAACAAACAAAAAACACCAGAGCTGTGGGTGTTGCTTAGTGGTGGATGACTTGCCTAGCACATGAGGTCCTGGGTTCAATCCCTAGGAAAAAAGAGACTGAGAAAAGAAAAACACAGTAGAGTTTAGTACATGAGGGAAACTGAAGATTTTTGTTTATTTGTTTGCCACAATGGCGATTGAGCCCAGGGTGCTCTACCACTGAGCTAAATCCTCATCCCTTTTTATTTTTTATTTTGAGAAGGGAGGCTCACTAAATTGTCCAGGCTGGACTTGAATTTGTGATTGTCCTGTTTTAGCTTCCTGAAAAGCTGGGATTACAGGTGTGGGCCACCACAGGGAGGGTGGAAACTGAGTTTTTTAAATGATGAGGGGCAAGGAACAAGTGGTAGGTAGTAAGAAAAGGAGATAGAAGATAGTTGTTTTTATTTGTTTGTTTGTTTTTTTCCTTTTTGGTCTTGGAGAGTAAGCAAAACTTCCACCATTAAGCTACATTCCCATTCTGGAAAAGAGGATGGTTAAAATGATGTTCAGTTTTCTAAATGTGGTTATTGAGTGGTTGGTGGTACCATTATGAAAAACAACTCAAATTGGAGAAGGAAAAGATAATAAGTGAGTTTAAGATATGTTGAATTTGAAGAATCTTTAAAAAATTCAGTAACACTTCCATAAAATGGTGATTGAATCTGTAGATTTGGGGTTTAAGAGTGAGATCTGGGCTAGAAACAGAGTTTGAAATTATCAGCACAGACCTGCTTTAACCTTGGGGTAAATGATATCAGCTATCACACATCCTAGTCAATCTCTCTCTCTGATTTTTTTTTTTTTTTTAATAGTAAGGATTGAATCCAGGGGCACTTTACTACTGAGCTACATCCCATTTTTATTTATTTTTTTTGTTTGGAGACAAGGTCTCACTAAATTGCTAAGGCTGTCCTGGAACTTGCAGTCTCCTGCCTTAGCCTCCTATATCTCTGGGATTATAGGCCTGGGCCATCATGCCCTGTGTGAAAAGTCTTTGGGAGAGTTAAATAGAAAGGATACATGGTGGTGAATGCCTGTAATCTCAGCACTCAGGGGACTGAGACAGGAGTATCACAAGTTCCAGGACAGCCTCAGCAATTTAGCTAGTCCCTAAATAATTTATCAAGACCCTGTCTCAAAATAAAAAGTAAAAAGGGTGGGGATGTGGCTCAGTGGTTAAGTACCCCTGGATTCAATCCCTGGTACCAGAGGGGGGGTGGGGAAGGACATTTTTTCCCCAAAAGCTCCCTGAATAGCGTATCCCCTCAACCACATCTAAGTCCTTGACCTGTTGTCCATTCTGAAAACTAGCCTGTATCAAGCTTGCACCAGGACAGGTTTGGCTATAAATACAACCTTTGCTATTTTTTATCCAAACAGCTTTTATCAAAGAATCCATGATAATGTCTTTAATCTATAAAAAATAGACATAAGAATGAGGAGGAGCTTCTACAGGATAATATGCTTTCTCCTTAGCTCTAAGTTAAAGCACTTCTGGGGATATGGCTCTTTGCCTTGCGCTCCTACAAAATTTGTCTCTTATCTCTAGATATGGTGGTGTGCACGTATAGTTCTAGCCAATGGGGAAACTGAGGCAGAAGGATCCCTTGACCTCAAGGGTTTGAGGCCAGCCTATTCAACATAGTGAACACTCCTCCATTTAAAAAACTATATATATATGTGTGTGTGTGTGTGTGTGTGTGTGTGTGTATATATATATATATATATATATATATATATATATATATATAAAATGAAATTCTCAACTCTCCAGAAGAGAAAGGGGAAAGGCATAATTTCAATTTATTTCCTAAATCTCTTCCATCATGTGGATCAAAGCAGCCCAACAGGGGTTTTCTTTCAGAAGTTGCTAAGAGTTATTAACTTGTGGATGAGGTGGCACACACCTGTGATCCCAATAGTGGAAGGACTAAGCAGGAGAATCTCAAGTTGGAGGCCATGCTGGGCAATTCAGCCACACCCTGTCTCAAAGTATAATTAGTTTGTTTGTTTGTGGTGTTGGGGATCAAACCCAGGGCCTTATGCATGCAAGGTCAGCACTCTACCAACTGAGCTATATACCCTCAAAGAACAATTTTAAAAGTGCAGGAGATATAGCTCAGTGGTAGAGTGCCCCTGAGTTCCAAACCCAGTACCAGGGAGGGAAAAAAGGTTTATTAACTCATTTGTTCCCTATTTATGAGTATTCCAAGTGGGTTCCAAGAGAGGCAGCATGACAGTTACAGAAGTCCTGACTTCTAGAAATGGTAATGACTAAATAAAGTTTCTGCCTTCCAGCCTCGCCCAGTGATAAAAATACCACCACAGGTATGATCATTTCTTGCATGTTTTTAAATTTTTTTCTGAAGCTCTTTTTCTTTCTATGGATTCCTTTCTTTCTTGTTTTTTGGAGAGTACAAGTACTTGCTTAATTCCAATTCTTCCTCAAAGAATATTTTTAGTGCTCTTCACTCCATCCCCCCTTTATTAACTCAGCTTTTATGTACTTATTTTCAAAATGAATTCCTGTCCTAAAAGTCACAAAGAAGAGACTGCTGTTGAATGGTCCCAAAACCACTCTGTTGAGAGCCACAGCCGAAGGGGCCCCAGCAAACTTCCAGCTGCCAGCAATCCAGCTGCCGGCTGATGATTGGCTCACAGCGGCCCCAGCAACATCTAGCTGATTGGCTCCTCGGCCCCAGCAACATCTAGCTGATTGGCTCCTCTGCGGTGATGCTCATTGGACTGTTTCCCTGCCCTTTCAGACCACGGAGCTGCTCATTGGGGGACTTTTTTGGCTCCGCCCACGTGACCCAGCCAATCGGCCTCAAGAGCAGGAGGATTGTGGGAGGTGGAAAGAAGCTTGTGGGGGGAGAGAGAGGCTTGTGGAAAGCCGGTGGTGGCAGTTGAGGCTCTGAGGATTTTTCCTGAGAGGCTGTTTTGTTTGGCGTGTTTGGTTCTAAAAATAAAGTTAGTTTCTTTTGACAAGTGGCTTCTGATTGTGCCCAGCCAGACTGCGGCACCACTCTTTCTGTACATTACCTTTGGACTTTATTTGGTGATTAATGGATTGGGAAATAAAATCAATTTGTCAATTTACCATAGACTTCATGGTTAAAATTGCTTTCCGTAGATGGGCCTAGCTGTGCTTGCCTATAATCCCAGGGACTTGGGAGGCTGAGTAGGAGGATCACAGTTTAAGGCCAGCCTTGGAAATTTAGGGAGATCTTGTCTAAAATTTTTAAAAATGTTAAAAAAGGGGGGGCACGTAACTCAGTGGTAGAGCACTTGCCTAGCATGAAGCCCTGGGTTTGAGCCCCAGTAGTGCAAAAAAGAAAAGTGCTTTCCTTAATTTCTTGATAAGTCTCTTCTACAACTAGGGTTGACATCAGCTAGAACAGAGATACAATGACTTTAATTCTTGAATTAAGAATTCTCATTCTTCAGAATGAGATCATCAACATTTCAGTTTAATATTTCATATTGCTACATAGATAATCCTAAAAAAGTCTTCTTTTTATAAAAACTTTCCCTTAGAGGATTTTATTTCTCTATTTTTGTATGGACCACTTATTAAATTAGAGGGCTAGAAAAAGACATTTTTTCTTAGAATAGTTCTCAGAAATTATTTTATCCACCTCTTCTTTGAGGTAGGGAAGCACCTAAATTTCATTTTAGTCAGTTTCCTTTTGCTCTGCTTTTGGTAATCAGGAAGGATAGCCCCTGATTTATAATGATCCTCTATAGAAACTACTCTGTATTTTTTCCCTATTCTATATTCTTCCTCAGCTCTTTAATCCTTCATTTATACTATTTCTATTTGGACCTCCCTATTTTTTGTGTGTGTTGGATCTCTTCAGAGTGCCGGGATGAGAAATTTGCTTGTACAAGACTCTACTCTGTCCATCGACCAGTCAAGCAATGCGTTCATCAGGTCTGCTTCACCAGGTAAAGGAACCCAGAATGCCCAGACAGCAGCTTCCATGGTAGTATTTTTGTGTCAGTAACTATTTAATAAGTACTCACTAAGGAATTGCATCATTTGATAGGGCAGGTGTTTTTAGCATAACTCTTCTAGCTATTCCTGAAGGTGCTGGCTGGACCTCTGGGTTGAGGTATACAAGGATAGGCCGACTAATAGATATCAGAAGATAAGTGAAGGTGAAAGCGGAAGAAAAAGAGGGTCATAAAGGAAACACTGGCATGTTGGATTTATTACCTGATTGAAAGATGCTAAAGCAAAAGACTTAGATATGAAGGTAGAAAATGGAAAGGAGCAGAGGACTTGACTCTAGGTGGAAAGTGTCAGTAGGAAGAGGAATTAGCCTGTTGCAGTGGTGCCTGTAATCACAGCTACTGGGGAGGCTGGATCAGGATCATTCCAAGTTCAGGTCTGGCAACTTAGCCAGACCCTGTCTCAAAGTAAAAATTAAAAAGAAGTGGGAATGTAGCTCAGTGTTGGAGTACCCCTGGATTCAATTCCCAGTACGGGAAAGAAAAGTAAAGTAGGAAGGAAAGAAAGAAAATTAATATCATTCCATTACCTGCATTCTTCTGAGGGGTTAAAAAAAAAGTAGTCATCTGAAATACCTAAGGAAATGTAGATGGGGGAGGCTAGACAGGGGAAAGTGGGAACTACAGAGTTGAAGAGCAGCCTAGGCCAAAGTTAGTTCTTCCCCTCAAGACTTTTTTCTATCTCTTTCCTTGACCATGATACTGGATGTTGCAGTTTACGACGTATGTACATCATCAACAATGAGATCTGCTCCCGTCTTGTTTGTAAGGAACATGAAGTTATGAAAGGTAAGTTGACATCTGGATGTTTAATGGGGACGAATGATTATGAGAGAGGTAAGTAGGATCATGATCCAAGATCCAAGGATTGGTTTGGAGGAGGACTCTGGCCCTAGGCTTTAGCTTTTATCAGCCCCTAATAGAAGTTTCCCCAAATAAACAATCTAAGTAAAGCAGTGTGCTTAATACAAATACAGACCTACAAAAGTACACCTAGATCCTTTCCCATCTAAATGGCAGTCCCCCCAGTTTCTCTTATATAGACAGTTTTTTAAAGCTCTGTTTTAAAGGTCAACCACTGGGGTTCTAGGGAAAGGGCCAATTCAGCAATCACAGATAATATGCTCATCTAGTCAATGGCCAAGTTCATAGCTCTTTAAGGAAAACACACATACACACATACACACACACTAGTGTGGAGACAGTAAGGTTTGGATAGGGTATATAAAACAGATAGCATGATGCTGCACATCTGTGATTCCAGCAGCTGGGGAGGCTGAGGCAGGAGGATCGAAAGTTCAAAGCCAGTCTCAGCAACTTAGTGAAAGCCTGTCTCAAAAAATAAAAAGGACTGGAAGTGGTGGCACTCGCCTGTAATCCCAGCGTCTTGGAAGGCTGAGACAGGAGAATTATGAGTTCAAAGCCAGCTTCATCAAAAAGCAAGGTGCTAAGCAACTCAGACATTGTCTCTAAATAAAATACAAAATAGGACTGGTGATGTGGCTCAGTGGTCAAGTGCTCCTGAGTTCAAATGCCCCTGAGTTCAATCCCTGGTACCAAAAAATATAAATAAATAAATAAAGGACTGGAGGTGTGGTTCAGTGGTTAAGCATCACTGTGTCCAATCCCTAGTACCCCCCAGAAAAAGGAAGATTAAGAAATTGGCTATCTTATAAACAGTTCACCAATTCCAGGAACCATTTACATTGCTTATCGAGAAATTTAAGAAGTAGAGAAAGGCAGAAAGATGTTATAAAAACAATTTTACAAGGGTCCTAAATGTGTGGTTTTAGACCATGCTTGGTGAGAGTAAACATACTTCTCACCTTCCCCATGGACAGCCCCAAATGATGGCTGTGGTTGGTGACAACACCACAGACACAGCACTTCTGACTCAGCAGCCTGCTCTGCACTGAGTTCTTGAGTAAGAGCTGTAGTTAACTTTGCTGAAGGAAACTTGCTGCTTGCCCCCATTGGCTTTGTGCAAGCCACCTGCAAGGGAAGCACCTTGAGATTGAGGATGAGTATTTGGGACTCTAGGCACTTTCAAGTATCTCAGGGGAGTAACTAAAGTTAGCTATTTGCACATAGTAAACACCTAAAAGTGGAATGAATGATTGGACCTCATTTTCCTACTTACTCGATCCATGACTAGAATTGGGAGCTGGGCATATAAAAGAAACTAACATTTACTGGGGTGCTGGGTACTTTGCATACCTTATTTCATTTTAACACAAGCTGTTAAGATAGGTATTTTAATGCTCATTTTACAAAAAGAATACTGAGGTTCATAAGTTAAGGAACTTTCTAGTAAGTGATAAATAACCAGTAAGTGGCAGAGGCTTCAACCCACCAGGTCTTTTTCTCTTCAACATTTTTTACTACATCTCATTGCACAGCCTTTTCTTTCCCTTAAAACAAGAAGCCTTGTTATCTTCCAGAATTCTCCTCTCACTCTCTGCTTCTCCTCTAGATGAACTTTGCCGTCAGATGGCAGGTCTGCCCCCAAGGCGACTCCGCCGCTCCAACTACTTCCGACTTCCTCCCTGTGAAGATGTGAATTTGCAGAGACTCAATGGTCTGTGATCATCAAGGAAGAAGAAAGAAGAAAGAATGTGTGGATGAGAGGAAGGGGGAATTTCGTCTTCTACACCACTGTCAGCTAACCCATAGACATGAGAATTTCTTAAACCTGTCCCTTTGCAATATCCAGCTTTTGCCCCTACTCCCTAATTTTTGACCAAGACCGATAACATTTATCTCATTTTTCAGTACTTAAAACACAATACCTGTATTATTGCAGTTTTGTTGCTTCCCAATATCATAGGCATAGTAGATAAACATGACTTATATTCAAACATTCTATATACAATTCTGGAAAGAATAAACTTTAGGTTAATGATCTATTTGGAAGGACTGGGGATGTAGCTCAGTGGCAGAGCTTGCTTAGCATGCGCAAGGTCTCGAGTTTGATTCCCAGAACTGCAAAAAATAAAATAAATAGTAATAATAATCTCTGTGTGTGCATGTGTATTTGTGTGTGTGCGTGTGTGTGTAATGCTGGCTATCGAACCCAGGGCCTCTCAAATACTGGGCAAGTGCTTTACCATTAAGCTCCAGGCCCAGCCTGTATGTTAATAATCTCAATTATTAGATCTGTTGGAAATAGACCTTAGGGTAGAAGAAGCCATCTTTGTCTACTTTGGCTAACCATAGAACTTCATTTATTTTCCTTCCAAGACCTCATCATCATTTACATATTTCTCTTTACTCATTTTTACTATTTTGCCTGGATTGTCCTAATTTTGCCTGTCAGGTCTTCTTGGTGAAAAAGATCATGGTAATTTTTGTAGTTCTGAAAGTCCTAGAATTTTGTAGACTCAAGATTCTCCCAACAGAACCAAAAATCATATATATAATTCTAATACCAATACAGAAAGACCCAAAATGTTATCTTCTGCTAAGTGCAGAGTCTGGGGTTAAAAGAGAAGATTGTGCCAGTTACAGAACTTGGACTTATAATTCTGTATTCAATTTTTTCATCCAGTTGTTCAGTCAAGGAGTAGTGTTGAAAAATGTGTTTCCTTATTCATTTGTGATAGTACTGGGGTTAGCTTGCTTACACAAAGCAAACTAGACAACTTAATGTGAAACCATACCATTGACCTGAGTTTCCTTGAGTTGTGCTACTTCTTTCATCCTTAACACCAAGTGCAAAAATAGAGCTTATTGTGCAAAAGGAAATTCTAGAATATCCTGGCTTCGAGCCTAAGAAGAACATTCATATCTGAATTTTTTTGTGTGCTAGTTATTGAACCAGGAATGCTTTGCCATTTAGCTATATACCCAACTCTTCATTTTGAGACAAGGTCTTTGTAAGTGGATGAGGACCTTGCTTAGTTGCTGAAGCTGGTCTCAAACTTGCTATCCTCCTGCCTCAGCCTCCCAAAGTCACGGGGATTACAGGCTTGTGCCATCGCACTGGGGTCAGATATGAATTTTAATAGGCAGAAAGCTTAACCTAAAGTTTAAAATGAAAGAAACACAATTTCTTGTCCTGGCCTTAGGAGTAGGATGAATCTTTAGATAAGTCATTTTCCTTCATTAGGTTCTGGTCTAATTTCCTCACTTTAAAATGAGAAGGCTGAATTTCTGTTAGTTCTTAGGCATTAGTTCTATGATTTTCTGACATAACTGCATTATTTATATTTTTCAAAGTCTAGATGCAGTTTAATTTACAAGCATGTCTGCTTTATCCTAAATATTGACAGTAGTACACAATGCAATACAATCAAATCCTACCCTCCTACCCCTGTGCTAGAGATTAAACCCATGGCCCCAAGCATGTTGTTAGACAAGTGCTCTACCACTGAGCTATACCTCCAGGCTCCTCAAATTCCATTCTAATAAGTGACAAACTATATATTGTGAACCCTTGGGTCTGAATAACTAAATAACTTTCTAGAAAAATCAATGGAATTCAAATAGGAATTAGGGGAGAAGTTGTTACATATGACACTAGGGGTTGGATTCCCTTCATAGTGTCAAGAAAACTAGCTAAATGAGGGTTGGATTCTTGCTGTTAAGAAACAATTTAGTTTAATGGGATTTGTACACCTTATCGAAGAGAAGTGTAAGAAAACCTCAAGGTATGCAATCTCTATTCCACCATAGTCTCTAGAATTAAAGTGTCCTTGTCCAGACAGACATAGTAAGTGTATATTGTAGTCACTACAAAGAAACCTCCTGGGCATAGAGTTTATAAAAATCATCTTAAGAATCTCTTCATAGGGCTAGGGTTGTAGCTCAGTGGTAGTCCTTACCTAACATTAATGGAAGCCCTGGATTCAATCCTTAGCACCACAATCAATTAATCAAACAAACCCAAAATCTCTTCATGAGACTGCAAATTCAAAATAATGATAAGGAGATGGAAAGGTTAGTTATCCCATTTGATCAATGCTTATTGTATATATGTACTGAAATATCACACGTACCTCATAAATATGTACAATGATTATGTGTTAATAAAAATGTTTAAATGCTCAAGGAAATGGAAATGTTAACTACTCTGATATGACTTTTGCATACTGTATACATGTATAAAAAATTCACATTGTACCTTATAAAGTTGTACAATTAAAATAATAGTTAATGCTAAGAATACTAATATTTAGATTCGAAGACATTCAAAAGTTCAGTTTATGTTTGGGATCTGGGAAAATACCAAAAAGAAAAGAATCTCTTCATGTACTTGACATTCCTACTTCATGATAAATGATAGGTGACATTCCCACCAGTGAGCACCTCAATCCCAGTATTTGTCTATTGCAAATTAAATCTTTTACAATAAATTTTATCCAATCTTTTTTCCCTCAGCATAAAGTGGTCTTTGGCTTGGTTATTGTTTTTCTCTTTAATGTTCACAAAAAATACTTGAATTTGTCCACTTTTATCCCACTTTGAAAACTGAGTACCAAAATTAGTCAACTTTCTTTATTCTGCTCTTCTCTGTTTTATCTTTTACTCCATAACTTTACCAATGGTTCTCCAAAAATCCAAATTTATTTAGTCTCCTCCAGATGTGTCCCCGTTTTGCTTTTCTGCTCTTATCAGGCCCAACAATCTTGGTAGTTGAAGTTTCATTACTTACTCTCATTTCTCTTTTGTGTAAATTCCGAAGTTTTGCCATTCCTTGTTGTTCTAATGTTCTCTACCCACCTTTTTTTGTGGTGCTGGGGATTGAACCCAGGGCCTTACACATGCTAGCCAAATGCTCTACCACTGAACTATATCCCCCAGCCCTGGAATTTATGTCTTAATGAAAAACAACTATGTAAACCAAATTAATGGATCTTTAATATTAGAATTAAACAATTTAGTAAAACATCCATTAGAGTTTGGATGCTTTCTTGGTATCCTGAATAGATAGCAACCTCATCTGTCTGCCCAGAAGGTTCATCTTTAACTTTCTCTTCCCAAATTGAGTTGATTCACAGTGGACACAGGGTTGCACACCTGTAATCCCAGCTATGTAGGAAACTGAGACAGGAGGATCATGAGCTCCAGACGAGCCCAGTAACTAAGTGAACCTTGTCTCAAAATAAAAATAAAAAGGGTTGGGGATGTAGCTTAGTGATAGAGTGCTTGTCTAACATGACAACATGGTGTTGGTTTGATCCCCAACACCACAAGAATCAATCAATCAATCAATAAAATAAAATTGAGTTGATTCTACTCTGAGTCTAATTTTTCCCATATTTCATGCTTCTTAGTCAAGAAAATTATCCTTTCTCTTCAAATTAACAAATTCTGGAAATTCAAGTGTGAACTCTACTCACTAGAGTTTTCTATGCACACTTTCTCTTAGTATTCTTTTGACTCACAAGCAGATGGTGCAAACCCCAGCTGGTTTCCCCACCTCTAGATTTTATTTTGATGACATCAAGCAGTGTATGTTGCTAGCCACAAGCTCCTCCCTACTTTAGGGTGTTTGTGGCAAAAGATGTATGCTAAACCAAATACTGTACCCCTGGTTGGAAGGTGCAAGCAACTTGTGAACTCTAAGGTTCCTCTTCCTTTTGTACTGAAGTAACTGTAACACAGTGGACAGATCAGAAGATGGAGAGCAACAGACCAAAGAATCTTGAGAGCACGATGATAGGTTGGCACCAGGGGAAGAGAACCAGGAAATGAGTTAGTGGGAATTTTCAAATCTGCAAATATAGGGTGAAATGGAAAGATATCAGGAGCACAGCAGAAGAGAGGCAGGACAACCCTCATGGTTTTGTGAACTCAAAGAAGGTACAACACTTCAATAAAATTGACATCCTGGAGCCAGGTGCAGTGGTGCACGCCTGAAATCCCAGCAACTTGGGAGGCTAAGGCAGGAGGATTGAAAGTTCAAGACCAGCCTCAGCAATTTAATGAGGCCCTAAGCAACTCAGGGACACTCTCTCAAAATTCTAAAAAATTAAAAAAGGAGGGGGAAGCTGGGGAATTTACTTTAGTGGAAAAGTCCCTCTGGGTTTAATCCCCAGTACAAAAAACAAAAAAACAGTTGACGTCTTGGCATCTTTAAGCATTTTCACTAACCAAACATCAGGGAAAGTGACATGTTTAGTTTCTCTGGTGGAGAGAGGAACAGGTGGCCACAGTTTTCAGAGTTTTTTTTTTTTTTTTTTAAACCAGTCAAGTAGAGCCATAAGTAGCAGTCAGACAACCACTTCTGGGCAGAACCCAAGGCGGAAAAAGCAAATGTTTATATAAATAGACGTGCAGAGCCCATAGTTTCCTGTTAACAAATTGAGCTTTGCTTTACCTCAAACCCTCACGTTTTATTAAGTAGCTGATAATGGTTTTGAGTTTTTTTCACCTTGTATAATCACTTTAAGGTTCTAGTTTGTTTCCTAACCTGTAGATCTTACAGTTTTTTTTTTTTCTTCTGTATTTCTGGTATTTTTCTCTTTCCTCTCCCTTTTCCCTTCTGTGTGATTATCTGCCATACATATCTACTACATAATTAAATGTATGCAGCAATCCATAGTGACTGAATTCAGAATGATCTTGTAAATTTATGTGAGATTCACCTCTTCCCCCATACCCCCTTAAAAAGTAATGATTGAGTTGGCTCTGTGGTACATGACTGTAATTACTTCTAACAACTGGAGAGGCTGAGGCAAAAGAATCTCAAATTTGAGGCCAGAGTAGGCAACACAGTGAGACTCTCAGCAACTTAACAAGACTGTCTCAAAATAAAAATAAATAAATAAAAAGGGCTGAGGCTATACCTCAGTGGGTGAACATCCCTGGTTGAATCCCAAGTGCAGAGAGAGAGAAAAAAAAATTATCAAATTACAAATGGCCTTTGCTAGAAGGTCATTTGAAATTTGATAAAGTCAACTGTGCGCTTTTATGTTGCCACAGAATGAGTCTGAGATAGAAAGACCTGGAATAATGTAGTAATTCATAATTAAAGTCCAAATGCTCATAAGAATGACAATATATGCTGAGACAGGGAAAGAATATTTTCTCTCATCATGTAGAAACTAAGCAATTATATCCATGATGATTATGATGTCTAGAATCCAAATCAATGTGGTTCTAGGTATCATCAACAACAATAAAAAACAAAAGAGAAGCAGCAGCAGCAGCCAGGCACGGTGGCGCAAGCCTGTAATCCCAGCAGCTCCCGAGGCTAAAACAGGAAGATTGAGAGTTCAAAGACAGCCTCAGCAATGGCAAGACGCTAAGCAACTCAGTGAGACCCTACATAAAATACAAAATAGGGCTGGGGATGTGGCTCAGTGGTCGAGTGTCCCTGAGTTCAATCCCTGGTACCATCCCCCACAAAAAAAAAAAAGAAAGAAAGAAAAAAAAACTGCAGTTGTATCACCCTGTTCAATCCAATCTAACTTTTTTTTTTTTGGTGAGGATAAAATCAAGGGCCTCATGCATGCCAGGCAAGCGGTCTACCACTAAGCCAAATCCTTAGTTTGTCCTGTTCAATTCAATACAAAATAATTGGTATGTGTTTCAGCGCCAATCCAAACTTGGCATTCACTAGTTATGTGATTTTAAACAAATAATTTCTCAACTGTAAATTGTTGGCAATTTACCTGCCTTACAGATGGTTCTGAGAGTTAACAAGATCATATATTCACAAGATCATATATTCAAAATGTTTAGCACCTGTAAGACTATTAAGTATATAATAAACTATGTTTTTCTACTGAAGTTTACTATTGTCTTTCCTTCTCTCTCTCTCTCTCTCTCTCTCTCTCTCTGTGTGTGTGTGTTTGTGTGAGATACTAAAGATTGAACCCAGTCGTGACACACTCCTGCAATCCTAGTGACTCAAGAGGTTGAGGTAGGAGGATCATAAATTCAGACTAGACTCAGCAATTTAGCAAGGCCCTGACTCAAAATAAAATTTTTTAAAAAAGGACTGGGATGTGGCTCAGTGATAAAGTGCCATGGGTTTAAAAAAAAAAAAAAGATTGATCTCACTGAATTGCTCAAGACCTCAATAAATTGCTGAGGTTGGCCTCAGACTTGAGATCCTGCTGCCTCAGGCTTCTCAGTTGCTGGGATTATAGGAGTGTACCACCACCCATCTTGGGTCAGATTAGCTTCTCACACAGACTTGTCTGAGGCCTTCAGTCCTTGCAAAAGCACCTACTCCCTAGGTTTGGCCAAATGAACTTTTCATCGATTTTTGGTTCTCTCCTCCCACTCACATTTCCATTATTTTCCTTCTGTTCCAGGACACTCGTATCCTTTCTTTGGCTATTTAGTTCCTAGAAGTGTCTAAATTAATCAGGATTTTGGGGGTGGGGGGGACTGGGGATTCAACTCAGGGGCACTTGACCACTGAGCCACATCCCCAGCCCTATTTTGCATTTTATTTAGAGACAGGATTCATTGAGTTGCTTAATGCCTCACCTTTGCTGAGGCTGGCTTTGATCCTCCTGCTTCAGCCTCTATAAGCCACTGCACCTGGCTGTTTTTTTTTCCCCCCCTATGGAAGTGAAATTCATATAACACAAAAATGAATCTTTTTTTGTCTTTTTTTTTTTTTTCAGTGCTGGAAACTGAACCCAGGGCCTTGCACGTGCTAGGCAAGTGCTATACCACTGAGCTATATCCACAGACCTTAAATGAATTATTTTGAAGTGTACAATTTAGTGGCATTTATTGTACAACCACCATCATTGTCGAAAAATTTTCCTCTTCCTAAAAGAAAACCCCATGTTCTTTAAGCAGTCACTACCTATTCTCCCCTCCCCCTAGCCTCCAGGCAACCACCAATCTGCTTTCTGCTTCTAAGGATTTACCTGTTCTGGTAAATTCTATATAAATAGAATCATATATTATGTGACCTTTTGTGTCTATTCCAGTCAAGATTTTAGGATTATCTGTGTGAGGCATAAATAATTATAGAGCATATCCAGGATAATCGCCTCAGTAGAGAGAACTTTGATGTTACTTACTTTTATGTTGTAGGTATGCCTCATTTAAATCTAAAGCAAACAGTATGTGTGGGAAGCAGGGCCAGGCTGAATAAACCAAACTGCTGAAGTGTACTGGATGGGTGATTTTTTCTGATTGTGCTGAGGTGGTTGACTCTCCCTTTCTTGCTTTTGGCCACAAGGTAAAAAGGTCCTTTTGGTACTTTTTTATGGAAGAGTGTGCTGATGGGGTGCAGGAGCAGGTATGGGGAGGAGGAAGTTGAAGGAAAAGTACCTGCTAAAGAATTGGAACTGTTGATATCAATTAGCTATTTCTCAAATCTCATCAAGGATACTGAATTTTAATTAAATCTGGAGGGCTATAATTTAATTAGCAATGACTAAGTAAATTATTATAAAAGAAAAACAATAGATCCTAAAAAAAGAAAGGAAAAAAATCAAGAAGAATTTGCCAATATAGTTCCAGTTCTCCCCAAGAGTAGAAAGCCCCATGATTTCAATGACTTAGTGACTATTTAGACAGAAATACCCTTCATGGGGAGAATGGCAATTCTACAGATGACATTGTTTTACTATGGTATGCTTTCTTTAGGAACTGTCCCTTATTCATTGTAGAGCCATTTTTGTCAAAACTATCTCTACCAGTCATTGAAATTATGTCATTCCTTATGTTCCATCACTGAATAAATAATATAGAATTTGGTCTTTGGAGTGCATCTACCCACAAAGAGAAAAAAGGTCTGCAACATTCCAGAGTATTTGGAGCACCTTTAATTTTCTCTGGCATTTCAATTTGTTAAAAAGCACCCCCACCCACTCACACCAATTTCTTAAAATTATATAATATTACATAATCATACAATTTTAGAGCTGGGAGAGACTTTGGAGGTCTTCTAGGCCAATAATTATCAAAGTTCATTCCTAAACTGATCATCTGCTTTGGAATTATTGGAATATTTGTCAGAAAGGCTGAGACCTTGGCAGCACTAAAGACTTACTGAATCAAAATCTGTAGGGATTAAATACTGGAATCTGTAATGTTATATGTTCACTCATATGGAAATGTGAGAACCTTAAATGTGTTCACTCACATTTCATCATTAGTACACTATGAATCATGGAAGCAGATAATTTGTTGGTGGTCACAATTCGTATTTTTGAAATATTCTGTCTTCTAAATACAGCAGCTATTTAAAAGAATGTTTTATAAAAGCAGTCATTCTTGGGCTGGGATTGTGGCTCAGCAGTACAGTGCTCGCCCAGCTCCTGTGAGACTCTGGGTTCCATCCTCAGCACCACATAAAAATAAATAAATAAAGATATTGTGTCCAACTACACCTAATAATTTTTTTAAAGCAGTCATTCTTTACAGAGTATCTTCCATGAACACAGCATTATGTTGAATCACTTGTTTATATTATCTTTTATGGGGCGGGGGGCGGGTACCAGGGATTGAACCCAGGGGCACTTAACCACTGAGCCACATACCCAGTCTGTTTTCTTTTTTTATTTTGAGACAGGGCCTCACTAAGTTGCTTAGGGCCTTTCTATATTACTGAGGCTGGTCTTGATCTTGCAATCCTCCTGCCTCAGCCTCCTAAGCCCCTAGGATTACAGTGTGTGCCACCACATGATCCCTATATTTACATTATCTTTAATAATCCTACAAGATAGTTGTTTCAACTTTCTGAACCTCAATGTTCATGGCTGAAAACTGGAATAATAACAGTTTCTACATCTTGGATTGAAATGAGATAACATATGCAACATGTTCAACATACTAAAATAAGTGCACAATAAAGGTTAGTTATTATTATTATTATTATTTATTCATATTTTACACATGGAGAAACTGAAACATAGGCCATTAGATAATACATTCAAAAGAATGTGGAGGATGATGATGGGTAGGAAATGATGGCGACAGAATTCAAATCTATGTGTTTGATTACAGAACCTTTCCCACTACTCTA
This sequence comes from Marmota flaviventris, assembly GCF_047511675.1. NCBI lineage: Eukaryota > Metazoa > Chordata > Mammalia > Rodentia > Sciuridae > Marmota > Marmota flaviventris. Next base: position 128,576,981 of record NC_092500.1, on the reverse strand, counting down.
TGCTATTTCTTGCATGTGTGTGACCAGGAAATTTCCTTACCTCATTCTCCCATCCAAAATAAAAAATAAAAAAATCTTTCTTTAGACTTTTTTTATAGACCTAGGCTTTGGATAAATACTTGTTTATGTTTTTCTCATTCTTGAAGAGCTCTGGGCAGCTGCAACAGCAGAAGCTGAGTAATTCCTGTATATGTTTAAAGACCTGTCCCTCGACTTTTTCAAACCTCAGAGCAATTCAATAATATGCTTGGCAGTAAAGTGAGAAAAACAAAAATTGGGGAATGCAGAAGTTGAAGCTCTCCAAAAACCGCACTTTCACCCACACAGACTCCTTTTTGGGTTCTTTTAAAAACAACAAGGTATCAAATTGAACAATCTAGCTGGTTCCGAAAATAGTGGCCTGGGAGTCATTGTCTGAATGTGATGGCGGGGAGACGCAGGAATGCAAGCCCCAGAGGCTTCCCAGGGGCCTTTTGGCCTCACACACTGGCTATAATGAAACCTCACCTGTGTTTCTCATGATGAAGACTAAGTGGTAAAGTCCAGATGTCCAAAACTGCACTCACCACCAGCAGCACAATTTCCAAGTCATGTTATTTTTGTTAAAAATAAACTAACCAGGTTGTGCTGCGGTTTTTCAATAGAAGTTGGTGTGGAAGAGGGTTCTTAGTAAGGAAAATAACAAAGAGCTCAATGAAGCCCTACAAAAGTTTTTTTTAATGACACTAATTCCAAATTCCCAGGAATGGAAAATGATTTTGTAACTGACAGATAAAAATTTTCCTTCCTTTAGAAGAAGAAAGATAAAGAGGGAGTATAGTTTTGTTTTTTTTTTAAACATTTTTTTTTTAAGAGAGAGAGACAGAGAGAGAGAATTTAATTTATTTTTTAGTTTTCGGCAGACACAACATCTTCGTTTGTATGTGGTGCTGAGGATCGAACCCGGGCCGCACGCATGCCAGGCGAGCACGCTACCGCTTGAGCCACATCCCCAGCCCAGAGTATAGTTTTTTTTTCCTTGTTTTTACCCCCTTAAGGTTCTAGGAATTGGATCCAGAGTCCCATATATGCTAGGCCAGCACTGAGCTACTTCCCCAGGCCAGGAGTATAACTTTCTAAGAAATAAAATATTTCTTATGCTGGATAAACCATGCCTCATTAACTTAAAGATTTTACCACTATATGTAAGTTATTTAAGTCTTGATTTTGTTAGAAAGTATTCCTTAAGCCACTTTTAGTGGTATTTGCCTACAGTCCTAGCCACTTGGGAGACTAAGGCTGGATGATTTCTGGAGCCTAAGAGTTTGAGATCAGCCTAGGCAACACAGTGAAACCTCATCTAAAGAGAGAGAGAGAGACAGACAGACAGACAGACAGACAGAAAGTTTTCCTTAAAGAGCTTATAAAGTTCAATCCTCAGCACCAAGACAAAAAAAAAAAAAGAAAATATGAATCACATCTTAGCTTTTTTCTGTCATCATTGCTGTCCTATGAGCCATCACTTGAACCAACTAAGCTACTCTTTGTTGCTAAAACATACAAAGCAAATCCTTATAATCCTGCCTTTGCTCATGCTGAGAGGTATGAGAAATTTTATTAGGCATATTCCACATATTCCAGATACCATGCTTTCACATTCACACACAATAGCTAAGGAAGTCTTTCAAGTGACTTGAGAGGAAAGAATTATGTCCCAATGTCATGATTTTGTAATCATGGGGGAGATCTAGAGCCCTAGTCTCTCTGTCTTCAAAAGACTCTATATTGTCCATCAGGAATTCTGTGTTCTATCTTTTTTTTTTTTTTTTTTTTTTTGTGTGTGTGTGTGTGTGTGTGTGTGGTGCTGGGGATTGAACCCAGGGCCTTGCGCACACTAGATAACTGTTCTACTACCACTGAATAAATATCCTCTGTTTGCATTCAAATCTTATTCATTAGCCAAAGTTTCACTAAAGCACCATGGCTGTCTCAAAGTTTTCAGTGATGACTTTCTACCTGCTGTGATTTTCTTCTTCCTCTGAACTCATGGCACCAGGTGGGTGATGTATATCCTGTTCCTGGGTTTGTACAAGAGGATACAAGACAGCTGCCTGGGATGTTTCAGCAAGGATTCATGCTTTCTATAGAGAATTATGGAATCACTAGCTCTTAATTTTTCTCCCATTAAATTGTACTTTAAGTAAGAGTAAAATAAGAGGGCATAATACCAAACTACCCTGTTAGGCTGAAATTTTCCTGGGACTTATGCTTTATCTTTAAAATTTGGATAATGCTATTTATATTAGCATTCACACAGTTGGTCTGCCAAATGTGGGTCTACTTCGCACTTAGGGGAGAATAACAATAGTGAAAACCAGGCGTGCTTTACCTTGAGCTACATTCTCAGCTGTTTTTTAAAAAATTTTTTCAGACAGGGTCTTGCTAAATTGCCCAGGCTAGCCTTGAACTTATGATCTTTCTACCTCAACCTCTTAAATTGCTGGGATTACAAGCATGTGCTACCTTGTTCTCCTGGCTGGCTTTCCTTCCTTCCTTCCTTCCTTCCTTCCTTCCTTCTGTATGTTGGGGATTGAACCCAGGGCCTCCTACATGCAAGACAAGTGCTCCACCACTGAGCTATGCCCTCAGCCCCTAAGTAATTTGTTAAATAAAGAATTATGTTTCCCTAGACCTTTATGTTCAGAATAGTGTGGCATGTCCATACTGTGGTTTTGACTTACTCCTTGATCTATTAGTGTGCTCTCACATTCAGGCATACCTCCAGATGTGCTCATCCTACATTGAAAAGTGCAGGGCTAGATGAACACTAACATGCCTTCAACTTTGAGATATTACAATTCTGTAATGTTTACATCTGTCTTTTATTAACATATAATTCTTTTATAATATCATTTAAGTACTATGTCTATTTTTAAAGCTTCCAACAACATTATAAATGACTTGAAAAACTATAATGTGCACCATTATTCCCCTTCAGTATGTCTCTTATGCTTTCTCATAATAGGCCTTCCATAAATATTAGTCAAATGAGGGAATTTCAGCTTTCAAAAATGGTGTTTATACATTACTCATAAAAGTATGTTTTAGATTGTTCCCAAAGGTGTAAAACATCAAAACAAAAAGATTTTCTTTTTCTATCTAGAACCTTCATTTTTAAGTACTGAATATCTAAAGCTGACTTTTATATGTTGGAGAGAATCTTCTTTGCACAGGCATACTCTGAAAAAGATTTTCAAAACAGAAAGATAAAAAAAAATTAAAAAAGATTAACAACAACAACAACAAAAAACCCAGAAAGATATTATGTAAGAATGTACACTTAGTATTTTGTGTTGTCTTTATTAGGTTTGGCCAACACCATATAAAATATACTTTATAAAATGAAGTAAACAAATATCCATAGATAATTCTGCCAACAGAGACTCTTTTGACAAAACATGGAGCTCCAAAGGGGCACAGATCCATGTTTCTATTGATTTAGATTTAATTATCTGCTAGATCAACTCTCCACATTTTTTTATATAGGAGACAGTCTTTCTTGCCCAAGGCATTTATTGAGTTTGCCTGGCAGATTCAGCCAAACACAATTAATGATATGAGGGTGAAGGGATCCTCCGTAGCTCTGATAAAAATTTCTAAACTGATATGGCAAAATAAATTAAGATCTTTAGCAAGGATAGTGGAATGTGATGGACATCATTATCCAAAGTACATGTCTGAAGACATGAATTGGGTGTCAACCACTTTATATACAAACAGAGATATGAAAAATTGTGGTATATATATGTAATAAGAATTGTAATGCATTCCGCTGTCGTGTATTTAAAAAAATAAAATCAATTAAAAAGAAAAAAGGAAGGGAGGAAGGAGGGAGGGAGGGAAGATGGTGTAGGTGTGCCCTTGAAGAAGATATTGCCACCCCCATCTCTTTTCTGTTTGTTTCTTTATTTCCCAGCCACCAAGAGGTAAACAGGCTCCTCTATCCCTGGCTCCCACCAAGATATACTGTACCTTCATAGGCCTAAGGCAAGAGGACCAAACAAACATCAACTGAAACTTCTCATACTGTCATCCAAATTAAATATTTTTTCTTTATAAAAAAAAAAGTTAAGATCTTTTCTTAGTCTGTCTTATATTACTATAACATAATAATACAGACTGAGTAAATTATAAGACAGAGAAATTTATTTGACATACTTTTCTGGAGGCTGGAAAGTTCAAGAGCATGGTGTCAGCATCTGGCCAGGGCCTCTGTGTTGCATCGTAATGCAGCAGAAGGCATCACATGGTGGGAGTATGCGCATGAGTGTGCATAAGAGAAAGAGAGAGCAAGGACGAGAAAGAATCAAGAGCTTCATCCTTTTTATCCCATTTCTGAGACCAATCCACTTTTGGGATAAATGCATTAATACATCCATGAAGGGAATGCTCCTGAGACATAATCACCTCTTAAATGTCCCACCTCTCAACACTGTTACAATGGCAATTAAATTTCAACATCGACTTCGGAAGGGTGATTCAAAACATAGCAGATCTGTAGGGTTGACTTTACCAGTATGACACTATTGCCTGGGCTTTGGAGGAAGGCTGACTTGGGGTTTCCAGATACTGACTGACCTTGTTAGGTAATGCATTTGTATGTAGAGTCAGAGGCTGAGCAGAAAGAAGGGCCCTACTTTGAGAAGCCATTGAGCTTTTTAAAGCAATAATTGCATAGTTTCAGCTAAGATTTGGGTGTGTGTGGCTAAAAGAACTGCCATTAAGAAGCATAGATAACATTGGGCATGCAGTCCATATCTATCTGAGTTCATTTGGGATCACAGGTGTGCACTAGTGTGCCTGATTTTTTTTACTTTCAGACAGGGTCCCTCTAAGTTGCCCAGGCTGGCCTCAAACTTACAATCATCCTGTTTTAGCTGTTCAAAGAGCTGGAATTATATATGTATCACCATACTTGGAAAGAATAAAGAACTTAGGGGCTGGAGTTGTGACTCAGCGGTAGAGCACTTGCCTAGTACATGCGAGACCCAGGGTTCGATCCTCAGCACCACATAAAAATAAATAAATAAAATAAAGGTATTGTATCCAACTACAACTAAAAAATAAATATTAAAAAAATAAAGAACTTAGTAATAACTTGAAACCAAAAGGTAAAAGATCTATACAGTACTTTGAAACATATGAAACAATGATGAAATTGAAGAAGATACAAATAAATAAAAAGATACCTCATGTTCATGGATTTTAAAAATTAATACTGTTATAATTTACATACTAACCAAATCAACAAAGAGATTCAACACAACATCCATCAAAATTCTATTTTTTGCCAGGTGTGGTAGTACATGCCTGTATTCCAAGCGACTTGGGAGGCTGAGACAGGAGAATCTTGAGTTCAAAGCCACCCTCAGCAACAAGCAAGGTGCTAAACAACTCAGTGTAGACCCTGTCTCTAAATAAAATACAAAAAATAGGGCTGGGGATGTGGTCGAGTGGCCCCTGAATTCAACCCCCAGTACCCCCCCACAAATTTTATTTTTCACAGAAATAGAAAAATAATTCTAAAATTTGTATGGAATTACAAGATGCACTGATTAGACAAATCAGTCTTGAGAAGAAGAATGTTAGAGGTATCATACTTCTGATTTCAAGTTGTATTCCAAAGATATAGTAATCAAATTAATATAGTAATGGCATATATACATACACCAATGGAAAAGAATAAAACAAGCACAAAAGGTCAACAAATATTCAACTAACACAATGTTGTATTAGTCAGCTTTCCATTGCTGTGACCTGAGAAAAAGTCAATTTTAGGAAAGAAAGGTTTATTTAGGTTCTCTGTTTCAGAGGTTTCAGTCCATGATTTGTTGGTTTTGTTTTTGTGCCTGTGGAGAGGCAGCCCATTATGTTGGGGAGTACATGGTGGAATAAAGCAGTTCACTTCATGTTGACTGGGAAACAAAGAGAAAGGGCTGGGATCCCATTATCTTCCACGTTTGTGTATATAATATATATATATATATATATATATATATATATATATATATATATATATATATATATATATATATATTATGGTGTTGAGAGAACTGGATATCCACATGCAAGAAAACAAAAGACGCTTTTCTTATACCATACCAAAAAGACCACTCAAAATGGATTAAAGACTTAAATGTCAAGCCTGAAATCATAACACTCCTAGAAAAAAATCATGGAAAAAAGGATCCTTGACAAGTGGCCTTCATAATATTTCTTGGATATGATACCGCATAAACAGGCAACAAAAGCAAAAATAAGCAAATGGGACTACAACAAGCCAAAAAGCTTCTGTACTGCAGAGGAAATAACTAACAAAATTAAAAAGCAACCTTTGGCTTGAGAGAAAATATTTTCAGATGATATATTGTCGTGAGGGGGCAAAATTGCGACATATGCAGCCGAGGGGAGAAATAAAGAATGTCCACGCACGTCTGCCCCTTTCAATGCTTTATTTACTCAAATTACTCAATACAGTTTCACTCTATAGGTTCTTAATCAAGAAAACGACAATCCTTAATGCTAGGCACTGCAACAGACATAATCAACTCACAGCAAACAATTCTAGATGAATTCTAAGCACTGCAAAACACACTTAATCATGATAGGCTAATGACAGACATTTCCTCTGCAGGCTAAGTTCAAAAGTCTTAAGCCTTAGGCCTTATGTCCAACAGATGCACACTCACTCAGACCGCGGTGATCAGGTCCGGAACCAAGGCAGGCTTTTCCTGGCATGGAGTGGACGCCCTGTTGAGGAGAGGTTCATAGGGAGAAATTGCGGCCCTCACCAAGGTCCAGTGGAGGTGGTAGAGTTTGAGAGTGGTGAGGATCATGCAGAGGCTCAGGAACGATGACAAGTGATGGGATGTCAGGTCCTCATCAGGCTGTCCAGCTAGAGTGCATGCTTGTTTGGGCTGGCTGAATCCCTGTTCATTTGCTCTATCATTTATACTAAATTTTGGGGCTTTTGACCCTCCTTTCAATCCTTATCAGCTATCACCAGATTTCTCAGTGACATCATTTACCCTGAGGCCAGAAACATCTGGTCTGGTGGTCTCCACCCCCCCACCCCCCCCCCCCACACACCCCCCACCGGCATCATCTCGCCTTTCCCTTTTATCAAGTGAGAACAGCCTGCCAGGGGCTTCACTCTTTTATCAGGGTGAGGGGAAATCATTTGTTTGAGGCCATACTGGAGGGATCTATGGGTATGCCTGGTGAGACTGCAGTTCTTTTAGGCTCAGGCCTAAGGCCATCCTAACATATATTTAATAAGGGGTTAATATTCAATATATATATATAAGGAACTCATACTACTCGATAGTAAAAACAAAAACAAAAACAACCTAGTTAAAAAATGGGCAAAATATCTGAATCGACATTTCTTTAAAGAAGACATACAAATGGCCAACAGTAGGTCTATAAAAAGATGTTTAACACATTCTATTCATCAGGGAAATGCAAATCAAAACTGCAATGAGATATTACTTCAGTGAAATAAGAATATTAAATATTTGGTTTCTACCCTTGGTTCCTAGCACAGATTTGTCTAAAATCCTTGTAATTTCCAGAGTGATAGCACATCTGACATGGAGCTCCTAAAGCCCTTGGAATTTCATGGATGACAGGCTCATCTTTTACTCTAATGAGGCAACTCTTTGTTGACTCTTAAAAAGGGGTTGGTCACCAAAGAGACAAGCCAAGACTAGATGCTTGGAACTTTCAGCCCTATTCTCTGGGCAGGGGAGGGGCTGGAAATGGAGTTAATAATCAGTTATGCATACATGAATAAATGTCATAAAAATCCCTGATCTACAGAGTTCAGAAAGCTTTCAGGTTGTCAAAGCCTTCTACCTACTGAGAGAATGGAACACCCCAACTCCATGGGGATCCTCCTAGGCCTCACCCTAGGAATCTCTTCATCTATTAATATAATAAGCTAGTACATGTTTCTCTGAGTAGCATAAGCCATCTTAGCAAATTAATCAGACCCAAGGAGTTGGGTGTGGGAACGCCAATTAGTAAGAAGTACAGGTCACAACCTGGGATTTTAGAATGGCATCCGAAGTGGAGTGCCATCCTGTGGGACTGAGCCCTCACCCTGCAGTATCTGACACTCTCGAAGGTAGATAGGGTCAGAATTGAGCTAAATTATGATACACAGTTGATGTCCACCAGAAAATAGCTTGGTGTGTGGGGAAAACCCACACACATTTGGTGTTAGAAGAGGTACATTGATTGGTGTGTGAATTATAGAAGGAAAAATAGTTGACTGAATTTCCTATTATATGTTTTTGGTTTTACATTAAATTGTTTTCCTATCTCAGAATCTCATACACATTAGAATATCATCAACAAGACAAAAGAAAACAAGTATTTGAAAGGATGTGAAGAAAAGGAACCCTTGCATACAGTTGGTGAGAAAGAAAATTAGAATAGACACAAAAGACAGTATGGTGGTCCCTCCACATCCCCCCCAAAACACACTAAAATTAAAATTATCATATGACCTAGCAATCTTTCTTCTGTGTATATTACCAAAGGAAATGAAATAAGCACATCAAAGAGATATCTGCACTCCCATGTTCATTGCAGCACAAATAGACAATATTTGGCAGCCTGCTGTGATATACACATATATAATATTATTCAGCCCTTTAAAAAGGCGATTCTGCCATTTATGACAATAGATGAAACTGTAGGACATGGTGCTAAGTGAAATAAGCCAGAAATTAAAATACTGTATAATCTCATTTATATGTAGAAACTGAAAAACATTGGTTACATAGAAACAGAAAATACAATGGTGGTTGCCAGGGGTGGGAGGTAGAGAAATGGGGAGATGTTGGTTAGAGGGTTTACAGTTGCAGTTATATAGGATAACTAAATCTAGAAATCTATTGTGTAACATCAAAACTATAGTTAATAATACCATATTATTAGCTGGAAAATTAGTGTATACTGCAAACTTGCTAAAAGTAAATTTCAGGTTTTCTTATTGTACACACAAAGAAAGGTCACTATGTGAGGCAAAGGGTGTGCTAATTAGCTTGACCACAGTAATCATTTCATTATGTATATCAGAGCCTTATATTATACACATTAAGTAATATCATTTTTGCCAGGTGTGGTAGCACACACCTGTAATCTTAGCTTTTGGGAGGCATAAGCTGGAGGATCACAAGTTCAAGGTCAGCCTTATTGTTTCAAAAATAAAATTAAAAGGAAGGGCTGGGGCTATAGTTCAGTGGTAAAGCACCTCTGAATTCAATTCCCAACATTGCAAGCGTATATATATATTAAATGGATAAACAAAATGTAGTGTATGTACACAATGGAATGTTACCAACCATAAAAAGGAATGAAGCGCTGATATATAGTATAACATGGAAGAATCTTAAAAACATTATGCAAAATGAAATAAGCCAGACACAAAAGGACAAGTATTATATGATTCTACTTTTTTGAAATATCTTGAATAGGTAAATTAATAGAGACAAAAAGTAGATTAGAGGCTACTAGAGGCTGGGAAGAAGAGGGAATCGTGAGTTTCTACATTATTCCTATGGTATTTCTTTTTTTGGTGTGATCAAATTTTGGAAACAAAGCTGGGCATGGTGGTACACACTTGTAAGCTCAGATATTTGGGAGACTGAAGCAGGAGAACTGCAAGTTTAAGGCTAGCCTCAGCAACTTAGTGAGACTCTGTCTCAAAATAAAAAATAAAAAGACTAGAGATGTAGCTTAGTGATAAAGTGCCCCTGGGTTCAGTTCCCAGTGGTGTTTTGGGAACATAATGATGATGGGTAAAACATTGGGAATGTAATTAATGCCACTGAGTTGTACACTTAAAAATGGTTAGAAATGCAAAAAACAACCCCCCCCCAAAATAAAACAACAAAAAACCCCAAACAAACAAAAACAACTGAAAGCAAGCAAGCAAACAAAAAGTATGTGAATTAGCAATGGGCCAGTTTTCTCATTTTCACCAGATCCAAAAAGGGCATAATTTGAAAAGAGAGCATAAACAAAGGATATTAATACAATTTTGTATAATCACGAGAATAAGAAGATACAGTGTCAGGAGGGAGCCTCACATTGGGGCACTGGGAAAATTTTTTCTCTTCCATTTTACTAATTTATTTATTCACTGATCAATTGATTGAGTTTTTTGTGGTGCTGGGGATTGAACCCAGGGGTGCTCTACCACTGAACTACATCCCCAGCCCCTTTTAATTTTTATTTTGGGACAGGGTCTTGCTAAGTTGCCCAGACTGGCCTTAAACTTCGGATCCTCCTGCCTCAGCCTCCCCAGTCTCTGAATTACAGGCACATGCCACCACACCCAGCTTGCTTCCATTTGGGGGGGATTTAAAGATGGCACCATTTCTGAGAATTAATGTTGGTCCTTCGGGAGGATTATGTGACTGCTCTGTTTATGTTTGCATACATACGTTATTCTCTGGAAAATTGGATGAAAATATGGTGAAAGCACAAGTTACATCTAAAGAGAAATTTGAAGGGATCCTATTTCAAATAACCACCTCCCATGGTGGATGCTGCAGAGGAATTTGGAAGATCTCTTCCCCTGCTTCCCCCATTCTACTGTTCGGTGACACTTAGCATGTCCAAGGACAACTAAGACAACTACTGCCTATCATCTTGCTGGTGCCCTGAAGAATTTTTTTCAGAAATAATAATTCATACTGAGAAATAAAATAAAGAGTGTCTTTCAAGTGATAAGTGCTGAGAATAAAAATTACATAATGGGGGAAAGGAAGTAGGGAATGGGAATTCCATTGATTTTTAGATATAGTGTTGAGGAAGTCTCAACTATCAGACATAAAACAAATAAGAAATTAAGCTGTAACAATATACAGAGGAGAGTACTCCAGGTGGAGGTGCCAGGAGTTCAGGGGCAGGGATGTGTGCTCTATGTATGTGCAAGGGAGAGAGTGGAAGAGATTGAGGTCTGAGAGGTCAGGTGATAGAGGGTCTTAAGAGCCATTGTAAAGATGTGGACTTATAGCCAGAGAATGGGAAGCCATGGAAAGTTTTACAGAGAAATGACTTGATCTAAATGTTTCAAAGGAGTACTCTGGTTGGTGCATGGAGAATACACTGTGATTGAAGAAAGGTGGAGGCAGGAAGGCCAGTGGGGAGTCAAATGTAATCATCTGGCTCACTTGGACACGGAGGAGGGGAGAAGGGGGTGGTTCCTGGATATTCTCCAAATAAAGTTAACAGGATTTGCTAACGGACTGCTCATAGAATTTAAAAGAAAGAAGAATCAAGAGTGACTCCCAAGTTCATGGCCTGAGCAACTGGAAGAAAGACATTGCCAATAACTGAGGTGGGGAAGACAGCAGGAGGACAGAATCTGTGTTGGGAGAGAGAAGAGGGGCTAGTTTTAGGTATGTGTCCAAAAGAAGATGCTGAGAGGGAAGTTCAAGTCCAAGGCAGACGTCTAAGCTAGAGCTATTTCTTATTAATTTGGGAATCATCAACTTATAGGTGGTATTTAAAGTCTAGAAGCAAGAAGTTGCTCTCTGTTGGATTCCCAGCACCTTTCACAGTTTCTATCTTATAGTAGGTATTAAATTATCCTCATGATGGATAAATAAAATATATATGCACCGGGAGTGAGAAATAAAATCTTTAATAGACCAAGTTGTAAAAGGGCAGGAACTTTAAGCCTCTTATTTGAAAAGCTCAGCCTGTTTCCCAAGTTCAATATAGCCAATTAAGCACTGATTCTATCTGGTGAAATAAGCAGTTTGATATTTGGGGGTGTTGTTACTTTTTTTTTTTTTTGGTACTAGGGATTGAACTCAGGGGCACTCAACTACTGAGCCACATCCCCATCCCTATTTTGTATTTTATTTAGAGACAGGGTCTCACTGAGTTGCTTAGCACCTCACTTTTGCTGAGGCTGGCTTTGAACTTGTGATACTCCTGCCTCAGCTTCCCAGGCCACTGGGATTGCAGGCATGCATCACTGTGCCCAGTGGGTGTTGCTACTTCTGACTCGAAATTAAAAGTTTTTCCTTTTCTTTTTTTTTTTTTAATGGCTCATTCAAAAATTAGTCTTTGCTATAAATACCAGCAATTCTTGTATGCAATCAAAAAAGAAAAACATCAGTGGTTTGGAAGGTAAAATTTCTGTGTTATAAATCCTATATTACTGAGTTCACTTGCTTAGCCACAAATCAGGGCTGTTTGTGCCTGTCTCTGTTGAGGTCCAAGGACATTGTATAATTTAATTGTGATGCTTTTAGCTCACAAAACACAAGATGCCACGTAAAAGCTAATTAATGCCATTTAAGTGAATATGAATGTTATCATTATAATTATAGTTTTAAAATTAAAGATAATGTTTATTGGGCTGGGAGTAGCTCAGTGGCAGAGCCTTTGCCTATCACACATGAGGTCTTGGATTCGATCTCCATCAACACACACACCACATACACACACACACACACACACACACACAAACATACAAACTACAACAGCCAGGCATGGTGGCAAATGTCTGTAATCAGAGGCTGAAGCAAAAAGATTGCAAGCTTGGGCCAGCCTGGGTAACTTAGCAAGAACCTATCTTAAAATAAAAGGGCTGGAGATGTTGCTCAGTGGTTAGAGCACTCTGGGTTCAATCCCAATTTAAAAAAAAAGAAGAAGAAAAGAAAGAGGTGGTGAGGGAGATATTATTACCATGATTCTAACTTAAGAAGTGTATACTATTACTGTCTCCTGATCTTTGTTACCTATGAAGCATGGACTTCTTGGTTTCTTAGAGGCAGCCCTAAAGGAAACATTCAGTAAAGCTGCCTTTAATCATTTAACCCCTATGACTCTGCCTATGACAACCCCACCCATCTTCACGGGACCCAAATTAGGAAGAAGGCTATTGGGGTACCTGGTGGTGGTGATGCTATGGGGGGAGGAGTCTCCAAGGGCAAGTTCAAATTTGAATGTGAGGGGCCAATTTTTTGTCAGACAGAGGCAGTGAAGCATCATTGCTTGAGGCAAGATTTTCTTGGCCTAAGACTTTCAGAATCAAGAAAGACACACTGGAATCCACTATGGACAGGTAAAGAGGCAATCTCCTTTTGGGGTTTCTTCGAGTAAATCTGAATAGTGAGGTCAGTAGCTATCCCTTTCTCACTTGCAAGATCTGTTTGGTCAATGTGCCCTTTTTTATTCTGAATCTGACTCATCTTCTGATCAGGACTTGCATGTTCTCAGCCTAACTTTCTCTGTTCTGCACTTGTCTCCATCCCTCTCTTTTTCATGTTGTACACACACACACACACAAAAAAAATATGCACAATGTACTGATCTGTCCTGGGATTTGCCACAACCAGAACTAGTTTATGACAGAAATATTAACAGAGCAATCTTTAGAGATTCGAATCATAAAAAGGTCATAGCAATACTATACTAAAAATAGTAGTGGTAATTTTTTATGATAAATCTGTAAATATTCAATATTAAAACTGTTTTAAGAAAAACTGTCCTAGGGAGACTACTGAAATAATTTAGCTGTGGCAAGAAAATTTGTACTTTAAAAAAATATAAAACATTCAAGATTAATTGCTTGAAAGTCATTAAGGTTGTTATAAAGATAAAAATTAATTTAAGCAAGTTATTTTATGTTATAGGTCCAAGTACTGGCCAGTTAGTGGCATGTTTACTATTCGACTAATCTTTACATTTTTTCAAATATGGTCTAACTTACTTCTTAAATGTGGATTCTGTAAAGTTTTCAGTGTCTCAACATGCATTTTATGGTAAGTTATTATTATAGAGCTTATTCCATTCTAATTTTTTCCATATTTTTATTAGTGCATTATAGTTTTATATGGTGGTTCCATTCTTATCATGATGATTACTAGGAATATAGGGAAATCATACCTAATTTACATATATTATCTCAATATAATTCTTTCACAAATAATTTATACTCCATGATTAAGAATTTCAATGGTAGTGCTGGGGGTGTAGCTCAGTGGTAGAGTGCTTGCTAGTCCTGCAAAAGCAAATAAACAAAAATAAGATTTTTAATGGTACATTAAATCCTCTTTAGAACATTTTCTTGAGAAAAAAATAATATCAACTGTCTCCTCAGTTTGCAGTGAGAGTGTGAATACTAATCTGAGGTATAAATCCTGGTTAAGGGTCCAGTGGAAATCTTTGAACATAAGCAAAGGCAAAGCAAAGGAAAAGTCAGTTATTGAAATTCAGAGAAAGACAAATAAGGATAGAGAAAGACAAAATTCAACAGGACAAAAGGACAATACATAATTATCATTCACAAAGGTCCTATGTGTAGAGTTCACTGGTGATAGCAGAAGATGACTATGTCAGGATTATTTTTAACCCATTTCTTTCTGGTTTGCATTGCTGGGGATGCAGCTCATGTTCTGCCTCAGGGAACACAGCTGTCCAAACAGCTGTCAACCTGGGGGCCTGAAAAAAATTGCCTCTGCAAAGTCCTTCCTACCTAGGAGACACACCATAGAAGAACAGGTCCTGGAAAAAGGTTCCAAGCTAGGGAAGAAATGGATCAAGAAAGTTCATAACAGATCAGGCTCCAGCAAATCATTTCATTCCAGTGCACAACTTTTGACTGAAATAGTAAAGGCCAACTGCCATTTGATAGGACACAAAAACACTCTGAATTCCTTTACTATTCCATATCCTTCTTTTCTATATTCCTGGGACATTTCTCCTTCATCATGATAACCGAACCTGCCCTAACACACACACACACACACACACACACACACACACACACATATTCATGAGCTCACAGGCATATGCATACACATACCACCTGTGGTGCATGAAAAAAGATTTCCAGGGATGGTGGTGTACAGTGGTCAAGTGCTTGCCTCAAAGGTATGATGGATGTCCTCTCAGCTTAGATCCCCAGCATGGAAGAAGGGAAAAAAGGTAAAAGGTTCCTCACTTTTCTTATCTATACAGCCCCAAAGGTTGAATATAAAAGGGATATTGGTACGAGATGATGTTCAATCTGTTGACTCAGCAGGGTGCAGTGTTGTGTTACTATAATTCCAGTGACTCAGAAGTCTTATGCAGGAGGATCTCAAGTTCACGGAGAGTCCAAGCAATATAGGGAGACCCTATCCAAAAATTAAAAATAAGCAAAGCTTAGGGTAGAGCACCCTTGGATTCAGTCCTCAGTATCACAGACAACAACAATAACAACATCTATTTGGGCTCCAAAACTTTTTTTCTTTCTCTTCTATATATATTAAGTGCTTATTATGTGTTGAGATTACACATGCTGATGGTTATTATATGCTAATTAATTAAGTAGTCATAGAAATAGTGGTGATGCTATAGTGACTACCATAATACATTATTACTATTTTAAAATAAAGCTGATTGTTGCTGAGGCTTTGTATCCATTTTAGATTCTTATCAATTATGCATTTTTAATTTTTGTTTGGTGCTGGGCATTGAACTCAGTGCCACAATCTCTACTATTTGTCAGGTATGGTGACACATTTCTGCAAACTCAGGGGCTCAAGAGGCTGAGGCAAGAGGATCACAAGTTTTAAGCTAGCCTCAGCAGTTTAGGGAGGCCCTAAGCAACTTAGTAAGACTTTGTCTCAATGGGGATGTGGCTCAATGGTTAAGTGTCCTGGGTTCTATCTCTGGTACCAAAAAGCAAAAAAACAAAACATAACAAAACAAAAAACTCTACCATTGAGCTTTACCACTGGTACCTAATTGCATAATTTACTTAAAAACAAAACACAGCCTGTAATCCCAGCAACACGGGAGGCTGAGACAGGAGTATCGTGAGTTCAAAGCCAACCTCAGCAACAGTGAGGTGCTAAGCAACTCAATGAGACCCTGTCTCTAAATAAAATACAAAATAGGGATGGAGATGTGGCTCAGTGGTTGAGTGCCCCTAAATTCAATCCCTGGTACAAAAAAAAAAAAAAAACAGCTGGGCAAGGTGGCACATGCCTCTAATCCCAGCAACTCAGGCCTTCTGAGGCAGAAGGATTGCAAGTTCGAAGCCAGCCTCAACAGATTAGTGAAGCTCTTAGCAATTTAGCAAGACTCTGTCTCTAAATAAAATATTAAAAAGGGCTGGAGATGTGGTTCAGTGGGTAAGCACCCTTGGGTTCAATCCCCAGTACTAAATAAATGAATACAGTTGACTACTTTTTATATTGTTTGATACATACAATATTTATACTGTTGATAAATCTAGTTCTCTTCCTAAAGGTTTAAAATGTTTTTTTTAATAACTTTTATGTGTGTAAATGGAGACATTTAAATTGAAAGAGCTAGCTGAGCAAGGTAGAGCATGCCTGTAATCCTAGACATTTAGGAGGCTGAGGCAAGAGAATCACAAGTTCGAGGCCAGGCTCAACAATTTAGTGAGGCCCTAAGCAACTAAACAAGACCCTGTTTCAAAACAAAAAATAAAAAGGCTGTGGATGTGGTTCTGTTAAGCACCCCTGGGTTCAATCTCTGGTACCAAAATAAAACAAAATTGAAACAGCTATAATCGGCTGTTGTCCTAGATTTTCTATCTGATAAAGTTGACATTGGGGCAGTTAATTTTTAAGGCCAGGTCTATCACCTATAATACATTATTAAATTATCAATTCTCATTTTATGTCCATACAAAGACCAGCACATGAATGTTCATAGTACCTTTACTTACAGTTGCACCAAAGTGTGCACAATCCAAATATCCATCAACAGGTGAATGAGAAAACAAAACACGCTATACTCATGCAATAGAATACCACTCTGCAGAAAAAAGGAACAAACTATGAAACATGGATGAGTCTCAAAGTCATTATGCTAAATGAAATAAGACCAAAAGAGATGATGTATGGTTTACATGAAATGATAGAAAATGTATAGTTACAGAAAGCAAGTCAGTGGTTGCCTAGTGGAGAGGAGAACTGATCGCAAAGGGGGGTAAAGAAACTTTGTGCGAGTTACCTGGGAAATGATCTGTAACCTGACTGTGGTAGCAGTGTGGGGTGTTTACATCTGCCAATATTCACAGAATTGTGGGCAAAATTTACTGTATGTAAATTATGCCTCAATGTAAAAAAAAAAAAAAAGTGCAAAAAAGTTTCAATTCTCGTGCCAGCAAACTGTATTCAAATTCCTCACCAGGCCTTTACAAGTTCTTTGCTCTTCTACCCAGTACCATTAGGTAGCAGCACTATCTCCACAAGTTGGAAAAATATATTTCTGGAAAAAAGGACCCACAAAAACCAGAGATAGCACTCTTGTTTTAGTAGCAACCTTGCCACATAGCTTGTGCTACTATGTTCCCAGCTTTAAAAAGGATTCTAAATTTCCTTAAAGAAACTTGAGTTACCAAAGAGTGTCTCAACAAATTCAATTTACTATGCAAGATACTGCGTTTAGAGCTAGGAAACAAAGAGGAGGGACAGTCAGTCCGTGTGTGTGTGTGTGTGTGTGTGTGTGTGTGAGAGAGAGAGAGAGAGAGAGAGAGAGAGCACCTAGCTAAATATGAAGATTATATTGCCAAGTTATAAAAGCAGCAGAAGAACTGAGATATAGCTCAGAGGCAAAGCTCTTGGCTACTGTGTTATGAGACCAGTGGTTCCATCCCCAGCAAGGCAGGAAGAAAAGAAGGAGGGCTGGGATTGTCGCTCAGTGGTGGAGCACTTGCCTAGCATGTGTGAGGCACTGGGTTCATTCCCCAGCACCACATAAAAATAAAAACAAATGAATGAAGGTATTGTGTCCATCTGCAACTAAAAAGGTATTAAAAAAAAAAAAGGAAGGAAGAAAGGAGGAAGGGAGGAACAGAAAAAAAAGAAGAGGAGGAGGAAAGAAAGAAAAGCATAACAAGTTTATTTAATTAAAGACCCCCAAACCCATGGAAAACTGTTTTTATGTTTAGATTCAAATGAAGAACAGGAAGCACATGGAAATGTGACTAGACAAAGGGATCTGATTTAATGGTAATTCAGTAAGGGAGGAAACTCAGCGAGGTCTCTTCAGATTCTACGTGGCCTGTCCATGCAGCATTCCTTCTCCTGGGTATAGGGTAGGACACCTGTGCAAGGAGAGTCTTTAATAGAGAAGGGAGAGAGAGGCCTTTCCAGATTTTATGGCATGCTTTGGGGGAGAGGGGGATTTAGCTTCTACGATCCTTCTTGAGGGAGAGGAATTCTGGTTTCTAACATTCGCTAGACAGGAGACAGGAAGGCAGAAGGTCAGACACTTGGCTTCGGAGGCTGCATCTGAGATTTCTCAAGCTCCTGTAATTCAAAGTTCTCAGCAGGGCAAAGTATCTTTTCTGAGACCCAACAGAATCAACAAATTTAAATAATTAATTACATGAGGAATAAGGAAGAAGAAATAATCAGGGATGATTCCAAGTTTCCAGTCTGGTTACCTGACATGGTAAAGTCAGGGGGAGTAACAGTTCAGGACAGTGGACATTTTAGGGATCCTGTTGGCCATGTTGAGTTTAAGGTACATATTGGAGATTTAAGTAGAAACTGGAGGGAAACCTAAAAAAATAATTATGAGACTGAAGAACAAGTTTGTAATATTAAGTCATCAACATCTAGTAGACAGCCAGGGGAGGAGACTGTCTATTGAACTCAAATGAGTTTAGGGTTCTTGCCAAGTTTCTCTCAGTTGCTCTTAATTTTAAGCACGAAAAGATGTTTAAGCAGGATTCCAAGCTCAGTAGGTCTCAGGCATCCAGCAAATGAAGGGAGAGATGTTTCCAAGTAATTATAAATTTTTAAAGTAATAATAACAGGACTGGGGATGTAGCTCAGTTGTAGAGCCTAGCAAGCAAGAGGTACTGGGTTTGTTCCACCCCCAGCACTTATCATCATCATCATCATCATCATATGAAGGAAAACCCAAAGTGACCAGAGAGTGAACTGTGTTCCTGATTTCCTTCTCCTTCCTCTCACCCACAGCCTTCTGATGAATCGGAAGAAGTTTCTTTACCATTTCAAAAATGTTCGCTGGGCTAAGGGTCGGCATGAGACCTACCTGTGTTATGTGGTGAAGCGTCGGGATAGTGCCACCTCCTTTTCCCTGGACTTTGGCCACCTTCGCAACAAGGTATCAATTAAAGTTTTCTTTCCCAGCAGTTGAAAGCTAAACAATAGATGCTTTTAGTTATCTGCTGAGGGTCCAGGTTTGTTTGTTTGTTTGTTTGGAGGGCGGGGGGACTGCAGGGTTGCAGTACTGGGGATTGAACCCAGAGGTACTTTACCACTGAGCCACATCCCTTTTTATTTTTTATTTTAAGACAGGGTCTCCCTAAGTTGCTTAAGGCTTATCTAAGTTGCTGAGGCTTGCCTTGAAGTTGCCATCCTCCTGCCTAACCTCCAGAGTCTCTGGAATTACAGGCATGGGCCACTGAACCTAGCCCACCCGTTTTTTGTTTGTTTGTTTGTTTGTTTTTTGCGTTTCTTCACTAACTTCTTCAAATCTTCTTTCCCCCCTCCCCATGCACCCATATTAGACATGGCCTGAAAGGTCATTTAATGTCCTTTTCAATCATGCCTGGTACCCTAATGCCATACTTGATCCCAAACTTTCCTCCCCTTTTTCAGCCTTTTTTTTTTTTTTTCCATGTGCGCAGTGCTGGGGATTGAACCCACGGCCTTGTGCATGTGAGGCAAGCACTCTACCAACTGAGCTATATCCCCAGCCTCTGAATTGCCCTGAGATTAAGGTAAGAGGATTTTGATATGAGGAAATATTACTGGCTCATTTTATTTATTTATTGTGGTACTGAGGGTCAAACTCAGGCCTTTTAGCATTCTAGTCAAGTGCTGTACCCCAGTCATGTGCCCAGTCCCTCAAACTAAATTCCAACTTTTTTTTTCTTTTCCTGAGATGGAGTCTCTTCATGTTGCCCAGGCTGTTCTTGAACTTGTAGACTTAAGTGATTCTCCTGCCTCAGATTCCCAAGTACCTGAGACTAAAACAGGCATATGCCACCACACCCAGCTCAAGCAAAATTTTAAATGAAAAAAAAAAAAATTGTGTCTTTAAAATTTTTGAAAATTTATAAAGATGAAAAATATAGGTGAAATTATAGCAGCTCAATTCTCTTTTCCCAATGATTTCTATTTCCTCCTATTCATGTAGATTGTAGACCAGAAAATACATTTACTATGGTGAGCCTCAGAAAACTCAGAGAAGCCTCCATTGATGGGTTAATTAAATCAAACTTTCAGCTGCCTGACAGGATTACATTTCCAGAAGATTTCTTCACCAACTAGTAACTTGGGTGGCTGAATGAAGCAGGGGATGGAAAGTTTGAGGATAGCCTCCACATCTTAGAGGGACCCTATCTCAAAAAAAAATTTTTTTAATTTTCAAAGGTTTGGGGATGTTGAGTAATACTGAGTTTAATCTCCTGTATAGTGGGGCAGGGAGTTTAAAAAGACTTCTTCATCAAAATCAAATGGTCTTACATAAGCTTCTGCCTGTGAATATCTCCTCTCCTAACATTCTGTGACATCTAGTCTTGGTAGAATCCCAGGGAAGAATCTATGGTGTGGAATGTCATGCTATTTTCATTGCTTTTATTTGTTTGCCAATCTTTATTACCATCATGATTTTATATTCAAGTCATTTTCTTATTTTGTAATGTGACACATTCTATTTATAGAAACCTTCATTTTATCAGCACTTTCACATTTAATGCTCACAATACCAGCTCATTTTTCTGATGAGGAAATGTAAGAACCAAGAGTTGAGTAATTTGTTTAACTCTCAAAAGTGAAGCTAGAAAATGAAACCTGTCTTCATATTCTGGGATTAATGACTTCTGCAATAAGAGTTTGGCCTGTTATACCTCACTATTGCAGTTATTATTACAATCACTGAGACTATACAATGAGAGAACACATTATTTAATTGCTCTTGGCCCATACTAGTGCCTATTACTTCTACAACACCCACCTGTCTGATTCACCATAATCTATTTTCACTCTTTGCATCCTCCCAAGCAATCTCACAAATTGTCCTAGCTCCACCTAGGGGTCCACGTGTAGTTCCACAGTGTTTCATCAACAGAAACTTCCAAGACATTTTTCCTTCTTAAAATGTGCAAAAATAACTTCAAAGCACAAATTCAATCTCTGTACTGGTAGTATGATACTATTTCTACCATTCTCTACTTAACTCATTTCATCCTTCTCCCCGCACACCCCCCAAAAAAGAAAAAAAAATCCTTAGCCTTCCTTCACTGGGTAAGACCAGTGTTACATACACACAAAGGTTTTGGTTCACCTCTTACTAATGAGCTCTTGCTTGACCTCTGTGTAACACAAAAGACAGTAACTGTCAGCATTCTAAAAGCTCATGGTGGGAGAGAATATCTGTGAAGTTACCACAACCACAACAAAGGTCAGTGAACTGAGTTCTCTGCTCTCTCCCCAGTCAGGTTGCCACGTGGAATTGCTCTTCCTCCGCTACATCTCGGACTGGGACTTGGACCCTGGCCGGTGCTACCGAGTCACTTGGTTCACCTCCTGGAGCCCCTGTTACGACTGTGCCCGGCACGTGGCAGACTTTCTGAGAGGGAACCCCAACCTCAGTCTGAGAATCTTCACCGCGCGCCTCTACTTCTGCGAGGACTACAAGGCAGAGCCAGAGGGGCTGCGGAGGCTGCACCGCGCTGGGGTCCAAATCGGCATCATGACCTTCAAAGGTGCGAAGCGGAATCTTTTGCGCAGGCTCTGTGCAGCAGACATAATTTTAAATTGCAATTCAGAATGAGAAGAGTCAGTGGGGAAAACTCAGGGGCAAGAATTGCCTAAGGTTCCTGGTTCACGATGGGAGTCAAAATTATTGATTAGAATTCCAGGAAAGCAGTGAATGGCTTGGAGACAAGGTCCTGGGTAAATGAGGAAATGGGACCAGGATTTTCTTTACTTCTAGTTGAAGACCTGAACTATCTTTTCCCCCTGTCCCACCATTCTTTTTTTTTTTTTTTTTTAAGATTATTTTTACTGCTGGAATACTTTTGTAGAAAATCGTGAAAGAACTTTCAAGGCCTGGGAAGGGCTGCATGAAAATTCAGTTCGGCTATCCAGACAGCTTCGTCGCATCCTTTTGGTAAGTGGCTTCCTTGCTTTTCACTTCTTCTCTCTATAGTCTTTTCCTGGAGCTTCTTATATTTTTAAAAGTCACTCTCGTTTTTCATCTGACGAAACTTTATTTCTCCTATAATTCAGTTTTCCCTTCTGTTAATTCATAGTTCACAGCCCTCCGCTAAGATGTCTTTCCTTTACCTTCTCCTTCTTTCATAGCTTTACTTGTCTTCTTTCTGTTAATCGCTCCTCAGATTCCTCAGCTGTGTTTCCCTCCTGATCAGAATTCCAATTTACTAAAAAAATGTTAAAAAGATAAGCCATGCAGTTTAGAAGACTTCCCTGTCCAGCTCAGTTTTGAAGCCATTCACTACATTCATTTTTCTCTTTCTTTGCAGCCCCTCTATGAGGTGGATGACTTACGAGACGCCTTTCGTACTTTGGGACTTTGATAGCAAACCTCCTGGCATGTCATGTATGATGAAATATCTTTGTTGAAGAGAGCAGATAGAAGAATAATCCTTCAAGCCTTCTCTGTTTTTCATCTTCAACTCTTAATTTCTTAGAGTGTAGAGAGGGAAAAAATACTTGTATATGATTTAAAAAATAATCTGTCTTGATCATAGAGAAGGAACGCAGGCTGACCAGGGTGATTTTGCAACTGGTGCTGTTTTGAGTGCAGCATTGCCCTCTACTGGAAGAGAACAGAACTGCAGGACCTGGGACCATCTTAAAAGTGTCGATGTTCTATGAATTTTAGGTAGAAAGAAAAGAGAAGGCATAGCCTAAAAAGCATGGGGAGAAGATCGGATGATTTTATATTACTATCCTTTATTATTTTATTGTCAGATTTTAATTGTCAGATTTTAGCAACATATTTTTCTACTTCTTTTTCCTTTGAAGTTCCCATTGGGTAACTTCATCCATCAGGCCATGATCTGTAGACCCTCCTGATGAAAGAATCTGGGTGATTGTAAGCCCAAATCCTGTCCCCAAAGCATTAATATGCAAACATATTTTGTATGTTTTAATTGTCTCAGGCATGTTTTTATATTGTATATAAGAGGATGGGGTGGAGGGTTTGAACTGCAGATAGTCACCTTCAGGTGATTTTAATAAAGGTTTTCAAAATCCATAATGAGGACTGTGAAGATGACACTGAAATGATGAGTTGATGCCTCATCATTACAGAAAATCCTCTGTAAAGAAACTCTTGAGGAAGTTTATAATTTAGAAATACCTGCAAACTTCACACTTCCTACTTACTGTACACTTGGAAGGGAGTTGCTTAAATGTTGAGAAGAGGAAAATCTGTTCTCTTTGGTGAGCCTTTTAACCTCAGCAATGCCAAGCAGGTCAAGGTTTTCCACCTTTTATATGTGTGTGATGCTTCTCCCAAAGAGTATGACAAAAAAGAATAATATTTGAGAAGGATAGGTGAGAAAGCACTGAAAGAAAATTGTGATTTTCCAGCAAAATCATAGTAAACATAGATTCTCTATTTGTCCCTAACAACTATCCTTGATGCTGAGGAAAATAGTATTCAGAATAACTATCCTTTTGCAATTATTACCTAGTGATCCTTGCAATGCAGATAAAAACTTGTATACACAACTATTATCAGTTTATTATTTTTTTATAGTACTGGGGATTGAACCCAGGGGTGCTCTAACACTGAGCTATACCCCCAGTCCTTTGTATTTTGAAATAGGGTTGCATTAAGTTGCACAGACCGGCCTTGAACTTGTGATCCTCCTGCCTCAACCTCCCAAATAATGGGGAGTACAGGAGTGTGTCACCATGCTAGCTATTTTAATCTTATTGTATATAAGTTTGTGAAAGGTTAAATAATAAAAGTCACTACTTCATGTATTCATTCATTTTTATATTATGCTACAAAGTGTCTAGTGATATTCTGTTATCACAATTTTCTGAAATGTTGAAATTGGTTCCTGAAGTCTCATAAATTTGTAACTTTAATTAATTAATCAGTTTTGGAGGTACTGGGGATTGAACACTGGGCCTTGAACATGCTAGGCAAACACTTTATCACTGAGCTACCCCCAAACTCAATTTATAATTTTAGAAATTATTCCAATAGTAAAGTATTTAATTGTAACATAGTCTAACACTGTGATAATACTTCTATGAAGCCATTCTCTTGGTTTTTAGTAAATTCTTCCACGGCGAATTGATTCTTGCTCATTTTCAACCAACGGAGTATATAAAATAATTTTGGAAGTTTTAGAGATGAATTGCTGAATACAATAATTACAAAAGTGATGTATAAAATGTTAAAACTCAAAGTCAGCATGATGGAATAGACTTCAGAGTCCATAAATTAAGCTATATATTTATGATCTACTGATTTCTGTCAAGAGTGAAAAGATCATTTAGTGAGGAAAGACTGATCTTACAACAAATGGTGCTGGGAAACTGGAAATCATGTGTCAAAGGACTTTGTACATCTGTCACACCATATATGAAGATTACCTCAACATTTATCAAATCCTTAAAGGTAAAACTATAAACTCCTAAAAGACAACAAAAGTGGGAATGATGGTGAGTGTCTGTAATCCCTGTGATTCAGGAGGATTGGGTAGGAAGATAGCAAGTTCAAGGCCAGCCAGGACAACTTAGTGAGAACCTGTTTCAGAATAGAAAATAAAAAGGGAAGGGGATGTAGCTCAATGGTATCGTGCCCTTGGGCTCAATCTCCAGTCCAGGGGGTGGGGGTGGGGAAGAAAAGGAGCAAAAGGGTAAATCTTCATGATTTTGGATTAATCAACAGTTTCTTGCCCACTTGCATAGCTAACAACAACAGCAAAACAATAACAACTAGTTCTTGCCAGGTTGTGGAGAAATTGGAACACTTATACATCCATGGCTAGTGAAAATGAAAAATACTATAACTACTGTGGACAAGAGCAATAATTCCCAAGAAGTTAAAGACAGAATTACTGTGTGACTTAACTGCACTCTTGAGTTTTTAAAAGAATTAGGAACATACAAACAAAATTTCTACAAAAGAGATGGGGTATATAGCTGAGTGATACAGTGCTTGCATACCATGCACAAGGTCCTGTGTTCTATCCCTAGCACCACCAAACAAAACAAAACTTGTGTATAAATGTTCAAAACAGCATTATTCAAGGGGACATGTTCAAATGTCCATCAGTTGAAGAAAAGATTTTAAAAGCATGGTATAGCTGGAAGAAGTGGTGCATTCCTATAATATCAGGTACTCAGGAGGCTGAGGGAGGAGGATCAATAGTTTGTGATCACCCAGGCATAGTGGCGCACACCTGTGATCCCAGCGGCTTGGGAGGCTGAGGCAGGAGGATCAAAACCAGCCTCAGCAAAAGTGAGACATTAAGCAACTCAGTGAGACCCTGTCTCTAACTAAAAATACAAAACACTGCTGGAGATGTGGCTCAGTGGTCGAGTGCCCCCAAGTTCAATCCCCAGCACCCCCTGCCCACCCCCACCCCCCAAAAAAATGACACCTAAAAAAAATTCTTGACCAGCCTGGGCATATTAGCAAGACCCTGTCTCAAAATAAAAATTTAAAACCAGCTGGGGGTCTAACTCAATGACAGAGCACTTGCCTAGCATGAGCAATGCCCTGGGTTCAATCCCCAGTACTGGGGGGTAGGAGAAAGCATGGTTCATCTATACAATATCCTTATCTATACATAATAAGGATTTAAGTACTGATACACAGGACAACATGAATGAACCTTGAAACCATTGCACTATGTGAAACAAATCAGATACAAAAGGCCACATATTGTATACTTCCATTTACATGAAATGTCTAGAATGGATAAATCCATACAGACAGAAAGAATTACTGGTTTCCAGGGATGAGGATGAGGGTATGAAAAATGCCTATTTAATGTATATTTATTTGGGAATGACAAAAATTATGTAATGGAATTAGATAGTGGAATTTTATCTTAATCTTTTTTCTTAAAGTATGACTTTGGAGTCAGGGAAACATGAATTTGAGTTCTAGTTCTATGTGACAATGGGCAAGATATTTAATATCTATAAAATTTCAATTTACCATCTATAATATTGGTATAAAAATGGTAATATTTCACATAATTTTGGTAAGAATTAAATTAGAAGACAACATAAAACTAGTACTATCTTAATGAGTGGCATTGCAATACAGAAACCTAGAGATCACTTCTGATATCAACCTCTGCCCCAACATCCAATCATGTAGACTTTGTCTTCTAAATTTTTCTTTTCATCCCCCACCCCCACCCCCATGCTGGGGATTGACCTCAGGACCTCGGATATGTTAGGCAAGTGCTCTAGCAC
This sequence comes from Marmota flaviventris, assembly GCF_047511675.1. NCBI lineage: Eukaryota > Metazoa > Chordata > Mammalia > Rodentia > Sciuridae > Marmota > Marmota flaviventris. Next base: position 128,550,489 of record NC_092500.1, on the reverse strand, counting down.
TGAACTACATCCCTGGCTGCTAAACATCTCTTGAATTTATATTTTTTTCTAACTCTTCGACTGCCACCTGAGAGAGATGAAAACAAAGTAGCCCCTAGGAGTTGAAAGCTGGCCCCACACTCATAGCTGGGCCATATTAGCTCCTGTTGGATATACACAATCTCATAGAAGATCAACTTCAGACATGCTAGAATGAGAGAAAGCAAAGCTATTTTACAGTTTTGTCTAAAAATAGACAAAAACAAGGTCACTGTGGGACCCAGAAAACACCAACACTTCTTATCTTGGTTGAAATGACTGATCACAACTTTATTAGCTTTACCCTCTTCTAGATTATCCTCATTTCAGATTACAATTTATTCACAAACTCATAGAATTGACTCCATTCTCTAAGAATATATTATCCATAGCAAGCCCTCATTTTCTTTGACCCTCCCCCAAATCATCTAACCAAAGTCCAAGATCAATTATAGCCCCAATTCTATCATTGCTTCTAATTTTTTTTTTTTTTACTGAGATACCTCATGTATGGTGGTTCCTCCTAATTCGTGTTCTCCCTCTCTGCAATGAGTAATAAACCCAATTTGTTCAACTCCAAGTGTGTTCCTGGTGATCTGTGGGAGGAGGCCATCTGTTGAGAGCCATGGCCAGGTCAAGATGGCGCATGGCATTTTGCCAGAAGGGGCGGTTCCTGCTGCCTCAGGTGCCCGCTATTTTTGAGTTCTCACGGAGTTCCTAGAGAGTTTGCGTAGGTTGGTTGAGTTCCAGTTGAGCTCAAGGGGAGTTCCTGGAGGGTCGTGTGGGTGACGTTTGCATGAGTTCGAAAATAAAGTTCGTTCCTGCTTGAATCTACAAGTGGCTCGACCTCCCAGTTATTTGTGCCCAGCCAGACTGCAGCATTTGGTGGCCCGCACGGGGAACGCCTGAAGCTTGGGGGTAAGTGAAACTGCTCGCCCCTGAGGGCAGGGCGAGAGAATGAGTGACCATTTCAAAAAACAATGTGTTCTTGTTTTGATTTGTTACGTTTCTGTTTCAAGCTGCCTGCCCCTAGAAATAAATAGGATGCTAGAAAAGTTGTTCGGTCCTGAGGAAGAGATAGAGATAGACCACAGATATACATTTCAAGAAAATAGGAAAATTGATACAATGCATTTTTGTTCTGTTTTTGTTTCATTCTGTTTCGGATTTGTTTTATGTTATCTTGTTGGGTTGCATTATCTTTGTAGCAGAAATATGGGGTCAGAAATTAGCAAAAAACAAACTGAAACTGAAAGAGTGTTAAGTAAATTGCTAGAGGAAGGAGGCACCCCAGTAAAACCAAGAACAGTTAGGGCATACGTTGATACGATACAAAAATGTAGCCCATGGCTTTTTAAGGAGGAGTTGTTGAATATATCACAATGGGACCATCATGGTGAAGATTTAAGGAACAGGGAAAAGAAAAACCCAGGAACTTTGCCAGTTGGCACATTGCCATTATGGATGATGATACAATTTTGTTTGCCTAGTCCAAAGATTTCAGTTCAGATTATGGTAGAAGACATATTAGATCAGGAAAAAGAGGAGGCCTCTCGAGATAGTCAGAAAGGGGAAGAAAGTTTAGAGGAGAAAAAGCTATCAAGGGAGAAGTTACAACAGGAGGCTGCTACTAACACCATTCTATCACTAGAGGGTGTAATTCAACCAACACCTCCACCTATGGAGACAACATATGCTGAGTGGCCCTCAACCCCCGTAGTTGATAGATGGGATCCTGAGACAGGACCTCAAAGATTAGCATGCCCTGTGTTTGAGGAGGCAGGAGAGCAGCGAGTTCACCATGCTTTAGATTTCAAAACAGTGAAGCAGCTGAAAGAGGCTGTAACAACCTATGTTACTCAAGCGCCCTTCACTGAAAGTGTGGTCGAATCCGTTACCAACTTGAACATGACGCCAGCAGATTGGGCTAGTATGTGCAAAGCTGTGCTAAATGGAGGACAATATCTGTTATGGAAGGTTTCCAATCAGGAATTTTGCACGGAGACGGCTAGGCAAAATGCAGCAGCCAGTTATCCTCAGAGAAATCTAGATATGTTGTTAGGAAAGGGACCTTATGAGGGTCAGCTGCAACAAATTAGATATGATCCTGCCATATGCTCACAAATCGCTTCAGCTGCGGTTAGGGCATGGAAAACTTTACAGGGGCATGGAGATTTACAAGGTCAATTATCTAAGGTAATAAAGGAGCTAATGAACCTTACACTGAATTTGTAGATAGGCTTATACAAACAGCTACCAGAATCTTTGGGGATGTAGAACAAGCGATGCCATTAATAAAACAACTAGCCTATGAACAAGCAAACAGATGGTGCAGGGAGGCCATTAGACCATGGAAACATGGAGATTTAAACACATATATTAAATTACACAGAGACATTAATGAACAAGGGCAAGTCTTAGCAGCTGCAGTACAACAGGCTTTAGGTGCCAGGCCAAAAACATGCTACATTTGTGAACAAACAGGACATTTTAAAAGGAGTTGCCCCATAGGAGGAGGGTTTAACAAAACTAAGTATCAAAGGGGTAGAATACCGGGTATTTGCCCACGATGCCATAGAGGGAGACATTGGGCTAATGAATGCCGTTCTCAAACCACTATAGAGGGTACTCCGTTATCAAAAAACGGACAAGGACCAGGTGTTTACCCACGATATTGTGGAGAAAAACATTGGGCTCCATTGACAAAAAATGGACAGGGGGGCCCAATGCTCTGGGGCCCACGACCACAAATATACAGGGCATTGGAGGAACCCAGCAACACCATCAGGGTAGTGCCCAGGACACATTATCCATTAGATCCCTCATTAGACAAACCAGAGGGAGCACAGGGTTGGATATCTGCGCCTCCGCCAGAGCAGTACTAACTCCAGAGTTCAAATCATTCCCACAGGGGTAAAAGGACTTCTTCCCCAAGGAACAGTATGCTTATTATTAGGATGCAGTTCTTCTACTCTAAAAGGACTTATGATAAATCCTGGGGTAATTGATCCTGATTATGAAAGTGAAATAAAAATTATAGCCAGTTCTCCAAGGGGTATAGCAGTAATTTCACCAGGAGATAGAATAGCACAGTTATTAATAATACCTAGCCTACATGATAAATTTTCAGTCATACTATAGAAAGAGGTTCCAGGGGATTAGGCTCCACAGGTGTAGATCGGGCTATGCTTTCTTTAAATTTAGATTCTCGCCCCATGCTAAAACTAAATATTCAAGGACATGAATTTAATGGGCTACTGGATACAGGTGCAGACCTTAGCATTATCTCTCGTCAAGAATGGCCAAAACATTGGCCGTTACAACAAGCCATTCAAATGCTTCGAGGCCTAGGAGTGGCAACTAATCCCCATAGAAGTGCGATGGTATTAGATTGGAAGGATTCTGAAGGATGTGAAGGAACTATACAGCCATATGTATTGGATCATCTTCCTATAAATTTATGGGGATGAGATGTCCTAGATCAATTAGAACTAACATTAACAAATAACATCAATTCAAATGCGCCTACTATTATGGCTAGACAAGGTTTTAGGAAAGGAAAAGGATTAGGAGAAAAGGGACAAAGTATAGTGGCACCAATACAAATAGATCAAGAAATAGATAGACATGGATTGGGTTTTCAGGATGGGTCACTGAGACAATAAAAATTACTTGGAAATCAGAAAGACCAGTATGGGTTCCTCAGTGGCCCCTGACTAAAGAAAAGATACAAGTAGCCCATGACCTGGTCAAACAACAATTAGCGGAGGGACATATACAACCTTCTGTATCTCCCTATAATACTCCCATTTTTGTCATCAAAAAGAAACCTGGTAAATGGAGATTATTGCAAGATTTAAGATCTATTAATAACGAGATGGTTATTATGGGACCTGCTCAATCGGGGATTCCTCAATTGTCTGCTTTGCCAAAAACCTGGTATGTTTTAGTTATAGATATTAAAGATTGGTTTTTTTCAATTCTAATTCTTCCTGAGGATAGTCCACGTTTTGCATTTACTATCCCTGCGCTGAATCATGAAGGTCCCGATGAAAGATATGAATGGAAAGTATTCCCTCAAGGATGGCTAACAGCCCAACTATGTGTCAAATTTATGTTAACAAAGCAATCCAGCCACTTAGAAATCAAAATCCTGAACTACAAATATTTCACTATATGGACGATGTATTATTAGCACATAAAGATAAAAACACATTGCTAGAATGTTATGCCACACTTACAAATTTATTAAAAAATATAATCTAGAGATAGCAATAGATGAAGTACAATTAAATTTTCCAATTAATTATTTAGGAGTTCCATTATCCTCTACCATGGTTCGTCCACCAAAAATTCAAATACGAGTAGATCAACTCAAATCACTTAACGACTTTCAAAAGTTATTAGGAGACATAAATTGGATAAGGCCTTATCTAGGCATACCAACAGGAGAGTTGGGACCTTTATTTGATATCCTAAAATATCCATCAGATCCAAATTCACCCGCATATTAACGCCTGAAGCAAGAAAGACATTAAAAATCATTGAAACATATATGGGAAAATATGCATCTGGATAGAATTGATATAAGTTTGCCTTTGTTATTTATTGTACTACCAACAAAAAATATTCCTATGGGAGTATTTTGGCAAGAAGGTCCATTATTATGGATACATTTATCTTATTCTCCTAATACTATTCTTACTAGGTATCCTGAGGCTGTAGGACAATTAATACTCAAAGGAATAAAAGCAGCAAAGTGAGTGTTTGGAATTTCTCCCAATAAAATTATTACTCCATATACTATGGATCAAATTGATGAGTTAGCTAATGAGTTAAATACTTGGGCAATAATCATGTGCAAATCTAATGTTTCATTTGATAACCACTTACCATCTAATCCTTTGTTGTCTTTTTGGTCTTCGCATCCTGTAGTTTTTCCAAAAATGACAAGAAAAACACCTATCATGAATGCTCCAAATATATTCACTGATGGGTCAAATAATGGTACAGCAGCAGTAGTTACCCCTGATCAAACTTTTACATTTTTAGTATCCAAACAATCAGCTCAAAAGGTAGAGCTTAATGCAGTATTACAAGCTTTTGTGATGTTTAAAGATTCTGTATTTAATTTATTTTCCGATAGTCAGTATATAGTTAATGCTATAGTATACCTTGAAGATGCTGGTAGGATTTCCCCTTCCTCTATTGTTTTCTCTTTGTTTTCTACCATACAAAGTCTAATCTGGAACAGAAAAGATCCATTCTTTATAGGACATATCAGGGCACATACAGGATTGCCTGGAGCCCTTAGTTTGGGCAATGATTTAGCAGACAAAACTACACATGACATACATATTTTTTCTACACTAGAAGAAGCTACAAATTTTCATAAATCCTTCCATGTCAATGCAAATACTTTAAAAAAGCATTTTAAAATAACTAAGGAACAAGCTAGACAAATAATAAAACAATGTCAATATTGTGTGACCTTTTTACCACAAGTTAATCTGGGAGTCAATCCTAGAGGACTGATACCTAACCATATTTGGCAGATGGATGTCACACACTTGCCAGAATTTGGAAAATTAAAATATTTGCATGTTACAGTTGATACTTCTTCTGGATTTTTGATGGGCTCCCTTCATGCCAGAGAAAAAACTAGAGATATTATAGCTCATTGCTTACAAAATTTTGCCACTGTGGGTGTTCCAAAACAGATAATGGCCCTGGCTATACTTCTACCTCTTTTAAACAATTTTGCTCATCATTTGGCATTACTCATATAACAGGAATCCCATACAATCCACAGGGACAAGACATAGTTGAAAGAGCTCATCAAACTATTAAAATGTACTTATTAAAGCAAAAAGAGGGAATTGGGAAGGGGTATATATCCCCCAAAGATAAACTTAAAATAACCCTTTTTATTCTAAACTTTTAAAATTTGGATTCATCAGGGCTTAGTGCTGCAGAAAGGCACATATGTCCAAAAAATGTACATAAGCCCAAGGTACTTTGGAAGGATATTCTAACAGGACAATGGAAAAGTCCTGACCCAGTGATTGTCTGGAGTCGGAGGTCTGTTTGTGTGTTTCCACAGGGAGTACAGCAGCCAATTTGGATTCCAGAGAGACTAACTAAAGCGATTTCTACAGACCAAAAAGAAGATGCTTTGGCTCAAATCCATAACAGCTGATATCCAGAACTCCAGTTTGGCTATCCTTACAACTGCAACAGTGGTTCTCCCACACCAGGAGGCTAATGAATAATGAACACCATTAAGGCCTATTTCAAATGTAAGAAACCTTGGGGCTTGCTTGTGGGAATACCTTCAGTCCCATATGCAAGTTACAGGAAAAAGGATGGGATATCAAAAGAAGAGTCAAACCCAGGTGGTAACCAGGATGTTTTTTTCAATATCTATTTTATTATTGCCCTTTCCCACATCATGAAGTTTTATTTTGTTTTTTGAGCTCATACAGACCTAGGTTAATGTTTTTCTGATCAGTTTTATGTTTTGACTGTGGAGTTTTTGAGCATTGCAATGGGGATTTCACCTGTAAAAAGCTACAAGGCCTTTACTATTATGTTATATGTTGTATGTATTGTGTTATGTGTGCACACTTGTGTTTTGTGTTGTATGTCTGTATGTGCATATGTCCATATATCATATATGAGGAGTACTCATGAAAAAATGGATCCAAATTTTTTTTATTATTCACATGATTTAAATGGTTTAATTTAAATTGGGTAAACAGCTGTTGAGGATTGTTTTAAAATGTGAACAAAAAAGGAGGTTAACAGATCTGTTTACTTTCACCTTTCCTTTTCATTATATCTAATTCTATTCAGGATACTAAATTGTTTAGAAAATTGCTTTTTTTTAGTGCCTGCTGGAATGTTACATAATTTTTTTTTTTAGCCATCACTGCCAGAATTCCTATCTTCATCCCAGTGCCGGTGAAGACAAAGATAAAACCAAACTACAGCTTCTGCGATAGCTATCACAACAAACTGTATAAACTGATGCATCAATGAATAATGTAACTCAACAAGTGATACTCAATCAAGGAGTCGATTTACTTTGGGAGGAAATGGACATATTAATGGATTCCTCTGCTTTGAACTGCTTGCAGAACTTGCCTGGACTATGTATCACTTGTATGCATTGTGAACTATCTGTTGGTGCACTGAATTGTGGTAGTGCCGGGGTATCTTTGCTGATGATGTCATCGGTGGTACAATTTTTCCAAAAGGGGCAGTCAATTGGCTTGGTGTCGTGGCATTTTGTATCCTCCCCTTTCTGCTTGTAGCAGGTTGTTTATGGTGTTTGTGTAAAAACCACTATCCACAAGTGTGGCTAAATACTGGGCCAGTAGTCAATGACGGGTAAGATCCAATTGCAGTGGTACCAATGTAAGACAGGAGGCTGACACCTTGAGGTCAGCTCATCCAATGATGGGTAAGGACCATATGTAGTATTGGACAACCTAAGACAGGCACGGTGCCTAAGCCACATGCTTGTTGTTTAATTAAACAAAAGGGGGGAGATGTTGAGAGCCACAGCCAGGTCAAGATGGTGCCTGGCATTTTGCCAGAAGGGGCGGTTCCTGCCTCTGGTGCCCGCTATTTTTGAGTTCTCTAGGAGTTCCTAGAGAGTTCGCGTGGGTTGGTTGAGTTCCAGTTGAGCTCCTGGGGAGTTCCTGGAGGGTCGCTTGGGTGGTGTTCACGTGAGTTCGAAAATAAAGTTCCTTCCTGTTGAATCTACAAGTAGCTCGACCTCCTGGTTATTTGTGCCCAGCCAGACTGTGGCAGCCATCAACACACCCAGTGTGAGTCATCAACATCCTTGCTTAGTCTGTTGCAATAAATTCGTCAGTTTTTGTGTTGCTATTGTTGTTGTTTGTTTTGTTTTCTTTTTTGGTTCTGGGAATGCCACCAGGGGTGCTTTACCACTGATCCACATCCCCAGCCCTTTTTATTTTCATTTTTTTTAAAATTTAAGATAGGGTTTCACCAATTTGCTGAGATTGACCTTGAACTTGGGATGCTCCTGCCTCAGCCTCTGGAGTTGCTGAGATTCTAGACGCACAGATCTTGTTGCATTTTAATGAGATTCACTCTGAGATGATCATGCTGACAATGATTGTTTTTAAGGAGACTTCATAAAAAATGAATACTGAGTCTGTTAATTATTCATTCATTCTTCCAAATATTTATTGATCAATATGAATAGCTTTGTGATCAACATCATGAAAATATTTTTAAGAAGTCAGGCAAATAGTACACACCTGCAATCCCAGCTACTCAGGAGGCTGAAATTCAAGACCAACTTGGGCAACTTAACAAGATCCTGTGTCAAAATAAAAAGGATTGGGGACATAGAGTGCACCTGGGTTCAATCCCCAGTGCCGTAAATACATACATACATACATACATACATACATACATTAATTAAAAAGGGCTGGGTGTAGCTCAGTGATTAAACACTTGCCTAATATTCTGGAGGCCCTGGATTCAATTCCCAGAACTGTAAAATAAAAAACAATTTTTTTCTTTCTTTCTTTCTTTTTTTTTTTTTTAAACCACTAAAACCTTGCTTTCCAGAAACTCTGACAGCCAGGCATAGTGGCTCATGTCTATAATCCTGGAAGGCCAAAGCGGGAGGATTGTGAGTTCAAAGCCAGTCTCAACAACTTAGTAAGACCCTGTGTCAAAATAAAATATATATTTCAAAAAAAGGGAGGGGGCTTGGGATGTGGCTCAATGGTTAAGTGCCTCTGGGTTCAATCCCCTAAAACAACAACAAAACAAAAAACCCAAAGATATAGAGCAGACTCTTATTCTAATACTTAACATTTCCTGTTTCTTAAATTTACTTAATGGATAAAATTTTTATGATATGCAATATTTTTTTAATTTTGTTTATGCATGAACTTTAAGACGGGGCAAAGGCAAGGCTTTTTTAGCTAATGAGTAGGCCTAGATGGCAGCCTAGAATCTGCATTTCAGTATGGCGTTACTGTTTTTTTTTTATTTTTTCATCTCATAGTGGATAATCCATGCTTGTATGTGAGGATTGGGAGCTGCCTTAAAGTGATATACAAGAATTCATTAAAGATTGAAAAAATTCTTACCTTGAAGTAGAATATCTATAGGTTGTTTATGATTCTGCATAGAAATGCAACATAGGGCACAACTAGGAAACTGTACAAATATTTTCATATTCATGGTTTTGGGTAATCAGCAAAGTATAAGGTAATTTTACTCATTACTTTAAAGTTTGAGATTATTTTATACCCACTATAATTTCTCATATAGTTCTCATTTTATATCATCATTCTAGAAAGCACTGTGTAAGTCTTCAACTTAATCAGATTCTAGGAGAATGTATCTGTAATTAAGACAGGCATGGTGGTACACACCTGTAATCCCAGGTACTCAGGAGGCTGAGACAGAGGAGTACAAATCTGAAGTCAGACTTGGTAACTCAGTGACCCTATCTCAAAATTTAAAGAAAAGAAGGGAGAGCTGGGAATATAGCTCAGTGCAAAGCATCCCTGAGTTCAATCCCCAGCACTAAAAAACATGTATGTGTATACATGCACATATATATATATATATGTACATAGATATACATATATACATATATCTGTAATTAATCTGCCAGAAAATATGGTTGGTGCGCCAACCTTGCCTTCAGAAATCCCACAGCATAATTTACTTCTTTACCAAGAAAATAACATACTGCAGAAGCTATAGATTTTCCTAGAAACTTGTTCTTTGTACTATTATAAGCCAAGGAACATTTTTAGGCCTTCCATCAACATTTATTTATTTATTTAAAAATATGGAACACTTCATGAATTTGCACATCGTCCTTGTGCAAAGGCCATGCTAATCTCTATATCATTCCAATTTTAGTATATGTGCTGCACCATTTCATAAGTTCTATTATAAAATGAATGCATCAAGCACCAAGAGACAAACCAAGCTAGAAATATTGACTGGTTTGCTTCTGTGCGTCCCTCCTAGATACTGCAACTCAAATTGGGAAACTGCCTCTTAAGTAGATTTCTTTAAGGTGATAGAAGTAATAAACCTAGAAGTAATAAACCTTTTGAATTATCTTCTCCAACAACCTTTTCTATTCAGATACACCCCTTCTGGCTCTTCTAGCTCACAAACCAATATCCAGTCCCAATAAAGACGTAGGAAGTACTGGGGAACTACTAGCCCTCCTCTGACTCCTTGGCTGTCGCGGATATTTGATGCAACGGGAAGGGCATGTGAAACAAAGACAGGCTCCACACTTGACCTCCACAGTTGAAAATACGAGAGTCGTACTAAGTTCCATCCCATATGGTATCCAAGTTGAGGGGTGGGGTCTGCTTTATCCCTGGCTCTGTAAACCATAACAACTTATTAACACATGCATCTATATTCTCACCCACCAAGACAATCACTAAATATTGCCAATACTTACAAAATCCAGGAAGAGAAAGAATGTATTCCTTATTGACTTCACAAAAACAGAATCCTGGCAGGATAAGATGGCATAATTTAAGGGGGAACTTGAGTGGAGTTTAATAAAAGAATGGTTTGCAAATGCAAAGCCGGGCTTAAGGGAGCCAAAATGTAAATATCTAGTGAAGTGTCCTGGGGCTAGCAGCACACCATCTCTGGAAGGTGTGATTACCAGGACCCGGAGAGGTTAGCCATAGAGAGAGAAAATTTGTCTGAAGTCATGCCACTGGGGAGATGGGCACAAAGCCTGGCTAGCTTGATACATACATAGCAAGCTGTTCTAATCTTTGGACCATGAAATCTGCACAGCACAAATAACCACCTTTGAGTATTAATCAAACAAAATCTGTCCCCAGGGTTTTAAAGCTGTCATGGTCCATGAAGTTTGGTTTCTTTTTCCGCCCAATTTAAATCCTGTAGGGGCTTCATGTACCCTTTGTCATACATGAGATCTGAGTAAGAAATTATGCCAAGAGGGATAAAGGACATTGAAATCAGTGAACTACAGAAGTTAGCAAAGACTTAACAAAGATCTGTGAGTCTTAAGAACACAAAATCAATCAACAATACAAATAATAAAATTAAAAGGAGCTTGTGGTGATCATTTATTTATGATACAAACTCCCACCTTTCCTAACTAAGAAGGTTTCAGTGACTATTTATTCCTAATGAAATGTTCTCACGTTTGTCTCACACAAGGATGAGATTTCAAACGTATATACTGCAACATAGATATGACAGTAACCTACCTAACAGTGAAAACTGAAGTTCAGAATTCCATCCTGTGTCCCAGGACTGATGTCTAAATGTCCTATTATTGTAATGTATTCAAGGTACATTTTTTTTTTTAGTACAATACCTGGTGCACTCATTCAGACTTCTCTGGACATTGGTAATTCTCAGTTATAAACAGTTATTCCAGGGGCTGAGTATATAGCTCAGTTGTAGATGCTTGCCTACCATGTGGGAGGCCCTGGGTTCCATCTCCAGCACCACATACACATACACACACTGTTATTACAGATGATCCAGTGTATGAAAGGTTGTATTATACCTCTGAGAATTCATGAACCTCAATTTAAGAAGCTGCTTTAGCCAGTCTCAGAAGATACTCGTTCTTAGCAAATGTAGAGATCACTGAAGCAAGGTGGTTATCATTAACACTAGACATAAGAATAGCACCCTTCTAATTATACTGTGTAAACATTATGTACTTTTTGTGGGCAGTTCAAACTCTATCAACCAAGTCTTCACATACACACACCTTTATATTCACTTGCCCTGAATTCTGGGGACAAGAAGGTAGATATTTGAGAAGTGACTCCAGTAAGTGACTCCAGTTTATTGGTTACTCTGACTCTAGCTCCTGTTGTATTTGTTTACTCTTTAGTAATTAGGTAAAGGTACAGGATTGTCCAAACTCACAGAGATCATTATGTCCCAGAAATTTCAAGTTTACTTTATATTTAAAGTATATATATAGATAGATAGATATAGATATATATATATATATATATATATATATATATATATATATATATATTTTTTTTTTTTTTTTTTTTTTTTTTTTTGTACAAGGGATTGAACCGAGAGGTGTTTTACCTCTGAGGAACATCCCCAGTGACCCTCGCCCTTTTTTTTTTTTTTTTTTAATTTTGTGACAGGGTTTTGCTAAGTTGCTAAGGCTCTCATTAAGTTTGTGAGGCTAGCCTCAGATTTGTAATCCTCCTGCCTCAGCTTCCTGAGTCACTGGGATTATAGGCATGTGCCACCACATCTGGCAGAAATATCTTTTATGTTGGAAGATAAGATGTTTAAAAACACTAGATTAGGCCCTATATGATGGCGCATTGTAATCCCAGTAACTTGGGAGGCTGATGCAGGAAAATTGCCAGCCTCAGCAACTTAGTGAGGCCTTAAGCAACTCAGAGAGACCCTGTCTCAAAATTCTAAAAAAGGGGCTGGGGATGTGGTTCAGTGGTAAAACACCTATGGGTTCAATCCTCAGTACCAAGTGAATAAATAAATAAATAGGGGCTGGGGATGTGGCTCAAGCAGTAGCACGCTCGCCTGGCATGTGTGCGGCCCGGGTTCGATCCTCAGCACCACATATAAACAAAGATGTTGTGTCCGCCGAAAACTAAAAATAAATAAATAAATATTAAAATTTAAATAAATAAATAGGGCTGGGTGTAGTACTGCAAAACAAACAAACAAACTAGATCAGAAAATAAGCTATGATTAGAATATTGACTCCAGGTGTAATAACAGGTCATATTGTTTTACATTAACTGGCAGAACAGGAATCCACATCTTGTTCCCTCTCACAGATATTTTTGAATTGTAAATCAGGAGGAAAACTGATCTGATATATAAAGAAAGTTGCAAGAAATGCTATTTTTGTCACAAAAAAAATTACTTCCTCTTTAGTGAGGCAAAGAACTTAAACTGGGAGGCAGAATGATTTAAAATTTAGCAGCAGCTATGTGACCTTGGTTAAATCATTTGTGCTCAGTTATAGAGCACTTCCCTAACATGTAGCTGGGATTACAGGTATGAGCCACCATGCCCAACTCAAACACATTTCGGGAGGTCTTTTTTTGTCAATGGGCTAGAATTGTATATTCACATTTTGTCTAACTCACATTTTCTGATTCTATATTTTATGTACCCCATTGTTATATACTGTTTATGGTTTTACTTACCAGTTAGAAAAGTACATTTAATTTTTTAAAGCTTAAAAATTAAATTCTGTGAAATTAAATCAAAGCAAATAAAGCAGAGGATCTAGAAGATATCAAAGAAGCTATAAGAGGTAAATTGGGTCACTGTGGAGTTAGATTTTTATTGTCACGGTAGGTAAGAAATTGCATATTTTGACCAGGTGTGATAGTGCAAAACCTGTAATCCCAGCAGCTCAGGAGCCTGAAACAACAAGAGGACCGCAAATTCAAGGCCAGCCTCAGCAATTTACAGAAGCCCTAAGCAACTTGGTGAGACCCTGTCACAAAATAAAAAATAAAACAAGGGCGGAAGATATGGCTCAGTGGTAAAGCGCCTCTGGGTTCAATCCCTGGCAAAATTTTAAAAAAAGAAAAAGAAATTACATAGTTTGGGCAGGAGGTATAGGTCAGTGGTAGAATACTTACACTTGCCTAGCATACACAAGACCTGGGTTTGATCCCTAACACTGGGGAGGAGAGAGAGAAAAAAAGAATCTTACATCTCTTACTGCAGAGCAGTGGTAATCCTAGTTTCCCCATTATCTAAGGTGACTGTGTATTCTACTGTATTCAGTGGAATGTGGCTTTTTCCTCTGGGTACTGGAATGACCTCAAAGCTTCCCTGGTCCAGTTGATGCCAAATCACAACTACAGGGTGCATGATTAGAAAGAGAATGTTGATCTATCAAAAAAACAACCTTGGAGCTGGGGTGTAGCCCAGCAGTAGAGTTCTTGCCTGGTATGCATGAAGCCCTAGGTTCAATCCCCAGCTTCACAAAAAAGGAAAAAAAGAAATAAGCAAACTATATTTCAGTCATAAAATTGTTGATCTGTTTCCCATAAATCATGGATTCCCATAAAACATGGATAATCAGTATTATTTCCTGGTTCAGCCTTGTTCAGTTTAGCCTGATTTCTGATTTTGGTTCATGAATTTGAACCAAAGTAGGAATACACAGAAATAACTCCCCTGTGCTTGCCGTGGTGGTGGCTGAAGGGTTGATTGTGAACTTAGCATGTGTGGGGTCCTGAGTTTGATTGGCAGTAATTAAAAAAAAAAAAAAATCTGCAGAGAACCTCTTAAAGGGTTCCCCCCCACCTTTTCCTTTCCTTTTTGTGTTACTGGAGACTAAACTCAGGGTCTCAAAAATGCTAAGTGAGAGCTATACTGCTGAGCTACATCCCTAGCCACCCACCATGAATCATTCAGGGAGCCAGATAACACAATTTTTTCGGGAGGGTGGGTATTAGGGATTGAACCCATGGGTGCTTTACCACTGAGCTACATCCCCAAACTTTTAAATTTTTTATTTTAAGTTTGCTAAATTGCTTAGGGCCTCACTAAGTTGCTGAAGCTGTCCTGGAACTTGTGATCCTCTCCTCCTTGCCTGATCTTCTTGAGTTTCTGGGATTATAGGAGTGTGCCACCATACCCAGGCATAGAACACAGTTTAGCCATTATGGGCCTTTAAAGTATTTTTAAATATCCATGTGAGTACTTGATGAGCATATCAAATAAATATTCACCAATATTTACCTTGTACTTACATCAGTGAATGACCAGTTGAACTAATACTGTAATTATGAAATGTCAGAGTCATCTTGGATGCCTCCTTCTCCTTTACTCCCACGTTCAGTATATCACCCTCTTAATTTTATATCCTAATAACTCTCGTGATTCCATTCATTTTTCTCTATACCCATTGCCAGGCCTGATGTCATTTGTTGCTTGTCCTACAGTGAAGGGAAGGCAAGATATGAGTAGAGGGAGAGTACTAGGCATCCAGTTTGTGATTTCAGTAACTGTGCAATGAAGTCATTTTACAAAATGAAGAATATCAACTTTTAATATTTTATTTTATTATTCTATTTATTTATTGTGGTACTAGGGATCAAGCCCAGGACCTCACTCATGCTAGGCAAGCACTCTAACACTGAGCTACATCCCAACCTCTTCTCATTTTATTCTGAGACAGTCTCACTAAGTTGCCAAGGCTGGACTCAAATTTTTGGTTCTTTTGCCTCACCCTCCTGAGTTGCTGAGATTACAGGAATGTGCCACCGAACCAGGCAAGAATATCAACATTTTTGTTTTGTTTTGTTTTTTTCTATTGGTGCTGAGGGTTTAGACCAGGAGTGCTTTGCCACTGAGCTAGATCCCCAACCTTTTTTGTCTTTTTTAAATTTTGAGACAAGATCTTGCTAAATTGCCAAGGCTGAACTCGAACTTACAATTCTCCTGCTTCTGCCTCCCCAGTAACTGAAAAGAATACCAATTTTTTATAAATTGAGTAGTTTATGTTTGGATTCAGCTTGAAATGATTGAGCCATCTTGACAGGTAATCTCCTATCCCACTGGTTAGTGTTTAAGGGACAAAACTGTGAACGTTTTTAGATTTTCTTATACACAGACAGTGCCTCTTGTATTCTTTCAGTTCTCTCCCCCCCCACCCCACCCCCACCCCCCGCCCAGTGGTGTCTTGTTTCATTGCCTGGGTTGGCTTTGAACTCCTAGACTCAAGAGATCTTCCCACCATAGCCTCCCAAGTAGCAGGAACTATCTATTGTTGTTTGAATAGTTCTAAATAATTCTTTTTCTTTTGCAGTGTTGAAAATTGAACCCAGGGCCTCATACATATTAGGCAAGAGTTCTACCACTTATCTATGTCTCTATTCCTCTAAAAAAAAAAAAATTTTTTTAACTTGATACAGGATCTCACTAAGTTGCCAAGGCTATCCTCAAATTTGTGATGTTGCCATAGCCTCCCAAGTAGTTTGGATTACAGGTGTGTGCCACCATGTCAAGCTTAAATAATTCAATTTTTCATCATTTATTAAGTGATTGCTGTACACAGGTGGTCTTATAGTAGTTACTAATGTGCTAAGAATATAAAGGCCAAAACAGCAAGTCTACTGGACTTAGTATAAAGCTGAGCTGTGAGATGGAATACTGGGTTGGGGGAGTAGTGGATGTGAGGCCAGGCATGGTGGCACATGTCTGTAATCCCTGCAATTTTGGAGGTTGAGGCAAGAGGGTCTCAGGTTTGACACCAGCCTCAGCATTTAGTGAGACCCTGTCTCAAAAAAAATTAAAAGTCTGGGGCTGTAGCCTTATAGAGCACCCCTGGGTTCAATCCCTAGAATAAGGGAAGGTTGGGGGCAGGGAAAATAATACAGACATCATGGTGGTGAATGCCTGTAATCCCAGCAATTTGGGAGGCTGAGACAAAATGATTATAAATTTGAGTCCAGTCTTAACAACTTAGTGAGACCTTGTCTCAAAATAAAAATAAAAAGGGCCACGGATGTGTCTCAGTGGTAAAGTGCCCCTGGGTTAAATCCCTAGTATTAAAAAAAAAAATTGTAGATATGAAAAAACTTTCATTTAAAAGCACCAGAGATAAAGAATGAGTATGTTTCAGCAGGAGGAAAGTTAAAAAGATTGAAAACATTTGTACCTTCTTCAGAGATTAGTTAAGGGTCAACCCAGATTATCCTTCTAGAAATGTTATGACCACCATTATAGAATTATTTGATATATTATCTATTTCAATTTTTAGATCCTTCTAATATTGTTTCATAACTTTATTTCTCCCATAGTTCCTGTATTGCTTATCATTCACATTTTGTGTGTGTTTACACACGTGTCATGCTGGGGATTGAACCCAGGGTCTCATACTTGCTAGGCAAGCTCTCTGAGCTACATCCCCAGTCTGGCCTCCCTCAAGATGGGGGTATAGCTCAATGGTAGAATGCTTGTTCAAGGCCCTAGGTTCAGTCCTCAGCACCAGAAGCGAAAACAAACTTAGCTCTTGGCTTCCTCAAAACCAAACGAATTAGATTTTTAAAATATAATGGTTTGAGGGGCTGGCAATGTAGCTCAGTTGGTAGAATACTTGCTTTGCATGTGCAATGCCTTGGGTTTAATCCCCAACACTGTCAAAAAAAAAAAAAGGTTTGAGGCTGGGGATGTAGCTCAGCAGTAGAACTTTTTATTTAGCATGCACAAGGTCCTGGATTTGATCCTCAACACTACTGAAAGATAAATAAATAAAAATTGAAAAATAATGATTTACATTGATTTTTTTTTAAGAGAGAGAGAGAGAGAGAGAATCTTTTTTTTTTTTTTGTAAATGTGGTGCTGAGAATTGAACCCAGGTCCCGCCGGTGCTAGGCCAGCCCTCTACTCTGAGCCACTATCCCAGCCCAACATTGTTTTTTGTCTTACATAATAAAGGAAATATACCATTTCATGTGAGAAACTGTATCCTGTCTTTGTAAAGTTTTTTTTCTGTCTTTGAAAATTTTTCCTAAAACAATTTTTTTTTTTGTAAGAGCAATGGGCAAAGTGTATCTTTCACAAAAGTTAAAAAAAAAAAACATAGCTTTCTTATGGACAGTTTCATATTCCTAGCCCTTTTTAAAAAGAGACTGCCAGACCAACCCAGAAAGGGCTCGTCAGGCAAATGACTGAGCTTATCTGACTCCATTATCAAGTCCATGATATGCTGGTTCCTGCATATCTTGAATGCCTCAGAGGAATAAAAGTACACTGAGTTTTAGTCCCTTTTTTGTCAGGGTATTTCCTTTCTGGGCCTGGCCAAGTTGCACAATGTCTAGGTCTCAGCAGCTTCCTAGTTTCTTCAACATGGCAGGCACTCTGTTCTCTGAATCGCTTTTTTATTTCTTTCTAGGCAGCAGCACGGCTTTGTTTCTCAGCCTCCTTTATAGTTAGGTGGGGCTTCATGACAGATTTTTGGTCAGAGGAATGGGGCCAGAAACGGTGTTTGTCAGTTGTTGATCCTAAACATACTCTTTTACACTATTTTTTTTTTATTCTTTTACACTATTTTAATGTTCCCCAGCCTATTCCCTGTTGGCTGAAAGTACAGAATTCAATAAGTGAATTCCAAGACCCCACATTTCTATCCAACTCACATTAGACCGCAATGAAAACAAGAAATAAATCTTTTGGTTGTTGTTAATCTACTCAAATTTTGAGGTTATTATAACTGTAAATCATCCAATAAATTCTGATAAAAATCATTTGTTAAACTGTGTTTTGATTCAGATGTTCTGGTGCAAAAAGAAAAAAATATGCTACTTTGCCCTTTGTTTCCCCTTAGCTATGTGTAAGAAGTTGGATCCATTTAATTATTTGTTCTCAAAGTACAGAAAATGTCCCCTATAGGAAAACCCAAGATGTCTTCTAATGAGTTTCACTTTCTGAAGTTCAAATTCTCTCCAGCACTGAATCATTGTTGGCCTGTGTGACCAATTAAAAAAAAAAAGGGTGTAATTCTAAGATTAAATTATTAAAGACATGGATAGCTCCACCTTGCTTTCTCTTAGACCACCATTTGTTCTGTAGGAAACCAGCTGCCATATCACAAGGTTGTTCAAGCAGCTCTATGGAGAAAACTACATGGCAAGAAGCTGAGATTTTCCACCTACTACCAGCACCAATGTGTCAGCAACATAAGTGTGCCATCTAGGAAGCACCTTCTCTAACCTCAGTGAGGCCTGCAAATGACTCCAGTCCTGGCTCACACCTTGACTGCACCTTCTTGGGAGACCCCTAAGCCAACCACACACACTCTTGAATTCCTGACTCAGAAACCGTGACAATAAATATTTATTGTTTTAAGATACAAAGTTTAAAACACAAGATGTGAAGTTATAGGGTAATTGGGAATATGGCAGGAAGTTGCACAATACATGATAATGCTGCTTCTGAACATTTCTGGATTCTTCTCTATTTTCTTTTTTCCAGTGCTGCACATCAAACCCAGAGCCTTGTATATGCCAAGCAAGTGCTTTGCCACTAAGATTCATACCCAGCCCCAATTTCTAGATTCTTTTTTTTCTCTCTTTTTTATTTTTTTCTAGATTTTTAATGGCACTCATTTCTTGGTGGGTCACCATTGCTTGTTTTTTTTGTTTGTTTTTTTTTTAAGAGAGAGAGAGAGAGAATTTTTTAATATTTATTTTTTAGTTTTCAGTGGACACAACATCTTTATTTTTATGTGGTGCTGAGGATCAAACCCAGCGCCCCACACATGCCAGGCGAATTTGTTACCGCTTGAGCCACATCCCCAGCCCCGCTTGTTCTTAAAACAGTACATACAGGAATAACTTATTCATCTCCAAGTCACAGAAGGCTGTATCAGCCCTGTAGATAAAAGGATATGGGGTGGAATCGTCTGGTAATGGCAATTTTGAAGAGTAAGGCTGAAAAATGTAAGCTGCTTTTGACATCTTCTGGAAATCTTTAAGCAAGGTGGAAGACTCTGGAATAAAAAGGATTATATTTTATCCTTATGATAAACATTTTAATTAATACTATTATTACCATGTATATTTTAAAAAGTCAATTGGAAGATCATTGAACTACTTTCAAGAATCCAAATGAGACACTCACATTTCTGCAATAGAATGACATACACCCTATGGGAAAGAAAATAATCTGAAACCCTGTGGAGCCAGCATGTGAGGGAATGACAACAATAACAATGATGATTAAATGGAATTAACGTGGAGCGCACATGCATCTTAGACTATTCCCTTCTCCCTCCTTATTTCTCACAAAGGGATTATCTTAGTCTCATATTTTCTAAAGATGAGTCAACTAGTTTAATAACTAAATCTCAGTATAAATGGCAAAACGGTGGTGAGAAGAGTTTGTGTCAAAATTCTCAGGAAAGAAGTTGGACAAAAGATGCTTCTTTTGGTATCAGAATCTTTGGATGATGGAAAGTAATGGGTTAAAGCAACTCACTAGAATGATGCAGTGGAGTTCCAGTGCATAGAGCATCATCAAGAGAGGCTGGTATTTGGGCCAGTGAGTTTCTTCCTTAGGTGGGTAGTTGACAAAATTCCTCCAGCAGTAACAATATTCTAAGGAGATACAAATAATGGTTCATTTAACAAACACAATGGCAAATTAGTTAAAGAGCTCCAATTTAAAAAAAAAGAAAAACCATATATTATAACCAGGTGTTGGTGGCACGTGCCTGTAATCCTAGTGACTCAGGAGGCTGAAGCAGGAGGATCACACGTTAGAGACCAACCTCAGCAATTTAGTGAGATCCTGAGCAACTTAGTGAAACCCTGTCTCAAAATTAAAAACAAAAGGATTTGGAAATGTGACTCAGTGGCTAAGCACCCCTGGGTTCAATTCCTGGTACAAAAAAAAAAAAAAGTATACTATATCTGTGGTATAGCTCAGTGGTAAAGCACATGCTTAGCATGTATGAGGCTCTGGGTTCAGTCCACAGCACCAAAAAAAAAAAAAAAAGGAAGAAGAAAAAGAAGTGGGGAAGAAAAGCACACTATCTGTTAAGGCTCTGGTCTAATTGTTGCTGGCGATGGACTCTACTAAAAAGAACAATTCATTGCAGGGTGTGATGGGGCCGATCTATAATCCCAGCAACTCAGGAGCTGAGAGGCAGGAGGATTGCAAATTCGAGGCCAGCCTTAGCAATTTAAGTGAGATCCTTAGCAATTTAGTGAGACCCTATCTCAAAATAAAAAATAAAAATGACTAGGGATGTGTAGTAGAATACCCCTGAGTTCAATCTCTATTACTACCAAAACGGTGGTGGCAAGAGTAGAAAAAGTTAGACCTGGTTCTTTCTCACATTATTTTGGACTCTCACTCCTGAGACTTGCAGCCTAGAATAATCAACTTGGCCTCCAAAGAGATCTATCACCACAGTCTTTATAAACACTTATGATTCTGTTTACTGTTGTTACCTGAGACTGTCATAATCTGGACAGTTACACCACTGTTAATGAGGTCCCTAAGTCCTTGACGATTTTGCTGATCCATGTGCTGAAAAAGCCGTGCTGTATAAATAACCAGAATCATATTAGGATGTTGACTCAAAAATTCTCTGATAGCCTTGGAACATTCCCAACAAGGACTCCAGGACAAGAACCAGGTGATGGAACAGCTGATGGATGGGCAAAAATGTCTTTCCGCAGTAAATTTTTCTATAAAATTCACTTCAACATGATTGGTGGTGTTTTTGCTGGAGTTTCTCCAGATCTTGTGGCTCGTGCCCCACTTGATTTCATAGAACATACAGGTCTCTTTGCGAAGTTTTCCAGGGTCAAAGAAGACTTCAAATTCCCAGGGTTCAATTCTCCTCCTGAAATATAAAAAGTGGCCCTAGATTGCTTTTTCTAGGTCCCATGAAATCCTAGAAATCATTTCATGCTTCCCTCTTCTATTAAGCAGATCTGAACCATGACATCTCTGAAAGTTTTCTATTCCAGGTTTCAGAGTTATCTGTAGAAGTTCATTTGAATTATCAGAGTTTCTCTCACAAACATAGTAAAAGGATTTCTTTTTTTCCTAGTCATAGTATTCGATGACTACTCTCTAATGCTATTGTTTCATTTTATTTTATTTTGTTTAGATATACATGCAAGTAAAGTGAATTTTGACATATTATACATACACAGAGTATAATTTATTCTAATTAGGATCCCATTCTGTGGTTGAACATAATGTGGAATTTCATGGGTGGTGCATTCATAATGAACATAGGAAAGTTATATCTGATTCATTCTAGTGCCTTTCAATACCATTGTTTTAGTCTTGAATTTAGGCATAAGTGTGTTCTGGTTTTTCTTTTGAAGATTTTTTACTATATAGTAATCTCTATTTTTCCTTTTCTTTTTCTTTTTCCTTTCTTTTTTTATTCTCCTGCCTCAGCCTTTTGAGTAGTTGGGCTTATAGGTGTGCTCCACTAGGTCCAGTTTATATGCTAATCTTTCTATTTCCCACTTAGAGGTGTCCTGTCTCAGTACTTATCTTCACTGTTTCTCTGTGGACTCTAACCAGATTTTGGCAAGTGTTGAAGTCTGGAAGAATCTTCTTGCCAACAAATTCTGCAGTGAAGTCTGAGAAAAGAGCAGTTTAGCCTCAAGAGTCTTCCACTTTAGAATTCTGTATGCCAATTCATTGTAAGAAAGAAACAAAAAAATGCTCTCAATGATCTTTAGATTTTAACACTCTCCATGTCTGAAAGCTGTTACTCAGGAAAAATTCAGGATTGTGCTGAGGGCTCCTCTATGCCACGATTAAGTTACAGGTTTATTACATCCTCATTGTTCCCACTCATCCCTGAAATGCCATATTGAGTTATTTCATAGATCAGCCCTTCCCTTTCAACCATCATGAGATGGTATATCCTTGATGATTCCCTGTAGAAGTCTGGAAAATGATCAAATAGAAAGATGAAATCAAAGTAACAAACAGTTCCCCCAACATTGCACTGAGGGCTATAAAAACATACGATTTAATGAGAAAAGTTGAATAGTAAGACAACAGAGAAGCAAGCTGGAAAGTAATTTCTTTGAATGAAACCGAAGGACATAGGAACAAAGATATAAAAAGAAAAAGCAATACTCAAAGAAAATTAAGTTGGAAAAGTCACAAAGAAAGGAAGAATTGGAACATGGTAAAAGAAGAATGTTACCTATGATGTAAAGAATAAAATGATGTCATTTGCTGATAAATGAATGGAACTGGAAAACATCATATTAAGTGAAATAAGCCAAACTCAGAAAGGATCAAATGTTTTCTCTCATATGGGAGAAAGGGGCAGGGATGGATTAAAAAAAAAAAAAAAAAGAGGGATCTCACAAAAATAGAAGGGAGGCCAATAGAGTAGAAGAAGGGAATTGAAAGACAGGGAGGAGAGGAGGGCATGGGAAAGTACTATGGAAAGAAATCTACCAAATTTGCTATGTCTATGTATGAATGTATCACAATGAATTCTATTTGTATATATAATAATAATAATGCACTAATTGAAATAACAATAGTGATAATAGAAGGGAGTTCAGTAGAAAAAAACAAATAGATCAGGAGGTGGGAGTTGGGGAGGGAAAGGGAAGGTACTAGGGAATGAGACTGATCAAATTATATTATGTGCATGTACAAATATGGCATAAGGTGTCCCACTATCGTGTATAATAATAATGCATCAATAAAATTTTTAAAAGAAGAAAGGAACAATAAAAAGTCTGTAGTTCTGCAAATATTGAATTGTCATTTATTCTTGATTGAATTGAATTGCACTGTGAGTGCAATATTATTCTTACCTCAGAGTAGCATCACCAGTTGAAGGACCTGTTGATCAAGAGATAATTATATCAAATAACACCCAAATACAAATTGAGCTATTAAGAAAAAGTGCTCTATTCTTCTAAACCTGCAAATGATACCTGTAAATGAATTTAGAAGATTCTTTTGTGGATTCATTGCACTGAACTAGTTCATTACACCAAAGAAAAGCAAGATTTTTAAGGTCTCTGCTGAAATCTACTTGACAGATGCCCAATTCAAACCAGATAATCCAGCTTGGGATTGTAGCTCAGTGTAGAGCACTTACATAGCATTTGAGAGGCCTTGGGTTGGATTCCCAGCAACAAAGGAAAAGAAACAAAACAAAATACGGAGCCCAGCTCAGTGGCATACACTTGTAATCCTAGATACTCAGGGGCTGAAGCAGGAAAATCACAAATTAAAGGCCAGTCTGGGTAATTTATGAGATCCTGTCTCAAAATAAAAAGGGGTGGGGCTATAGCACAGTGGTAGAGCACCCTAGGTTTTCAATCTCCAGTAAGACATACACACACACACACACACACACGTACACGTACACACATATACAGGAACAAAGATATCTGGTAGGGAAATGCAAATTAAAACTACCCAGATATATTTTCCTACCAGAATATTTAAATATACATATAGGAAAGTCAAGACAAGGTATCCAGATTTTTTAAAAATTATTATTATTTTTATTACTATTTTGTATATGTGGTTCTGGAGACTGAAACCAGGAGTGCTCTACCACTGAACCATATCCTCTGATCTTTTAATTTTTAATTTTGAGATAGGGTCTCACTAAACTGCTTGGGTGGCCTCAAGCTTGTGTTCTTCCTGCCTCAAATTTTCTCATTGCTTAGATTATAGGCATGCCAAATGCCCAGGAGCAAACATTTCAGTTAAATAAGGTGTTTGGTTTCCCCCTACTCTGTCCCCTCCATATGTTACTTAAAATATAATTTTAATAGAGGCAGAAAAAAATACATTCTTACTTAGGCTGGGGTTGTACTCAGTGGCAGAGCGCTTGCCTCTCTGTGAGAGGTACTGGGTTTAATTCTCAGCACCACATATAAATAAATAAATTAAGTAAAGGTCCATCAACAACTAAAATAAATAAATAAATACATTGTTACTTAAACTCCAAACTTATGTCTCAGACTCCCTGCCCTACCACACAGTACACTATTGCATTAGTCTTCTAATTGATCTCCTTACTCCAGTCTTTTCTGCTTCCAACCTGAAATCCACCAGGTACTAAGTAAATGTTTCTAAAGCACTATTTTAGTCATATCTCTATGAAATTCAGAAATTCTCTGAAGATTTTTTAACAAAAAGATAAACCTCCATTTTTTTAAACCTGGCATTCAAATTATAATAACACTTCAATATGCTTTCTAGTCTTACTGCAGATTATTTCCATCAATTCTCTTCTAGCTTAACCAGTTTCTTCATTATATTCTAAACAAAGATCTTTGTAAAGTCTCTTAAAATCATTTTTTTTCAATAGGATTCAAACAACAAGGAACTTCTCTTTCTTGCAATCCAAATTCTACCCTCTTAATATCCAGCTCCAATCCACTTCATCTGACATCACCTTTTTATACATCTGAGGTGTCTTTCCTTATGAATTTTTCTAACTCAAGTAACTGCTCATTAACTTCAATTAATCATTGTCAATTCATTTGTCAATTAGCACATTGGCCTTGTGCTATTGCTTCTGTTCTATTAATTCGAAAGTTATAATTTTACTTATTTTTGTGTGTGTATATGGTACTGGGGATTACAAAAAGGGCCTTGCACATTCTAGACAAGCACTCTATCACTGAGCTACCCAGGCCCCTTAATTTTTTTTTTTAATGATGAAACCAGCACTTAGTAAATGTCACTTAGTGTCATTTAATCATAATCATTTGGAGTCATAAATAATTCATTATAATAGTAATATATCTTGTTTAAGGGTAATATTTATATATTAATCAATAACAGGAAAGTTGAAAAATGCCCAAAGATGCATGCACAAGCAGGTCACATACACATATAATTTTACACTGCTCAAGAAGATAGACCCAGGCTGGGAAAAGGGGTGTGTATCTACAATCCCAGCTGCTTGGGAAGCTGAGGCAGGAGAATTACTTGAACCCAGGAGTCCTGGACAGTCTGGGCAACATAGTGAGACTCTGACTCAAAAAGAAATAAAAGAATATGGTCTTTGCCAGATCCCTGAATCCATTTTACCTTTCTCAGAAGTCATGCTGCTCTGTCTCTGGACTCCTTCCTCTAGAGCTTGTCTTGGCTCACTGCTTCTGCCAGTAATATACCTGAACTTTGTTTCTTCAGGTGTGCCCACTGCCACAGACTTAGAGAATGACTCATTTCTGAGTTTCAGGGAGTCATTGGGCATCTAGACTAGACAACCTGGCAGCAGAGGGAAGTTAGTATGGGGATTTGCACCTTTGTTGATAAGAAAGCCTATGATGCAAATAACGTTAACCCTGCAGAGTAGATCATTGGGAGCACTAAATTTTAAAGTTCCTTTCTGATGACATCTGCATTTAGAAAGTATTCTCTTTCCTTTGAATTAAAGTAAGATCGACACATCATTCTTTAATGCAGTGAAGAGAGAAAATAGAAAGGTGAGAGAATTAAACTGTTTTTTATAACCTGAAAGTTTTCAGTATTATCTGGTGAGAACATTATGTATTACTTCCTCTCATTTTGCCCTTTGCCCCAAATCCCTGTTGGAAAGGAAAGGGTACAGTAAGATGCAAAATCAAAAGGACCTTGGCCTCTGAGTCAGATAATCAGTGTATAGCTAGCTCTGTGGCACTCTGGCCCCCACCTTGAAGCTAATTCATTCCTGCTTTGTTATTCCTCTTGAAAAAAAAAATATATAGTATGCTTCCTTATTTCTGCTGTGTTCTGTTGCCTGCACCTGGGTCAAGTTCAAATGACTACATTTCTGGATCTCAGCATTCACTCCCAGAACTGAGGTCTCAAGAATTAAGTCTCCCTCTTACTGAGCCTCAGAACCTTGAATCTCAAGGACCCATGAATCTTAAAACTATACCTTAAACAAAAGATTTAGTGTGGAGGGTGGTGAGTTGTTCATGTCTGTAATACTAGCTAGTCAGGAAGCTGAGTCAGGAGATCCTAAATTCAAGAACTATCTGGGCAATTTAGTGAGATCCTGTCTCAAAATAAAATAAAAAGGGCTGGGGATGAAGTCAGTCCAGTGGCAGAACACTTGCTTAACATTCATGAGGCCCATGGGTTGAACCCCTAGATTTAAAAAAAAAGGTTTAATTTTGAAAGACAAGCAGGAGGGGCCTGGGGTTGTGGCTCAGTGGCAGAGCGCTCGCCTAGCATGCATGAGGCACTGTGTTCGATCCTCAGCATCACATAAATATAAAGGTATTGTGTCCATCTAAACCTAAGAATAAATATTTAAAAAAAAAAGACAAGCAGGAGCTTTCACAAGATAAAGCAGTTATTTCCACAGTGGCAGATGAGCATTTGAAGAAAGGCCAGAAACTCCATATCATAAATAAAGGTCCTTCAGAGGCCAAATTTTACCACGTTAGGCAAATGTAGAATAATGGTAGTCTTAAGGTAAGGTAATATCCACCCCAAATAAAGATGTCTATGTCCCAATCCTTGGAATCTATAAGAATGTTATTTTCCCTTACAAAAAAATTCTTTGCAAATGGACACTTAAGGGTCTTAGAGAGATTATTCTGATCCAGGTGGGGTGAGCAGAAACAGAGAAGGAATTATGAAGACAGTAGCAGAGATCTGAGTGATTGATTGCTGCCTTGAAGGGGCCCATGATACAAGGAATTAGGCAGCCTCTTGGAGCTGAAAAAGGCAAGGAAATGGATTCTCCCTTAGAATCTCCAGAAGGAACACTGGCCTATGACCCCTGATTTTAGCCCAGGGAGATCCATGTGAGTTTGGAGATATATGTAATTATTCCACATTCAAGATATTTAAAATTCCTATTGCCCGCCCCCCAAATTATCTGTGTCTGTTGCAGTCAACCCTCCTACTCCTAGGCCCAGGGAATCGCTGATCTTTCTGTCACTGTAAATTCGTCTTGACTAATCTAGAATTTCATACAAATGGAATCATACAATGTATACACTGATCTTTTTTTTTCAGTACTGAGGAGTGTTCACGCATAGGCACTCTATCACTGAACTATATTCCCAGCCCTTTTTATCTCTTATTTTGAGACAGTCTCACTAAATTCCAGGCGTAAACTTGCAATCCGCCTACCTCAGCCTCCCACATGTCCAGCCATATGTTTGCTTTTGTCTTTGCTTCTTTTGCTCAGCTTGTCTATAAATTTGATCCAGGTGATTAAGTATATCAGTGGTTCATTTTCTTTTAGTGCTAAGTAGTATTCCATTTTATTGTGCATGCTATAGTTTGTTTATTCATTTCACCTACTGATAGTCTTTGGGTTATTTCCAACTTCTAGATTTTCATGAATAAAGCTGCTGTGAACATCTGTGTACAACTCTTTGTGTCAATGTATATTACTTTTTCTTTCTCTTGGGTAAATATGTAGAAGTGGGACTGCTGGATCAAATAACTATGTATACATTTAGCTTTTTTTTTTTTTTGAGAGAGAGAATTTTAATATTTATTTTCTAGTTTTCGGCAGACACAACATCTTTGTTTGTATGTGATGCTGAGGATCAAACCCGGGCTGCATGCATGCCAGGCGAGCGTGCTACCACTTGAGCCACATCCCCAGCCCTACATTTAGCTTTTAAGAAAATGCCAAATTGTTATACCAGTTTATATTCCAACCAGGAGTACATGAAAATTCCTCATTGACACTTAGCGATCTAATTATGATTTTACTTTACATTTTCCTGGTGTACTCATGTTGAGCATCTTTTTATGTGTTTATTACTTATTTTTACATCTTCTTTTTTTAAAGTTGGTTAAACTGCTCTGGCCATTTTCTAATGTTTTTAAATTTTGTGGGTTGGGGTACTGAAGACTGAACCCAGGGACACTTTACCACTGAATGGCACCCCGAGTCCTTTTTATATTTCATTTTGAGACAGGGTCTCACTAAGTTGCTTTGGGCACTACTAAGTTGCTGAGGCTGACCTGTTGCTGAGGCTGACCTCAAACTTGAGATCCTCCTTCCTCTCAGCCTCCAAGTCACTGGGATTACAGGTATGCATCATCACTTGTCACTCCAGGCTCTAATTTTTTTTGTGTGTGTGTCTCCTGAATATCACAGTTCTTTAGATACTGGGGATTTCAATCTTGCTGTATCTGTGTATATATTTCCTTCAGTCTTTTATTTCCTAACTTTTTTTTTTTTTTTGTATTTTATTTAGAGACAGAGTCTAACTGAGTTGCAAAGTACCTCACCGAGTTGCTGAGGCTGGCTTTGAATTTGTGATCCTCCTGACTCTGCCTCCCGAGTCGCTGGGATTACAGGCATGCCGCCACCGTGTCTGGTTTAATGTTGTTTTTTGATAAGCAGAAATTTAATGAACTTTTAGTGAAGCTCAATTTATCAATTTGACTTTTTTTAAAATATATATCACTAGTGCTTTACTTCGTTTTTTGTTTTGGTACTGGGGATCGAATCAAGGGGTGTTTTACCACTGAGCTACAACCCCAGTCCTTTTTATTTTTAAAAAATATTTTTTAGTTGTCAACCCTTTATTTTATTTATTTATATGCAGTGCTGAGATCAAACCCAGTGCTTCCCATATGCTAGGCAGGCGCTCTACCATGAGCCAGGACACCAGACCCCTTTTTGTTTTTTTATTTTGCAACAAAGTCTCACCAAGTTGCCCCAGGCTGGCCTTGAATTTAAGATCCTCTGCCAAGCCTCCTGAGTCACTTCCTGGAATTACAGGTGTGTACCACTGCACCAGTCTATTTGGTTTTTGAGTTGGAGGTCACGCTGTGTTGCCCAGGCTGGTCCTGAACTTCTGGGTTCAAACAGTTCTCCTACCTGGCTACTTTTTCCATTTTTTAAAATTTTACTTTATTTATTTATTATTATTTGGTACTGAGGATTAAACCCAGGGGTTCTTTACCACTGAGCCACATACCCAGCCCTTTTATTTTTCCTTTTGAGACAGGTTCTCACTAAATTGCTTAAGGACTCACTAAATTGGTGAGGCTAGCCTTGAACTTGTGGTCCTTGTGCCTCAGCCTCCCAAGTCACTGGGATTATAGGCATGTGTCCCCACACCTGGAAAATTTTATTTTATTTTTGTAGTCTTGGGGATGTCAGAGACTCATGCATGTTAGACAAACATTCTACCACTCCAAGCCCCATGGTTGGTGTTTTTGTTTATGAAATAACTGTCAACTCAAAGATAATGAGGATATTTCCCTCCTTTACACAGAAACTCACACATTTGTGGTTAATTAAGTTCACTTTTTCTTTTCTTTTTTGTGGTATTGGGAATTGAACCCAGGGTCTATGCATGCTAGGCAAGTGCTCTACCACTGAGCCACATCTTTTTTTTTTTTTTGGTGGTGATGCTGGGGATTGAATCCAGGGCCTTGTGCATGTTAGGCAAACTCTCTACCAACGGGGATAAAATAAAACTAGCTGTATCCCCAACCCATGACTATGTTTTTAATTGTGGTAGAAATATATAACACAACATTTACCATCTTAACCATTTTGAGTATACTGTTTAGTAGTGTTAATATTCATATTGTTGAATAACTGATCTCCAAAACTTTTTCCTACTGGCAAATTGAAACTCAACATGTGTTTAAAAAAAAATTACCCATTTCCTCATCCCCCCATCAGCATTCTACTTTCTGCTTCTATGAATTCAACTACACTGAATACCTTAACTAAGTAGAATCATGCAAAATTTGTCTCTCTGTGACTGTTATTTCACCTAGTATGATTTCCTCAAGATTCACTTACATTATAGCATTATATTGTATTTCCTTCAGATTTTTCTTTTCTTTTTCTTTTTTCTTTTTTTCCTTCAGAGGTTTGAACCTAGGGTCTCCCACATGTTAGGAAAATGTTCTACCACTAAGCTACACCACCAGCATAAGGATTTCTTTTCCCTTTTATGTCTGAATAATATTCCATTGTATGTACTCTATATAACAAAACAACAAATAGATAAATTGAACTTCATCAAAATTTAAAACAATTGTAAGACAAAGACAGCATCAAGTAAGTGAAAAAAGAGTTGGGCACACCTGTAATCCCAGCAATTCCAGAGGCTGAAGCAGGAGAACCTCAAGTTCAAGGCAAGACTCATCAACTTAGCAAGACCTTGTGTCAAAATGAAAAATAAAAAGAACTGGGATGTAGCTCAGTGGAAAAACATCCCTCAGTTCAATTCTCAATACCAAAAAATAAAACAGATAAGTAAATAAAAACTAAAATAGGCAAAGTATTTGAATAGATATATCCCCAAAGAATATATATATATTTATATATAAATAGAGCATAAGTACACAGAAAGAGCTCAATGTTATTAACTGTTAAAAAAATAATTTTTAGGGCTGGGGATGTGGCTCAAGCGGTAGCGTGCTCGCCTGGCATGCGCGGGGTGCTGGGTTCAACTCTCAGCCCCACATAAAAATAAAATAAAGATGTTGTGTCCACTGAAAACTGAAAAATAAATATTAAAAAAAATTTCTCTCTCTCTCTCTCTCTCTCTCTCTCTCTTTAAAAAAATAAAAAATACTAATTTAAAAAAATTTTTCAGTTTTCTTGGTACTTTGGTATTGAAC
Source organism: Marmota flaviventris (assembly GCF_047511675.1). Taxonomy (NCBI): domain Eukaryota; kingdom Metazoa; phylum Chordata; class Mammalia; order Rodentia; family Sciuridae; genus Marmota; species Marmota flaviventris. Next base: position 128,519,337 of record NC_092500.1, on the reverse strand, counting down.
CCATGGTGATTTACCACTGACATATATCCTCAGTATTTTTTTTTTTAAGATAGGGTCTCTTTAAATTGCTGAGGGCCTTACTAAATTGTAGAGACTGGTCTTGATATTGCCATTCTCCTAAATCAACCTCCAGTGTTTCTGTGATTACGGGCATGAGGTACTGTGTCCAGTAGGACTATATTGCCTGGCGTGGTGGCACATACCTGTAATCCCAGCAGCTCTAGAAGCTAAGGGAGGAGGAATGCAAGTTTGAGGCCAGCTTCTGCAATTTGGCAAGGTCCTAAGCAATTTAGCAAGACTCTGTCTCAAAATAAAAATTTAAAAGGGCTGGAGATTTGGCTCACTGATTAAGTGCTCAAATTCAATCCCAACTACCAAAAACAGAAAAAGGGGCCTGGGGTTGTTGCTCACAGGTAAGTGCTTGCTTAGCATTTGCAAGGTCATGGGTTAAATCCCAGCACCACACAAACTGACAATAACCAGCATTGTTGTGGATACTGAAAAACTGAAACCTTAAATTATGCACTGTGGTGCATGCTAGTACTCCATCAGGAGGCTGAGTCAGGAGAATTGCAAATTCAGAATTGCAATCAGTGAAACCCCATCTCAAAATAAAATGAAAAGAGCTGAGGATGTAGCTCAAAGTTAGAATATTCCTGGGATTGCTCCCTAGTACCAAAAAAAAAAAAAAAAAAAAAAAAATTGAAATCCTCATGTTGCTGTTAAAATTGTAAAATGGTTCAACTGCTAGGAAAAAAAGTTTGTTTTTCAAAAAGTTAAGTTAAAGGACTCATACAGCTGGACGTGGTAGCGCACACCTGAAATCCTAATGGTTCAGGCAGCTGAGGCAGGAGAATTGTAAGTTTAAAGCCAGTCTCAGCAAAAGCAAGGTGCTAAGCAACTCAGTGAGATCCTGTCTCTAAATAAAATACAAAATAGGGCTGGGGATATGCCTCAGTGGTTGGGTGCCCCTGAGTTCAATCCCCAGTAACAAAAAAAACTTGGAATGGAACCACCTTTTGACCCAGCTATCCCACTCCTTGGTCTATACCCAGAGGACTTAAAAACAGCAGTGACACAGCCACATCAATGTTTATAGCAGCATGATTCACAATAGCTAAACTATGGAACCAACCTAGATGCCCTTCAATAGATGAATGGATAAAGCAACTGTGGTATATATAAACAATAGAATATTATTCAGAAATAAAATTATGGCATTTTCAGGTAAATGGATGGAGTTGGAGAATATCATGCCAAACAAAGTAAGCTAATCCCCCCAAAAAACAAAGGTTGAATGTTTTCTCTGATAAGTGGATGCTAATCTATAATGGCAGGGTGTGGGGCATGGGATGAGTGGGGGAACTTTGGATTGGGAAAAAGGTCAGGGAGGGGGTGAGGCATGGTGATAGGAAAGAGGGTGGAATGAGATGGACATCATTACTCTAGGTACCTACCTGTATGATTGCACAAATGTGTTATCCTACTTCATGTACAACCAGAGAAGTGAAAAATTGTGCTCTATTTGTATACTATAAATCGAAGAGCATTCTGCTGTCATGTGAAACTGATTAGAACAAATGAATTTTAAAAATTTCAAAAAAAGCACCCATACAGAATGAAACTACCATTTGACCCAGCTATCCCATTCCTTGGTCTATACCCAAAGGACTTAAAAAAAGGGATACAGCCACATCAATGTTTACTGCAGCACAATTTACAATATCTGAACTGTGGAACCAACCTAGATGCCCTTCAGTAGATGAATGAATAAAGAAAATGTGGTATATATACACACAATGGAATATTACTCAGCATTAAAAGAGAATAAAATCATGGCATTTGCAGGTTAAGTGAATGGAGTTAGAGAATATAATGCTAACTGAAGTTAGCCAATCCCCAAAGAACAAATGCCAAATATTTTCTCTGATTTAAGGATGCTGTTCATAATGGGTTGTGAAGGTGGAACATGGAAGGATTAAATGAACTCTAGTTAGGGAAAAGGGGTGGAAGGAAAAGGGAGCGGGCATGGGGCTAGAAAAGACTGTGGAATGAGATGGACATCATTACCCTGAGTACATGTATGAAGACACAAATGGTGTAACTCTTCTTTTTGTACAGAGATGAAAATTGTGTTGTATATGTGTAATGTGAATTGTAATGCATTCTGCTGTCATATATAACAAATAGAATAAAAAATAAATTTTAAAAAAAGTGCCCATACAATCTGGCAATTCTAAGAAAGCTGAAAACATATTCACTGTACATGAATGTTCATAACATGACCATTGATAAGAGCCCAAATGTTAGAAAGAGCCCAAATGTCCATCATTGGATAAGTGGATAAATATATGGTAGTATGCCCATACAATGGAATATTAATCTGCTATAAAAAAACAAAGGAATGAAAGATTGGGCACAATGGCTCATGCTTATAATCTCAGTTACTTAGGAGGCTGAGGCAAGAGCTCAAGGCAAGTCTGGGCAATTTATCAGGACCTTCTCCCAAAATTAAAAAATAAGATGAGCTGGATATACTCAGTGGTAGTTTTCCATGAAGCAACTGAAAAATTCTATGCAAAATAGTGTATGCATTATTTCCTGATGAACAGTCAATATGTTTTATCAGATCCTCAGAATATCAATAGATCCTTGGATTCCTGAGATATAATGAACCACTTATGTTTTAATAGATTTGTTCTTCCCTATTTGTTTTATGTTTTGCTTTGTGGTGCTGAGACAGAACCCAAGGCTTCACACATGCTAGTTAAGTGCTCTACAACTGAGCTACACCTCCTCTGTTTTGTTTTTTGAGATGAGTTTTTCTCCCTGTGCTGCCTAAACTGTCCTGAAATTCCTGTACTCTAGCACTCCTGCCTGAGTATCTGGGCCTACAGACTGAGGCCAGCATATCCAGCTTGCTCTTCCCTGTTTTGATCAGCAGAGGGCAGAAAAGCAATACAATTAGCAGAGTCAGCCCGCACTACATAAATCTCTAAAACTCCTCAGGTCTTCAATTTCTACCATCTATTTCCTTTCTACCTTTGCCTTTTCACAAGCCTAAAATTCTTTAACTGGGAGCTCCCATCTTTCTCTATCAAAATTCCTACCATCACTGAGTATAATATTAAAACAGCACTTCTTTTATTTAGATAGATTAGCGTAGTACAGTGGCACATGCTTGTATACCAGCTACTTGGGAAGATGAGGCAGTAGGACCACAAGTTTGAAGCCAGTCTTGAACTTAATGAGACCTTCAGCAACTTAGTGAGATCCTGTATCAAAATAAAATAAAGGGGGGGGGGTCTTAAGATGGACGCCGGGCAGCCGCTTCCTGACCGGTGAGTAGGGCTCATCGCTGGGCTGGTTCCTGGCTGGCTCGGGCTCTGCGGCGACGGGTCCGAGAGGGCCGCGGGAGGGCAGCGGAGGAGCCAGGCTCTGCGGCCCGACGGTTCCTTGCCCGGGGCACCTGGAACAGGCCCACGGGAGCCCTGGCGGGGTCATTGCGGCGCCTTCCTCAGCCTGTTAGTGCGTTTCTCGGTCCCAGACGGGCCAAAGTGAGAAGGGGTGAGGGGGCTTTCGGAGGAGGAGGCAGGCTCCTATTTACACTGCAGTGTCCCGGAAAACAGCGCCAGGTAGTGCGAACGCCGGCAGGCTGGACTTGGGCGCCGTAGCCCGCGGCGGTCAGTTCCATGCCCGGACGGGGTTCTGCCGGCTTGGGGACCTGGCCGTGACACCGCCGTCCGTGAGCCCGCGGAGCTCCGTGCTGTCTCCAACCCTAAGAAAAGATGTGGAGTGGACTGATGCCTCCTGGCCTAAATGAAAGTGATGTTGAGTCAAATTCTGAAGATGAAGCCACACTGGAGAAGTCTGAACTCGACTTACAGGAAAATAAAGAGGATGGGACTAATAGAGACACAGAAATCTCAAGTTTCCCAGCAGATGGACCAAAAACAGAAACAGAGGCCAATATAGATGCATATGAAGAATGCCCTTCTGGAATTCCCTTAAATTTGTGGAATAAATTTCAAGAATTGCATAAAAACCGTTCTGAACAGAAAATCTCAACCTCAAGATTCAGAGGGAAAAAGAGAAAACGCTCCAGAAAAGATAAACTGAAGAATGAAAAAGAATCTCATAGTGAACAGCCTTTAAATGAAACCCAATGGAAGGAGCTTACTCAGTACTTTGGAGCCAATGATAGATTTGAACCCCCTGTTAAAAAGAAAAAAGTTGAAAAGTCAGGTCTTGAAAAGAGGATAGACCAGGCTGTGGAGGAATGGGATGTTGAGAAGGCTGAAGAACTCAGCAACCAGCTTGCTACTCGAGAGCTTGGTGTAAAAATTGCCAAAGCAATTGCCTGTCACAAGTTTGTAAAAGCCAAAAAGGAGGCTGAAAACTCTCAGGCTGCTCGAAAAAAGAAGAAACTTGCGTGGGGATTTGAAGCAAAGAAGAGATGGGAAACCAAAAGCAACATGGGATATATGTAATTTGTCAGAGTTCTTCAAGACACTTGCAGAAATTTACTGAAAAGATTTTCCTACTTAGGTTAAATATATCAGGAAATTGATAGAAGTAGAAAAAATAAGCATAAAACTATGGAGTTGATTATCAACTCTTTTCAGCCTTTTCATAAGGAGTTCTTTCTATTGAAGTGGATGAAATGAAGCATTTTATTATTTATGTAAGGAATCTAAGCATACATACAAGAAAAGAAATGGGATTTAATTTATTTATTTGTATAGACCTACAGTATAAAATCAATTTTGCTTTTCATGTGTTTGGTATAGCATAGCCTGTGAGGTCCTTGTACTTGCCTATCTGTTCTTGGCATAACTACGCTTTTTTCTAGAATTGTGTTTTTAAGATTGGCTTTTGTTTATAATGGATTAATTATAAGTGCAAGTAAGTCTCAATTGATGCTGTCTTTACAAATGACTTTAATTACCCTGATGTCATCAAAACAACTTTTTTATTCTTTATTGGAGGCACTAGAGTTGATATTTCAAAGTCACATATTAAAAGCAATTGATATATTTTGCATACCTTCTGATTATTTTTGCATACCTTCAATTGGAAGGTGTGCAAATACTTTAGAATGTAGTATTTGGAGGATGGTTTAAATTCAGCACGGCCTAGAAATGTTTTCCTAAATATCTCGTGACCTTGTCATTCTTTAAATTGTGAGATGATTCTTGGAATAGAAAGTGGTAAAATTATATTAAGCAGACAATTATAACTCAAGATAACATAACTTTGAATTGTCTAAAAAATAAATAAATAAATAAATAAAATAAAGGGCTCAAAATAAAAATTTTAAATAATATCTCAGTAGTAAAATGTTCCTGGGTTCAATCCCCAGTTCGCCCCATATATAAGATGTTTTCATTTCTCATTTGCATTTGGTTTATGCCTATGGTAGTTACCATATTCTCCCTTCTACATTAGCGATTCATTTATTTAGTATTGTTGGTACCAAGCCTTTAACACATGGCTCTCAAAATACAAATTATAGCACAAGTTAAATAAATTTGTACGCTTTTCTATTGTTAATCTGTCTCTGGTTATAAGTGCCCCAGCCATGAACCTAGCAATGGGTCAGCAAAGAAATCTCTTAAAAATCTCTTCCCACAGGGCATGGTGACACACACCTGAAATCCCAGCAACTCAGAAGGCTAAGGCAGGAGGATCACAAGTTCAAAGCTAGCTCAGCAACTTAAAGAAGCCCTAAGCAACTTAATAAGACCCTATTTCAAAATAATAAAAAAGGGCTAGAGATGTGGCTCAGTGATTAAGCACCTCTGGGTTCAATCCTAGGACCAAGTGGGGGAAAAAAATCTCTTTTCCCCTACAAAAGCATTCAGTAAACATCAAACTGAATAGAAATGAATTAAATTGATGGTAGTATTTCAAACTAAACTGATTTGTGTATTAGTAGAAAAGCCTGCCATTGAGATGAGCTGGGCACAGTGTCATATGCCTGTACTTGGGAGGCTGAGGCAGGAGGATTGCAACTTCAAAGTCAGCGTCAGCAATTTAGTGAAGCCCTAAGCAACTTATCAAGACTCTGTCTCAAAATAAAAAATTAAAGATCAGGATGTGGCCCAGGGGTTAAGCACCCCTGGGTTCAATCCCCAGCACAGAAATAAACAAAAAAAAATTATTTATGTTTTGGAATAAGTAGTTCTACTTGCCACAACCAAAGCACAGGATATAACTTGACCTACAGGATACATATTCTGCCTATTAGTAGACTGTCCTGACAGACATTTAAGACATTAAGTCTCCTGTAGCCTGGCTATTCAGGAGGATGAAACAGTTGAGAGTTTGAGGTCAGCCTGGGCAACTTATCTAGACCCTGTCACTAAATAAAATTTTACCAGCGGCTCAGGAAGCTGAGACAGGAGAATTGCAAATTCAAAACCAGCTTTAGCAATAGCGAGGCGCTAAGCAGCTCAGTGAGACCCTGTCTCTAAATAAAATACAAAATAGGACTGGGGATGTGGCTCAATGGCCAAGTGCTCCTGAGTTCAATCCCCAGTACCCCCCAAAAAATTTTGTTTTAAAAGGCTAGGATGTAGCTCAATGATAGCATACCACTGGGTTCAATCCCTGTAATATACACACACACAAACACAGAAAGAGAGAGAAACAGCATAATATAGGTACCAAAGTCATGAAGCTGGTTATGTATATATTCTTCTGAATAACTGCAAGAAGGTCTCAGGAGATGACTTAATTAATTCAGAAGAACAAATCGCCAACCACAGAATTACTGCAAGAAGGGAAAAGCCACTATCCTTTTAATATGTTGTCTTGTTTCTTTTGTAGTACTGTAAATAAAACCCAGGGACTTGTACATGCTAAGTATGCACTTTACCACTGAGCTACATCCACAACCCTTTTTACTTTGAGAGAGGATATTGCTAAATTGCCCAGGCTGGCCTTGAAGTTACAATCCTCCTGCCTCAGCTTCCTGAGTAGCTGGGATTAGAGGAGTGTACCACCATGCCCAGCTAATGCAAAGATATTAAACAAATCAGTCCCTAAATCAAAACCTATTTATTAGACTAAGTAAATCTCATAGTAATAATTGAGTTGAAGTAAATTTACTAAAGCATCCTCAGGAATCAGCTGAGGTTTTGGCATATACTTGTAATTTCAGAAATTAGCCTGGGGCTGGGCGTACAGCTCAATGATAGAGTGCCTGCATGAGGCTCTGGGTTTAATCTTCAATACTAAAAAATAAATAAAAAAAAAAACACACACACACACACATTTATATAAACAATTGATTCATTACTTTTTCCATTTTAGTTGTTCCAGTAGGTAAAGTGAGTGAATTCATGCTTCCTGATATAAGCCAAAGCATTTTACCATGTCTAGATTTACATTTGAAATCTATGTAAATTTTGCTTTTTCCCCCAACTATGTGCAGTTTTGTTTTATTATTTATTTATCATTTATTATTACATTAATTGTTACAAGAGTTAATTTATGCCTTTGACTTAGTGATTCCATATCTGAAAAATTTCTAAGGAGGTGGGGACAAAGGATGGGCAATGACATGAACAATTAGCACTATTCCATCATGGAAATTGCGAATGACATAATACCCAATAATAATGTTCTTAAGTAAATTGTGGATGCCTAAATAATTATATATAGCACATGCTTAAATTATGTAGATGTTGACAATTAGAAAAAATCTGATATAATTGTCAGAAAAGAAACAAAATCATTTATACAGTGTGATCTGAGTTATAGGGTCATATATAAGATCTATTAAAAAATCACTAGGGGATGGGGTTGTGGCTTAGCAGTAGAGGACTCACCTAGCATGTGGGAGGCCCTGGATTCAATCCCCAGCACCACATAAAAATAAATAGAATAAAGGTATTGTGTTCAAATACAATTGAACTAAATATTTAAAAAAAAAAAATCATGTGGTATTGCACGCCTGTAATCCCAGTGGCTCAGGAAGCTGAGGCAGGAGGATCCTGAGTTCAAAGCCAGCCTCAGCAATGGCAAGGCACTAAGCAACTCAGTGAGACCCTGTCTCTAAATAAAATACAAAATAGGGCTGGAGATGTGGCTCAGTGGTTGAATGCCCTGAGTTCAATCCCCAGTATCAAAAAAAAAAAAAAAAAAAACATGCATAAGGCACTGTGTTCAATCCTCAGCACCATACACATATAAACTCCCCATGTCCAAAAAAAATCACTGGTCATGGTGTCACATGCCTGTAATCTCAGCAATTTGCAGGGCCAAGACAGGAGGATTACAAATTCAAGGCCAGCCTCAGCAACTTGGCAAAGCCCTAAGCAACTTAGCAAGACCTTATCTCAAAAAAAAAATTAAAAGGGCTGGGGATGTGGCTCAGTAATAAAGTGTCCCTGTGTCAATCCCCATTATCCACATACCCCCATCCCCCGCCAAAAAAAATAAGAGCAGAGAGCGTAGCTCACTTGTAGAGTAATTGCCTAGCATTTGCAAGGTTCTGATTTCAATTCCAGCACCCCCCCACACACACAC